>NC_080698.1:45029337-45696189 GCF_030445035.2 Dasypus novemcinctus | reverse complement strand
TTTGTCAATTTCATTTAGGTTATCTAATTTACTGTCATTCAGTTGTTATAATATCCTCTTATAGTCCTTTTTATTTCAGTGGAGATGGTAGTAATGTCCTTCCTTTCATTTCTGATTTTCATTATTTGTATCCTCTTTCTTTTTGTCTATGTCATTCTCACTAAAGGTTTGTCAATTTTATTGATCTTTTCAAGGAACCAACTTTTGGTTTTGTTATTCTCTCTATTGCTTTATTTCTTCTTTTCTATTTCGTTTATCTCTGCTCTAGTCTATTATTTCCTTTCTTATGTTGACTTTCAGTTTAATTTCCTCCTTTTCTAGTTCTTTCAGTTTTGTAGTTAGGTCTCTACTTTGAAGTCTTTCTTCTTTTTCACTGCAATCATTTGGAAATATAAATTTCCTTCTCAGCACTGCCTTCACTTAATCCCATATATTTTGTTTTCATTTGGCTCAAGATATTTCCTAATTTTACTTCTTATTTCGTCTTTAACACATTTGTTGTTTGAGTTATTGTTTAATTTCCACATTTGTGAATTTTCCATTCCTCCCACTATTATTAATTTCTAGCTTATTCCATTGTGGTGGGAGAATGTATATTGTATTATTTCAGTATTTTTGAATTAATTGAGACATGTTTTGTAACCAAAAATATAGTCTTCCCTGGGGAATGATCCATGTGCACTCAAAGAATATACATTCTCTTTTTGTTGAGTGAAGTATTCTATGTCTGTAGTCTAGTTGATTTAGTCTTATTTGAGACTTTTGTATCAACTGGGTAGATGTTATAGCTATTATTTAGAGTGTTGTGTTGAAGTGTTATACTACTAATGCAGAGCTGTCAATTTCTCCCTCCAAATCTGTCAGTATTTGCTTCATATATTTGGGGACCCTGCTGTTAAGTTCATATATAATTGTTGTATCTTCTTGTTGAATTGTCCCCTTTATCAGTACATAATACCATCTTTGTCCCTCATTACTATTTTTTAATTAACTTTATTTCAAATTGATAAAAATAAAAGATCAGAAAAAGATAGCTCAACAAGTTACAGAAACATTACTCCTAAAAAGTGTTTTCAGGCACTTTGATCTTCTCTAATTCTAACTGCTAACTCAGTTGTTCCTCTAGTATTCACAAAGATACATAGAGGAACACGTATTAGTTAAAGAGCATAGTCAAGATCTCCTTATTAATGAAAATAAAAAGATGAAGAGAAAAAATGCTTAATAGTATTCGTATCTCACAAAACCAAACCCCATTTTCTTTTACTTACCTTTAGAATTACAATAATACCAACTTTGCTTTTGCTACAAAAGTCTTCTTCATTGGTGTTTTCTGCATTTTTATTCTCTTTCTTTGGATGAGCCATCATCTTCTGTTTGTTTGTCTTGTAATCTTTTATTGCACACTGTACTTTTTAATATTTTAAACTCTTAAATCTTGTATTTATGCCAAGATATCTGTTTCTTGATTTTATAACCAGCTGGTGATAAGACAGAGATTTTCTTGCACTTCTGTCCTCCTATTAGGAAGGTCTGCCCAAGATTAATGTAATGTACAGGGTTTTCCCTCTCTTTCTGGGCCTCTGTCTTGTCTTGGGATTGTGCTTGTCAGTTGTTTTGGAGTTCCCTTGTTTACAGGATTTTGTTCATCATGTCTGTTTCCCAGTAGACAGTCTTTCCTCTCCTGGGTGTTTGAAGCCAGCATAGCTTTGCCCCAGACTGTAGACCTCTATAGTTTCTTACACTCCTTTCATTGTGCTGCTTTTAATTGGAGGGAACATTCTGGGAGAAGAGGCAGACCAGAGCAGAATTTCCAAAATGAGTCTTTCCAAGCCAAACCAGGAACAGGACCCATGAAGAGGGTGAAGAACAGCTCTAAAGTGCCTTGGAGAGGAGATCAGGAATAGCACCAAGATCTTCTACTATTGCTCTCCAAAGCTGAGCTTTCCTGGACTGCCAGCAAATGTAGCCTTTCAAGTATCTGTCCCCAGACCCCCAAGGAAGCACAACATCCTTGTAGCCTTTGCCCCCACTCTAGGGGGCAGGGTTGAAAGAATGGTTGCTGCTGCCTCTGTCTGGGAAGGCTGAAACAATGACCACCCTCTGCACCAGGCACCCAGTAATCAGAATATGCAATCAAAAGCTGTGATCAGTGATCAGCTGTGCACAACCCAGTTATTGGGGAAAAGGATTTTTATATTCCTTTCTGTGTCCAGCAAGCTAGCCAGGGAATGAACCCCATGGCAACCTGCAGCAAGAGTGGGAAATGGGCACTGTTAGTCGCCAAGTGCAGAGAGCAATGTACTGTTTTTTACTTTATCAGCCTCTTTCTCCCACTCTTCCCTGGATGCTGTACAGTGTTCTGATATCTGGAGCTTCAAAATCATTATTTCAGACAATTCTTGCCTGTTTGATAATTTTTTTTGGTGGAAGGAATGAGTCCTGGACCTCCCTACTCTGCCATCTTCCCACAATCCTCTTCATCATTACCTTTTTTGCACTTGCCGTTTTAGATCCTGTAGGAAGTAAAATGTGGAGTTACAAACCAAAAACACAATGGTACTAGCATTTATATTTACCCATGTTATTATCCTTACCAGAAATCCTAATTTCTTCATGTGGCTTCAGTCTATTGTCCACGATTCCTTTCCTTTCAACCTGCTGAGCTCTCTTTGGCTTTTCACGAAGGGCCAATCAAGTGGTGAGACACTCTTTCAGCTTTTGTTTATTTGGAAAAATCTTAACCTCACCTTCAGTTTTGTAAGTTTACCAGATATGGAATTTTTGGTTGGCAATTATATGCTTTCAGTACTTTAAATATGCCATCCCCCTGTCATTTTGCCTCCAGGGATTCTGATGAGAAATCATTATTTTATCCTATTGAATATCCCTTGTACATGACATGTTGCTTCCCTCTTTTGGTTTTCAGAAATGTTTCCTTATCTTTGGCATTTAACAGTTTGATTAGAAAATGATGCAGTTTAGATCTATTTAGGTTTATCCTGTGCCAGTTCATTGAGTATCTTAGATCTGTGTATTCATGTCTTTTGTTAAATGTGGAAAGTTTTCAGCCATTATTTCTTTGAATATTCTCTCTGTTTCTTTTATTCTTGCTTCTTCATCTGGGATTTCAACAATGTGTATATTGGTATGCTTCCTCAGACTCTGTTTACTCTTCTTCATTCTTTCTTCCTTCTGCTCCTCAGATTGGATGATTTCTATTGTCTTATCTTTAAGTGCACAATTCCTTCTGCCACCTCCAGACTCCCCTCAAGAGAATTTTATTGTCTCTTACTATTCTTTTCAGCTCTGTTCAGTACGTTTTCATAATTTCCATCTCTATATCGATATTTTCTTCATGTTCATCTATTAGTTTCCTGTTTCCTCTAGTTCTTTGTCTATATTTTCCTTTAGCTCTGTAAGTATATCTAGGACCATTTTTTAAAGTGTTTGTCTGGAATGGACCTGGTCTGATTTTCCTCATTGATGGTTTATAATGCCTTAATATTTTCCTTTGCCTGGGCCATAGCTTCTGGTGTCTTTATGTATTTTGCAATATTTTTTGAAATCTGGACATTTTAATAGTTCATGTCTTATTGTTGGAACTGAGACTCTTGGGTATCTGTTCCTTAACCTTTTGTGTGTGTGTGTGTGTGTGTGCTTGAGTCAACTTTATTTTTTTTTATTGTATTTTTTTTAAAGATAAATAGATCACACAAAACATTACGTTAAAAAGCATAAGAGGTTCCCATATACCCCACTCCCCATCCTACCATGTTCCTCCCACATCAACATCCCCTTTTATCAGTGAGGTACATTCATTGCGTTTGGTGAATACGCCCTGGAGCACTGCCACTCCATATGGACCATAGTTTACATTGTAGTTCACACTCTCACCCAGTCCATCCAATGGGTTATGACTGATAAAGAATGCCCTGAATCTGTCCCTGCAATATCATTCAGGACAACTCCAAGTCCTGAAAATGCCCTATATCACAATTCTTCCTCCCTCTCCCTGCCCTCAGCAACTCCTGTGGTCACTGTCTCCACATCAGTGATACAGTTTCTTCCATTGCTAGAGTCACAACAGTTCTATAGTAGAATACCAGCAAGTCCACTCCAATCAATATTATATACCTCCATCTCGTGGACCCTTGGATGATGATGTCCACTCCATCTCTAAATTGAGAGGGGGCTTAGATCCCACAGGGCCGATGGATGTGAATCTCCTGCTTGCAGTTGTAGGCACTCTTGGTCCCCTGGTGTGATGGTTGACCATTCTCACCTCCCCATCAGCTGACCTGAATACATCCAACGAACTGGAGAGTAGGTGTTGCAACTCTGCTGAGGCTCAGGGGCTAGCTGGAACATGGACAGTCCAGAGATTCAAGTCTCCTGAGCATATGCAAACTGCAGCACCAATCACAGGTTTAGTAAAAGCGACAGAAAAGGCATAGGTAGAAAGGTCACATCTGAGTCCAACTCCATCAAAACCAGAAGCACAAATTCCAAAGTAGGGTTCACTAGCAAGGCAATGAACTCCAGAGTCATCTGTCAAAACCATAGAACCTGTTTTTTTTTGTCTCCGAAGCCCTCAGTAGCACCAATACCTGGGGCCATATCTACTTTAGCTGTCTCTGGGATCCTGCTGAGGCATGTGTGAGCGCAGCCCCTCTGATGATCTCCCTACTTATTTTGAAGTCTTTTAGCCATATAAACTCAATTGTCATTACCATTTCCTCCTTTTATTCAAGGTCTTTTTCTAGTTGCATCATCAGCTGGTGATGGTAGTAATCCCTCAATACCAGGGAGGCTCATTCCCAAAAGTCATATCCCATGCTGGGGGGAAGGTAATGCATTTACATGCTACTTTGGCTTAGAGAGTGACCACATTTAAGCAACATGGAGGTTCTCAAAAGGTAACTCTTAGGCACTATGCAGCTCTAGGCCTAGTTGAAATTTCAAGCACACAGGCTCATAAGCATAGTCATCAGTATCAAGGGCCCTCATTGGATCATCCTTCTTCACTGGACTTTGTCCTTAAACTTGGGAAATTGTTGCTGTTCCATTGGGGAATGCGACAGAACTCCCCAGGCTGGGAACTCACCACTCCCTCAGTTGTCATGTGTAACTCTGTCCACTATGACAATACCCAATGAACATCTGAACATATCTATATACCTTATATGCATGCCCTGGACAACTCCCTCCCACTCATGCATCCCCCATCAATGACACCCCACACAAGTGCTCCTCCCCTGCCACAGTTGAACCCCTCTGTGATCCAAAACTTCTTTAAAAATGAAGTCTAATATATTGCCAAATACATTTAGTAGGAAAATGAAATAGTATTATCAGGTTTAAAGATTAGAAATAGAATACATAATAATTTAGAAAAGCTAAAATAAAGTAAAAAATTAATTGGGGTATTAAAAAATGAAAAATATCACAAAACTTTGTTTTTGACTTTTTGCCATTCATCACAGTTATAGGTGTTGCCCTGCAAGTGTCAAGGCAATATCTTCCACTCCTTCCTCATTGTCTTTTTTTTTTTTTTTTTTTTTTTTACTTTTGTCTTCTAAAAAGTTTTAGATCACAGTAAACTCACATATACAATATAGGGGACTCCCATATAGCCAACATCAAACCCTTTTCCCACTTCCCCAGCAATGATCTTTTACATGTGGATGTTATATTTGCTACAGCTGATGTACAGATATTGAAACATAGCTACCAACCATGGTTCCATTATGGCTTATATTTTAGACTATACATTTTTATAAATTTATGGGAAACTTTAACATGGCTTATATCCATCATTGAACAAACTTGTGGAACACTTCCATTGCTCCCCACTTACCCCCACTTCCATCCATTCTATCCCTCCCCCCTCCCCTCAGGGCCCACAGTTGACAACCAAGCTTCCCTGCTTGGAGGACAAGATTCATAGATACTTACACAAAGCTGAGGACTTGACACTCTAGCCTGTCCTCCCCCATTGGGAGCCACCCATGCTCTTGAGAAATACCCTCTCCACTGTTTGAAAACATCAGACCACACCAGGATGGGAGTACAACACTTTCTCACTCATTTTACGTGTCTCCACCCACTGATGTAACACATATGACAAAATGAGCACTCACACATTCCCTAGAAACCTGCCCCAGGTGCACCCTGTGCCAGATGCCCCCATCAAACACCCCAAACAAGAAACCCTTCCTTTATATATTTTCTTAAGAGTTTTCTCAACATTATAGTTTCAACCACATACCTGACAATCTCCCATGTTCATTTGTTCCCCCCAATCCTCCCCCCCCAATTCCTTGGATCATCTGACCCATCCTCCCAACCCTAGCTCCACTCAAGCCTGCAAAGCCTCACCCAATAGTATCCCTATGCCCCCATCTTATCCCTTCACTGCACAACTACTTACTTCCACTTTATCATAGATTTCGCCCCTGTAGACATCAGCTCACCATTTCCTGTAAGCCATCATCCACTCTCTAGCTCTCTGAGACAGCTTGATTTGCTTAATTTGTATCAGAGAGGTCATGTAGGATTTGTCCTTCAGTGTCTGGCTTGCTTCACCCTACATAAGGTCCTCAAGATTCATCCATGTTATCCCATGTGTTTGTACTGTATTCCTTCTTACAGTAAGTAATATTCTATTGCATGTATATACCACATTTTGTTTATCCATTCATCTGTTGATAGGCATTTGTGTTGATTCCAAATTTTGGCAATAGTGAATAATGTTGCTATGAACATTGGTGTGCATATATCAGTTAGTGTTTTCAGTTCTTCTGGGTATATACCCAGCAGTGGAATTGTTGGGTCATATGACAAATCTATAGCTAGTTTTTTTAAGAACAACCAAACTGTCCTCCAGAATGGCTGAATCCTTTTACATACCCACCAGCAGTGGATCAGGGTTCTCATTCCTGCATATCCTCTCCAGCACTTGTAGTCCTCTGTTTTTTTAATAGTTACCAGTCTAGTGGTTATAAAATGGTATCTCATTGTAGTTTTGATTTGCATTTCCCTAACAGCTAGTCATGTTGAGCATCTTTTCATGTACTTTTTAACATTTGTATATCTTCTTTGGAGAAACATCTGTTCAAATCTCATGCCCATTTTTTGAATGGGTTGTCTTTGTATTTTTGAAATATAGGATTTCTTTATATATGTTGGATATTAGGCTCCTATCAGATATATGAGCTACCAAATATTTTCTCCCATTGGGTAGGCTGTCTTTTCATTTTCTTGATAAACTCCTTTGAGGTACAAAAGGCTTTAATTTTGAGGAGGTCTTATTTCTATTTTTTCTTTTGCAGCTTGTGCTTTGCATGTGAAATTCATGAAGTCATTTCCTATTACAGATCCTGTAGATGCTTTCCTACACTGTCTTCCAAGGTCTTTATGGTCTTGGCTCTTATATTTAGATCTTTGATCCATTTTGAGTTGATTTTTGTATAAGGTCATTCTTTTGCACATGGATATCCAGTTCTCCAAGCACCATTTGTTGAAGAGGCCATTCTTTCCCAGTTGAGTGGGCTTCATGGCCTTGTTAAATATCAGATGACTGTATATGCGAGCATCTATATACAAACTCTCAGTTTGGTTCCACTGGTCTGTGTGTCTATCCTTGTGCCAATACAGTGCTGTTTTGACCACTATAGCCTTGTAGTATGTTTTAAAGTCAGGTACTGTGATTCCTCTGATTTCATATTTCTTTTTCAATATGGCTTTGGCTATTCAGGCCTTCAAAATAATTTTCATAGTTGATTTTCCCAGTTCAGTAATAAATGCTGTGTTGATTTTTATTGAGATTGCATTAAATCTGTAGGTCAGTTTCAGTAGGATAGACATCTTAATGATATTTAGTCTTCTTATCCATGAACAGGGAATTTTCTTCCATTTATTTAAGTCTTCTTTGACTTCCTTTAACAGCGTTCTGTAGTTTTCTGTGTATAAGTCTTTTACATATTTAGTTAACTTTATTCCTAGGTATTTGATTTTTTGATTTACTATTGTAAATGGTAGTTTTTTCTTGATTTCCTCCTCGGATTGCTCTTACAGGTGTACAGAAATGCTACTGATTTTTGCACATTGATCTTATAAGCTGTGATTTTACTGAACTCATTTATAAGTTCTATAAGCTTTGTTGTAGATTTCTCAGGGCTTTGTATGTACAGGATCATGTCATCACAAATAGTGAAATTTGACTTCTTCTTTTCCAATTTGGATATCTTCTATATCTGTTTCTTGCCTTCGGGCTTGAGCAAGTACTTCTAACACAGTGTTACATAGGAGCAGTGATAGTGGGCATCTTTGTGTCATCCCTGATCTTAGAGGGAAGGATTTTAGGATTTCACCATTGTAAATGATGTTAGCTATGCGTTGTTCATATATACTCTTTATCATGTTCAGAAAGTTTCCTTCTATTCCTGTCTTTTGCTGTGTTCTTATCAGGAAAATGCACTGTAGTTTGTAAAATGCTTTTTCTGCATCTATAGATATGATCATGTGGTGTTTTTTCTTTTGATCTGTTTATGTGGTGTATTACATTGATTGATTTTCTTATGTTGAACCATCCTTGCATACCTGGGATAAAACCCACTTGATCATGGTGTATAATTCATTTGATGTGTTGTTGAATATGATTAGCAAGTTTTAGCATCTAGGTTCATTAGAGAGATTGGTCTGTAATTTTCCTTTCTTGTGTTGTCTTTGTTTGGAATTGGTATTAGGGTAATGTTGGCATCATAGAATAAGTTAGGTAATGTTCCTTCTATTTTTATTTTTTGGAAGAGTTTAAGCAAGACTGGTGTTAGCTTTTTCCAGAATGTTTTGTAGAATTCACATGTGAATTCATCTGGCCCAGGGGTCTTCTCAGTTGGGAGGATTTTAGTAACTGTTTCTATTCTTTATTTGTGATTGGTTTTTTGCGATCATAAAATTTTTCTTTTGTCAATGTAGGCTGCTTATGCATTTCTAGGAATTTGTCCATTCCCTCTAAATTGTCCTTCTTGTTGGCATATAGTTTTTCAAAGTATCCTCTTATGATAGTCTTTATTTCAGTGGGGTCAGTGGTGATATCCCCTTTCTCATTTCTTATTTTGTGTATTTGCATCTTCTTTCTTTTTTTCTTTGTTAGTCTATCTAAGGATTTGTCAATTTTATTGATCTTCTTAAAGAACGATCTCTTTTATTTTGTTTATTTTTTCTAGTGCTTTCTCAATTTCTATTTCATTTAATTATGCTCTGTTCTTTGTTATTTCTTTCTTTCTTCCTCCTTTGGAGTTAGTTTGTTGTTGTTTTTTTACTAATTTCTCCAAATGTGCAGTTAGGTCTTTGAAATTAGCTCTTTCTTCTGTTTTGATATATGAATTTATGACTATGAATTTCCCTCTCAGTATAGCTTTTGCTGCAACCCATAAGTTTTGATACATTGTATTGTCATTTTCATTAGTTTCAAGGTAGTTACTGATTTCTTTTGAGATTTCCTCCTTTAGCCACAGTTTATCTAAGAGTGTGTTGCTTAACTTTTATATCTTTGTGACTAATATGGCTTTCTGGCTCTTGCAGATTTTCAGCTTTATTCCACTGTGATCAGAGAAATTATTTCATATGATTTCAGTCTTTTTTAATTCATTGAGACTTTCTCTGTGACCTAGCTTGTGGTCTATCTTGGAGAATGGTCCATGTGCACTTGAGAAGAATGTATATCCTGCTGTATTTAGGTGTAGTGGTCTTATATGCCTATTAGGTTCAGAACCTGTAATATATTATTCAAAGTCTTTGTTTCTTTATTGATTCTCTGTTGAGATGTTCTGTCTAATGGTGTATTAAAGTTCCCCACTATAATTGTAGAGGCATCTATTTCTCCACTTAGTTTTTCCAGTGTTTGCCTCATGCATTTTGAGGCATCCTGATTAGGTACATAAATGTATCTGATTGTTCTTTTTTCTTGAACAATTATCCTTTTTACTAATATATAGTGTCCATCTTTGTCTCTCAAAGTAGTTTTGTATTTAAAGTCTATTTTTTTTCTGATATTAGCACTGCTACTCCTGCCTTTTTTTGGTTATTGTTTGCTTGTAATGTTGTTTTCCAGCCATTCAGTTTCAACATCCTTGAATCTCTGGGTCTTGAATCTCTGCGTTTCTTGTAGACAGCATATAGAGGGGTCATATTTCCTTATCCATTCTGCCAATCTATATCTCTTGATTTGTGCGTTTAATCCATTAATATTCAGTGTTATTACTTTCAAGGAATTACATTAGCCATATTTTCTTTGGATTCGTGTGTATCATGTGTTGTTTTATTTTGCTTTTTGTCTTTTTGGTTGTTTTTACACTCTCCTCCAGCTCTGTCTCTCCTGGTTTTTTTTTTTTTTTTTTTCTTTCCTCCTGCAGAACTCCCTTTAGTATTTCTTGAAGGGCAGGTTTCTTATTGGCATACTCTCTTAGTTTCTGTTTATCTGTGAATATTTTGAAGTTGCTTCTTCAAATCTGTTGTTATATGCTGAGTGTATTTTTGATTTCGTGAATGATGTCATTCATCGCCATCATATCCATTATCTTTTTGGGTATGTTTAAAATTTGTTCAGTATGCTCTCCAAGTGTTTTCTTAATATCCTTAATCTCTTCCTTCACTTCATTAAGTTGTTCCATGATATTTGATTGGAGAGCTTTGATAAGTTGTTTGATGATCTGCTCCTCTTCCTGGTGGACATGTCTTCCTGATTATTGGTTTAGTTTGTACTTTTTTGTTGCTGTCTGGTCATCATTTTATCTTTGTGGTTTTGTTCAGCTGATTAGCTTCTCCCTCTAGTATTGTTTTTTTTAGGTGCTCTTTTCGTGTGTTAATTTTTCTCTTTGATACTTTTTCTTATTCCCTTATGTGGCTGTTGTTTAAGTTACCTTGGAGGAAAAAGATTAGGGCCAAGGAAAGCAAAAGCGATAAGGAAAGAAAAAGTATAATAGTAGTATTAATAGTATGTGTTAGCAGAAGAATCATTTAAGACCTAGGAGAATAAATACTAAACTCATGTAAGCAGGATATAGTTATAGGAATAAGAAAGTGGAGTATATACAATGAAATGGGAAACTGAATATGGAGAGGAATATAATATGAATTAAAAGGCTGGCATGATCAGGAGAGAGGGGAAGAGAAAAAAAAAAGACAATAAGATAAAGAGTTAATAAAAGATAGAAAAAAGAATAGAAGTGTTAGAAATAAAAAGCCAGAAAAATTGGTGGCTAAACAAAGAGAGAATGTAAGAGCAACAACATAAAGTAGAATGTAGAAAGATGTAGGAAGGAAAAGAGTTAGCATCAGTATTCAAAATCAGTATACACAGAAAAGAGGAGGTTGAGGATGAAGAAACACAGCAAACAATAAACAAGCTGGCAGCACCTAATTGATAAAAGGAGAAAAAGAAGAAAAAGAAAGAAAGAAAAATAAAAGAGTTGGGGAATAAAGAGGAGGGAAAGACAAGATAAAAAAAAAACAACACAAGCCCTCAAACAAGGAGTCAACCAAAAAATAAAAAAAGGCAGACTTCCCTCTTAAGCTCTCACTTAGGGAAAATAAGAGAACCAAGAGAATCTAGTACAAGGATATTATCTATGCTTTCTCCATCTGAAAGTGTCAGCTAATATCCCAGTGGATCACTACTCTAAGAGGAGCTGTGAACTGAGCCAGAGATCTTGCACATTGAAGACTGAAACTCCTCCACTGCAACACACCCTCCTCCAAGGTCAACCTGCTCCTCAAAAAAAGTGCCCTTCCAGGGGCAGGATAGACTCTTTGCAATTGAATAAACTGATTGGGAATCTGCCCTTCCACCTTTCTCCCTTTCTCACTTCCCTCTCTCCCAGGACAGCAGGAAGCCGGTGTTAGAGCTCCCCTCAGAGATTCAAATGGGACCGTGGTGAACCAAATTGCCATGGAAAATAATGACTCTCAGTCTCTTTGAGAGAGAACACTCATACCTTGCTGGGAACCCTAAATATGTTCTTGGAAGCCTACCAAGCACTGCCTACTGTCCCCCTATCTTAGGTGTGTTGCTTAGGATTAGTTAATTGCCTGGCTTCACCTTCTCCCAGACATAACCCACAGAGGTTAGGTAAATCGTGCTATCTTGGCAGATTCACCTCTCTCCTCCTCCTGGTTTCTCATCAGTCCAACTGGTATGCTCCTCAAAGCTCAAAAAGAGGCGTCAGGACAATTGAACCCACACTTGTAGGACCCCTCTCCACCCTTCAGCAGAATCCTCCCACTCT
The DNA here is from genome assembly GCF_030445035.2 of Dasypus novemcinctus. Taxonomy (NCBI): domain Eukaryota; kingdom Metazoa; phylum Chordata; class Mammalia; order Cingulata; family Dasypodidae; genus Dasypus; species Dasypus novemcinctus. The sequence continues at coordinate 45,683,899 of NC_080698.1, read as the reverse complement.
CGGAGATTTTCTCCTCCAGCTGTGTGATCTTCGAGGTGGCTTCTTGCCCTGGGAGATGGGCAGAAACCCATGGTTTTACCTTGAGCTATCATTCTTCTTGTCATGCTCTCTCCGGATTGATGTTCAACAGCCTCCTGCTTTGTGGGTTCCCAAAACAGCTCACTCCTGTTCCTAAACCTTATGTCCAGTAGTTGTATTACAGAACTTGCCTTGAATGCCAGGAGCTAACAACTACAAAAAAGAGTAACATCTTCCCCATTCTTTGCAGATTGACGTGTGAGTGTTCTCCTTTAGAGTTTTTGATATAACAGGTTTAGGGAATAGGTCCAGACCAAAGAGTAGGGCCTACCTAATCCTTTCAGTTCATGTATCTTGTCTTGAACATGCTCTATGACCCTATGAATTCCCCTTTTACATGTGTACAAATATCCCCTCTTACCTATGAAATATTTTCCTCATACTCTCAGTCACTGCTCTGTATGTTCTATAGTTAGCAATACCTTTCCCAAGCAGCATGACTTTACTCTTCTCCCATAGCACTCTGTAGGAGAGCTCGAACTATCTTTTCCCCACAGTGCAAGTTCTAGGGTAACATGTCCCAGAGGCTGCCAGAAGATAATTGGGCCAGTATGTGCATGAGTGTAACTTTTCTCCTTCTAGAACTGGGACCAGGGATCATACTGGAAGTATGGTGTAATTTCATTCCAAATCATTGAGGGGTGCCAGAGAGGCCAGTAAGGCACCACAAGATCCTGCCGCTTTTTAGATATAAAGACAGTGGTTCTGAGGAGAGGGAGAGGAAAGAATACGTTAATGAGGGCATTTACAGGACACTGGAATTGTCCTACATGAAATTGCAATGATTGATACAGGCCATTATACACATTGTCATAACCTTTGAAATTGTGTGGGGCAGAGTATAAACCATAATGTAAATTAAAGTTTATGGTTAGCAATGCTTCAATACATGTTCATCAGTTGTAACAAATGTACCAGTCTAATGAAAGATGTTGTTAATGTTGGAAAATGTGGGAGGGAGAGGGAGGGGGGTATATGGGAACCCCCAATATTTTTTATGTAATTTACAGTTTGTTTAAATTTTTTTTTAATTAAAGAAATAATACAAGGGAAGCGGATATGGCTTAAGTGATTGGGCTCCCGTCTACTATGCAGGAGGTTTGGGATTTGATTGCCTCCTAGTGAAGGCAAGCTGGCCCATGCAGCAAGCTGGCCTGAGCAGAGAGCTGGCCCACATGGAGTGCTGGCCTGTGCAGGAGTGCTGGCCCATGTAGAGAGCTGGTGCAGTAAGATGACACAACAAAAAGAGACACAGAGGAGACATAAAGAGACGCAGCAGACCATGGAGCTGAGGTGGTGCAAGAGATTGAGTGCCTCTCTCCCACTCCAGAAGGTCCCAGGATTGGTTCCCAGTGTGGCCGTAAGAGAAGACAAGCAGACACAGCACACAGCAAATGGACACAGCAGGCAGCGAGCACAAACAACGAGGGGGTGTAAATAAGTAAATAAATTTTATAAACAAAAGAAGCAATACTAGAGCTACAAGTGTAGTTATACAGCTTTAATTTAGTTGGCTTTGCAAGTTGTATCATTTTCCTGTATTAGTATCCTATGGCTATAAAATGACCACAGACCTGGTGGCTTAGAACATAAAAGTTTATTTCATTTCACAGTCCTGGAGGCCAGGGCTTTGAAATCAGTTCCATTGGTCTGAAAGCAGGGTTGTGTTCCTTGGAGAGCTCCAGGGAAGAATCTGTTCCTTGTCCCCTCCAGCTTCTGGTGGCTGCCTGCAATCACTGTCTTGTGGCAGTGCCACTCCATTCTCTGCTTCCATGGTCAGGTTGCCTCTTCTTTTCCTAGGAATCAAACCTCCTCCTGCCTCCTTCTTATTAGTAAATGTGTTAATGTACCCAGATAGTCCAGGTAAATCTCCCCATCTCAAGATCCTTAATTTAGTCATAACTGCAAAGACCCTTTTTCAAAATAAAGTCACACTTGCAGGTCTTAGGGATTAGAACCTGACATTTTGGGGGCCACTATTCAGCCCACTAAACCATTCTTTTACCTTAAAGCTTTCTAGGCTCTGTATTTAAGGAGTGCTTCTTACAAGCTTCTACAAGTTGTTTATCCTTTTTTTTTCTTTTAAATCTCATAATATTTTTCTTTTAATTGGCATACCTAGTTCATTTACATTTAATAAAATTACTTATTTATTTAGGTTTAAACCAACTGTCTTACTAGCTGTTTGGATTTGTCCTACCATTTTATTTTCTTTCTTTCCTCTCTTTATGCCCTCTGGATGAATAAATATTTTTTATTATCTACTGTACTTCCCTATCTAAGTCTCATGTGTATGCTTTTAAGTGATGAAAACTAATTTGCATCTAAAATCTTGGCTGCAAAGGGACCTAGAAAACACTATTTTAATTTTTTTTTAGCATTTCCACCTCTTTATTTAGAAGTGTGCAAGGTAGTTGGGAGAGGCATTCCACAGTATCCACCACACATAATCACACGGTGAGTCAGCAGTGCTGGGAAACTTTCCTTATCCTCTTCACACAGCATGTGTCACAAGGTTCTCGGAATGTAACTAACAGCTTGGTGGGGATGGGGAGATGAATATAAGCCTAGGCATTGACCTTGGCAAAAAATATAAGCATCTTGACAAATTTATATTTTTATAACACTTCAGAAGTTTGCGAAGTAGGCTCACCTGGGGAAGCAATTGCATGGCTTCTGTTTTGATTTTTAAGGGCCATTAGAAAGTCTAGTAAGGTACATAATAACAGAGAATAGAGACATCACTAAAAGAAATATAAAATACTGCCCATCAGTGAGTCATCTGTGCAAAGATTGATTTGATAGGGATGAAAGTACACTTTATCAGATCTTTGATTAGTTTTGTGCATGGAAACATGTCGCTGCAATTTGGAACTGCACCTAAATGTAGTTTTGGTATCAAGCAAATGAGAGAAGAATAAAGCAGGGAATGGCAGAATTAGACCTCTGTTAGTTCTGTTCCAAGACAGTTTGGCCCAGAAATCATATCCTGAAATGGAGCATCTCATTGCAATTCCTTGCGTGCTAGCAACAGAGGCGGAATGGATAATTTGCCTTAAAACACAATCTAGAATGGGACTGTTGCTGCTACCCAGAGAGCAAACAGGCTTCTGAAACAGCCTAATGATCTGTGCAAAATGGATTGTAGTGGTCCTCGCCAGCCCTGATATTTTCCTGTGGTGAGTTTTAGTTAAGCAACTCTTGGGATGGTGTACATTGGAGTGGCTTTCCAACGACAGCCTTGTCAACTACAACCTGGCCCTTTGCAGAATTTCAATGAGGAGGTTTTCCTCAGAGCCAGCATGGGGGTCCCTCTTCAGTTTATACATTTCAGCAGGTTTTCCAGAATTGAGTATTTATTTGGGGATCTCCTAGAGCATGTCTTATTGGTGTTAGTGGTTTTATGACCTTAATAGTTGTCACCTTTCAGGTGCTAGGAGTTGCTAGAAGTAGAAAGAGTTTCCATGACATCAGCTGGAACATTAATTTGATAGACAGCATTTGCTCATTTAAGAGGCACTCCTAGTAGCCTACTCTGCATGATGAAATAGTTACCTTTCAGTCAGAGGAGGCTAGGTAACATGTTTTGACTAAGAAGCTGTAAGATCTTAGAAGGGTTTCCCTTTCTGAATAAAAAGACAAAACCTCAGGAGAAGTCTGTAGCTCTTTCATTTTTACTGCTAGGAGCATGGATGTGATGACTGGAGGTGCAGGAGCCATTTGTGCTTTTGAGGATGAATGCTACATGTCAAGGAGGTATAGAGCAGGAGGAAAAAATTTAAACAATACCCATGCTCTTGATATCAACTTTGATCAACTTCCACAGACCTCTACTGTCTGCCTGTCTTTTTGTTGTTGTTTCTTAGAAAAAATAAATCCCTGTTTGTTAGTTGAGCTTTCTGTTGCTTACAGTCAAATGCAATGTATTTGATACAGTTTGTTGAATATTTTAACCTTTAATTTCAGATTATTCCCTTCTCTTATGTACACTCCCTCCCTGACACAGCCGCTCACACATTATTCTCCCCACATCTCCACTCTCACAATGACACATGCACAGACCTACTACCTACTGACCATTCCACTCCCAACCTACACGTTTTTGCACGTCATACATCTATTACTTCATTTGATAATTCCTTTTGAAATACTTGGGGGAAAGTATAGTATAATTATACATACAGAGTTTTCATGTAATCCCTAAAGTGACTAAAGAACAGGACATTGGAAGTTGGCTTTTTGGTACTGATGTTTTTTTTTTCTAAAATTTTAATATGAAATTTGAAGCATACAAGAATTGAAAAAGTCTACACTGAACACCCCTATACCTAGCACCTAAATCTAGCAATTTTCATTCTACTGTATTTGCTTTGTCACCTGATTGTCACTCAACCTATTGCCAGTCAGGAGTTGTGGTAATCCCCTTGGTCCCACCTCTACTGGATGGGTAGACTCCTGTGTTACTAAACCTTGTAGTTTTCTAGTTTGCTTAAGCATATAGTGATATAGGTTGGGTTAAACAATGGGAATTCAATTGCTTTTGGTTTTGAGGCTAGAAGAAACCAAATTAAGATGTAATCAAAGCCAGGCTTTCTTCCAAAAACCAATGTTCTGGGGCTGGCTGCTGGTGACCCTTGGCTCCTCTGTCACATGGCAAGGCACGTGCAGCTCCCGGACCCCTTCTCTTCCAGCTTCTGTCAGTGTCCAGTCTCTTGCTTTCTGTGGCCTTCTTTCTCTCTCTCTGTCTGCATTTCATTCTCTTATAAGGGACTCCAGTAACAGGGCTAAGGCCCATCCTGAGTGAGGTGGGCCACACCTTAACTGAAGTAGCCTCATCCAAAGGTCCTACTTACAGTGGGGTCACATCCACACAAATGGGTTAAAATTAAAAATGTGTTTTTCTGGGGTATAGCTTCAATCAACCACAGTAAGTATATTAAGGAATCTTTTAGAAAACATATGTACAGCTCTGCAAAATTCCCTCCAAGGAGATAGACATGGACTTGCCTGGATGTGAGATCCCTGAACTTGCGGAAGGGTGTTACTTCCTACTTCCCACCCCACCTTTTGACCACAGGCATTCAAGAGCAGTGTTCTCAAAGTAGGGTCCCCATTTGAGCAGGATCAAGAGTGGGAACTTGGTGGCTGCGCAAATCGCAGGCTCCATTTCTGTTAGTCTTACTAAACTAGATACTCTGGGAGTGGGCTCAGCAATCTGCCTTTAAGCAAGCCCTCCAAGGTGATTCTGATATTCCTTAAAGATTAAGAACCAGTATTCTAGAGACATTAATTGCACAGTGCCACATGGTCTAGGTAGAGAGTTTATATTAATCCTTCCTTCTTATAATTCATTTTCTTTGAAATATATCACATGTATCTTTTTCCTGAAAGCACCATTATGATAGACAACTTGTTGACACAATATTAAAAAAAAAAAAAGTCCCATCACATCAAAGTTCATTGCTTTCCTTCCTGCGTATCTGTTGGGGACCGTGAATACCTCTGCTGTCAGGTCTTCTTCGAGGTTGATTACCTTCATTAGTGTAATTGATCTGGTTGTCTAGATAAAATGCAAAGCAACAGACTTGCCAAATTAATATTTAAACTGCTCCCTTTAAATCGCTGATGAGCTCGGGACAGGTGTGGCATGTATCTCCTGATAGACAATTTAGGGGAATTCTTTCTTACCGTTTTTCCTTTGCACTTCTGAGTCTCTCCCCCAAAAGAGTGAGGAAATGTATGTGTGCAATTCTAAAGATTTGATAATATTTAAAATCCAGTCCTTTGGATTGGATGCTTTCTTTGACATTAAGTGTATATACATCCCAATAAGTCATATACATCATTTCAAGGGTGGGATGAGAATCTTTAGAAGAAGGACATATTGATGAGAATAAGAAAATGAGAAGTGAATATTAAGGAATCTTGTGGAATGATTTATACGTGACTCTGCAGAGTGCCATCTACGGAGGCAGGCAAGGACTTGTCCAGATATGAAGGCCCTGAACTTTATTTTAACCACTATTTCTTCCATTCATTAAAGAAGACACAAGAGTCCAATAACATGAGAATGGGATCAGTTAGTGGGTCAGGGTCAGGGTGAACTGTTGTTCAAATTTGTCCACCACTGGGACTTTTAATGCTAAAACCAAGAACATCCAGGCATAAAGGGGCTGTTGGTTACCCTCATGAGGGTCAAATGTGGAACGTGATCGGCATAAGAATCCTCTATTTCTCTATTATTCACTCTTGCCATGCACAAGAGGTCATCCCGCAGTCAACTTGTCTGATCTTAACATTTAGGGCATCACCTGAAAGAAGCCTAGGATTCATTTTCCTAAGTGGGAAGCAGGACATAGTATACCTTAAACTCATGAAACCAAGGTCTAAGTTATGAAAATGGATATAGCTTTCTTAATTCCATGACTAAAAGCTCTAGTTTGGATTATTAATGACAATCAAAAGAGTGGAAAAAAGGGTCCAGTGGCAAAAGGGTCCCATGCAGTCTGCAGACCTGGTGGGCTGTTTCTCATTCGTAAGCACACACAAACGTCCCCCCAACCCTATCACAGGGCTTCTCAGATGCCCTAGAAAGAGAGCTTCATTTGACTTGCGAGATCTGAATTCAAGTTTTGGCTCTTACACTTACTAGTTGTAAGACTAGGGCAGTTGACAACTCCATTGCTCTTCAGTTTCCTTGTCCAGCCAAGGAGACGAAAACTACCTATCTAACAAAGTTGTTGAGCTGATTAAATGAGACAATTTATATGCTGGAGCTTTGCTAACTCTGTAGTCAATTACAAGACTGTAGCTTAATACAGTCTACAAAGCACAATCATCGTATCATTTCCAGATGTATAGTAGGAAGAGTGAAATTTTAGTTGAGATTATTATGTACATATTTTGTGTAGCCTCAAATGCACTTGAAGTAGTCATCATTCTTGGTGCTTGTCCATTTTCCTATCAGCAGGCATTGGGGTGTTTCCAGGTTTTGTAATTGTGAATAGAACTACAATCAACATTCTTACGTGTGTTTCCTGGGGCACTTGAGGAAAAGTGCCTTTTAGGTCAATGCCAAGAAGTAGATGTGTTAGAATATGGAGGATATAAATGTTCAAAGTCACAAAACAGAAACTGTTTGCTTAAGTGGAAGTACCACTGAATTCTCAAATCAGCAATAGAGGTACTCCCTTTAGCTTGCTTTTTTTTTTTTTTTTGACATTTAATATTTTAAGGTTTCTTAATTTTTGCCTGTCGAATAGGGTGGCATGTAAAAATGCTTCCTAATTGTGTTTTTGACTTGCTTTTCCCTAGTTACTAATGGAGTTGAACATCTCTTCAAAAGTTTATTAGTTGTATGATTTCCTCTTCTCTGAAAATATCTGCTTTTTTCTAAAATTGGATTGTTTGTCTATGCTTTACCAATCTGTAGATAATATATATTATCATTTGTAAAATATGTGTGTATATTCCTCATATATATTCCTAATAATAGAATATAGATATTAACATGAAATATCTGTTCCTAAATATATATGTTTGATGCATATAATATATATTCTTAATTTATATTCTAAGTATTAATCCTGGGTGTGTTTGTATAACAAATATCTCCTCACATGGAGCTTTACTTTATGTTCTTTAAAGCAAAGTGAGCAATCTTTCCTTTTATGGTTGGCTCTCTTTCCATTTTTTCATCCTGTTTAAGAAATGATTTGCTCTACCCAAAGTCTGAAGAAGGATACTTCCCTATATTTTAATTTTTTTTTTCTTTTGACATTTAAGACTCTATCTGGAATTTCACACGAATAAGTGTTTTTTTCTCTTCTCTTCCTATGCCATTTGGATCAGTCCCTATCTCGGCTCTCCTTCTAGTCCATCGGGGGCATTGGATGCTCTGTCTCATAATATTTCCTGGGGACAGGCAGGAGGCTAGAGCTATGGGGGGGGATCATTCATTCTAAGCTCGGAAGTCTACCATCCATGCAATATTTAGGTGCTGGCATCCATGTTACCCTCAGTGAAACACTGTGGGGTTATTTTAAAAATACCAATGTCTAGGACTAGTCCCAAAGTTTCTTTTTGCTTTAAATTTTAATGTGAAATATTTATTTCTTTGCCATATTTGCCTCAGTACAATTTGTAAAAAAAAAAAGAATTCAAAAAAATGAATTTTTTTTGTCAGGATATTTTCTCTGCAGTTATAAGGGAGAAAATAAACACCTTAGTACCAGAATTATTGTTTCTTTCAAATCATTCTAATAAGTTGCATCTAAATATTTTCCTCAGATGTCTATTTTTTTTAGGATGAAAAAATAACCACAGGAAAAGAAGTTTGGATTCATTAAAATAAACTGGCAATAGTCTTTGTCAAAGAATATATCTAGGACATCTTTGTTTTGTTACACTATATCACTTATTGTCATATTCTTATTATTTAATATAACAGGCATACTTTCATACTAAAAATGAGCAATGTTAGAAGCAAACTGAAATTGGGTGTATCTTAAATCTTCAGATGATTCAATATTAACTGAAACACCAGTTTAACAAATTTCATATCAATACAAATGCAACTCCCTTTTGTGATGAAAATGCACTTAGTAACTTAGCTCTTTTTGCTTTAGCGGATAGGGCATCCAAAACAACTGAAACAACCTGATAACAAATTGGTTTTTTTTTCAGCAAAAGAGGAATGCTCTGGTTTCATAAAAGGCTCCCATATTTTAGGGAGCCAGAAGATGGCATTTGTGTTTTTTTTGTTTTGTTTTGTTTTTGTTTTTAATTTATTTTTATTGTCCTTTCTTAAAAGATACATAGATCACACAAATGTTACATTTAAAAATATGAGGTTCCCATATACCTTACTCCCCAACCCCCTCACTCCTCCCACATCAACAACCTCTTTCATAAGTGTGGCACATTCATTGCAATTGATGAATACATTTTGTTTTCTTTTTTCTTTATTTTCTTTTAAGTGTTACATTAAAAAAATATGAGGTTCCCATATAACCCCCACCCCACCCACACCACCCCTCCCACATCAACAAACCCTTCCATCATTGTGGCACATCCACTGCACCCGAAGAATACATTCTGGAGAACCACTGCAGCACATGGACAGTGGTCTACATTGTAGTCCACACTCTCCCCGAGTCCACCCAGTGGGCCATGACAGGACACACAACATCCAGCATCCATCCCTGCAGCACCACCTAGGAAAACTGCAAATCCTGAAAATGCCCCCACACCATATCTCTTCTTCCCTCTCCTGACCATCAGCAGCCACCAAGGCTACCCTCTCCATATCACTACTACAATTTCTTCCCTTACTAATCACAATAGTTCCCCAGTAGAACACCAGTAAGTCCACTCTAATCCATACTCTATTCCTCCATATTGTGGACCTGAGATGGCTATGTCCAGTCCCCCTCTACATCAAGAGGGGGTTTAGATTCCAAATGGATGATGGATGCAGATGTAGGCACTCTTGGCTTCCTGGTGTGGTGGTTGACCCTCTTCACCTCCCTGTCAGCTGGCCAGGGTAAGTCCAAGAAACCAGCAAGTCTGCTGAGGCCCAGGGCCAGGCCATCATATGGACAGTTCAGGGATTCAGGTCTCCTGAGTATACACCAACCCAAATGCCAACCACAGGTCTGGTAAAAGTAACAGAAGAAGCATGTGTAGAAAGGTTATATCTGCGTCCAACTCCATCACACTCAGGAATACAAACTCCAAAGTAGGGCCAACTGACATGGCCCTGAACTGCAGAGCCATCTGACTTGACCATAGAACCTGTGGGTTGCTGCAGCCCTCAGGAGAACCAGCACCTGGGTTTCCATCTATCTTGGCTGTCTTTGGTACCCTGCTGAGGCATGCATAAGCATCACCCCCTGATAACCTCCCAACTCCTTTTTGGAGACTCTTAGCCATATAAACTCACTTGTCCTTTCCATTTCCCCCTTTTTATCCAAAGTCAAAAAGCAGTTTTTAACACCTGATATTACTGAGATAGTCTACCGGTCTGAGTTAACCTCTTTGTTCATGGTCTTTTTGTAGTTACATCATCAGCTGGTGCTTGGTAGTAATCCCTCAATGCCAGAGAGGCTCAACCCTGGGAGTCATGTCCCATGCTGGGGAGAAGGCAATGCATCTACATGCTGAGTTTGGCTTAGAGAGTGGCCACATTTGAGCAGCACAGAAGCTCTCAAGATATAACTCTTAGGCACCCCACAGCTATAGGCCTAGTTCATATTTCAGGAAAACTCTTTAGAGAATATAATATGGAAGGCTGCCTATTTGGGATGCATAAGCTGGGGGAGAGGGGTGGTATCTGACACAGGGTGAGCTTCTGGGGAGTGTGTGAGTGCTCATTTTGTCATAGTGGATTATATCATTGGGTGGAGACCCATACAATGAGAGTGAAGTTATATCCACATACTGGGGAGGACTGATGTTCTCAAACAGAGGAAATTGTATCTCTTGAGAGAATCAGTGGCTCCCAATGGTTTAGGGCAGCTAAGTATGTCAAGTCCTCAACATTTTTGCAAGTGTCTCGGAATATGGTCCCTCAAGTAATGAACATCAATTGTCATGGTGGACCCTGAGGGGAGTGGGAAAGAGGTGTTGAATACATGGGATCAGAGTAACTGGGGGGCAATGGCAGTGTTCCACAGGATCATGCCATGATGTGTATAGATCATGTTAAATTACACCAAAAATGTATAAAATCTATAGACTAAAATGTAATCATAATGTAAAACATAAGATAACTAAAAATTTAGAAAATTGTATAGTCTAAAATATAAACCATAATGTAAACCCAAATGGAATCATGTTAGAAAGCTATAGTTTCAATATCTGTACATTAGCTGCAACAAATATAATATGAACACATAAAAAGATCACTGTTGGGGAAGGGACAAAGGGTTTGATGTTGGATGTGTGGAAGTGCCATATATTATATGTAAGTTATCGTGACCTAAAACATGTCAAGAAAAACTTATCAGGAAAAAAAAATAAAAAAGAAAGGAGTCATTTATTTTTAAACAGAGTTTTCTTTTGTCTGATTTCTCTTTTATTTCTATTTTAATTAGTGGGGTGGAACCTGTGTATCAGTATTTCTAAAAGTCCGCCCCTCCCACCCCAGAGATTCTAATGTAAATACAGAGTTCAGATCTGCTCTAGAATTTTTTTCCAGTGGTAAGTTCCAGTGGGAGCTAATATTTTGTGTTAATTTGCAATATTAGTAAGAATCTCTGTAGTATGATTTTAATATTACATTTGCTCCCTGATTTATAAATATAGCACATGCTCATTGCAAAGGAACAAAAAGTATAAGGGGGAAAATGGAGTAAATGATACAAGAACTCATAATTGCATTAGTCATTTTGTACATTTCTTTTGAGTCTTCCTTGCTGCATACTTATTATGCATTTATTTAGTTAGGATTATATTGAAAACAACTTTGAGAATTTTTCTAAAACATTCATTCTTAGTCATTTTGAATGTTGTTTAATAGTCCATCTTATGAAAATTATATGTATTATCCCCATACACACTTTGTAAAAATTTAATTTTGTTCTGGTTAGGGATTTATTTTGTATATGGAGATTTTGATTGTTATTTGTGGAAGAACAATAAATCATGATCTGGTCATTACTATTTAGTGATTAACAGTATAGCCTCTAGAGTCAGTGAAACCTGGATTCACATCACATTTATCAAGTTCATGACATTGGGAAAATTACTATGCCTTTCCTTCCTGTTATTCCTCTTTAACATGAGGATTATAGTCCCTCCCACATAGAATTGTTTTCAGGATTAAATGAGATGATGTGTATAAATCACTTAACACAGGCCAAACACATAAGTGCCTGATAACAAGCTAGCTGTAGGCACAAAACTTCTGGGTAGTGGCAAGGGCAGCTGTGCCTGCTTGCTCAGGGCTCAGTTTGTTTTGCCTGATGCAGTTTCCTTAGTAGTAAATGTTTGCTGGAATGATGACGGCTACTAAGATGGGCTCTGCCATTGCCCAGCAAGGTAGCCAGATGCAGAACTTGCTGGAAAGCCCTGTTTTTTAGAAGAAGGTAGGTTAAAAAAATATGCCAGTTACTCTAACAGTGTATGTCCCTAGCTGGCTGGCTGACTCAGAATAATTACTCCCTAGGAAAACACTGTTTCTCTCTCTCCTTGTGAATATGTTCTTGCAGTTGAGAGGCATGGCAATTTCTTAAGAGTGGAGCCATGTGTGTAGACAGCTGTGGCTCTGCCTGCCTGGATTTCCATGCCCTTTTGAAGACCACAGGACAATAAGGCAAAATAAAGATTTGGCATGTGCAGGTTTTCTAAAAAGAAGTGAGGGATTGATAGAAAAGAGAAGAAATGCAGAAAGGAAGGTGTAGCTCTGAGTTGGTGTGAATCTCATTGTACATCCTCAAGAGGTCATCTCTGGATAAAGAAAGACCATCTGAGAAAAAGGTGACACATCCACGAAAATGAAAACTCCATAAATGCAGTGAATTTGGCTTCTTAACTAACTGTTGTGTCACCAAGCATTAAGTGTATAAGAGGTGCTCATAAACTTAATCTGAATAAATGTCCTATCACTATTTATTATAACACCCAAGGGCAGAATGGGAAGGAAGGAAGGATTGCTTTTCTCAGCTTAATTTGAACTAACAAGGAGGAGCTGGTGAAGAGGAAGCATAGATAGCCAATGTTCTCTGAGTTCCTGAGCCAGGGAGTAGCAACCTAGATATAGTAGAGTTGACACGGGAGGCTTTGGGAAGGTAGGTTCCAAAAAGGCAAACAAAACAGTGGTAATGAACCTGAGACCAGAATTAGGAAGATGGCAGACCCCAGAGACAGAGAAGGCACTAAGGAATAGAATTCCATAGCTCTAGTCATACTCCAGGGACCAAAAAGAGAGAAGTGATCTAAAGAGCCAAATGTGGGTACATAGAAAACTTTACAGTGTTTCTATTGACTCATTCAATCAATAGATTCAAAACAGGGGACCAATGCAGACCTTACCAAAACAGTGACAGGGTCCTTTGAAAGCAATTTCAGGAAACCTACAGTCCAGAATAAACAGAGAGATGTTTGCAAGATGTGTTAGAACCAATAAAGTGTTTTCTATTTTTTGTTTAATTTTTTGTAATGCATAAAGCCAGAAGGTAAAAAGAACAGTTTGCTTGGATTCAGCTAGTGGTTCTCAAAATGTAGTCCCTGGATTAGTAGTATCAGCCTCACCACCAACCTGGAGAAGTTACCAGAAATACAAAATACCCCCTTTTCCCAGACCTGTTCAATTTAACTCTGGGGGCATGCCTGTTTTAATAAGCCCTCCAGGAAATCTTACTCCTCCTTAAAGTTTGAGACCCACAGGTCACAGCATTTAATTCTTAGATCCTATTCAATAATGTGACCTGGAAAGCTGTGGAGGAAAAGTACCCAGGCCCTATTCCAACCCAATTGAAACTGACCATCTGGAGGTGGAGCTTGGGTATGGGTATATTTTAAAGCCTCTAGGTCCCAGGGTCATGGGCCAAACTCAGGTTCAGCAACCAACACCATGAGCATCCCAAATAACTATCTTGTTAAGAATGTAAAATCCTGTGCCCTACGTGTTGGATCAAAATCTACATTTTAACGAAATCTCCAGGTAATTTGTAGGCACGTTAAAGTTTGAGAAGCATTTGTTTAAGATAAAAGTTATAGGAATGATATCAGTATTTCTACCTTCTCTTTATTGAATATTTTGCTGACTTCTTTTAAAGAGGAAAAGTGGAAGTCAGGATAAGTCATATTAAACACATTTGTGAGACATAAAGCCTGGTGAAGGTTTGGGGTCAAAGGAAGGCAGGGGCCAGGCAGGCAGTATGAATGAGAGAAAGGGGGACACTGTAAGACTCAGGTGTCATGATCTATGTGGTCATTTCTTGCATTACCCATTGACCAAACAAAATGTACACACAGGTCAATTCAGTATTAGCAACCAATTTGGGATGCTAGGACTTGATATTGAGGTGGTGAGTGTGAAGATATCAGAACTTCCCTGGAGGCCATGGGAGCTTGAGTCTTCCCACTATCTCTCACTCTTGAGGCATCCTGACAGCAGGAGTGTTGCTAAGAAATCCACTAATGACTATGCTTGTGAGCCTGTACACCTGAAATAAGAACAAGGCCTAGAGCTGCAGGATGCCTAAGAGTTACCTCCTGAGAGCCTCTGTGTTGCTCAAATGTGGCCAGTCTTGAAGCCAAACTCAGCATGTAAATGTGTTGCCTTCCCCCCAGCATGGGACATGACTCCCGGGGATGAGCCTCCCTGGTGCCAAGGGATTACTACAAAGTACCAGCTGATGATGGTACTTTTTATTCAAGAAAATGACCTTGAATAAAAGGGTCAACTCGGACCAGTAGAATATCTCAGTCTACATATAATACCAGGAGTTAAAAATGCTTTTTGACCTGAATCAAGGGGAAAGTGAAAGGAAAAATGAGTTTATATGGCTATGAGTCTCCAAAAAAGAGCCAGGAGGTTATCAGAGGGGTTGCTCTTATGCACACCTCAGCCGAGTCCCAGAGACAGATAAAGTAGACATTACCCCAGGTATTGTTTCTTCTGAGGGCTACAGAGACCCACAGGTCCTATGGTGATGGCAGATAGAGTTCAGTGCCATGTCAGTTGGCCTTTCTTTGGAGTTTGTGTTTCTGTGTGATGGAGTTGGACTCAGATGTGATCTTTTTTCACAAGCCTCTGCTGTTACTTTTATCGGAACTATAGTTGGTGCTGGGGTTTAATATATACCCAGGGGATCTGAATCTCTGGACTGACCATATGATAGCCAGGCCCTGAGCCTCAACAGACTTCAGCTCCTACACTCTGGTTTATTGGACTTACCCCACTCAGCTAACATGGAGTTGAAGAAGGTCAACCACCACACCATGGAGCCAAGAGTGCCTACAACTGAAAGCAGGAGGATTGCATCCAGCATCCATGTGGAATCTAAGCCCCCTCTTGATATAGACGTGGAGTGGACACAACCATTCCAAGGTCCACAGGATGGAGGAATAGAATATGGATGAGAGTGGACTTACTGATATTCTATTCATGAACTATTGTGATTAGTAATTGAGGAAAATGTGGCATTGGTGTGGAGAAA
This sequence comes from Dasypus novemcinctus, assembly GCF_030445035.2. Classification (NCBI taxonomy): domain Eukaryota; kingdom Metazoa; phylum Chordata; class Mammalia; order Cingulata; family Dasypodidae; genus Dasypus; species Dasypus novemcinctus. Next base: position 45,668,654 of record NC_080698.1, on the reverse strand, counting down.
GTGGCCACAGTGGCTGCTGGGTGTGGGGAATGGGAGGAAGAGATGTGATGTGGAGGCATTTTTGGGACTTGGAGTTGTCCTGGGTGATGCTGCAGGGACAATTACCGGGCATTGTATATCCTCCCAGGGCCCACTGGATGCAACGTGGGAGAGTGTGGGCTATGATGTGGACCATTGACCATGAGGTGCAGCGGTGCTCAGAGATGTATTCACCAAATGCAATGAATGTCTCATGATGATGGAAGAGATTGTTGCTATGGGGGGAGGAGTGGGGTGAGGGGGGTGGGGGATATATGGGGACCTAATATTTTTTTTATGTAATATTAAAAAAATAAAGAAAAATAAATAAAAAGAAATGGGTACAATGAGTTCATATCTTCAAAGAGAAAAGATCCTGGAAATGACTTAGTAGCTTGATTTGATTCCCTGGGAGATCCTAGTGAAGACTATTACATAGATGTCTTATCAGCTCTTTGGGAGAAAAAAAATGAGACCTAGAAACCATTCATAGTTCATTAAGTGTTAGAATTGTTGATTTGACTTCTTCCCTTTTATGATGGACACTCATACAAGAAAAACTTGGATGCTACAGATACCCACATCTTGATATTCACAAGGCATGACAGGCATCCCTTGTTTGTATTTATTTTTATTATTTTTTTGGAGGGCAATAGTAAATAACACAGCCTGATTATTTCTGCAGTTTCCTGGGTTTTCACTTTGTGATACGACTACAACTATACCCCTCCAAGGTCGAATACTCTGCCACAGTTGACCCAGTCACAGGTCTTTGGTAAAAGCTGCAGGACCTTATTCTGTGTCTACTCCTCTTCTGGAATGTCCTCAGGACCTTGGCATGGATCAATACAGCAGGCTTATCCCCAGCCCAGAGGTTGGAGGGACAGTGAAGAGAAGGTTTGAATAACCAAATTTTACAAGACGATAATTTATAGAGGGAAAGCTTCCAATGAGAAACAATTTAGCAGCACCAATTGCTGGGGGGACTTGAGGGATTTTAGTCCATTGGTGCCTAATTGCTTTTGTTTGTATGAAGTGGTCTGCCCAAAACCCTGCTCTATAACTTAGGCCACATTAATCACATTGATGGCCATGAAATGATTCTTCTTCCCCATGTTGGACCCCTGTCACCTCCCCTCACCCCCCAATACTGGATACTGGTTTAGATTATTGTGCTTAGTCTTAGTTAGCACACATTCTGGGACAAGTTCCTGTAGAGTGCCTAGCTAACACAAGGACTTGAATCTACAAGTTCCTGTAGAGTGCTTGACTAACACAAGGACTTGAATCTACGTCCTAATTCCATGGTAAAGAGGAAGAAACAGGATCCCAGGGCACCTGGTTTGCCTTAGATTTCATAGCTGGTAAGTCATGGAGCTCAGGACTCTAACCTAGACATTCTGATTTTGAATTCTGTAGCTTCCTACTAGAGCATCTCATTGTTTTCTCCCTTCTTTCTTCCGACAAAAGTCTTTCTGATTTAGAATATCCAGTTATCTTTATCAAGTTCCCACTTCACTTGCAAAAAAAAAAACTGTTTCATCTTCTGATGAAAAGAAACCACATCTAACAGAAATAGTTCGACCCCTTACTGCTGAGGATGAGTAGGAAATGTTCATATGTCTTTCTCTTCATCTCCATTACTGAGTCTCATTTGTCCACCTATCTTCCCTCTTAATATGGAACCTGCAGCAATGATCTGACAAAGGCTCCTTCAACCCTCCCTCAGTTCAGTGCTTGAGCTCTTTGACTTCTGTCCTTTCATTCTTGCTTTCACTCATTTACACATGTTTATGAAGTGCTAATACTTGTCAGGGGCTTTTCCAAGCACTAAGACTTTATAGTGAGTAACACAGAATATCTGATCTCATTCATGAATCTTACTGTGGAAGGTGACAGACAAAAACAAACAAGCAAATATGTAATGTCAAGTAAAAAGTGTTGCAAACAAAGTGTTGTAAAGAAATAAAGCAGGGCAATGGATTCACTGCAATGAGGCATGAGGGATAGTACTTTTTTATATGGTCAGAAGAGACCTCTAATGCAATGGCATTCCTAAGGAGAAGCTGGAAAGAGATGAATAGGTTGAGTCATCCAGACTTTTGACAAGAGAGCATTGTAGGCAGGGGACTATCAAATACCAAGAGTTTAGGGTAGGATATGCTTAATATATTTAAGAAGGTCAAAGGAGGCCTTTGTGGCTGGAGGGGAATGGCAATATATATATATTTTTTTAAGATTTATTTTATTTATCTCTCCCCTTTCCTCCCGTTGTCTGCTCTCTGTGTCCATTCACTATGTGTTCTTCTGTGTCTGATTGCATTCTTGTTGTGTGGCATCAGAAAACTATTGCCTTTTTGTTGCGTCATCTTGCTGTGTTAGTTCTGTGTGTGTGCAGCGCCATTCCTGGGCAGGCTGTGCTTTTTTGGCATGGGGTGGTTCTCCTTGTGGGGCGTACTTCTTGCACATGTGGTACCCCTACGCGGGGGACACCCCTGCATGGCACAGCACTCCTTGCATGCAGCAGCACTGCGCATAGGCCAGTTCACCACACGGGCCAGGAGTCCCTGGGTATCAAACCCTGGACCCTTCATATGGTAGGCAGCTGCTCTATCAGTTGAGCCACAACCGCTTCCTGGGAATGGCAATATTATGTTGCCTTGTATTGAAAATATTTTCTAATTTATTGGCCCTGTGGTCACAAACATGCTTAAACTCATCTACTGGGTTGGGGGATGGGTGGGTAGTAGAAGATAACTAGAAATACTTTTTGGGGATTACGTACTACATATAAATATAAATTCTAAGGCATATTATATATGTATATGCATACACAATATATAACTATGTATAAAAAACAATGCCCTGTATATAATGCTATAGAAATTTTAGCTTTTGTCACTGTCATTATCATGATTATTATCTCAATTCTACCCTGAGGATCTAAGGGGCAGAACAGAGAACTTTGGAAGTGGCACTTTTCAATCCTAAATGGAATTGCTCTTCATTTTATACTTGAATAATAGGGAATTATTAATATTTAAGTAATTTCTTTGTGCAAGAATTCATTTCTACTTCATGGCAAAAAGACAGACTAGTTTGCCCATGCATGATTTCACAGACTCCGCTTCTAAGCCTGGAATGTGAAAGCACTGCAGACTTAATTTAATCTTTAAGGCTAACCATAACAATCATGATGATGTTGATTGTACTGGTAGTAAGAATGGTGGTAGTAATAGCTGACAAATACAGAAAATCAACCGTGTGCTAAGAACTGCTGCAAATACATTACATGGATTTTTTCTCTTAATCCCGATAATGCGAGGAGTTAGGCAGTAGTATTAACTCATTTTCTGGTTGAGGAAATGGAGGATTCAAGATGTTTATATAACTTTCCCAAGGACAACTAGAGGGATAGGAAGCCAGGGTTCATGTCAGGTTTTCTGGCTCTACAACTTGAAATCCTGCACAATCTCAAACTCATTTCTGGTCTGATCTGTATTTTCTTCCATGGTCTATTGTTTGAAGGGTATTTAAGAGATAGGAGAAACTGGGGAATATATTTGTTGTTTTTCAATCTCATATGGAAGTCATTTCTAGTCTCTGTACAAATGTTTGGGCTGTGGGACTTGGGGGACAGCAGGAAGAACCAGACTGATGCCAATGGTGGGAAGCAGGTGTGGTTTTTCTTAGTCACAGTAAGATCTACAGTGGCCCATTGAAATATATTTTGGGTATTGGGGCCCAGTCCTGATTGCCAAGAACCAATGTTATCCTCTGCAAATAGACATTTGATACCCCAAGATTTTTTTACTGTAGGTTGGTCCATGAAGGTATTTCCCACTGTTGGGCTTTGGGGGAACCCCTTAATCATGCCATCAACAATGTGGTTACCATGTTTCTTTGCAAATATAGACAAATGCAATATGGTGCTTACCTTAACTTGTGTCCTTTAAGTTTTGCAGAGATACTTATTCTTTCACTAATTTGCTCCCAGACTCCTGTTTATTTAAGTTAATATTTATTCTTTATTTTCTCCTTCCTCCATCATTTTTGCTATTTTTGATAGGCCACTTACTGAGTGAATGGCTGAGGGTGTCAGGTCTGAACTTCATTTGGGGTAAAAAAAGTGCATGGGCCTTGTGATGGCTCCTTTTGTATGCAAGCACACTAGTACCTCTGGGCTTATAATCTATATTTCAGCTATGGACATAGTTGTGAATTAAACCATGTTACTTGAACCAGTTTGATGTTCTACATTGTTTCCTAACTTAGGACTTTAGGAAATAAACTATAACTAAAAGGGGAAAAACAACTAAAAAGATTTATTGCAGAAAATAAAAAAGTTAACCAAAGTATTTTATTGATACATTCTTGGACAATATCACAGAATTGAAAGAGAATGGAAAGGGGGGATTTTTCAGCAAGGGTTGTTTTCCACTAAATTGGCACATAAGCAGCAAGATTAACGAAAGTACTTATTACAAACAGTAAAAAACATACATGCTTGTTTTTAAAGTCCTTATCACACTGTTCAGTCATAGGGGGGCATGAACAAAACCTCAAGACATGAAAAATCCATATTCTTTTCTTCAAATAGCTTAATAATCATTAAAATTATTGCAAAATATCCATATACCTTAATTAAAATAACAAAAGAGAACACAAATACAAATATTAAACGTAAATTATTAACATGTACTGTAAAATACAATACTGGCATGCATCCCAAAGATCAAGACCGCTATTCAATTCAGCCAAAACTTTCCTTTCCTGTAGCCTATCATATACCAAAGATAGGCGAGGCAAACTTGCTCAACACAGTTTTTGGTCTTTAAATATCTTTTTTGTCTTAAAAAATATAATGTGATTTGCAGTGGTACTTAATCATAATCATACAGTCATGTACAGGTTTGTGTGTGCATGTGTGTGTGTTTTTATAGTCTGCCAAGATCTTAATTTTAATTTATTTTTTTCAAATTTCCCCCAATATTCTGCTGTCTGAGAGAATAGGGCTCTATGAAAACAGGGCATTCTAAAACAAACAGTGAACTGAGGTACAACAATCAGATGGCAAAGTGCAAAAGTCCTCACAAACTGTACAGAAAATTTCAAAACCTTGCAGCCTGGAATTACATACGTAGAAAGACAGGTCAGCCCCAAAACAGCCACTGTAGGTCTCTCTGGTTCACCCTAAAGAGCCTGGGTGGGACTTGGAGTCTCAACACTCCCTTTGGTAAGGGAAGGTCCAAGATTGCAGCCTGTTTGGCAGTGCTGATGCCAGTGACTTATTAAGCCAAGATAAAGTAAGGATATTTCATAAAGCAGCTGTGTAGGATGCTTGGATCCTCTAACACTGGTCTCCAGTAACTGCCCGGCCGGGGAAGCTCCTCCAGTGATGGTTAAGCGGGCAGGACCAGAAGAGTCCTTTGCCGGGTTGGGTGACGGAATCGCTGAAGGTCTTCCACCTCCGTGGTTCCATGGAGTGGAACAGGTTAGATAACCAGGTTATTATAACTGACATATTTCTTTTTTGCAGCAGGGCCTGAAAGAAAAATATGAACAAATCAGTTATGGCAATGATCCTATTGGCAAAGTACAGTTAGGATGATAATGACTTGGGGTATTCCAGATGGGAATGACGCCCCTTGCAGGAGCATGAAATCCAGAGCCAAGAGTTATTGCTTGCTGGGGATCCAGCATAGCAAATAACTTTGGGTTTCTGTGGTTATGTCTAAGGTTTCATCCACCAAATTCTACAGTACTCAGTAATTCTCAAATGGTCTGGGTTCTCTATTCTGAGATGTTTTCCAACTTTCCTTTTTATGGTCTGTAAGGGTAGTAAATTTATCAGTGGTTGTCAGGCTTCCTAATTGCCAGCACTAAGCTTTAAGGGCCTAACCCCGTTGCAGGATATTTTGTTTTGTCAACTTCTCCCAGACCTTCTGAGAACAAATGGCTTTTGCTTGGGAAAGGTCCTTTCTGGGTCACTGGAATTAATTTAGGTTAGACTACAGTTTAGGTTGGCCATAGTGGCGTCTCCAGTTCTGACTCACACAATCAAATTATTATAGATTGACTTTTATAGTGTTATCATCTGTAGGTTGTAAATGGTAATTTTCAGAACTAGATTCCATTAAGGATTGAAACACACTGAAATCTACCATGTGTCTCAACTCGCACAGTATATATTTGCTTTCCTTAAATGTAGATTAAATTACTTTTCCTTTTGTCCAGTGATTTCAGGTATTTCACTTTTTCATTCACTCATTCATTCATTCACTAATTCATTCAGTCATTCATCACTCATTCAGTAAATATACATCGATTGCCTACCATATGCCAGATATGGGGCTTGACACTAGCCCAGTGCTGAGCAAAGTGGGTGGGTGAGCATTTGATGAGTAAAGCAGATCCTTTCCTGCCCTCATGCTGGAAACAAAAACACCAAGATACCCCAATATGACTGCTTTATGTTCTAGTTCTCTAAAATATCAATACCCAGTAATACCATGGCTGTGATGTAACATGTTTTTTATTCGGTAAACCTTCATAGTTTTACATCAGCTTCTGTTGGACACAAAGTAATGGTCATATAATATCTATTGATGGTTTATTTTACTTAGTATTTTAGAGTCTAAATATTATTGTACATTAACACAAAGAAGTAGCAGTAATTCTCCCAGAGTTTTTAAGCCAGGGTTTCATATAATTTTAGAGGACTGAATAGCTGCAAAAACATTGCGAGCGAGTTTGCATCTGAACTTTGAAAGTGCACCCAGGATATTATAGACACCTATATGCACAGGTACACTCTACAAAAAGATTGATATGTTTGCAGTGGAAAAGTGGGGCTCTCCCTCTGATAAATTCTGATTTGAAAACTCATTTCTCTATTAAATCATATTGCATTTATTAACTAAAATTATTATTATAATTTTATATTAAATTATTATTTAATATAAAATATTAAAATTATGGGAAAAATAGAATTATTTGAATTTGAGGGTCTCCCAGAAGATCTGACCAGGAGAGTTTAGTCACAATGAGTCCCCATTTGATAAACTCAAGACCTTTATAAAGCCCCTCTTCTAAGGAGGTTCCCATTGTTGTCATATTTTTCATTGTCTTTACCAACGTGCTGGGTTTGGAAACAAGGAGGGAAATTTCTAAAGATGTTTATTTATTCCACAGCCTATTTACAACGTCTTAGCTAGCAAACCCCAGTTGACAGTTGCAAATAATAGTCACAGCATGCCTTGGAAAATGCCAACACACTAATTATCCTGGAGACAAAGGAGGCAAAAAACCCAGTCATTTTTACTGACCTAAAAATCTGAGACCACCTCTATTTTGTGATTAGTTAAGACTTTTCCATATAAGCACAACTTGATAGAGAAAAAATTGCATTTGAAATTCTTCAACCGGACATGATGATGGGAATGAGTGTTGCTGGGGGGGAGTGGTGGGGTGGGGGTGGTGGGGTTGAGGGGGTCCTCATATATTTTTTTTAATGTAATATTTTTACAAAATCAATTTAAAAAAATTTTAAATAAAATAAAATAAAATAAAAGACATTTAGCTCAGGAAGAGTCTTCACTGGGAGAATAAGTAGGTTAGAACACCCCATTTTCACTGTGTTGAAAATCTGAGCATTGATTAGAGTTAAGCCATAATCAAGATGAGGTTAGGTTTAAAAAAAAATTAGAGATGATAATAATGGCAATTGACTGTATACCAGATGCTAAGCTTGATGTTTCCCCTTAGATTATCTTCCTGTCTTCTCAAGTAGCCTTATTTATGATCCTCACTTTATAAAAGAGGCATTGGAAGATCATAAAAACCAGCATTTGAAATCTAGACTTGCCGATATTTGAATCTATACTTTTCCTTCCCATGCAGGGTGATCATTCTGGGTTTGGACTTGCCTTTCCTGGGTTCGGATTCAGCTCCATCATTTCCATGAGTTGTGACCTAGAACAATCTGTAACAGTGAACTTCCCTGAGACTTTGTAAAATGGGAAGAATAATTGTCACCCTGTGGCTGTTGGATGGTACAAAAGAATGCCATATCTTAGATGCTCATCTGAGAACACAATATCTGAATATATTTTTAGATGACAAATTTCTAGACAAATGATTAGCCTCAGTGCTTGCTTTCTGAGCAGGATAGCTTAGGTATATTGTGATAATGAAGTTTGTGCAAGTCCTAGAATGGCAACTTATGGATTTTCAGAGCAATGTCCAGTGTATTATAATGCTTATTTTTAAACTGTTCTAGCCTTATGAGTAAGTGACCCTGGTGTCTGATAATTCCATTTATTTGAACGGCAAGGCAGTTTAAGGTCTAGGAAAGAAAATTGTTTAGTTCAAAGTATACTCAAAGAAAACTTGCAAAGGAAAGATCTTTAATTTTAAAAATTGCTAGCGTTTTTTTTTCTCTTTTAAAATTGTACATGTTAAGGAGAAATAAGAGTATATGGCATGATCCCTCATGAATATTTCAAAGTAACCAAATCAGTAGTTTTCAAAGCAAATTGTCTTGAAGATATGATGTTTACAATGAGGGTGGTGATAAGGACAGTAGTTTTGGGGATGAATTACTAATGTACCTTTGCTACTTAATAAAGGTCAGAACTTCTAGCTCATTCTTGGTGGCTTGTCAAGACCAGCACTCATTTTGACATCTTCTTCAAGTGAGCACTTTGTTTTCTCTTTAATTTTCTCTGATCCCTTTGGACTCAAAAAACTTTTGTCAAAGTCAGTTTTGTGGAATACTTGTAACCCAGAGTAAAGGAAGTTAAGAAAAAAGAAAAAAGAAAAAAAAGAAAAGGAAGGAAAAGGAAAGAGTCTCACCAACATCGTGTTGGGGAATCATTGGAAGAATAAAGTGAAGCAGGATTCAATCCTCCACTCCATATTTTAAACAATAAGGAATTTTATGGTATTTTAACTATATACACTTTGTTATTCTGAACTCTTTTTTTAGAAATATGTGCACATTTTAAATGTATAAAGGTAAACTGTGGGGGGAAGGGGATGATTTAAACACCCACAAGAGTATAAACAAAGCGTCCATCACAAACAAATATAACATATTAATATATTTACACATTTGTTCCAGGTGCCCATCCCCATCCACCCATAAGAAATAAAACATAAAATCCTTCCTCCACCTTTCCCTCCCCCATCATAGTTACTATGCTGAAGTCACTGTGTATCCTTCCTAATCTTGTTTTATCCTTTTACTACATTTGTAATTGCCTATAAACTATAGATAGTATTGCTTTGTGTGTTTTTAAATAATTTTTAAATGATATAATTCTGTGTACATCTACTTACTGTTTTCCTTGTAACATTGTAGTTTTATGATTCATTTATGTTGATTTGGTAATCAAAGTTACTATATCATTTTCTTGAATTAACATAGTAAACTTTCTCTAATGCTTCTATTTTCTAAATTTTTCAATAATAAACCATGCTAGAGTAGATGATATTAGAAAAATACCATCATTCACAGAGTTGACTGGCAAGTTGTAGACCAGGAGAAAATATTTGCAATATATTTAAATGATACAGAGTTAGTCTCAAGAATTGTTTTAACTTATACAAATGAATAAATAAAAGACAACCTAATAATTAAAAACTGGGTTAGGGATATAAAAATGGAATTGACTGATGAGGAAATATAAATACACACATGAAAAATGTTCAGCCTCAATGAGGGGAACATAATTAAAACAGTAATATATAACATTTCATGTTCAAACCTTGTAAAATTAAAAAGTCTACTGAAAATAAGTATTGGTGAGAGTATGAAGAAGAGAGAAATTTTATGCTACACTGATGGGAATATAAATTGGTCACATTGGAAAACCAATGTTTTTTTTTTTCCTTATTTAAGAAAAAAAGTCTTTTTTTCTTATTTTTCTTCATCTCTATGAGCAAAAACAATGCTAATTTAGTGATAGAATTATTTCAGTATTTATTTCTATTTTGGAATCCCTGGGATTTGGAATGTGACACTGTACATGAATAGATATAAAAATGCATATGAAACATGAAAAAAAAAAAGAATGAATACTGGGAGACACTGGAAATATATTACATAGAATGAAGCTACATGGAACTAAACCTGAGAGCATGCATTGATAATGGGGAATCTAGAAAAGAGAATTAAAGAGCCCATGTGCATGCCCAAGTAAAGATTGCCATTTATTTATTTTGACCCTAAAATAAGGTATTTTGTAGTGAAAATAGAGGAGAAACTAGCCTCAGTTTTCCAGTATTAGTTATAACTTCATCTGAGCCATCTTTTCTGATCCCACAAATCTGGATCATATACTATGGAGGACCATTTTGGCAATATCTAGGAAAGTGATGAAATGCATACCATTGGCTCAGCTATTTCCCTTCTCACATGTACATTTAAAGATGTGCAGGACTACTCAGAGCCTTTAATATAAAAATGTGCTTCATGATTCTCCAAAAGGGAGTTCTCCTATAGGACCTAGGCAGATAATATAAATGAACAGTGTAGGCAAATATAAGATGTTAAGGAACAGTATGGATTTTGGTGAATTAGAAAACACCTGCCCCATCTAAGGGCATACTCACTGCCCAGGTCCATAAATTTTGGCACATATTCCATTTTTTGAAGAAAAGCTGGACTTCTTTGTTTTTATATGAAATTACACTTTTCATTTCATCCATTCAGCAAATATTTATTGAGAACTTATTATGTATTAGACTCTGATCTAAGCATGAGAAATAACTTAGTTTTCAGTAGAAGGTCCAAATCATATTAAAGCATTTTACAAGTCAAAGAAAAGGGACTGGGGGCCAGACAGAGTCTCGAGAATTACATTCTCCAACTCTGTGATATGTCTGCACTGTCCCCCAAATTTCTTTAATTACATAGCACCACTCAACTTCAGTCAAACGTTATCCAGTATCAAAGATCGTTCCTTTGGAAATACATTTGGATATTTCTTAAATATTGATCCTGTCTGTGACTTTAGTCATTTCTGAAGTTATTTATTCCTTAACAAAACTTTGTCCGAACTATATTTATTATGAACCCATTTTAAGCACTGTCTGGGCATATCTCTCTCTCTGCCCCTCTCCTCCTACCTGACTACTTCTCTATCCATCACGATTCACAGTTGTCATTTATTTATTTATCCTCCCTGCCCCCTGCCCCCTGTTGTCTGCTCTCTGTGTACTTTTGCTGTGCATTCTTCTGTGTCTGCTTGTCTTCTCTTTACGTGGCATCGTGAACCGATCCTGGGAGAAGGGTGTTCAATCTCTTCCGTCACCTCAGCTCCCTGGTCTGCTGCATCTCTTAGTGTCTCTCCTCTGTGTCTCTTTTTGTTGTGTCATCTTGCTGGGCCAGCTCTCTGCTCAGGCCAGTACTCCTGTGCAGGCTGGCACTCCTGCGTGGGCCAGCTTGCCTTCATCAGTAGGCCCTAGAAATCGAACCCTGAGCCTTCCATGTGGTAGATGATAGCCTAATTGCTTGTGACACATCAGCTTCCCAGTTGTTATTTAGTTATAAATATTTTAAATATGAAGGACTCTTCATATTATGGTTTACAATTACTGAAGCAAAAACGTATGACATTTTAGTAACTACTTCTCTGGTCAATGATCTGTTTCCTCCCCGTTTGTTTCATTAGAAAATTGCCCTTAGCATATCTCATGACAGCAAAATAGTAAATGTTACTTTCAACTGCTGAGTCTCACTCGGAGTTTCAAGAAAGCTAATAAACTTCATGTATTTTGAAAAGAAAAAGTCATTCATTTTGTAATGATTTCCCTTAAATTCCTTTTAGAAAGGATTCCTGTATAAGAGTAGCACATTATTCAGCTAAAAAGATGCAAAACTGAACAAGTATGAAGAAAATGATGACCAAAAACACTGAGGGATTCAATTATGCCAGTACAACACTGAATTCAAAAACTGAGATTTTATTGCACCCCTCCCTCTTTCCCAGAAAAATTTACCAGGAGAATACTAGACTATTTTTCCTTATGTCAGTTAGCTGGACTTCTGACAGAGGAACAATCAATCAGATGAACAACACAGGATTTCAAATGACCATCAGTTTTAATTCAGTTGTAAAATCCTCAGAGTCTCAATCTCTGTCCATCTATCCAGTCATCCATCCAATGGATATTTATTGAACACCTATGGAGTGCCAGTCACTCTAAGGCATGCTAACCACACAAAACAGGCATGGAACCTGTAAGCTCATTGTATATTCAGAGGGCTGTTACGTGCTATTGGCAAGGGACTGACATCTCCTTTGTTTTTGCTAATCAGTGTGGTAAGTACAAGGGCTGAAACCATGGACCCGTTTTACAGTAAGAGGAAACCCCAGAGCAAACTGGCTCCGTTCAACATCTAAGGTGATGATTAATGAATGTGGCAGCTGAACAAGAGAGGCACTGAGTGGATTGGTAGGGCAGCAAAGCTGCTGGACCTGTCCACTGTCTTCACACACAATAGTAACCCATGTCAAGAAAAAGGAGAAACAGCAGCTTAGGAAACCTTAGAAAATGTGTCCCAAATTGCTTCCCCATTTTACTAGGGATCCAGGAAGGAATAAGAGATAGTGCCTATTGTTACTTTAACACATTGTGATGAGTACAAAAGGGCTGATTAATTTTGTCTTGGGTAAGGATGCACTGTATTAAGTCTGGGAAGATTTTTTAGGGTAAAGGACATTTGATCTGGTCCATGAAGAATTGGAAAATATAAGAAGGAAGCAGAGCAATAGAAAAACGTGTTGTATTTCCAGTACAGGTGGCATGGGCAGGGGAATCAGAGAGGTGTAACTCAAGCTTGGGTGGGTAGGCAGGGGCCAGAAACATCACTTTAATCAATATGCATGCTGCCATACTAAATTCAAGATGCTAGAAGCAGACTTGATGAATGGTATAAATTCCTTTGGCTATTTAGCTTCCTGTTGGAGGCACTCATTTATAAAAGGGCTTGAATGCTAATTTAAAATAGTTATAGAAAAAAAGGCCTTGAATACTAACTTAAGAAAGTGGTATTAGAGAGGGCAGCAGGGAGCCACTGGTGTAGTGCAGCAGATCTTTCACACCTCCTGCTCCCTCCCTAAAATGTCCCCTACCTTTTCCTCTTCCTTGGTTCTTACCTGCTCGTATTCCAGGGTTAGTTGCAGTCACTTACTCCAGGACACCTTTTCTAATCGACAAAGTCAGAGACCCTGTGCTGCTCTTTCGTGGCCTCTTTGCTTTCCTTTCATCCTACTTAATACAACTAACATGAAATGATGATTTCTTTCATCGTTCATTTAAGGTATGTCTCCAACATGAGAACTGTGTCAGGATGGTTGACAGAGTTATTTTCCTGTACACATAGTAGGTACTCAATATTTAATAAACACAAGAGGAGGGTCTTTGGAGAGGTGAATGCACCACACAAAATATGTGCAAACTTCATGGTTTAGCCGTTCTTTTTTTAAAGTTTTCTTCTTGATGCTATTTCTACAAAGCCAACCATAGTTTTAACTCTTCAGATTTCTCATCTGTAACTTTTAAGCCACAGAATTCTTTTTTCCCTTTTTAGCACCTAAATAGGACTAAAACAGTCTGGACAAAATTGAGAAATCAATTTTCAATTCTGCCATGATATGAGTAAATGAACCTTCTATTGTTTCTGAAAAATAAAGTTTGCTTTGTACATTAAGATAAAAAGCATCAGGCAGAGGTTTACATCGTTCTTAGAAGAAGCATGGGAAGCAAATAGACAGGGTCTCTGTTTTCAAACATCTTTAAGTTTAGCTAAATTAAACCCTGGGTAATTTGATTGAAGCCGTATATGTTTTGCCTTGAGAAAAAAGATGCACTAAATTACTGCATCCCAGATTTCTACTTTTTCTTGTTATGGAGTCTGCCTGGGCATTTAAAATCTTTTGTATATTTTGCAATTTCAGTATATTATGGATGCAAACTTGCCGGAGCATATTATGTAAGCAGTTCAATAACATGGCAACAACTGAAGCTGGGTACCGAAGACTGTCTTAAGGATAATGTTAGAAATAAGGCAATAGTGATAAAACAGTAGCAGAGAAATACTTAGTGTTCCTGCACAAGGGGCTCTAGCTAAAATGCAACCCTTCCTATTTTGGAGTAGAGGATTCACAGTCCATTCATTCATTTATTTATTCACTTATTCAGCTTTCACTAAAAGTTCACAGTGTCCTAGCATCTCAGCTGAAAAATATTGGCCTGAAGGCAGATTAAAAATAGTTTCTACCTTTGAACAACTTGTGGTTCATTTCAATTCAACACATATTTATTGGGCACCTACTATGTGCAAGACTCTGGTACAGGCAGTAGGGATGTAGCCATGAACAGTTCAGGGACAGCCCCTGCTTTTATGGAGCTTCCATTCCAGTACTGGAGACAGATCATTAAAATAAAAAGGAGATATAATGTCAGGTAATCTTAAACACTATGAAAAGAGCAGACTATGGGGCTAGAGAGGGTTTAGGCTGAGGTTCTTATCAGCCTAAGCCTAAGAGGGGTTGATGGTTTAGGTTTGGAGAGGAGGACATTTGAGCAGAGACTTGAAGGAAGTGAGAGAATAAGCCTTGCAAATACTTGGATTGCCGAGTGAAGAGCAGGGGCACAGCCGAGGCTGGGCTCTGCAAGGGGAAAACTGCCTGAACCAAGAGAGTGAGAGAATAGGGGGAGGTATTGTACCTGAAGACTCCAGCTGTGGCAGGAGGTGTCCTGATAGTCTTGTGCCTGGGGCAAGAAGGGGGCGTGTGGTGGGATGATGTTTTTGCCTGAGGGACTCAGAGAAGATTTCCAAGAGGATGGAACATGTGAACATGTGAACTTTGTCTTGAGCTGTGAATTGGAGGCACTTCCCAGGCAGGCCTAGGGTTGGGGGCACAGGAGCTGGTGAACTTCCCAGGCAGTGTATACCAGATTGGCAAAGGCATATTCTGTGAAAAAGCTTGGAGTTTGGAGAAAATGGCAAAGAGTTTGGAGAGTAGGGATCATGGGGAGAAGAAAGCATGTTAGGAGAAGAAACAACTAGGAAGATTAACCTCAAACTGCCTGGGGGTTTGTATGTAATATATAGAGTTCGTGGATATTAGAATGAACTGTGACAAGTTTTCCAATGGTTGAAAGTAGGGGAGAGAGATGCTCCAAACTACACAATAGAAAGAGTTCTCCAACAGTTGCATGGATGGGTTGGAAATGGGGGGCAGGGCAGGGGTGGCAAGGGCAAGTAGGTAGATCCGAGAGGAGCTGATGGCATCGTCAGGATTTTGGTTTTGGTTAGTGGAAATCCAAGTCCAAACTACTCTGAGGTTCTAAGTAAGGAAGCATCTCACAGGACTACCATTGCTTTTTTCAATACCATGCTCCCGTGGGGACCAAAACATGGCCAGGAGCCTTTTAAGCCTTTCATTTGGGCCACTGTGATTTTTGTTTGTCTGTTTGTTTTTAAATCGGGGGTAGGGAGTGTATATGGTCATAACAGTTAAAATCTGTTGAGTTCAATAAAGTTTACCCTTGTGACTTCAGAGCACAGAGGACTGGGTGGGCTCACAGGAAAGGAAGTGAGAGAAAGAGAAGGGATAAAGGGAACATTTTGCTTTCCTTCCTTTCTTGGATTCCAAGTCAGCCTGCCTTGGACTCAGAGCTGAAGCTCTGGCCACAAATACAGATGACTGGAGTGTCCCAAGGACTTATGTTTTGAGTTCCTGACCACGAACACATTGGGAATCCACTGGAGAGTAGAAGACAGGCCAAGCTCCACCAACATAGAGCAAATGTCTCCTGAGTGTTAAATGCTGATTGCTAGAGTTACAGAAGGAATAAGACTTGTTTCTGCCCTTCAGGATCTCTCAATCTAGTAGACAGCCTTCTCATGTGGTTAGATCAGGCATCAAGTGTAAATAAAGCTTGAGGTGACTGTCACATCCCCCACTCAGGCTGCGGCTATGAAACTGACCAGCTTGTACACAGACCTGAAACTCATATATTCATCTCAACATGAGCTGTTTGTGATGATGAAGAGTTCCTTTTTTTCCTTCATTTTGCACATTAATTTATTCATTTATTTAACAATAACATAACTTTATGGTAAAGAAATGTAAAATAAAACAATGTCAAGGCTTTCTTTTTTTTCTGTCTTTTTAAATAAGCAAAAACATTTTTTCAAATCAAAAGTAAGTAAATCCTGTGGATTAATACTACCCTTTTGAAAGCAATATTTATTAAGAATGTTAAAAAACAAAAAAATGTGAAAGTACCAATGATATTTATAATTGAAAAGAGCCTAAATGTCTAACATCAGAGGGTGTTTAAATAAATTCTGATACATTATTTTGATCGAGAATTTTAAATCTAAGAAAGATAATGGTTATTAAGACCATTGGAGAACATGGAAAATGCTTATGTTATATTAGTATTCCTCTGTTTATGGTTTACAAAATTAAAAAGTCAGATATTAAAAGCTACAAGGAAAACTGGCTTGGACTTTGCAAATATGCCAATATCATAAAAGCCACACACACAAAGAAGGTGGTGGTGTTTTTCTAAGATTAAGGCTGACTAAAGAGACAAGAACTCTAAATGAAATGCATAAGCCCTTGACTGGAACATGAATTTTAAGAAAAGAAAGTGCAATATAGGACAAATTTGAATTTCAACTTTATATTCAATGATAATATTGTATCAATGTTGCATTTATTGGATGTGAAAATGGCATTGAGGTTTTGTAGGACTGCATCTGTGTTCTTAAGAGATGCATGCTGAAATGCTTAGGGGTGAATGCTGTAATGCTGCAAATTACTTTTAAATGGGTTTGGGGAAAAAAGTGTGTGTGCATGTGTGTGTATACACACATATACAGAAAGAGTGCATGCACAATTGTGACAAAATGTAGTAGTGGCGACGGACTTGGCCCAGTGGTTACGGCATCCATCTACCACATGGGAGGTCCGTGGAGCTCCTTGACCTGTGTGGAGCTGGCCCATGCGCAGTGCTGATGTGCACAAGGAGTGCCGTGCCACGCAGGGGTGTCCCCCGCGTAGGGGAGCCCCACATGTAAGGAGTGTGCCCCATAAGGAGAGCCACCCAGCGCAAAAGAAAGTGCAGCCTGCCCAGGAATGGCGCCGGACACAGGGAGAACCGACACAACAAGATGACGCAACAAAAAGAAACACAGATTCCCGTGCTGCTGACAACAACAGAAGTGGACAAAGAAGATACAGCAAATAGACACAGAGAACAGACAACCGGGGTGGGGAGAGGGGAAGAGGAGAGAAAAAAATAAATAAATAAATCTTTTTTTTTTTAAATGTAGTGATTATATGTGAAGAATATAGACATATTCATCATTTCAACATCTTCATAAGTTTGAAACTTTCTAGAATAAAATGTTGGGGAAAGTGATTCAAAAAAACTTTTATTAGGTTGATAAAATTATAGCCATTTATCTTTTTTGTTACTCCATTTACTGTATTTTTATATTGAAAGGAAATTGATTTACTTTTTTTTTAAATGAACAACTACTTGACAAGGTATAGGCAGACACTAATAACCATCCCTCAGGTCTGAATAATCACATCTTCTTCCTTCTCTTCCAGGGTCTGGGATGGAGAGAACCTCTTACCTTGCTCATTGTGCCCATGAACTCCTGTGAACTAATCCCTGCAGAAAGCTACAAAACGTAAGTGGTTCTCTTATAAAATCTACCCCCTACATTATGTCATTTTGTGGTTGTGATTGTTTAGATCAGTGCTACCTGTTAGCAAAATCTATTCTGGCCTTTTATTAATTATAAAGTGATCATTTCCCCCAGGCTCTAAACTGAAGGAAAGCCCTGAGATTCTTGTCTAATCTTTGATTCTTTCCCTCGTATAATGATTCTTATGTCATGCAATATATGGTCTCCAAAACATTTTCTGAAACTTTTATATGTTGGCTGTACCTCCAGAAGCCTATGAGAGACCTTTTGCAAACACGAGGGTGGGGATGGCTTTAAAAATGAATTTCCTCTATGCATCTGTTTTGTGAGCTTGACTTTTAAAAGATGGAAATTAGCACATCAGGCCACAGAGGGAGAGAGTGCTGGGATAGATTGCTAATGTCTGCTATGAGTAGGAAGAAAGTGGTGCCTGCTAGGTAATTACCTTATGTGGCATGCATTATACTCTTCATAACATGCTTCACCTTGTCTGCTGAGTATCCTATGTAGTGCATGGATGGAAGCCAGCTGTGCACACCCATCTACAGAGACTTGGCTTTTCTCAAATGAAGAATTATCATTGATATGTAGTGATATGTGGAAGTAGAAACATAAATACCATACCTTGGGGCAGAAGGATAATCAGTGTCAACCACCTTCTCCTGTCTCTTCTAGCCCAAGTTCTTTATTTCTCTGTGTGTAATTTATTCAAAGGAATATTTGAATATTCTATATATAGAGGAAATACAGAAATGGCAAGAAGCAACAAGGAAAGAACTGAGTCAACCTCCAAAGGTGATAGAGAGAATTCCTTGCCCATAAATTCCATGCCAGAAATACACAGTGGAAAGAGGCTGTTGAGTCAGAGATGCCATCTGAGTATAGGTTGCCTATGTTCTAGAATGTTCTTTCCCCTCTTCATTTTTAAAATTAATTGTGTCCTCCTTGGAGAGGCCTATTTGATCCCTCTATAAAACAGCACTCACCACTTTCCAATTGCTCTCTAGCCCATTAGAGCATTTTATTTTCCATCATGTCACTTATCACTCTCTGAATCATTCTGATTTATTTATATTTGTTTACTACTCTTTCCCCTTTACATTCTAGAAATCTTGTTCTAATTGCCATTATATCTACCTGACTTCTACAGTGCCTAACACTCATTAATAAATTACAGAATGGGTGAAAGATGATGGGTTCTTGGTTTGGATTAGGTGGAGTTATTCAGAAGGAAATAGGCTCCAACTTACTTCTCTGTGTGATAATCCTTAAAGCTTCTGCCTCTGACTGCTCTGTATTTGGGTCTGGAACTTTTCTCCTTTCTGAGATAGATACAAAGTAGAAAGGACCCTCCTAGACCTGCAACAGTCTGTTGCCTTGAGTAGGAATGCTGCTTACAACGATGGAGCACTGCTTCTAGGTACCACCCAGGGGCAACGGAAAGGCAGCTTCTCGCAGGAAATGATTAGGGGTAACCACAACTATTAGCTGTTGCCAGTACAAAAGAGACTTTATATTAGATAAAGAGTCGCTAGAACAATTCCATAGCTGAGATGGCACCTGGGCTTTTATTAGAGGAACTGGAAGATTGTACTAGAAATTGGTTACGACTAGGGCTCTTTCAAGCATTGTGACTGGGGGACCAGGGGTATGAAATGTGGGCATCTGTATAACTAGTTTTCTGATTCTGTAGCTTGGAAATCTCTACTGAAATATATCTCTGCTTCCATTGGTTATGAGTTTTTTGTTGTTGTTGTTATTGTTATTTTCTCACTGGTACATACAGCAAGATAGTCTTCATAGAGTAATTAATATTAGCAAGCTTGGTTCTACAATTTTGGATGCACAAGGCAGATAAGAGCAACACTGTTTATGTCTAACCATATTAGGCACAAAATGGTTCTATCTTTTCATCTTCAGGTTTCTGTATAGAAATACTTTCTCTCCTCTCCTTTTCCCACTTACAGTGTAAGACTGTGGTTTTGAAGAGAGCTTAAAGTCCAGATGCTATTTGGTAGATTGATACTGGCCCCTTCAATTAATATATTAGGCTTAAGTACTTTAAGATTATTTAAAAATCCCTAGAGAAAGCTATTAAATTCCTAATTTAAATTAATAGTTTATGGTCCTTCTTTGAACTTTTTTGTTCTTTTTGTTTTTGCTGTGATGATTTCTAATGGGTGTGTCCCGCTGCCCATTCCCCTTTGTATTCAGGGCCAGCCCCCTTGTGATGTTACTTGAGGGATTCTAATAGGGCACTAGAATTCCATCATTAGAATTCAGCAGGGGTCTTGTGGGACTGAGGTAGGTTAAAGATATTGGGTCCTGGATTCAGAAGCCTAGGGATTATCTTCGTTGGAAACGATAGAGAGACCCTGAGGAAATGAGGCAAAGGCCTGGGCGTTAGGTGCTATTTAAGAATTACTGTTAACCTGGTTAGGTATGATAATGGTATTATGGTTATGTCAGGTTATGTATTTTTCAGACACACTAAAATGTTTTGGAGTCAGGTGTCATGATGTCCATAGTCAACTTTAAAATGGTTCAAGAAAAAAAAAAATACAGACAGGCAGATGAAGCAAATGTGGCAGGATGTTAACAGTTGTTAAATCCCAGTGGTGGATTATAGAGTATCCTTTCTGTTTTTCTCAAGTTTAAAAAGGTTTGTGATAAAAACGCGAGATCCTTTCCATCTCCCCAAAGCAAAATGTATGAGTCATAACTTTTCCGGGAGCTTGCCCCTCTTTGCCTCATAATGTCTGCCACCAACAGATAATCTTCTCTAAGGCTGTCCTTTCTATTTACGTATTTCAGAGAAGAGATGAAAATAAGGGGTTCTGTGGCCTGTCATAGAAACATCATCCTAATTCGGGAGTGATCATCAAGATAGCCACCTGAGTGGAGGGCGTAGCAGTCAGACAGCATGGCCCAGAACATAAGGTTAACTCCTGCTCACTAGCTGTTTAAGCTCAGGCAAGTTACTTCCTCTTCTGAAAAATGGATATAATTGCACTAAGCTCATGGTATTTTTAGGAGAATTAAAAGAGTTAACATATATAAAGTACTTAGAATAGAATATTTAGAATTCATGGACATCATAGTTTAGTTATAATTAGTCTTTTCTCTGGATGCATTAAGAGAATTTGTCTCACATGTAACACTGACTCACTGTGTGCATATACTTTTCCCTTGGCAGAAAGGGTACTTCCAAAGGAGAATGTCAGTCTGCCTGTAAAAGGTACTAAACTAAATTAGTTATTTCATGTCTGGACACTGTCAGAATGTCAATTACTGTCAGTAATGTTCAGCTACCGTGAGGTTTAAGGAAATGCCAGAGCGCCTACTGCATTTCATACCTTCATTGAAAAAGTGATGTCAAATCATTGTCAGTCAACATGTTTCCACTTCTTCCCAGTTGTGCTGCCCTGATTAGCCACCCTTCTATCCGTGTGAAAGTGTAATATTGAAATCTTGTACGTTAGAGTCAAGTGGAGTCAAAGGGTGGAGCAGGGGGTCAGCAGTTCCTGTTATTGCAAAAATGACAGTTTCCTACTGTACAGAATTGTCTTCTATGCATAATCAGTGGTCCCTGCTACAACTATCTACAATACAGGTCATCTTTGTTCAATATTTGAACTGGTAATCCCTGATCCTGGGAACTTTCCTTGTAGAACTCTTATGTTATTTGCAAAATCATTTGCTGTAGATTGTAAAAGTACATTTATTTATATACTGCTTTTATCCATTTTTGCATTGAATGGATATCAACTGAATAATGTCATGAGACTGTCAGTTCGATTAGCTGAAGTAAGCTTTCCTCTATCTATTCAGTGCTCAATTTTGCACTTAAAAATTGAACTTTGTATTGATAAAGCAAACTGAAGAACTAGGGCACCTACCAAGCTGATTTTATCAAAGACTATAGCAGAAGCAATTATGCATGTCTATGAGGTATGTATTTTTATGTGTATTGAGTCCATATTACCAAGAGTGGGTATCAAATTGACTCAGCAGTGAACATGCACAATTCCACATTTCCCAAAAGAATTTTATGTACCCAACACCCAGAACAACCTGAGATCCCAAAGGAGGGTCTAACTTGCACGATTTCACTAACAACTCTGCAAGATAAGTTCTTATGGAAGCAAATCAGCACTGCTGTGACAATGGGAAAAAAATGTTTTCCCTTCATAATTTTTGTTTTCTGGAAGTTAAAAAAAAAATATGGATCCTGGGTGAGGCATCAAAGAGTACAAATAATTGGCATCTGGCTCTAGTAGCATTTAATGAGCCCTTAAAATGTACTAGAAACTGTGTTATTAGTTTATATCCAAGAACCCGTTTAATCCTTCCAGTAAACACTGTGAGTTAGGTACCATTATCATCTCTATTTTATGAAAAGAAATCTCAGGCTTAGAGAGGTTGAGAAACACATCTGTCATTTCGAATATTCCTACCTTTTCCAGACTCTGGTTTTGGTAAAGCGAGAGAAGGCTAAGTGAGGTAAGGCAGACAACAGAGAACAAACTCTTCTCATTCAACAGTTTGCAAGCATGTGCTATGTGCCAGGCAGGGCTACACGGCAAGTTCCATGAGGTCATCAACTACCTCTCTTTTACCCACATCTTCTTATCTTTAGCAACTATCACCTCTTAATTTCTTCCCTGGAATTTCATACACCCAGCTCCCATGAATGCTCAGCTTGTTGCAAGCGGCAGTGAATCCTGTGCAGGGCCCAGGAATTATCAGGGATTGAAGTGGCAGTGGGGATATTTCAATTCCAGTAGGCTGAGAAGTACCCCCATTGGCTGCCACGTCCCGTGGCAGCAAAGCCTGGTAGGTAATACTCCACTGTTCATTATCACATTCCTTCTCCCCAAGGGAGCCAGGACACGGTAAACACTTTGAGAAAGAAATGCAGTATTTATTTAGGCTTGAAGGGGAGTTTTGAAATATACTAGACCACTCTTAAATTCAGAGAAAAGGCTATAGCTGGGGAAAAAGTTGAAGATTTTCCAGAAATCACTTTTCCTCCAAAGGAGAAGCAGATTTTCTTGCCTAGGTTACTGATGTGGGAGGCAGTATCGAGTTGTGGTTAAAGAGAGGCCTCTGGGTCAGAATGCCAGGATTTAAATCCTGCCTCCACTCCACTAGCTGTGATCTTAGGCAAATTCTTTAAGTCTCATTATCCCTGTTTTTAAAATGTCTACAAAATCAGAAGATAACACCAGTGGATAGAGATGTTGGGAGGTTCAACTATGCTTGGCATCATCATCTCTACCACTGTTACCACCACCTTCTCCTCTCTCTCCTCCACTGCCCATCTATCACCACCATTATCATCATGAAACGCTCAAGGCTTGTTATCTCTATAAGCAGTGGATTTTGGAAGAAGGATCATATCAAAATCCAGCTGGCAGCTCCTGCTCTATAGGATGCTTAAAACCTCATTTTTTTTCTTCTTTATTTTCTTTTAATGTTACAGTTTTAAAAAATATGAAATTGATGTGAGACTTGGAATTGGCAGTTTTGCTACAATATACTAAAGAATTCTAAACTCTGAACTTGATTTTCAGTACAATCTCGTGGTCCTTTGGGGTATAGATTTCCAAGCAATATTTAGTGTATAACATGAATGTATTTTTGCAAACAAAAAAGGAGAGCACAGTTAGACACTAAATTTTCATATCACTTCGGAGAGTAATAGTGGGTCTCTAGATGAAAGAGTTTGGCTGAAGGAGTAGTTTACTCTCTGGGAAATTGCCATAAGTTTTGGTGACAGCAACACAGAATTCTTAATATCAAGATGGTCCTGGAAAATCTGGGTTATGCTCTCACTAAGGAGAATGCCACTTTCTTATTGATGAGTACTTTAAAACAGGTATTTTTCCCTGGAATAGTTACTGCTTCCTAGGGTATGTCATCTGAAAATATCATAAAATGTGTATCATTCCCATTACCGAAACCACCAGTTTCATTGAAGGCGATGAGTAAAACAGAAATGAGTCAATAAATATTTACCAGATCCCCACTGTGAGCCATACACTACTCTAGGTTCTAGAGCCACAATGGGCTCTATATAAGATACTGCTCCAGTCGCCAAAGAGCCTCTCACCCAATAAAAGACCTAAAACACTTACGCACATGTCAAGACTGTCAACTCCAGAAGTCAATGAATAAAAAGCCTTCCACATATATCAACTGTAGGAATTCATTAGAATCACTGGTTTGTGTACAATCTTTTTGTACTTTTTGGAAATATAGTCGCACTTCATACTACATAACATGCTAAGCCCTAAAGAGCTAACGAATTCCACTGACAGTCAAGCATTTGGAAATCTCTTGTCCGTAATAGCAAAACTAAGTCTCTATATTCTTGATATTCTTGCTTTTTAGGTTCATGCTACCATTGAGTGAGGTTGAATGGAACATAAGACTGCAAGGGGGTAGGATCTGGGTTCCAGAACAGACTCTGCCACTGAATTTTAGGTGACCTTGGGCAGATTCTCAGACTTTGCTAAGCATCAGTTTTTCAACATGAAAATAAGGAAGATTTGGCTAGATTGTCACTAAAGATTCGGCTGCTCTAAAGGCAGTGAGTTGTGATAAGCCAGACCGATGTGATTTTCTTCTGCCCAGGAAGTGGTTTCCTGGAACAGATGCAGATACGAGCCCATCAACTACCATCCAACTGGCAGGTCCAGGTGGCTGACGTGCCATCAGTCCCTGGCCATGTCTTTTCTGATAGGCCTGGTCTTCTGCTTGGATAGCTTCTGGCTTCTGTTCTCCATTCTGACCCTGAATTTTCATTGCCATTCCCACTCTTGGTTTGCTGTTGGTGAACTGTCTAAATTTCCAGCTCCCTGGAGTCTAAGTTAATCATGCTCACTCTTTATTGTCTAAATTCCATTAAACTCATATTTTCAGGTCTGACCTCTCCTGTGGCTTGGGATAATTCTTCTCTATTCTTTTTGGTATTGCCTTGTCCCAAGTACTTCTCTTCCATTTCCTTCCCTATCCATGATCAATCAGTTAGTTATTTTTTTTTTGTCTCTTTTGAGAAAAATGTACAGAAGAGGGAAATATGGAATGAGGTTAGACAAGCTTCATAGGCTGTTGTTAGAAATTGGCATGTGAGAGGATTATTTGAGATGGTTGATTAAGGAGAGTTAGTTTAATAATGATATTATTATAATAATAATCATTGTTTTCATTTATCAAGTGCTTCCTGTGCCAAAACATGGTACTGAATGTATTAGACAGAGTATCTCTTTTAATCCTCTGGTCAGCCCTCTGAGGAGATACTGTCATTGTCCTGATTTTGCAGAAGGTAAAACTGAAGCACAGGGAAGCAGATGTGGCTCAAGCAATTGAGCTCTTGCGTACCATGTGGTAGGTCTTGGGTTTGGTTCACAGTACCCCCTGAAGAAGACAGGCAAGACAGCAGGCTGGCATGACAGGCAGGTGCAGAGAGCTGACACAATAAGATGATGAACAAGGAGACACAAAGCAGGGAGCTGAGGTGGCTCAGTGATCAAGTGGCTCTCTCCCACATGGGAGGTCCCAGGTTTGGTTCCCAGTGCCTTCTAAAGAGAAGATGAGCACACAGCAAATGGACAGACAGCACAAACAATGAGGCAGGGAGGGAATACATAAATAAAATAAATCTTAAAAAAAAAAAAACAAAGAAACCCAAAATATAACACTGAAGCACAAAAATTTTAAGTCCAAATTCCATAAAACTGACAGAGCCCAACCATCTGACTCCAGAGCTCTTGCTCTGACCACTATGAACACTAGCTCTTCTGTTAATAGGAAACATTGGTCTTGCACATCCATTTGCTGTTAGAAATATTATAAAGCAGGAAAGTGGAGAAGCTGATGCCTGCCCGTATATTCTAGCCCACATCTCCATTGCAGTGTGTGAGATCTGATAAAAGACAGTAATGGGCTTTGAAAAGCAAAAAGCAGACTTCTGTCCATAGTAAGCATCCTGGGGCCTCAGAGCTGCCCTGTTCTGTAAAATTTGCTGTCCTGAATTCTCTCTTCCTTCTTCCCTGCCTCAGAAAGCACCCATACCTAGTTGCAACTCTCTTTTCTGTCCAGCCCTGGACATTCCTTCTTGTTGCTGATGGGCACTTTTACCTGGCAAGCTACAGGGTCCCAGCAGATATCCAGAAACAAAGACAGATCAGCTGTCAATGGGACAAGAATTTGACACATCTTTGGCAACCTCATATTTAAACCCAGGATTCTGTTCAGGTTATTCTAATTTCTGCATTTGAACAATATACCTGTTGCCTCTAAGACCAATTTGGATAGATGGGTCTTCATCTATAATATGAAAATCCTACCCGTGGGTGGGTGACTCTTTTTGGTCTCTGAGGGACCAGAACATCCACCAACAGATTCCTAGCCTTCTCCTAACAGCCTGTAGAAATTTCCAATCAGCCTTATTTCACTTTTCTAAAACCTCAGCCAGTAAGAGCATTTTACTTTGGCTCTGTCTACCCATAAAGAATATATGTCTGATTTCATTTTTTTAAGATCAAAGTTTTAGAAGTATACTCTTTCCATTTTTTAGGGACTTCAAAATAAAAACCCAATGAAATCATCTAAAAAGCAGTCATTTTTAGATGGAAAAGGAGAAAATGGGTCAAAATCACCATTTTAAGAAGAGGCAAGAGAAAGAACAATCTAGTTTCAAGAAATTAAGACAATCCATGGAAGATATCCAGTATTCTGTCCTTCCACACTCCAGTCTTTGTATACAATGATCACTAATGTTCAGAGAAATAGACCTCAAGTCCTTTCAGAATTCCCACCTGAGCAAAAATGATTAAATAGGTTCAGCATGCTTTAGCACAAAACAGAGTGGAAGGAACATATCTTTGAAAATAAAATTTCAACTGTGAGAAATGGAACAGAGAGGTTATTAGGTAATCCCAAGTAAACCAGGAAAGTCAATAAACCTGAAGTGCCTGATTTCCCTAGAAATCAGAGTGTTACTGGAATCAGTTTGAATGAATCTGCTTACTTCTCAACCTGCTGCATTAAGGTCCTGTAAATACAGCCAGCCATAAAAATAAAATCAATCAGCAGCATCATTCACCCACAGGATTACACTGTCCAAATGAACTATAGTATGTATTCAGGTTGGACTAAGGCAGTTCATTTCTTTCCATTTCTATATCCTCTGTGACACTCTGAGCACACACAGGAAATCACTGCTTCTGTCCATTCAATATATTTTCTAGCTCATAAAAGCATACAAATATTTTTCTATTCATTAATAAATGCCCCAGGCTTTGAGATGTTGACATATAAGGTACTAAACATTAGTATCAGTTTTGCTGGAAATGGTATTGGATAATTTCAATTTATAGACTCTAATCCATATTCCAAAAAAAAGTACTATTTTCTCTGTAGAAGGAAAAGGAAATGAGGATAATAAATGTATCCTATCCCTTGGGCAGTTATGGAATGAGTGTGGGAAATTGCTGGCCAAAGGAGTGGGCATTTTAGAAATGAACCATAAGAAGTAGCTTGTGAACCATTAGTAGGACGCAAGTGGACATGGATATGTCTAGCTTCAATGTGTCTGAACTAGGAAAACATTCCCGGCACAGCAGGGTAGAAAGCTTTCTATTGGTCAAGGTTTCAGAAATTGAACTGGACTTTGGGATTTTTCAGATAACTGTGATTCTAGGACTGTGATGTGCTCCTTCTGTGGGGAAGGCCAGGCAATGCCAGCAAGGAGGCTGGTCAAGAGCCAGAGGGGACAGAAAGACACTGGGAAGGAGAACTCGGCTTGGAGGAGGGCTGCTGAGTTACCTGTAGCCTGTTTTTTGGGAGGAGGTAGACATGAGCAAAACCAAGGCCTTGGGTATCTGCTCCCTGATAGGAATTACTAGGTGCCTAGGGCTGAGAGAGTCAGGTCACAAGGAAAACTGCAGTGTTAGGTGAAGAAGGAATAGCAGAGAGAAAAATGATGGAAAACAAAATAAAGATGGGCTGAATTTTTAATTCACATCGTCTTTTTCTCTACAAGCAATAGAGTGGAGTGCAATTAAGTGAGACTCTGGAGCCAGACCTGAGAGAGTTCAAATCCCTCCCCTGCCATTTACTATGTGATCTTGGGTAGCCTAGTTGACCTCCCTGCACTTTAGTTTACTTAACTGTTAAATAGGAAAAACAATAGAACCTATTCTAGAGTGATTTGGAATATTATATGTTAAGTACTGAGTAAACACTGAAATATTTAAGAACTCACTATTCTTATGTTGTCAGTCCCTGAAAATTATTCTTTGCTACCTTCTCTTCTGTATTGCTTCCTCTGTGACAGAGACACAGTAGGAGACATGGTACAGAAATAAAAATTATTTTAATTATAAGAAAGTTGCTACCCATTGAATAGGATTATGTGATGAAGTTTCTTGTAAACTAATTTTGGAGGAATAGGGGATTTCAAAGTTCATATTTTCTTAATGAGAGACTGTTTTTAATTCTGCGCTATTCTACACTTGTATTTCCAATCTTTACCATTTATGTTATTTCACTTGGAAAGTTAAGAGACAAAATGGTACCATCTCCTCTATTCTGGAAAGGTGAAAAACAACTCATGAGAGTCCTCAAAACAGATCAGTTGCTCTGGTGATCAGTTGTTAGGGCCTGTTGGGTGTTTATTCATATTCAAGGGGAAACATTTATTGAGCAACTGCTATTGAGATTGAACTCTTTGAGATTCCCAAGGCTCCTGTCTGCCACATCTCCATTTTCCCCACCCACGAAAGAAGATTGGTTCCATTTCTGGGCATTGGATGGAACCACAGACCAAGGGGTGGAATTTCAGTCATTAATATAAAGACGGCTGTACCCTGGGAGTATGGCAGTTCTAATTTTCCTCTTCCCAAAGTTCTTGAGACTGGAGTCCAGAGCCATTCTCTCTCTCTTTGATTTTTCTTTAACGCTTTCTTACTCTTCCTCCATGTAGTCCAGAGAAACTGGACCAGTTGCTGCCCAGGGTCAAAGAGCCTGGACAACTGAGCCAGTTCTACAATAGGTCTTAGAAGGAAACATATCACTCCCTTATGCTTTGGCACAAAGGAATTTCCCACATGATTTAATCTCAGTTTGTATATATACTGTTTTGGTAGGCTATACAAATAAATTTCCCTTAGTGACCTTATAGGAGACCCAGCTGATTATCATGTTGCATTCATCTCTTTCACTAACAATTACCCCATATTAATTCAGAAGTGAAAATAAAAATATTCTCCTTGCTCTAAAAGATTTTATGGTCCAGTGGTGATCTTTAATCATTCCTATTTAGTCATGGTCAACTAAATTATTATCCCTGCAGAAAAAACAGTATTTTCTTGTTCAAGTCCCTAAAGTTGAATGACACAAATAACATCTTTTAGTATAAGTAATACATACACTGAATATGTGGCAGGTCAGGCCCTGAGAACCCTAAGATAATTCCTGGAAATGGATCTTGATCCTCTTTGATGTGTTGTAAACTCTCAGTAGAGTTTAACTACTTAACTACTTTAGTAAATTATATAATGACTCTCCAGGAGACTCTTATACATAGGGATATTTTCTGCCACACAGAACAGTAGGGTCAGAAGTAAGACTTAGAGCTGAAGCAATTAATCTATATTCAGAATTGTATAGACATTCGCCAAAAGAGTTCAAAGAACGGATACGCAATATTATACGAATTCCTTTCAGTAGAGATTTTTGTTGTATAACTTTCTCTCCTAAATGTACTGAATTTTTTCTTTTTTCTTTCCTTTTCTTTTCTTTTCTCTCTTCTCCTTACTCTCACAAGTAACTTTTAAAAAGAAACCATTGTAATGAGCCCTTGATACTGATGACTATGCTTATGAGCCTGTGTGCCTAAAATATGAACTAGGCCTAGAGCTGCAGAGTGCCTAAGACTTACGTCTTAAAAACTTCAATGTTGCTCAAATGTGGCCACTCTCTAAGCCAAACTCAACATGCAAATGCATTACCTTCTCCCTAGCATGGGACATAACTCCTGGGGCTGAGCCTCCCTAGCACTGAGGGATTCCTACCAATCACTAACTGGTGATGCAACTAGAAAGAGACCTTGAATAAAAGGGTCAACTCAGACCAGCAGAATATCTCGGCCTACATATTGGACCAAGTGTTAAAAACTGCTCTTTGACCTTGAATATAAGGGGGAAATAGCAAAGACAAATGAGTTTATATGGCTAAGAGTCTTCCAAAAAGAGTTGGGATGTCATCAGAGGGGTCTTGCTTATGCACACCTCAGTAGGACCCCAGAGGGAGCCAAAGTAGATACAATCCTAGGTGCTGGTTCTCCTGAAGGCTATGGAAATCCACAGGGTATACGGTCATGGCAGATGGATTTGGAGTTCTGTACCATGTCAGAGGGTCCTACTTTGGAATTTGTGCTCCTGAGTGTGATGGAGCTGGACTCAGATGTGACCTTCCTACACACGCCTCTTGCCACTTTCACTGAACCTGTGGTTCATGTTAGGGATGGTGCATATTCAGGGGACTTGAATCTCTGGACTGTCCATGTGCCAGCTGGGCCCTGAGCTTCAGCAGAGTTGTGACTCCTACTCTCTGGTTCATTGGACTTAGCCAGGCCAGCTAACAGGGAGGTGAAGATGGTCAAACACCACACCAGGGAATCAAGAGTGTAAACAACTGCAAGCAGAGGAATTACATCTATCATCCATGTGGAATCTAAGCCCCCTCTTGATCTAGAGGTGGAGAGGACATCACCATCCCAGGGTCCACAGGATGGAGAAATAAAATATGGATTAGAGTGGACTTACTGATATTCTACTATAAAACTATTGTGACTAGTAATAGAAGAAATTGTAGCATTGAGGAGGAGAAAGTGACCACAACAGTTGCTGAGGATAGGGAGAGGGAAGAAGAGATGTGATGTGGGGCATTTTTGGGACTTTGAGTTGTCCTAAATGATACTACAGGGTCAGATTATGGACTTTATATATCCTGCCTTAACCTACTGAATGTACTGGGGGAGAGTGTGAACTACAGGATAAACTATTACCTATGTGGTGTAGCAGTGCTCCAGATTGTGTTCACCAAGTGTGATGAGTATGCCACAATGATGGAGGGGGTTGTTGGTATGGGAGGAGTGGGGTGGGGGGGTGGCAGGTATTTTTTAATGTAACATTTTTTTGTGTGATGTATATATCTTCAAAAAATACAGTTTTCAAAAATTATGGGGTGGGGGAAGTGGGGTATATGGGAATCTCATGTTTTTTTATGTTTTTTTAATGTTTTTTAATGTAATATTCTTTGTGATCTATTAACTTTAATTTGAAAAGTATAAAAAACTTAGAATAAATGGTATTTTATTTATATAAAAAATAAATTGAATGTGGAAAAAAACATTGTTTTTATAAACATTTACAATTTGCTAATTTCTTTTTAAAAACATTGTATAAATCAATAACAAAAGCATAGAATGAAAACTGCAGGTTGACATCAAAACAAAACAAACAAGCAAAAAAAAACTAGATTCAGTGCCTTTAAAGGCACAGACAACCAATGGATTATATTATTTATTTTCAATGATAAAGAGAGGTTTCAGCTAGCTATGTTCTCCTGATAAAGTCTTTATGAAATTCAGAATACTACATTTTATTCAAAGAAATCTATGTGTCATCCATTCACTTACTATAAACCAGTTTTGATCAAAATGTTTATTTTCTCACTGGAGTGAAGTAAGGAACTGATCATGACAGAAGTCAGTCTATCTTTAATTTTTCGTTGACTTATGTTTGTAGGGGCATTTGTGTATTGTTTTACAGTGAAAGTAAGGGTAGCAGCCTGGTTAATGGATAGTGTCCAGTCACCTCAAGCTAAATAGATTGAAAATGGAAAACTTTGATCCTTTAAAAATAAGAAAAGGCATAACCAACTCAAACTTCCAACCTGGATATTAATAACTGGGTTATAAAATTCCCCATTGGGTCATTCCATGAGAATCCCTCTACCACCCACAGAAGAAGGTGAGGGAAATGAGCCGTTTCTCTTTCAAATCAAAAGGCAAGTTTGTGGTCCCAAGAGAGCCCTGGAGGCCGTGTTTTTGGCAAGGAGGAGCCTATGTTCAGCCCCTGCTTTGGCTGGAAAGAGAAGACACCAGCTGGGTGACTGTTCATTTGCTATTGCCCTGGGAATAAGACTAATTTAGGATTTTTCCACCTGCAAACCATCATTGAAACAAAGCATAGGAACAAAGCCATGCTCCTGCTCCCCATCACTGTCACCACCAATGAACAGTGTAGCAACAGCTTTTTATGGTGTCTTCTTGTACTTAAGAGTAGATGAACTTAGTCATGCCTTTGAGGACCAAACCAGTACTTTAGTACAGGAGTTGCTGTACAGTGGGAGTTATGTGCTGGCAAGCTCTTGTGCTGAGTGGATATATGCACACACAAGTCAGCAGGAGGCACAACTGGAGAGCTGGCTGCTGAGAAAGAGCACTTTTCAGACTTGTCTGTACCTATGAATCACCTGGGAAACTAGCTAGGAGGTAGATTCTGACTTACTCTAGGGTGGAGACTGAGTTTATGAGGTAATACTGATAATACTGGTTCACATACTAAAGAGTTGAATATAGCAAGGGGTTAGGGACATTTCTAGAAATTTATCTCACTCTCAGGTTCTGTTTTATCACTCCTGTCATTGCTGGCACACACAACAAATCTTAACTTGTCAGGGGAACCGACACACTTCATGATGATACTGAACAAAAGTGGCTTCTTTTTACCACATGCACTTTAAAGACAAACTCCTGAGATAACAGGG
This sequence comes from Dasypus novemcinctus, assembly GCF_030445035.2. Taxonomy (NCBI): domain Eukaryota; kingdom Metazoa; phylum Chordata; class Mammalia; order Cingulata; family Dasypodidae; genus Dasypus; species Dasypus novemcinctus. Next base: position 45,636,046 of record NC_080698.1, on the reverse strand, counting down.
TTTCAAAGAGAGAGTTTGCTTGTGCATAGCAAAGGAGGCCCAAAAACTGCCTCCCAGAGCTGCAGCAATCCTGATAGTTTTATAATATCAAGGCTTAGGAGTTTATGCTAATGAGTAATTGGGGCGGGGCTAGCTCTGGTTCCTTCATTAATATACATTAAGGGGCTGAACAGGATGGGGGTTACAAAACTGGGCTGAGTCACAAAGTTATTACAATCACAGGACAATCAGGATCAGAGATCAAGGCATCTGGGGGTAGCGGGTTACAGAACAAGGGTCAATTACAATATTTTTCTTATGGATTTCAAATAGAGAAGGGTGGAGAGGTTACCATTCAATAGACATAACTATATATAAAGCGAGTATCCATCTGGAATAATCATCACAATGACAGCTTTTTAATTGGAAATGACCATATACAAAGGGTGAGGTTGCTCTAGGCAGCTGCAGAAATTTCAGATATTAACCTTTGGCTATTTCATAGTTTACTAAAAGTAAATGTATCTATATAATGATTCAGTAATTACAGCTATTTGTTAATTCTTAACCTTCAGTTCCAATTCTTCCCTCTCACTTTGTTCCTTCCCCAATCTGGATGATGACTGCTCTGACAACTTCATGCTGAAAAAGAGCATCAAAATTTTGAGCTAGAGGAATGAAGCCGGTTGTCATTCTTGAAGTGACTGGTACCTCTGGGTTTCAGGGCTTATCTGGCATAGGAATAATCCAGAGGCTTAAGTTTTTGAAAAACAAACTTAATAAGTAAGTTCAGAGTTTTAGGTTTAAATACATTGAGGAAATAATTATTACAGCTTCTTTTAGATAGACCTGGAATATTCCTTAGCCTTTTAAGGAACACTTTTGCTTGGGGTTTTGCCTACTGAGGCAGCTTGCCTTATCTGGGGGAAACTTGCATAACAGTACCCTCCAGAATGGCCTCCCAATTCTATTTGAACTTTCTGAGCCATTGACACTTCATTTTGTTTTTTGCCCTTTTGGTCTAATCCCACATTACTCTTTCCTGGGAGTTGTGTCATGTCCCACATTGCCAGGGAAAATTCTACCTCTGGAAGTCATGTCCCATTTTGCCAGGAAAAACTTTATCTCTGGAAGTCCTTGCATGTCCCACATAGTGAGGAAGGCAGTGAACTTATTTCCTGAGTTTGACTTAGAGAGTCAGGCCACAGTTCAACAACAAAAAGGAGTTTCAGGAGACGACTCTTAGGGGCTTTAATTATAGTGGGACTTAGCTTTTCCATTACAGAAATAAGTTTCCTGTGTGCAAACCAAACTGAGGGCATGGTTTATTAGTATATTTCCTTTTATTAGGCAGGGCACATATATTTTATTTTTACAGGCTTACCTTGCATAGTTTTACAATTTCAGTAAATTGGGAGCTCCTATTGGCTTTAGAGAATGGTAGGAATTCCCTCAATAAAGAAACTTAATATCTCTGGGCTTTTCTCCAAGCTTCTTAGGGGACTCTGCAAATACCTTTCTATCTTATAGCTGAAACATTTTGAAATACATAAGGGTTTTACAACAATTCTCTACAGAATATCACAATCTCATTCTCTATTTTAGGTTCTATGTTAGCTAGCCTATTCACATAAACTGACCAAATAGGTTAAATTAGATAGCATGCCACAGAAACGTAAAAAAAAAAAAAAAGGCTTGTCTTTAGTCTCCATAGAAATTAAAGTTTTAAAATACAATACTACTACTTATTTCTTTACCTTTTATTCCAAATCACCTTAGTCTTTACCTAGATTAGCCCCACTTACCTTTAATTGCTTTTTCCTTTGGTTTCTTTAATTGGGGGGGGTGTCTTTTAGAAATAATCCTACTTTTTCAGTACCTTTAGAGCTGGCAAACTTTAGCTCTGAGTTCCAGGTATTATACAGGCATTTAAAGTTCTAGGGTAAAGTTCCAGAGTACACCATCTCTGGATTTTAAAATAGCAGAGCCCTTGAATAAATGTGACTGCTGCAAGATCTTACACTCTTGGCCCCAATTCCCTTATGAGGAAGTCTGTTTCTAGAGATCATGAACTACAGACCACAGCAGAAGTTTTATTTCATTTTACTTTTATACTTTTACTAAGGTTATGTTAATCAATATTTAAAACATAACTTATAGACTAGCCATGCTTCTCCTTAAAGATCCCTTTTTGTCATTGATGAGCTGACTGCTTGCTCTTTTAGAGAAGCAGAGCAGAGCAGTTTAACTGATGAGGAATTTTGGTTGTTTTCATAACATATAATGTTTTTCTAAGAACAACTAAAACTATAACCAACAGGGAGTGGATGTGGCTCAAGGGATTGAGCACCTGCTTCCCACATGGGAGGTCCTTCATTTGGTCCCAGGTGCTTCTTTTTTTTTTTTTTTTAATTCATTCTTTTTTAATATTACATTAAAAAAATATGAGGTCCCCACTCACCCCCCACCCCCACCCCCACCCCACCACTCCCCCCACAGCATCACTCTCCCCCATCATCATGACACATCCATTGCATTTGGTGAATAGATCTCTGGGCATCGCTGCACCTCATAGTCAATGGTCCACATCATAGCCCACACTCTCCCACATTCCATCCAGTGGGCCATGGGAGGATCTACAATGTCCGGTAATTGTCCCTGCAACACCACCCAGGACAACTCCAAGTCCCGAAAACGCCTCCACATCTCATCTCTTCCTCCCATTCCCCGCATCCAGCAGCCACCATGGCCACTTTCTCCACACCAAAGCCTCTTAAAAACAAAAAACAAACAACAAGTAAACAAGTGGAAAAAACAATCCAGGGAAGCTGCTGGCTTCCCATAGCATTCAGGATTCAATCCTGGGCCCCAGTTCCTCAAAAAGCAACAAAAAAAGCAAACCAAAAAAATACGTATCATCATGCAGATCAGTATTAGGATAGAATATGGACAATAAGAACTTAAGTCTTTAAGAATTTTATACATCTCTAAATATATAAATAACATATATGTAACATTATACTTATACATATTTGAGTAACGGAAAATTAGAAAATTCCTTCAATTTTACACCACTTCCCAAATACTTCTCCTGTAACTCATAATATATTAAATGACACTATTTTTTAAGGTTCTTGAAAGTATTTTACTTCAGATTAAAAAAGTAAAGAGCTTTCACACTGTTAACTGTAAGGTACACAGTATTCATGAATAAACTTAACCAGTACAGGAAAAACTATTTTCCCGATAATATTACAAAACCCAAAGATTCCCAGTGGAATCAAGATTGTCTTCCTGCTATCACCTTCTTAATATAATCACATGCCTATTGGAACAAATATTAATTTGCACCCTAAGAGTACATTTATTTTCAACAATAAGTATGATGCTTTTTTAAAAAAAAAATACTGCAGTATGATAAACGTAGCATAGATCTCTGCAAGTATTAAATGCCTGATAGAAGCAGCTAATAGTGGATTTAAGATCATTTTATAAATAATAGTTCCCTTAGCAGTAAACATAGGTTTATATATTCACAAAAAAGTCCTAGGAAATAAACTTCAACATCTTGATAAAAATTGTGATTAGAATTAAATGTAACTCTAAAATTTAGAACATTGTCAAAATAACATCACATTTAAAATCTCCCACAGTTTATGCAAGTATTAAGAGTTTACAGTTTTGGAATATATTTTTTCATTATGAATTTAAAATATGAACATAATGAAATGTTTATTTCAGTGATGACATCAGTTTGGTCTAATGTTAGCATTGCTTTCTTTATAAAAAATTGCACCAAGTGTCAGTTAATTTTCTGATTAGTCTTTACTATTTCATATATATATATATATATATATATATATGTATAAGCTCTTCACTTTTTTCAAGGTGAAAGAACAAATTCTTTGCAACCATTTGAAATTATAAAGACATCCTTAATGATTTTATTAGAATGTTAAAAGTTACCAGGTTTGACCATTATATTTGAATAGGGATCAGTTTAGCAAAGTGACAATAAAATAGTGAAATAGTAAGGAAGATATTTTATTTCCAAAATAGCAACGACTGTTTTTTTTAATTTTTAACCATTAAATACGATAAGTTAAACATGAAGTACAAGAAGTTATTCTGATAAGGCACAGACTCTTTGTCCTTTATATTACATATTGGTTATTTCAAGAGGACTTTTATATCCTTCCACTCAAAACATATCAATAATTTATGAAAACGGTATTACTTTAACAGACAGAAAAACCAAACTTTAGATTTGCATCAGTACACCACTCGACAAACAATTTCATCAAATTCTAATTAGGACTGCTCACAACAGATTAAGGTGTTGTCTGAGAGGTTTCTATGCTATGAAGTAACTTTTTGTTAACAACATCAACTCACAGATTTCTACTTAGTAGCAGATTCCCAGAATCAGCCATTTACATTGAAATCCCTCAGTTTAGAAAATACTTCTATAAATTTCCTATGACCTATAACTTCCTTTTATACCCATTTATAATCATTTAGACCAGTTACTTAAACTTAAGACAAAATTTCACCTTTAAGCTTACTAAATTACAGTCACCAACAAATGAACTTTACTTCCACAAACCCTCTACAATTGTTCATATCCACTCAGGTCTTGTCCTACATACTCATGCCATTCATTCTATGAAAACCAACCATTTTATCTTAAGACAAAAACACACCCCTTTAAATAAACTCATCAAAGTTTAGTTAGCATTGACTATGACAAATATAATTTAATTCTACAAACCTTCTACTACTTTCCATATTGATTTATGTTTTGGCTTACATCCCTCATTATGTTCTGTGAAAAACTATCCATTTCACTTCAGGACAGTATTACATGTTCTTCTTTAACTTAATTTCATTAAATGCAAACTTACAATTCTCATCTTGTAGCTCTAGTAGATATGATGCTAATTTATTTTATTAATATCTGTATTTAGGGAAATTACCCAAGTAGTATAAAATAGAAACAATGAGAGTTTATGTACATAAGGTTTTATTTTCTTCCTCCATAGGCGGTTAAAATCTCTTTTTTTCCATAACATTCTAAAATTATGAACAACCTATACTACTATCAGATTCTGGAGAATATATTATAATTCTTTAATTTGTTTCAAGCATAATCTAGGAAAATCTTTCCATGATTTTAGGGACACTTTTCCTTTACTTACTGAAATTTGGCAATTGAATTATTAATTATTCTTATCCCAAGGTGGTTAAAAATTTTAAATTGGAGAATTACAGTCAAACCTGGCAAGCCAAGATTTATTCTATAATGTTCCCTCTTTCCCTATCATTCTAAATTTCCAGGCCTAGTAAAAAGAATTCTAAGCTAAACTCACAGCCCCCCACCCCCATCTTTCTGTACCCAGCTCTTCCCCCATAATTTCCCTAACCAGTTTACTTTTCTCCTGCAAGGTTAAAGAAATTGTTTGATTTTTTTGGTTTTGGCCAGAATGTCATCGAGGTTATAGTCAAATCCCTGAGTGAAGGGATAGGCAAAAGAAAGTCGGTGGAGGAAATCAGGAAAACCTTTTTAGCTTTTTTTCTTTCAAATAGTTTCTCTAGTCAGATTTCTATTATGACATTTTCATTCTGAAAAAAATTAATTGGCCAAGGTCTGAGTACTTAGCTTGTAAGTTTAAAAGAGCACCAAAAGCTCAGCTTTTCTAGTTAGAGATGCCAGGAGTATATATATATATATGCACATACATATATATGCATATATATAATCTTCAGCAATTTGAATAGGGCTCTCTTAAGAATTTTCATTTTTTAATTTGATATTTCCACCCAGAGGTATAAAAATATACATTGAACAAACAGAAAAAAACACCAATAACTAGATACACAAAACAGAAACATAAAAACCCACTAATTTGGCTCATAATCCTCCCTCTTTTTGGTGTGGCTTCTCTCTAGGTTTTCCATCATTCCATGCCTCTGGTTTTTACAGATTTTAAAATTTCCTCTAGGATGAGGTGATTCACTTATTTTACTGCCCAGCTTTCTTTGGGGGTTTTCACAGGGGCATCTAGCACAATACTTCTGATGTGGGGAAATGGGGTAAACATTTACACAAATTCTTCATTTATTCCTGGAGGTGTTTCCCAGAGGAGGAGAGATTTTGCCAACTTAGCTGCTTATTTTAGAGAGTGGTCCTGGCTGAATTGAGATACAGGGTTCTTTATAGAATCAAACTCCAGCCATTTTCCTCCTGGTTCTAAGTTATATTTAGGTCAAGCTTTGCTACAGAAAAAAAATATTTCCTGCTTTTTCACGGGCTTGTGACTAAAATTCTTCGTTTTCAAAATACAGCCTAAAGTGCTACAGTTAGGAATGTTAGTAGAATTACAAGGTCCCATTTTTTAAAACAATTTCAGTAACCAACTGGGTACACTTGAGAAATAGACATGCACTAAAACACTGATTTAGCAGTTTAAACAAACCCTTAACACTATTTCATTAAATACCAATTAATTGCTGGATTACTTATTTTTCAGGAGTATCCTCAACAGACAGATTCAAGGTGAGGACTTGGCCTCCAAACAGAATGGTATCCAGAAAACCACAAAAGGTGGACAAGTCAGAGCAAGGGGAATCCGTCTGGGAATGGGACCCAGGGCCTCAAAAACCCCTAGGCCCAAGGGGGACTTGAACCGCCAAACTAACCTCCCAATCCACTTCTACCTTGGTGGCCCACTTACGCAGTCAGGGGTCCAGACTTGGGGCTTGAATCATGTCTCTCTTTCAAACTTTAAAGCTCCTTAGGGCCTGGAGTGCCAACAAGTTAGGAAAAACCCAATTGCCAAACTTTTAGACCAAGAGGCTCTACAGTCACAAAAAGCTCAATTACTGTGTTCACCTCTCTCTCTGGGGCCCCAGGACATTGGGCAGTCAGATTCCTTATTCTTTAGGGACACCTTTGTCCATGGTCCCATCAGGGTTGCCAATTAATACTGATCAAAAGTGGGTACTTTCTACCCGATGGACTTTACAGGCCATTTTCTGTGACACACATGAGTTTCAGCCTTTCAGAAAGAGTTTCGTTGCTTGCGCATAGCAAAGGAGTTCAGTGGCCTAGTGACCCAAAAACTGCCTCCTGGAACTGCAATAATCCTCATAGTTTTATAATATCCAGGCTTAGCAATTTACGCTAATGAATAATTGGGGTGGGGCTGGTGCAGTTTTCTTCATTAATAAACATTCAGGGATTGAACAGGATGGGGGCATGGTTACAAAACCAGGGTGAGTCACAGGGCTATTAAAATCACAAGTCAATCATTATCAGAAATCAAGGCATCTGGAGATGGGGTTACAAGGTTTTTCTTATGGATTTCAAACATAGGAGGGTGGAGTGATTACTGTGTTAATAGAAATGACTATATAAAATGGTAAGAACCATCATACTAGCAGGTAGAAGTGACTATATATAATGGTAACATCAATCTGGAATAATCATCACAATGGCAGGTTGTTAGTTGGAATTGACCAACACAAAGGGTGAGGTTGCTCTAGTCAGTTTCAGTAATTTCAGATATTAACCTTGGGCTATTTTATAGTTCACTGGAAGTAAAAGTCATCTATATAATCATTCATTAATCATAATTATTTGTTAACTCTTAACTCTCAGTTACAATGAGAATAATTCAAGTCCTAAAAGTTGAGATAATTGAAATCAACCCAGGTTGGAATCTATTGTTCAGTATGAGACACCCAAATTATTGCTTCCATTTTCTATTTTTTATTACATATATGTAAAGAAAGCCTATGCAAATATCTCCTCCTCCCAAGTCTAATTGGTTTAAGATAATTCTGAGCATTCTGGAGGACAAAGATCTACAGAGTGTTCTGCTTACTATTTCAGTTTCATTCACTAGGTAGCCTTGGCAATATGTACTCATTGAAATGGGATTTTAAAAATCCAGAAATGCATGCTGAGCTGTGATTGGTTTCTCCTTTCAATTCTGCATCACAAAGACCCACAGCAGAGGCTTTCTCTGGCTCACCTCCAGGAAAGAAGAGATACTATGACAGTTGTTTTGAAATGTGCTTTTTGTCCATACCAGCATCTTTGTAAAATATGGTCCTCTACTTTCCAGGGACCAGACAGTGGATAGAGGGATGGCTCAAGGCCAACTCAAACCACTGCTAAGGAAACAGCATCCACAATTATTCCTACCCCTGGAAGCCCTGGAACAAATTCCATTTGGATACCTTTATTTAACAGTTTTAATTATAATTATGCCCTTAACATGCATTATTGTAAGATCTCTATTTATTGGTAACCCCTAAACTATTCTGAGATAGGTATTATTTCCCTAAATTTACAATTGAGAAAACTACAGCACAGGTCCGGTAACTTGTTCAAGGCCACACTAGAAGTAGAGCTGGAATTCTCCTCCAGGGATGTACACATAATTACCACCTGGAGTTCCATAGAGGCTAGGAAAAGCACAAATATGGAACTAGAGCTGGATGAAAGAAAATGAGTTGGTGGGAATAATTGACCCTACTGGATTTCAAGAAAGGAGGACAGGGAAGGAAAGAAATGTGGAGGGAGAAGGAAAGGGAAAGAGAAAGAGAAAGGATGAGAGGGAGAGGTATATGGTAGGGGCAGAGAGAAATTGTATTGTCTTACCAAAATAGACCTTTGTGTTGAGCTCAGCCCAGGAGGCCACCAAGTTGGGGCTCTGGCACATGCTGTACTCCCCCATGCTAATGATATATCCAATAAATGATATCAAGCCTAAACACTCTATAAATATAATTTTATATTACATATGCATACACACAAAGCATAAGAGAGGTGTTATTTATTTATTTATTTTAGTCTTACAGATGGGAAAAATTACCCTAGAGAGGTTAAGTAACTTTCCCAAGGTCTCCCAAGTGGTAAAGGTGGAGTCAAATGTCACATTGTCTGATACTCCCCTCTCCTGACCCTAGAAAGAAGACTTGGGCCTCTTGGGAAGGAGGGCTCAATAAAGCCTGTGGGCCCCATGCTTGGAGAACCCAGAAGTTAGAAGCAGAGGGCTTATGAGAGGAATGCCAGCCCTTGAGGCTCAGTCAAATGTCATTATGACAAAATGCTCATTTTAAGAGAGTCATTAACTGCCAAAGTCTTCAATGATTCTTACGGGTCTGTTCAATTCTTTAGTTATGATGTAGCTCATCAGTACAGAAAGAGCAGGAGGTCCACTGACCCTTTGTTCTTTCTGTTTTAGAGCATATAAAAATTGTAGAATGACTTGGTGGTTGATGTTCTTCACAGACATATCCCTTTTAAAAGAGTTGATTTGGGGAGAGAAGTGAGATACGGTCATCCATGAAGGTGAAGATGACACTGAATTACGTGTAACACTGCAGAGAATGAGACATCAGGAGAATCAAAAGACCCAGATGGGAGGCTGCCTCAGCATGGATGGTGGGTTCATTGACTGAGCGGGGTGTTTGCTGAGTGCCTTTTGGGTTCCAGGTGTGTGTATATATATATATATATATATACACACACACACACCTGGAGTCATATATATATATGACTCTAGATGGGGAGTCAGAGGTAGCCCAGGTCACATCACAGCCTTGATTATAAGGCTCCATTGGCTTCCCCTTTACTTAAGAATAGAGACTGTACTCTTACCCATGGCCTCCCCATTGCCATGTGGTCTGAGCCCTGCCTGGCATTCTCACCTCATCCCCTGCTCACTTCCTGCTCACTCATGGTACTAGATTTTTCGCCATTCTCGTACATGTCAAATTTGCCACCTGCCTCAGGACCTTTGCATTTGCTGAATGCTTGCTATACATTTGCTGCTTTGCAAGCCTTACTGAAGATCTCTGCATGGATAACACCTTCTCATTATTCATTTTCATCTTAGGTGTCACCTCCTCAGGGACACCTTATACAAAATAGCAACCCTTAGCCACGCTCTATCTTCACATGCTGCCCTTACATTTTTCTGCAAGTATATACTTCATTTGCTTCTCTTCCACTAAAACTTAAGCTCTGTGGGGGTAAGGATTTCTCATGGATACAGTAGTGCCTGGCACATAGGAGCCACTCATATGGGCAAGTAAATGAAATAGGTCAACCACAAAATAGCACAAGAGATGCAGGCACAAGGGATGAATGAAAGGGACATACCTGTCTCTGGCAGTCAAGATCAGAGAAATACCATGCCCAGAAAAGGTGGCTGTAAATAGAGGATTGATGCCAACATAAGTAAGGTTAGTAGGGAAGGGAGGAGGGAAGGTAATTGGCAGAGAGTGGTACATTTTAGGGGAAGAGTGCTGTTCAGCATTAGTGAGCATAGAGTATGACTGCCATGGGGTTGCCAATGCAAAGTACCAGAAATGGGTTGACTTTTATCATGGAAAATTTATTTAGGGTAAAACTTACTGTTCTGAAGCTGTGGAATGTCCAAATCAAGGCATCAGCAGAGATGCCTTCTCACCAAAGTCAGCTACTTGTGATCCTGGTATCCTGCCACGTGGCAAGGCAAGTTGGCCATCAATCCCTGCCAAGGTCTCTGCCTTCCCCTTCAGAATCTCCCATCTCCTAGAGATCAACTGTGGCTTGTCTCAGGCATATGGTTTGTCTCTTCAGCCTTGAACTGTTCTGTGGACCTTGCCTTTCGGAGACTTCATGCTTAAGCTGCTAGTGACCCTCAAGTCCTTTCTCACATGGCAAATCAAAAATGGCATCTTCCTTTCTCTGTTTCTCCATTTATATAAGGCCCAGCAAGAAGGTAGAGACCCAACATGAGTCACACCACACAGATGTAGTCCAATCCAAAGGGCCCCACACCCATAGGAATGGGTCAGTTCAAGAAGATAATCTTTTTTGTGGGACTCACCAAATTCAAACCATCACAATGACATTGGACATTGGAGATAGATAAGACTAGGGCAAGATCTTTCAAGGGCATGGACAAGTAACTCCACGCAGTGGGTCAGAAACCCGGACCAAGGGAAGGAGGGAACGGGGCTTGTTTGGTCTAGACCAAAGCCCTGCTTTACCTCTCCCTTGTGGTTACTTGGTTGGAAGCTGTCTGCCCTGACATATTCAGATAAACTTAGAGTTATCCTCTGGGCCTGGAGCTCTAGCTGGCTTCCTGATTTACTCCTATGGCACCATCTGGCAACGTCCCAGGGCATGAGTGGCAAGGCAAAACTAGGCACCCTGAAATTACCTGTAATGAAAATGACTAGTAATCTCCAGTGATTACTGTATTTGTGAGTGACGGGGTTGCACACTGTGCAAAACCTTTTGCCACAGCAAAGGTGGGTTCTCTAGGGTTTTCAGATTTGAGTTAGTTTGTTTTTTTAAACAAAAATAGCGTCAGATCTTTGGCATCATGTATTCCTTTGCCCAATTAATGAGGCTGATATGGATATTTAATGTACTTCTTGAGGAGATAAGTTAAACCTCTTTTAAAAATGTACATCCAAGTTATAATGAAAGAAATAGTAGCAGCCTTTATAGGACAGTGCAACAAATAAGTATTTAGATTCTGGCCGTCCCACCCCAGGGCCTGTTAGAATTTTTACAGCACTCACAGGCCACAGGGAAAGAGAAAGCTCACATCAAGAGGGACCTCTGAGTATCCCAAAGCTGGAATATGGGGAACGAAAGTAAGCCCAAGGGTGGCCTGATGGCACGTCTCTATTGTCACATTTACTGTCCTCTGTGGTTGGCAGCTTATGGAAAAAAGGGGTCAAGAAATCATGTGGAGAAATGTTGTCCTTCAAAAATGTTTTCTTCCAAACAAATGCAAAGAGTTTGAGACTGTATTTATTTATTTATTTTTTGAGTTTGAGAAACAGTGAGGTTCTTGTTGAAAGTCAAAGTTATCAAACTTGTTTAGGAACCGAAATCAAATGAATCCTACTTGGAAACCCAAAATATACAATACATGATGATACAGAGAGTAGGGGGTCTACTCAGCCACCCAGCCCTCTGACTCCTTGGATCACTTCTTGATGACCCTGAGTCATTTGTAGATCACAATTTAGAAACAGAAGATCTATATCCATATAGTTTTAAATTATGTATGATATATATTTGTTTATTAATATTTATATATAAATCATATATAAAATTTTGTTCTGAGGAAAAAACCCCAACCTAACCCACCCTTAGCACCAGCCTAACTCATGCCTCACTCCAAATGCTTTCTTGGGTCGATACCAGGCTGACGAATGAGCTGGGACTATTATTCAACCATAGGATGTTGTGCTATTATAGATGAATGGTTTCCAACCTCCACTACTGGCCTTGTATTCCCTGTCTAAGCACTTAAATGCCTTTGCTTCTATGAATGAAAGTTCATTTGACTTTCTAAGTTCTCTCTGCAAACTTACATGTGCTGTTCTGAGCTCCTAATTTCTTGTCTTACCCAACAGACTGTGTCCTTCTGCCCTGTCAACGCTCAGCCAGCCTTTGAAACTCAGATCAGGTATCACCTGGCAGAATTAGGTCCCTTATCCTCTCTACACTGACACTTCCATGCTTTCCATACAACCAGCCATTCTACCACATTTTGGAGTTTTTTTTAAACCATATTCACTTACTATCTGTGTTATTATTTGTTTACTGTTTTTGTTTTTGTTTTTTTTTTCTGTAAATCAAGTTTAAATCAACTCACAAAAAAATTAGGCCTCATCCTAGATCACAATATTCATGAAAGTACATTGCTAAAAAAAAAAGCCCAAAATTTAAACACACAAAACTAGGTATGTGCTGACATTGAAGGTATAAAAACCTCATAGATTTGGCAGTGCAAATATAATGAGAAGAAAATTGCTATGTCCTGTAAATGATGTGAAATTAGCCAAGACGAATGTTCATGATCTTCCCAATTCTATAAATACCCCAAGCTTCAACTCTGAATTTGGAAGTCAATAAAAAACTTGATTTACAGAGCATGGAAAATAAGGAAAATTGAAACCTTTATACCAAAATGCTTTATTGTGATGCTAGAGAGCTGAACTCTGCTAAGAACAATGGAAAGTGGCAGGAAAGGAGACCACCAGCCAGCAGCCCAGGAGAGCACATTCATTAGCTGCCTACAGTGTTTTTGTCTTTGGGTAGAGAGTGCATCAGAAAGAGAAAAGGTAAAGGGAAGGCAGAATTTTTATGGCAGAGGCAGCAAAGTTTTAAATTAGCTCCTGGGAACCATTCAGAGGCCTCTGACTGGCCTGAGAGATTTGGGAATTTACTGGTGACCTCGATGGGTCTGCCATCTGCTGTTATCTTGTAAATAAAATGTTCCTCTTCCTTTAAAACCAATGGTTTTAATTTTTTAAAAAAGATGCCGTATCAGTGATTATGCCAACTTATGGTGCTGTTACTGCAACATCACTTAAGCATCATGTCAAGTGTCAGTCCCCATGGAAACCACTCAACTTTGTTGAAAGGGAAAGCATATGCAGCGGTTATGCTGAACAGGGACTCCTCCTGCTCTCTGTCCCTTATGGCTTTTCCTCAGTGTGACTCAGTAGTCAAGAAATGACTGAACCAAGAAATATAGAATTTGAGGAAGTAATTAGATGCTGAAAGGAAGCCTGACTTCCCTTTTAGACAATCTTCTTAAAAATGCAGTTTATCTTCCTGACTTGGCTACAGGAAATATGCTTTTTGAGGCTAGCAAGGGAGAACAAATAGAGGAATTCTTAGAAAAGGCTCTCTAAGAGGTACAAAATTAGTTCTGGGTAAGGTGGAATCTAACCTTGGTTTATTTAATTTGCTTCTTATAAGAAAAATAGCATATTTCTACAAGCCTACAATACTTTTTCAAAAGGATATTGACTTCAACTCCATTTCTACTGCTAGTAATTTAAATCATCAATATATGGTCTAAGAATGAATAGGGTCATATGTAGATAGAAATATCTTTGTAAAAATCTCACAATAATTGGCCCCATGCCCTGGAGAAATTGCCCTTGACTCCACAATACAGATAAATGATCAAGAAGAAAATGAACCAAAACCTACTTGGAATGTCCATGTCTGAAGCCACTGAAGTAAACCCGATTGTGTAAGTAAACACTGCATTCTGAGTCAGCACTTCTTTGTGGTGGAAGGGTAGAGTTGAAAGTCAATTCGCCACCAAGTTCTGTTGCATAGACCTCTAGCATATCATTTGCCTTCTTTCACATATGTTCATCTCCACCACCACCGCCTCTGTAGTATAAGTCAATGTCACCTCCCACCTCAACTAATTTAATATCTCCATGCTGAATTCTGGATGATTATATATAGCTGTTACTCCATAGGGCTGCTGGGGTAGTTTTTTAAAAAAATATAATTTAGATCGCATTGTTATTTATCTTCTTAGTTCCTTTGCTTGAAACTCTTAAGTGGCTCCCCATTGCAAGTCCAGATTGAAGTCCAACTGGTGATACTTCTGTCTATTTGTAACTAAGGAATCATTTTAGTGGTGTCCTAGCTAACTGCATGGTGACTGCTCTAACAATGCACCTGCGCTCAGCAAATTAAACCATCATCATTATTAAAAATACTTGTGAGGAAGAAAGCTTAACTGGAATTCACAATCCATTCACATCATCATCAGACATTTTAATATTACATTTCAATGAAGGCGAAGTGATTGAATTCTTTAGCTATAAATTCGGCCATTGTAAATTTCCAAATTGTAAAAGATTGCTCATTTTATCATCTATTCTTTTATCATCTACATTTTTCATTTATGTTTTATATCAAGAATTTGAAGGTATCATCCTCAAAAAGGCTTGTCCAGCAATTGTTTATAGCCACTTTATGCATATAAGCTGAGATGAGAAAAATTTGTTCATGCATGCAAGTCCAAGTTTTAAAGATTTTTAAGAATGTTGGGTTTTGAAGTATGATACAAATTCAATATTCACTCTCTTCTCTAAAACTTTTGCTATATTTTTGAAGAACATGTGCTGTTTTTTTTAGCAAGTCTTCTAGAGATTCTCCTAAATGCTCCTTACTTTGTGCCTCAACAAAGGTGAAAGCTCTGTTCTGAAGGAGGGGTTGAATGCACAGAGACTCTACAAATAGTCTCACTGTTCTGTGTGAGGTCAGTAGGAACAGCAGGCATGAGGTTGGGGAATCAGGAATCTGACTGAGGATCAGATGGTATTTATTTGGGAGATAAGAGACTATAAAGGGACAATTTGGTTTTCTTAATAACAGCTTATAGGTTGCTGTTTCTATATGGCCACAGAAATTCATTAGAATTGGAAATTCTAATTCTCAATTGTGAGACCTCTCTAAAGCCTCAGTTTCTGCAAATGCAGATTATAATATCGACCTCAAAGTTCATTGTCAGGCATAAAAGTTGTCTGTAAAAAAATCACAGTACAGATCCTGTACCTGTATCTGAAGATGGGAAGGACTGACTCCTGTGGCAGGGTGCTCACTCTCTGTAAGAGGTATTCAAGCATATTATAGATGAGCAGATTTTGGGGATGACATAATGGCAATTAAATCATTAATTAAATAATTTTAAGATCCCATCTATTGCTGAGACTCCCAGACTGAAGGTAGGCGAGCCATCTTTTAAATTAACACCATCTTCCAATTCTCAGGTTATCCATGGGAAAAAAAAAAAAAGTCTCATTGTGAGATCTTTCAATGGACCCTCTTTGGATCCCTGAGGAAGAAGATTGACTAGAGACCTTATCGTTCTCAGGAAATAACTTCCACTAGCATGCACCAGACTCACCTGGAGGACTTGTTAAAACTAGATTGCTGGGTCCAGCCCTAGAGTTTCTAATTCAGCAGGTGGTGGATGGGGTCTAAAATTTTTCATTTCTAGTGAGTTCTCAGATGATGCTTCTGCTGCTGGTCCTGGGACCATAGGTGAGAATCTCTACATTAATCCTGGCTGCCATCAAATTCACGTGCGGAGATTTAAAAACTGAGGCTGTCTGAATCTCATCCTAAACCAACTGCATAGAAACCCTGGTGGGACTCAGGCTTCAGCATGAGTTAAAAGCTCTTCAGGTGATTGTAATGGGCAGTCAGACTTTGAGAACCACTGAGTTAGAGCATTTGAATTTCACTGGTGACCATCTGGGTCCTTTGCTACTAGGGTTTTTTTTTTGTTTTTTTTCTGTTAACTTTTTTTTTTTAATTCCTAAGTATTTTATTTATTTATTTTTTAATGCTATATTTAAAAAAATGAGGTACCCATATAGCCCCCATCCCCCTCACCCCACTCCTCCCACATCAACAACCTCTTTCATCATCGTGGCACATTCATTGCATTTGGTGAATATATTTTGGAGTACTGCTGCACCACATGGATAGTGGTTTACATTGTAGTTTACACTCACCCAGTTCACACAGTGGGCCATGGCAGGACCTACAATGTCCTGCAACTGTCCCTGCGTACCACCCAGGACAACTCCAAGTCCTGAAAATGCCACCACATCATATCTCTTCTTCCCTCTCCCTACCCTCAGCAGCTACCATGGCCACTTTCTCCAAATTAATGCTACATTTTCTTCCATTACTAATCACAATAGTCCCAGAATAGAATATCAGTAAATCCACTCTAATCCATACTCTATTCCTCCATCCTGTGGACCCTGGGATGGTTATGTCCACTCCACCTCTATATTGAGAGGGGCTTAGATTCCACATGGATGCTGGATGCAATTCTCCTGCTTGCATTTGTAGGCACTCTTGGCTCCCTGGTGTGGTGGCTGACCTTCTTCACCTCCCTGTTAGCTGGCTGTAGTAAGTTCATTAAACAAGAGGGTAGGAGTTGCAGGTTTGTTGAGGCTCAGGGCCTGTCTATCACATGGACAGTCCACAGATTCAGGTTCCCTGATCATACACTAAACCCCAGCACCAACCACAGGTCCAGTAAAAGTAACAGGAGAGGCTTGTGAAGAAAGATCACATCTGAGTTCAACCCCATCACACTCAGGAACACAAACTCCAAAGTAGGGCAAACTGACATTGCACTGAACTCCATCTGCCATGACCATAGAACCTGCGGGTCTCTGTAGCTCTCAGAAGAACCAGTACCTGGGCTTGTATGTACTTTGGCTGTCTCTGGGACCATGCTGAGGTGTGCATAAGAGTGACCCCTCTGATAACCTCCTGACTCTTTTTTGGAGACTCATAGCCATATAAACTCTTTTGTCCTTTCCATTTCCCCCTTTTATTTGAGGTCAAAAAGCATTTTTGAAACCTGATATTTCATGTAGGCTGAGAAATTCTGCTGGTCTGAGTTGACCCTTGTATTCAAGGTCATTTTCTAGTTACATCATCAGCTGGTACTTGGTAGTAATCCCTCAGCACCAGGGAGGTTCATCCCTGGGAGTCCCATGCTGGGGGGAACATAACGCATTTACAAGCTGAGTTTGGCTTCGAGACTGGCCACATTTGAGCAACATGGAGGCTCTCAGGAGGTAATTCTTAGGCACCCTGCAGCTCTAGGCCTAGTTCTTATTTCGGGTGCACAGGCTCACAAGCATAGTCATTAGTATCAAAGGCTAAGACCAATAAAGAAGGATGATCCAACAGTTAGCCCTTGATGCTACTAGGTTGTTGGATTAATACTTGCACTTGTTTTTCACATCTTTCTTTCCTTTGTATTACTTTTTGAAATGTCATAGTGACATTTCGAAAACAAGAGTGTTTTTGTACTCTGAGACCATTCCAATGATGATAAGTTGTGTTCCCTCCTCCTCCTAATTATTCAAGAGTTGACTTACTGTTAGCAATTAGATGAAAATCTGTAGCCTGTAATTAAGATCAGAATATATGGCAGTACCAATGAGTATGAATATTTTATCACTCATCTTTTATTACTTTAGGGTTGTAAACCATTGGACTTAAACAAATAACCTAAAACACTTTGCAAGTGAAATGGTAACTTGCCATATTTTTATATTTTCTGCTAAGAGAGAAAGAAGCACCTAACAGTAAAAATAGCTGATTTTTCTGGAGGACCTCCCATGACTAAGAACATGTTTTAACCTTCATTATTTCATTTAATCACATGATGACTCTGTTAGGTTAGCTTAAAATGCTTTGGTCTAGTGGACTTTCTTCATTCATGGGGTTGGGTACTAGAGTCAGCATGAGTGGCAATGCTGGGCATGGTCAAAATTTTCCTTCAAAATCCTTTTACTCTATATTGCCCAGGTAGCATCTATTTATCTGTTCTCTGAACTTTTGAGAGTAGGTTGCAGGCATTAGAATCTATGTAAGCAAAATACTTGCATGCACATTTCCTATGAACAAGAATAGTCACATACGTAATCACCTTAAGTGCAGTTACCAAGTTCAAGAAATTTAACATTGATCTAAAGCTTACATTTTGTATTCCAATTTTTTCTTATGTCCCAAAAATGTTTTGAGCCTTTTCTCCTCCATTTTTAGATCCCATTCAGCATCACATGTTGCATTTAATTTCTATTATCTCTTCAGTGTCTCTCTTTTTTAAAATTTTCATTGTGGGAACTTATATACAATGCAAATCTTCCCATCCCAGTCATTCCCAAGCATATCATTCAAGGGCATTAGTCACATTTACAATGTTGCAGTACCCTTATCACCATCCATTACTAGAACTTTTCCATCATCCCAACACAAAACCTATACTCATTTTGCAGTAATTCCCCATTGTCTTTGCATCCCACCCCAGATAACCCATATTCTACTTTCTGTCTCTAAGTTTGCATATTCTCTGATATTTTCTTTGTGGTTACCATGGGGCTAAAGTTTGACATCCTAAATCTGTAAATTCTTATTAGCTTTGATACCAATGTAACTTCAATAGCAAACACAAAGTACATCCTATATCCTCTATCCCCTTACCTTTACATAGTTCTTTTCACAAATTACATATTTGTACATTATTCATCTAAAACCATTGAATTATCTTTTCATTTTATGCATTTGACTTATAGATCCTGTAGGGTGTAAAATGTGGAGTTACAAATCAAACATACAATAGTACAGGTATTTATATGTTTTATGCCATTGTCTTTACCAGAGATCTTTATTTCTTCATGTGGCTTCAGTAAATTGTCCAGCGTCCTTCCTTTCAATCTACAAACTCCCTTTACCATTTCTTTTGGGCTAGTCTAGTGATGATGAAGCCCTTCACCGTTCGATTATCTGGGAATGTCTTAACCCCTCCTTTATTTTCAAAAGACAGTTTTGTTGGCTATAGAATTTTTGTTGGCAATTTCTTGCTTTCAGCACTTTAAATATGTCTCCATACTTCCTTTTTCATTCCCTGGCTTCCATGGAGAAATCAGTGATCAGTCTTACTGAGGCTCCCTTGTAGGAAAACATGTTGCTTTTCTCTTGTGGCCTCTAGAATTCTCTCTCTCTTTTTTTGCATGGTTTGTAATCTTTTGTTGAAACTCAGACATTTTTATATTCTAATGTCTTCTTGCTGGAATTTAGACTCCAAGTTTTCTATTCCTTACACTTGTATCCTGCTAGTGTATGACAGAACTTTCCTTGAATGTCAGGAGTTAAGAGAAGAAGAATAATAAGAAAACACCTTTCTCAGTTATTACAGATTAACCTGTGCAAATGCTCTCCTTCAGGGCTCACCCAAACACTGAGTTTATAAAATAGCTCCAGACCAATGCATAGGGGCCTTCCTGGTCTTTTCTGCACATGTCTTATCTTGGGCATGCACATGTAGCTCTAGGAAATTGCCTTTTTAAATGGGTACAAGTGCCCCCACTTCCCTTGGAAACAGTTTTCTCATGGTCTTGAGCACCGTATGTCCTAGAAACAGCAACCCCTTGCCCCAGGCAACATGACTTGACTGCTCTTCCACAGTATCCAGGAGAGCTTGATGAGCTACCTTCTACATGCAGGGCAAGTTCTGGAATGGCACATCCCTCAGGCCATACCAGACAGATTGGACCCGCCATAGATTCTCCCTGAATATACAAAAGATCTCTCCTGCTTCCTTGGAAACTAGGACTAGGGGTCTGCACTGGGAGCATGAGCCAGCTCTATGCCAAGCTGGTGAGGGCATGGAAGAGGGCACCAGGAAATCCTACAGCTTTAAAGAAGCCTTTTTCTTGATTCAGCCCTGCCCTGTTACTGTAGTCCTTTAACTGTTATCTGGAACTTTGAGAAAGATGTTTCTGCCAGTTCTTGTTGGTTGTTCAAAGCTTCTAACAAGGGGCTGGAGCCCTGAAACATCTCACTCCACCATCTTGATCTGCATCAAACTTTGTCTTTGCATTTCTGCTGAGTCTTCACTTTCCCCTTAGTAGCTGCTCTTGATTGAGAAGGGAAAAGGCAAAGAGTGTTTTTTGTTCTTTTCTCCTTCCCCTTCTCTCATACTTTTCTACTACAGAATTCAAATGGTTGAAAGAATGTTAGTTGAAAATACATGCATTGCAATGCCACTGTTAGCTCAAAGGATGTATTGTCTATCAACCATTTGTCAGGGACTGTGTTAAGTGGTGAAGAGACACTAGCAAGAAGGAAAAGGGCTCCTGCCTTCTAAAAGTATCGAACTGAAGACATTGAGTGATTAGCAGGCCGCCAAATGTTCTATTCAACTTAGTGTTTGGTTTCTGAAAAATCCACTTGATGAATTGCTTCTCTTCTGGAATTTCTGTTAACTGTTTATCCTCTTTGTAGGCTATGAGGGCATTTTCTAAGTGATGCTCCTACCACCAGCTTAATTACAACCCTCTTCCAACTCTTACTGAGGCCAGAGGGGATGGCATGATAAAAGACAACCAGTTGTGTTTTTCTGCCCAAGCTTCCAGAGCTGGGCCTCCAGTGGCCTAGAAGTATCAATAACATTGAGAAAGAAAAGCATCTCTGGGAAAACCTGGGCAGCATGCAGGCAAAGGGCATGCTTGCTGCTGTGCCAAAAGCCCCTTACTCTGGCCAGATCTCAAGCACACCTCAGACTGGTTTCGACTCCTGTTCCTCCTATCAAAAGTCCCCAACAGTTTAAACAATTCCACGCTTCTGTCCCCCGGCGGGGGGCGGGGGGGGGGGGGGGGAGGGGCGGGGGGAAAGAGAGGGAGGAAGAGAACAGGCTTCATTTTAGATGTCCTCCTGGGTATTTTTTTTTTTTTTTTATCAATAATCCTTGCTGGCCCCTTGTTTTCTGTTCTGTTAATATCAGCCTTGGAGGAGAAGAAAGCTTTTAAATTTCTGAAGGAAAGTAAGGAGTCACCTATGAGATGAGGACTGTTCACCTAATCCTATGATCTGAATTTCTTCTTAAAACTACTTACATTCACACCAGCTGTTGACTGTCCTTAAAATGCCACAAGACATTGCTCAGTATCCTCTTTTCCCAACAATGTGTGGCAGATGTTTGGAGTTCGATATCTTTACATGCCATTCATTAGTGCAGAAACTGCACTTTTTGGCGGATGTTATTCCCATACAATGAATGTTGTATAATGATTTATCACGTTTAATCAGAAATTGCAACTTGCCTCCGAATAAAGGGAACAAAGCACATAACAGGATATTTATGACTAAGTCTATTTACTATTTATTAAGAATCTAAAAGCTTAGCAATCTTCTTCAAAGGAAAAAGTGTAGAGCTTGAAAAAAAAAGCACAGCTGTTTAAAATTTCAGATTAGCCAAACACATTCTATTTGAGTGTATCTTTTAAAACAAAGAAGTTGAAGATGATTTTTTTTTTCTATTTCATGTTCTTCCCACTGCAATGCAAGCTGAGGGCCTGATATTGTTCCCAGGAGAACTAATGGTGCCAAGAAGCTTGGATCCTAAAATTCTAGCCTCAGAGTCCTTTCAGCTGTCTCTGATGTCCCAGGTGAAATGGGTTGTGGGGACTCAGTGCTGGCTTGAGTTGAAGGACATTCAGGAATTGACCAGAATGTGCTCTGGTTGAAGGCAGATAGATGGTTTCTTTATCTGAATACAGGGAGCAGTAACCCAGAGTTCCCAGGCAGATCTGCTCTCCCAACCATCCTGAATAATGCCAGTGACTGAATATCAACCATGCATTGATCTCATCCTAACCCTCCCTTGAGAGAACATGGTTACTCAGAGTATTCAAATCCCTGTGTTGACATAGGAACCTAAGAAGGAAATATGTGGGAAGATGCTCTTCTCAGTTATACCATAGCTGACTCTGTACTACCAGGCTGGTTTTTGAGGTACTTGGGGCCAGGGATTGAACCTGGGATCTGGTATGTGGGAAGCTGGCTCTCAGCCCCGAGTCACATAGGCTCTCCTGAGTTGGTTTTTCATTTGTTTTGCTTGTTGTTTGTGTTTTAGGAAGATCGGAACCCAGGCCCTCTGATGTGGGAAGTAGGCACTCAATCACGTGAACCCCATCCACTCCCCTGGAGCTTCTTGAGAAAACTGGGTGGTCAGTTTTCCCCTGATCCTTACCTGAACTTGGAGTTTTGAGCATTAAGGTCAGAGATTGGCCACCTCCCAGGGACTCCTGGGTGAATTAGTTGCATGTTCTGATAGAACATCCTTTGCCATTTACAGCTTTAGGATATTTGAATACACAACTTATAAAGTCTCAGACTCCATCTTGTCTATCAGCTGAGAACTCAAAAGGGTGTACTGTATTGTCTCAAAGTAACTCTTACCCTAATGCTTCTGCAAGTTTTCTTTTTGGTTATTTCTCCTTGTTAAACCCCACATGGTACCTTTCTCTTTACAGGACACATTTCTAGAACATTGAGTAAAGTTGAGGATATTCCTGGTTTAGCCCTCATATATTTGTGTGCCCTTCTTTAGCCTCACACATCATACTCTAGCCACATGGTATGCAACTGGGGACAATTATTCCTCCCGAGGACATTTGACAGTGTCTGGAAACACTTTTGATTCTCCAGACTCTGGTGGGATTGAGGGGTGAAGGGGAGGGGTGCTATTGACATCTAGTGGGTAGAGGTCAGGGATGCTGCTGAAATCCTACAGAATACAGAACAGTTTCCCATCACACCCTGCAAGAAATAATTATCTGTAGCCCAAACCATCAGTATTGCAGAGGTTAAAAACCACAGTGAAAAAAAAATGATAAATGAACATTTCTCAAACATACCATGTACCCTAGTGTTTTGAGGCAGTGCAGTGGTTAGAAGCATAACCTCTGGGACCAAATAGCCTGGGGTTGTATCTATAACCCTGTACTTACTAGCTTTGTAATTTTGAGGAAGTTACTAAAGCTCTGTGCCTTGCTTCCTTCCTGGTCAAATGAGTATAAGGATGTCTTTCTCATAAGGTTGCTACCATGAAATGAATGAATGCATTTTAAGCACCTGGGAATTGTGCAGGTGTTTGAAAGTGCTCAATATATTCCATTCAGGACTGCTGAAGATAATATTGCCACTACCGCATGCACTTTGAATTTCCTTAGGATGATCCCTCTGCCTGGATCTCTCTCTCCCTTGTTACCTTATTCTTTAAGCCACAGATAGATTCCTCCCTTACCAGGCCATGAGAGCAAATGGCCACTTTGAGTCATTTTCATATACCTCTGTTATGCATCACTGCACCATGGGTAATAAGGAGTTCTTCCTTCTCCATTGGATTGCAAATTCTTGGAGGAGCTACAGCTTGTTCTATCTCAGCTTTATATGCCAAGTCCCTAACAATAGCCAGCACCCCATTAATTCACATTGGTGGGCTTGAGGTCAAGTTTCCTGTTCTTCATTACTAAGAAGAGTATTGAGCAGACAAAATGGTAAATTTTCTTTTCAGTCATTGTTTTACCTCTTAATAACCCTCACAATGCTATTTGTTTAAAAAAGGAAGCCTGGCTTTAGGCTAGGCATTGGCAGTATCTTTATAACCCATGCCCGTGATGGTGGAACTTCTTACACAGTCGACCTCGAAAGGCAAAGGCT
The DNA here is from genome assembly GCF_030445035.2 of Dasypus novemcinctus. Taxonomy (NCBI): domain Eukaryota; kingdom Metazoa; phylum Chordata; class Mammalia; order Cingulata; family Dasypodidae; genus Dasypus; species Dasypus novemcinctus. The sequence goes on along the minus strand of NC_080698.1, from coordinate 45,612,186 downwards.
AAACAGAAAAGCAAAGCAGATGGCTGATCTCTCCCATCAGACACAACAGGCTGGCCTCAAGCCATGGCAGCCAGGCTTTGGGGAGAATACAGCCTCAGCTGTTATCTAATGTAAATAATTCACTCCTTCCTCTAGAGCCATTTATCTTTATTCTCCATGCTGACTTGAATTATGTGCCATCACCTAGATAAGGTGACGAGTGGCTACTCACTGTTGATGATCATCTATGGGTAGAAGAAAATAAAATGTTTTTCTTCCAGACTGCACTGTAAATCTGACTCAACCATAATGAAGGAATTATTTCCCTTCTCTTGACTTAAAAATTAACCCATTGATCAGAAGATATTGTAGCTCTTTAATGAAGAGTTGCATGGGGTATATTGGAGTCAGAATGGATTCTAAAGCTACTTCTGTTACTACGTAGCTTGGATGATTTGCTTAAGTTTCCTAAGTCTTAGATTCCCTCATCTATAAATGAGAGAAATGCCATCTATCTCACAGAGAGGCCTGAATTTCAAGTGAGTCTGTATATACAAGCATATGATAAAACAAAACTATAAAATGTTTTATAAGAGTAAGTGGATTGTAAAAGTTAATTGATGATGATGCAGTTTTTACAAATTAATATTTTTTGTTCATCTTTTCCTACATATCTGGAACATAGACTTGCCAATACTGTTTTATTAACAATACTTTAGTGACCAGTATGATCAACAGTTTTTGTCTTAAATATATATATGCTTGTATAAAAGTTCACAGCAACAAAGAGTGAGTTCTTCCTTCCTCTTTCCCTTATCTTGTCATCTTCCAGCATGAGGTCTGCAGTGAACTGCCCTAATGCTGGGAGAGGTTTCTTTCATCAATTAGTAGGATATTGCTGGCCTGGGATTAAGTATTTTATACTGGTTCCTGTTCCCAGCTCTCTATACTAGTTTTACAGTCTTACAATAAAAGCTCTCCCCATAAATAAACTGAAGGTAAGGAGTCCTCCAAACTGATATATAACATTACTAACTGTTCATGATTCACATAAAATGTCTATGTCTTAAGAACTACAGAATCTTTTGTGTTTTGCCTGTAGTTTTTCCTTACTCTCAAACATTTGAAAAACACATACCAGCCAAGGGATTAACCATGCATTGGATAAATAAGACATGTTAGCTTTGTTCTTTCTTGACAAATATCAAGAATTTTCCCGCTCACTCCAAAATTGGATCCCAAAATTGGCCAATCACAGGTGAAAAGTACTTGGAAATTCATTGTTTGAGGTTGAAGGAATGTTTGAATTTTTAACATGGCTTTTCAGCTGTTGAGGTACAGTGGCGTGGCAAGTGACTATATACATTGCTCCCATATGAATGGAGAAAACTGATCTCTACAGTAACCATAGGGCCCTACTCTAAGACACGTGATGCCTACATCAAATGTTGCCTCCTTTTCAAGAATTATATTCAACTGTAGAATCAGTAAATACAGAGCATTGTAAAGAGTATATGAAAGGAATTGAGAGAACTTTCCCAACAGAGATAAATGCATTACTGGCAAATATTTTTTTTGCTGTTAGTTCACAATATTTATTGCATACTCCACAATGTGAACCGCTTTTTATTAGATGCTACAAAGGAAATGGGCCCCAGTGATCTGACAGAGTGCAATGACTATTCTCACAAGAGACAGAGAGTGTTAAGAACAAAAGGTATCTTTTCCATAAAAAAGTTCTTATCCTCCTTTTACTTTGTATAGGCAGTGGCTCAGCTATGTCCACTAAAACTTTTGTGATGATGGAAATGTTATCTAGTTATGTGTCCAATATGGTAGCCACTAGCTATATGTGTATACTGAGTATTTGGAATGTGGCTAGTGAGACTGAGGAACTAATTATTAAATTTTATTAAATTATTAATTTAAATTAAAATAGTCATGTGTGGCTAGTAGTTACCATACAGACTGAGCAGCTAAAAAGCGCAATTGGTGATCATTGTAATAAGCAAAATAATAGCTAATTATTGAGAACTATATTATGTGCCAAGCACTATGCTCAGCATATTACATACACTGACTTATTACTTATTAATCCTTATAACAACCCTACGAGGTAGTTGCTAACAATGTTGCTAGATTTTCTCTAGGTTCTTGCTATATTTCAAAAAAGAATTTAAGTATATATCAATTTAGTTAGGCCAGTAATTTATTAAGAAAACGAAAGTGAAATGGGAGAATATAAGGGATTATGGGATGGGTCCCTGGTAGAGAGAGGAAAAGGGGTAAAAAAGGCTGATTTACAGATTACAGGTACCCAGGTCTACCTCCATGCTAATCCAGTCAGGTGAGAAAGGACAAAACAGGGCAAAAACAGGAGTGGTGTGGCTTCTGCACTTGCTTTTTAAAAATTTATTTATTTTTATTTTACAATTTTTTAAATTAAAGTTAATATATCACAAAGAATGTTACATTAAAAAACATAAAAAACACAAGAGGTTCCCGCATACCCCACTCCCCAGTGTGCCACATGATGGAGGAGGTTGCTGGTATGGGAGGAGTGGGGTGGGGGGTGGGAGGTATACAGGAACCTCTTATACTTTTTAATGTAACATTTTTTGTGTGTGATGTATGTATCTTCAAAAAAATACGATTTACAAAAATGCACTTGCTTTTTAAGCCATTAATTATTCTTCCCCTTTTTAATGTGTAGGGGAGGCGTCTCAGCTGTTTGCTGTTTCGATTAGTTACACCAACCATCATTTGCCCCTGTGGGTCCAATGGCAAGGCCTCTTGAGAACACCTGAGGCTTTTCCTTGATCCTGGAGGAAACCCATTCTGGAGGGGAATTCTCATGAGGTTCTTCCAGAAGTCATCTTGTAAGGTGTTTTCTGCAGGGTGTGGTTCCTACGGCCCGTGTTTCTTGGCGGCATCTCTCTGCCAGGTAGTGTCTTCATTCCCTAATCTAGCCTGCTCCACAGGATAGCCACTTTGCCGATGAAAAACCTGATGCGCAGACAGTAAGCAGTGTGCGGACATCACGTACGTAAGCGTGGCAAGGTCGGATTTAACATACAGGAGGATGTGCTCCAGGGCCCTTCCTCGACTTTTTTACAGTAAAAACTGTTGCACACTAGGCTGTCTTTCCGTAAGATCTTGGCTAACTCATTAACAGGCACTGCGTGGACTGTGGGAGAGTGTGGGCTATGAGGTGGACCACTGACCATGAGGTGCTCAGAGATGTATTCCCCAAATGCAATGAATGTCTCATGATGATGGAGGAGGTTGTTGTTATGGGGGGAGGAGTGGAGTGAGGGGGATGGGGGGTATATGGGGGCCTCATGTTTTTAGAATGTAACATTAAAAAATAAATAGACAAAATTCTATTTTATGGCCATAATTCCCCCCCACACACACACACGAAAAACCCAGGCAATTGTTATTGAAGGGTACCCTGACCATTTCCATTGCCTTTTTGGGCAGAAAGTCATGACAACCACAATGAGGATTTTTAAAATGTAGTCTCTTTGAGGAGCTCAGGACGAAATAAATGCAGGGTTGCCCTACTGAGTAGCTAGAATGCTTGCTTAAAGATGTATGACCCTCATTTGCCATGATCTGTGTCCCAATGAATGGAAGAAAAGAAATGCTGACCCTCCATCTTATTGGGTGCTGTTGTGGAGTTTCAACTTTAAACAAAGATGGTGTTATGTTTGCCCAGCTCTAGTAAAAGAGCTCAGCAATTAGCCTCTTCTTCATTTAGTCTGCAAGACCAGTCTGGAGAGTCTCGTAGGAGAAGAACTTAAATAGTTTTTTTCAGTGCTGGCAGACAGCTAGAGATAAGTTCCTGAGGAAGGGATGGATGCCACTATAGCGTAGGCCCAAATATATATATATATATTTACACATATATATACATATACATATATATAAATCAATCATTTTAATATCCTGGAAGACACTTTACTGTGTAAATCATGACTCTCACAGCAACACCATATTACATGTCTTGATTTTTATCAGATAGGATTTAAAAAGAAGAAAATAAATTTCCCAAATCTGGATGTACATAAGAATCACCTGGGAAGCTTGTGAAAACATTGGTAAACTTTTGATGAGCATGATGTTACAAAACAAGTGATTTAAGGTAGACTGATAGATTAATTGAAATGTGCATTTCAAAATTTTTCTTTTTGTCACATATCCATCCATAAATAGGATCTTAAACTTGATCTCTGGTGTGTCCTTAAATATCTGAGCATTAACAGGAAGTAGTAACAATGAAAATGTCACCACAATGTTGTTAAGCATATTTATGCCTGAAATTAGGACATTTGTACAAACCAAGGACGTTATGAAAATTAAATGACAGCTAAGTGTGTTTAAAGGTGGTTTCCTAGATAGGCCAGTTGACAGTACAGTGTAATTTTGGCTTCAAGGAACCTTGAGCCCAAAATGATCAGTTCTAAATAGGGAGAAGACAAGACAAGCAATGCATTAATGGTTCAGTCTGATAACTCCACAGGGTCCTCCAACAAAAAACTGATGCAAATGAATTATTTGACACTCTCCAAGTTTATTGTGTGTGATACAGGAAGAGAATGGGTACAAAGGATCACATGGTGGGATATCAGATTGAAATCTCCAAATTCTCTCCTAGAGAAAATAAGAACATAAGATCCAGTTAACTCAAGGTGACATAATAGCAGTACGGATGGTTATCACTCAAATACTGTGCCAAACTCTAAGTGCTTTACCTTTGTTTAATCCTCACAACTACCATATTATATTTTACAACCTCCAAAACCAATGCACAAAGAAATGATCTCTTCTGAAGAGTCAGCATTTTGTCTTCCTTGTATTAAATGATAGCACCTCATATGTTGATCTATTTCTTTTTTTCCTGTAAATGGGGGAGGAGGAGGAGCCCACCCCAACCCCCACCCCAACCCCCCTGCCCCCTTCTGATGCTACTCTCCCTACTAACTTGACCCAGAATAGTACAACAGGCTCAGAAGAGACTGGCTTTCTCAGGGCTGCATTGCAGGAGACCAGGAACTCTCCTCCATAAAGTCTTAAATAAAGGTTCTACTGGGCCATGACCTCAAGACTTCTTAATGTAATTTTCTCAATTGTTTTGGAACATGGAGATGACATTACTTGTAGACACTAGGACCACTGGTGCTAAACTTGTACAAATGGGATAATGAAACTTTCATTCATTAAATTCATTGAGGGCTTCCTCAGGATACTTGGGAAGGATGAAGTAAGATACTTGCCTTGGAAAACTGCCTGACTCTCCTCCAGCCCCAGTGGTCAATTACAGTCGCATATTTCACCTGAATAGAAACAACAGCTCAAGTCTCAGTCTGGACTTTGGCAAACCATGGGAAATTAAAATGCAAGTGAAATTTGCAAACATGACAAAGATGGGCAAAAAAGAATTTAAGTTCTTAGACTAAAAATGTATTTTTCATGCTCACCCTAGGAGGCAAGCTTAATCAAATTTTCAGCTAATACTGATGATAATCACACGGGTGTCAATTTCTTTATAGAGCTTTCCTGTGGCAAACACGGGAGAAAAGGTTCAGGTGATGCACCAACGGTGGGGATTCACCTTCCACATTTTGGAGCTAGGGAAGTGCCATTTCTAAATAGCAGATCTTTTTCTCTCTTTCCTTTCTTTTTTTTTTTTTTTTTTTTGCTTATGTTCCCATGTCAGATTGGATCACCTAATACAGAGGTAGATACTATTTATAACTAACAATATAAGACAACTTTTGATTTTAGCCCTAGGCAGGCTGTTGAAGAAATCCTTCACTAGGCCCAGGATGCCTGGTAGACCTCAAATTGGCTAGTCAATGAAAGTCAGTGAATTCTCAGTACCTAGATATTTCCAACTCTAAAAGTCTATGTTCTCTGAAGCAGGATCTATGGTCTTTAATTTTTCGGATCACCAAAAGAATCCAAAGATAGGTGAAATTATATCAAATGGACTTATCACTCGTAAAACCAAAAAGAAGGAATAGAAGGCAATCTCATTCCAAAATGGTTCTGATTATAATTTCTACCTTGAAGACTTGGAAGGTCTAATCTTCAGGAAGTTGAGGTCCTCTAGTATGGACTGATATGACCAAAAATACTAATTAGATTATGTACAATGGGATGTTTGTCATATTCCATTCAATTTTTTCTAAAAGTTCATCATAAAGAAATCTGGCTAGAAGGCTTGAGTTAAGGTGTCCGCTGTTACATTCAAAAGAATGTGTCACTGGGAAGATATTTCACTGCTCTGAGCCTGTTTCCTCATATGTCATGTTGGACCAATCAGATCTGCCTCAATGGATCAGTGGGTACTTTGTAAACCTTGCATCAATGTGGAAAATGTGATGGAATTTACTATCCACCCTAATTATAATATTATTATTATTAAATTGTTGCAAAGTGCCATGGGAGGTCCTTGGAAGACTGAAATGAATGAGCATGGCCCCTACAAGGCAGTTCTATATTTTATATTAGTTTTATAAACACCAAATGTCAAACTATCAATGAACATTTCTGAGAGGTTTTGTTAACTGATTTTCTTATAGTATCCTGGCCTGAAAAGGAAATCAAATGTATTTTCACAAGTAAAGATTAAGGGACTCTTAGTTCTTCTTAGTCATTTTTCCATCCCTGAAGATAGATTCTAGAACAATTATTTGTACTTAAAATGCCCTTCAGTTTGCCAACCAGCCTGGAGTTGCCTGGTGAAGTTAATCACATGACGTGGTTCAAACATCAGGTGTGTGAGCTATCCATCCCATTGCAGGCTTGCCGATGACTGATAGCCTTCACTATAAATTTTGCCAAGTCAAAAGATCTATTAATGACCCAACAAAAGACTACAGTGACTCATCTCAAAATGGAGCTTTTTGTACCCAGAAAAATGACTGCCTTACCTCATTAGCAATCTAGATGCCATCTCTTCAAACTCTGATGGTCTACGGCAGACCAGAAAAAAAAATGTAACCACACAAAAAAAAGGGGTCTAAGAGAAAAATAGAACATATGCAGAGAAATGAGTAGCTGCTAACAATGCTACTTTATGAATGTACATCTCTCTACAAAGGAGGTATCTCATATACATAATTCCAAGCAACTCCTGCGACATCCCATCAAGGAAGAGCTCTTTCCCATCTTACAGAAGAAGAAACTGTGGATCAGATAGGATTTGACTTAACCATGATTGGACAGGTGCATGAGGTAGTGAAAACTGCTGGTCCAGTTTTCCTTATTCTTGTCTAGAGAAAAGAGTAGTACATGCAAGGTCATAACTGATTCTTGGACCAACACTTACAGAAAGTGAGGCAGCTGATTCATGTCATGTTCTTCTAAATGTTTGGACCAGCTCTTAAGAACAGGGTTTGGAGATATTTCCTCAATCTTCATACAAACTGGGGTTATTAGCAGTTACTCTGAAAGAGGGCAGGATGTAAAGGGAATTCAAAACTAATCTTAAACTTGAAAAGAAAAAATAATGAGAATATACATGTAGTTCATAAAGAGAATAATTATTACCTTTGATTCCTAGAAAAAGTTAATTTAAAATGCATCCAAGTTCCGTTGTACAGCCAACAACAAAAAATCTGCAAAGTTGAAGTAGGTCTTTAGTTGGCAGAAACAAGAGTCACCGTCAATTGAGGACTGAGAAGATGCTCATTCACAATAATTGGGGGGAAGAAAAATTTTAGAGGTTAACTGACCTTGGTTTAGGACTTGCACATATTTCTTTTTAAATGCAAATGATACTTGGGGATGAAAAGTCCAAATCTGTACTGAGCTGCAGTCTTTAAGAAAATGCACTCAATAATCATAAAATTACCAAATTGATTGGTTTTGTTTCTACCAAATAAGCTATAACCATTTAGAGCAAGCGCTGAAGTTCTATTTCCAGTTGAAAATGTCAAGCTCATGAACGCTTTACAAAAAAAAAAAAAGCCACTGTCCATAAAAATAATTAAATAGGCATTCAACTTTGTTGGTTTTATACATGGATTTAGCTCATTAAGAGACATCAAAAGAGACATTATATAAGTGTAGCTGTAGCCCTATCAGTTTCAGCATAGTTTTTAAACCTGTGACTTTAGAGTCAAAAATTACCTTTTCAGGGTGGACTTTGTGATCTTAGAGGCTTTATTTGGAAGAACACAATTCCATGTGCCGAAGTAGTAGACTTGGTATTTTCTTAATAATTATTTGCTATTTAATATATATGTACTGCACATAAGGCTAGGAGCTTTTTGGTAGGTGAGGCATTATTCTCTGTTCATTGTATACACATTTTCTGAGAATCTAGTATTTGCCAGTCACCATGGTAAAGGCACAAAGATAAGGGAGGCTCAGTTCCCTAGTCCCTGGCTGCTTCCTGGCATCATCCTTCAACTCTCAGTCTCCGAACATAACACTTTAGCCTCACAGAATTGCTTTCTTGTCCTGGAACACGCTGCCTTCTTTGTACTGCAAGTTCTTTGCACGTACTTTTCCCTGCCTTGGGTGCCTTTCTCTGCAGGGTTGCCTGGAGCCCCGCATCTTTTAAGATCAACTCAAATAAAACTTCGGTGGTAATGCCTTCCACATACAGCTCCCACAGCTCATGGCACCTACTTAGAACCCCTGACCCTGAATTATAATGGCTTACAGGAAGTCTTCCACCAGCTTGGAGCTACCTGAGGGCATTGCCCACTTCTGATTCTCAGGTCTCAGCAGGTCAGGGCTGACCCAGAAGAGAGGTGCTTGGAAAACTTTTCTTTAATTGCCTAAACTTAAGCGTACTCTTAAGCATAGCTCATAAAAACAAGCATAAACTTAAGCATAGCTCATAAAACTTGGCCAAACAGAGTTCTGCAGTGCTTATGTGTAAAATTTGGAGTTTTTCATGACTTTGGAACATGATGTGTATTTTCTTTTATGCTAAAAACTCATAGAAATATTAGTGAACTTCTATCCTGTTCTTTAAGTTGTACTAAAAAGCAGAATATAGATTTTAATGGGTTTTTGAGAATGTTGAGATATCAAACTCTGGTGAGAGAAATAATGGTGTTTCACAGAGCTCTTAGGCAGAAAGAAATGGGCCCCAAAGATTTATAGCTGCATTTATTTCTAAGATTTAGTGTTGAAAGTCAGATAACAAATATTCTTTGTATGCTATACTAATGGAAAGTTTTCAAACTGAATTTTAAATTGAGGTGGTCTTCAGTTAACTCAGTGATATTACATAGATCTTTATGTGATACAAAAACTAGGATTTGACAGTTCCATATAGCATAGAATTGCTAAATAATTCAATAGAAGTTACGAGATGCAAGAAATTATTTTCTTATGATACCATTTAATAAATTAGTGATATATCAGTAATATCCAGTGTACTTGCTTGGAAGAACATAGCTTTGTAAAAACATGACTCAGGGCTATTAAATATCCATATTTGCAAGGCCAAATTAAACTATTTCAATTTTTTGTTTTATCAGGACATCATTATGTGATCTGAAAATTTTCCTGACAAAACAACCTATTTCCTGACCTGATGATGATGCTGGATAAATTCTGGTTTTTTGGCTTAATCAAATTTTAAAATTAATGTCGTTTGTCGAAAGGCTTGTATGTTACAGAAGGGAAGGTAAAATGGGACAGCCACTTTTAAAACATTTTGGGAGTTTCTTATAAAGTTAAAATGCATTTATTATACAACTGATAATTCCACCTCTACCAAGGAAAACTGAAAACATAGTCCACAGAAAGATCTGTACACAAATGTGCACGAACTGGTAAAAGATTTCTAGAATGGAACACTATTTAGCAATTAAAAGGCATGAACTGCCAATACAGGCAACAACATGGATGCATCTCAAAATCATTAGGCTCAGTGAGAGAAGCCAGATATAAAAGACAATATACTTTAAGATCCCACTTCTATGGCAATCTAGAAAAGTACTGTAGGATCAGTGAACAGATCAGTCATTGCCAGGGTGTGGGGGAAAAGGTATTGACCACCACAGGGCACTTTTCAGGTGCTGGAAATACTCTGTATCTCGACTATGTTAGGCATGTATACATGACTATACAATTTGTCGAAACTTGTCAAGCTACTCTTTAAAAGGGTGACTTTTACTGCATGCAAATTATACTTCTATAATTTTGGAAAATCGAATCATGAAACATATTGAGAGGATGGAGAAGGAAGAATGAAAAAGAGAGAGGGAGGGCAAGAGAGCTTACATCCCCCTCTTGTGAGGAAGACAGGAAAAAATCCCAGGAATTCAAGGAGGGAAAACCACAAACTGCAAAACACCGATTTGATGGTAGGGGCAGAGGGCCAGTAGCTGGGAGCATGAGCTTTGGTTTCTCCACGACTGGATTTTCAAAGGGTGAAGTATGATGGCACTTAGCACACTCCTCCACTTCCCATGGATCATCAAAAGTCTAATCTTTCCAAGGGGATCATTTGGCGATATCTACACATTTTAATTTCTGAATATCCTTTGGCCCAGGAAACTCACTTTTATGAGTTTATCCTCTGGAAACAGTACTGCAAGTGCAGGCATATATTTGTGCAAAAACGTTTATAAAAACATTGTTGATAAGGGAGGAAAATGGAAAACTATATAAACATCTATCAGTAGAGGAACAGTTGAATAAATTACAGTAAAATGCCTCTCTGGAAAATTAGTTTGTCAGTTTCTTACAAAACTAAAAATGCATTTACTAAATGACCCCACAAATGCACTTTTGGGCATTTATCCCAGAGAAATGAAAACTCATGTTCACACAAATATCTGCATACAAATGTTCATAGCAGCTTTATTCATGATAGTCCCAAACTGGAAGCAACCCCAGTGTTCCTCAATGAATGAACAGTTAAATAAACTGTGGTACACCCTTGTCATGGACTACAATTCAGCAACAGAAAGATAAAAATTATTGATAGACCCTACTTGGATAGGTATTATGCTGATTCAAAAGAGTCATTCCAAAAGTGTGTCTATCATATGATTCAGTTTTATATAATATTCTTGAAATGACTAAATTAAAGAAATGGAGAAAAGTGTTTCTGAGGGGTTCATATGGCATGTTTAAGTTCATCCAGGGATAGAATAGGGGATCAGCGTGGAGATGGAACAGTTCTGTGTTTTGATTGTGGTGACAGATACAGGCATCTGCACATGTGATAAAACTGCCTAGAAATGCATACACAGGCATAAATGAGCACATGTAAAACTGGCGAAATCTGAATAAGGTCTGAGAATTGTACTGAAGTGAGTTTCCTGGTTTTGATATTGTCTTATAGGTATGTAAAATGTTACCATGGGGAAAATTGGATGAAGGTTTATGGGGCCTGTCTGTAATTTTTTTTTGCAACTTCCTGTGAAATTATTATTATTTCAAAATGAAAAATGAAAAAATCTTTTTTAAAACCCAGAAAGAGCCAAAGTAGATACAACCCGAGATACTGGTTCTCCTGAAGGCTATGGAGATCCACAGGGTATATGGTCGTGGCAGATGGATTTAGAGTTCTATGCCATGTCAAAGGGCCCTACTTTGGAATTTGTGCTCCTGAGTGTGATGAAGATGGACTCAGATACCTCTTCTTTTGCTTTTACTGAACCTGTGGTTGGCACTAGGGATGGTGCATACTTAGGCGACTTGAATCTCTGGATTACCCATGTGCCAGCTGGGCCCTGAGCCTCAGTAGAGTGGCGACTCCTACTCTCTGGTTCATCAGTGTTACCCAGGCCAGCTAACAGGGAGGTGAAGATGGTCAACCACCACACCAGGGAATCAAGAGTGCCTACAACTGTAAGCAGAGGAATTGTATCCATCATCCATGTGGAATCTAAGCCCTGTCTTGATCTAGAGGTGGAGAGGACATCACCATCCCAGGGTCCACAGAATGGAGGAGTAAAATATGGACTAGAGTGGACTTACTAAGATTCTACTATAAAACTATTGTTACTAGTAATAGAAGAAATATTAGCATCGAGGTAGAGAAAGTGGCCACAGTAGTTGCTGAGGACAGGGAGAGGGAAGAAGAGATGTGATTGGGGGGGCGGGGGGGCATTTTTGGGATTTTGAGTTGTCCTAAATGATATGGGTGGACTTTCTATATCCTGCCATAATGCACTGAATGTACTGGAGGAGAGTGTGAACTACAGGGTAAACTATTATCTATGTAGTGCAGCAAAATGTGTTCACCGAGTGCGATGAGTGTGCCACGATAATGACGGAGGTTGTTGGTGTGGGAAGAGTGGGGTGGGGGGTTGGGGGATATTACTGGAAACTTTTATATTTTTTAATGTAATTTTTTTGTGATGTATGTATTTTCAAAAAAAATACAATTTACAAAAATGATGAGGTAGGGGGTGCAGAGTGGGTTATATGGGAACCTCTTATGTTTTATGATGTTTTTATGCTTTTCAAGGTAACGTTCCTTTATGATCTATTAACTTTAATAAAATTAAATTAAAAAAACAAAACCCTGTAAAGTTTTTACATTTATAAACCTTAAGACAAAAAGCGGTCATGTAGCTTGGCTTGCCAATGTCTAACCTATGGTGTTGGTCATAGGACAGTTCTCTGAACCAAAGGCACTATATGGACACCAAGTGGTGCTCAGTTCTGTCTGAACTCGAAACTATTTCTTCAACCGCCCCCACTCCCCCACCCCCAACAAGCAGGTGTTTGATTTGTTGTGTGTAATGTGCCCCTGTTGGGACATGGAGACTGAAAACTGAAGTTTTAAAAGTTAACTCTTTAATTGATAGGTTTCTCTTTGATGTTTTGTCTCCCTGAAAACAATCACGTTGAAATGTATTTAGACACACAACATTAAGCAACTTCTGCCACTATTCTCCCAGGCTTGTCACACTCATAGTAGACCTGAATAATATAAATCGCCAGCTCTTGGTACAAATGTAGCCCAACTTCCAGTCCCGATTATTTGTTAAGTAGCTATATAAGATGTTCATCCGTAATTTATAAATTCACATTTAATAGTGTCCAGTAAAGAGACTGCCTGATCAAAACCTTTGAAGCAAGACCATTCAAAAAATTAAGTTTGAATTTCTAAATAACACACCCTAACAGTAATTTTTAACTTAAAGATTGACTTAATATTTTTTTTATCTTTCACCTTTTAAACCAAGGCATTGACTTAGTGTGGCACTAAAGAGAATTTTTAATAGATTGAGATTAAATCTATCATTTTTACCCAGGAAAAATTCCTTCTCATTTATTCTCAGACAGACTCATGTAAAAGGACTATTAAAGTGATGAGCTCCAGTGTTTTGACAAGCACTTGTACTGCAAAAACTTGAAATCTCACTGGGATACGGTTATATATTCATTGGGAGAAAAGAATGCCCTATTTAAAAAACTAGGACAGATCATGTTGATATGGAAAAGGAAAATAACTATGTGAACAATGCATCTGAAATTAAAGACTGAGTTGCTGACATCCATCTAAAATCAATAGGAAATGTAATTACTATTTGAAAGTACTCTTGACCCATCTTACAATGCTAAGTGGATTTTTTTAAAAAAGCAGAACAATATTATTTGTATTCAGAATACCATTATGAAAACAAAAATGGGAAAAAGTGTAGCAATGGTATGATATCTCATGTTATCAACATGGGAAAGTGAAAGCCCAGCCCATATTATTGAGCCATACTTTAAAAAAAATTTTCCCTTCCCATCCATGACCTCTCTGCTCTTTTCTTAGGAATCCCCTTCACCTTGTCTCTCTGTCTACTCGATGAGCATCATAGGAAGTTCAGAGGAAATAAAAAACAGCCTTTTACTCAAAGCCACCACATGATTTTAATGACCCTACTTCATGTCCTCTGTTTATTTGGAATGCCCTGGCTAAGGATGCTAGCCAAAGCAAATGTTCTTTCTACTGTGTGATAATATTGCTCACTCTCAGACAGGGGGATGATGGTGATGGTGCTAATTAAAAAAAAATGATAATCTTTCAGAGCAGAATTCTTTAGTGAGGTCTCTAAGTAATCAGTCAGTATCAATGGAGGATCAGATATTATTCTGACAGTCCACTAATATGTCCAGTTCACACATCATGCATCTTCCACTTTTCTGCTAAGCTGTTAGCTTGAACACCCTTGGTATTCATTGAAAAACCATCCAGCCCTTTCCTGGATTTGACTAATATTGAAGGCCATCTTTAGATGCTTGTGGTCTTTCATTGACCCCTTCCCTCCTTTTGTGAAAAGACTGAAGCTGGTTCCGTATTCCCCTCAGGAAGTAAGAAGCTAAAATCATCTTCAACCCAGCCCACTTCTTTTTCTTCCTCTAAAGAAGGAATCAGGACAAGCTTGCATTTAAGGTGGTAGAGTCACTTACTGTTTCTTTGAATGAGTACATTTCTATGAATGTGTATGATTCTTTGAATATATTCAGTAAATATAAACCAGAGCACACATTTTTTCCTAGGTTTGTCAAGTATCTCTTTCTCTTCTTATAATTTTTTCACGTTACATTTTAAAAGCAGGGTATGGAAAAATAGCTCCTTGTCCCTGGTGGTTTTCAGTAGAGCATGTATCAGAGTGACCATCATCAATTCTGTCATTACCGGCTACTTATCTTGCTTGGGAAAGACAAACACACACACACCCATGAACAAGTTCTACAGAAAATAAACCCAGCATGTGAACAACAGCTGCTGGTGCTAAGTGTATCAAAGAGATCATCTTCGCAAAAGTGTTCCTTTTTATAGGTAAATTTACAATAATCATGCACAGTTTCAATGGAAACATTTCTTATTCTCACTATAGACAAGAACACACACATAAATAAAATTTAGATGGTTTTCTTACCTTTTGGAAAGCAGGCAAAAGCTATACTGTTGGTGGGATAGTGTACCAAGTAACAGACTTTTGTACACTCTTTCTTACTGGTGGTATACAGTCTACAGGAAAAGTAAATATATAGGTATGTATAAAATAAATGTGCATGCAACATTTCTTTTTCTTTCTTTCTTTTTTCCTTTTTTGGAGAAGAGGCTGCGATAGAGGCCACAGTCACCCTGCCCACTCGTTCAGTGGATTCAATGGCTTTGGGTAAACCAGTTCACCACAATTCAGGTACCTCTGAACATGGGAGTACTGGTGCCTCTCAGTGGAGGCAGCTGAGTTTTTCTTGCTTGAATTGGAGCAGCTGAGGGAACCAGCACAGAAATAATTTTTCTCTCTAGTCAGAGCATACTTTCTTCCTGTTGCCATCCCTTTTTTTCTCAGCCTAGTCCAGTCATGCTGGCCAACCAGTGTGGTTAGTCCAGAAAGATAATACAAGTAGCATAATGTTGAGAATGTTAGGGCTCCAAACAAATGAAGAAGCAAAAAAAACCAAAAAAAAAAAACCAAAATAAAAGTCATCACAAATTAACACAGCATATGAGCATGTTCCAGAATTTTTAAGGCATCATTACTTGTTTTGGGTTTGGTGTCCACATCCATTTTCCAGCAGTCTGAATTTACTTTTTTGTAAATCAAATACCTCTTCATATTGATGGTTCTACTATTTTATATAATAATTGCTTTCTTTGAGAATGCAAGTTATTTATGTTCCTTAGAGTAGATGCAAAAATGGGAGAAAAGGACAGCACCAGAATACAAATTTATATTTAAAATGTCTTGTTTTAGACTTTGTATCTTAGATTGCAAATGGTCATTCTTCTAACACATGTTGCTTCACCATATGCTATGTTCACTGAATTAAAACCACTTTTCCATAATATATGACAAGCTCATATCTCATCCAATATCCGAGTGTGCCCCAAGCTTCCCACCTGCCTTCCAGTTCTATGTGTTGCTGACCTTTCAGGATAAATAATCTGTAACTAGTTTAGCTACTTAGTGATGTCTCCCTGAACTGCCCTGGTGGGGAATGGAGAACTGACTTAGAAAATGGATGGTAGCTTAGGACAAAGGTAGCTGAAGGCAGCTCAGCAGTATGCACTGTGATGCTATAACACAGAGAGTCTTTGACCAGAGGATAATTCACAGAGCATCTTCTGGTCTGACTGGTTCAAGTGAGGAAGGCAGCATTTCTTATTCACCCATCCCAATAAAGCATGTTGCCTCTTAGATAATATTACCCATCCAACTGGAAAATGATGATCCTGGTAGCCATCAACAAGCCAAGGCCCAAGCACAACCCAGTCTTCCTGTTTATCTAGCATCTACACGTTTGCCATGAACATGCTCTGCCAAGTGAGCAGTAGAAAGTGCCGGGAAGTGTGCCAAATTCAGGATGCAGGTGGGAGAACCAATGTTTCAGGTGTCCTTTCCCTTAGAAAGGAATGTTGAGAGGGCATCATCTTGGTGAGAACCAAAGTTATACAAATTAGGTTAGGCTCTTCTGAAGTTTTAGAAACAGCAAACGTGCTTGTATAATAAAATTTCCTTAAGCGGCTGAGCTGCACCCCTATGCCTTCTGAGCTTGCTGCACTTCAGTCTGCATGCAGAGACCAGTGGCAAGCACTGGCCCAATTCTGAAGAGCTAATATATCAGCAATATATGATACATTAAACTTTTGGGTTTTACTTTTTATTTATTCGATGCAGGAAGGAGTTTGTCTTTCAAATTACTGGATTTTAACTGGGGAAGCAAACCTAAGAGGACAATTGAACTTGTTGGGGAAAAATCAGGCAGTGCGAGGGCAGTTTCAATTTCTGCCCTTAAGAAGCCAACAAGCAAATTTGTTTTTATGTAGACATGTAGCTGCAATGTGGAGTTAGATGAGTAAGAAATGAATGCAGCAGATGGCAAACTGCGATGATGGATCAGAGTTATTAAAAATGGAAACACTGAAGGTTGAAATACATTGAGAATAAGTTTGAGAGCAACAATGAATAAGGGAACATTTATGTTCCATTGTTTACATCACAGCTCACACTATAAACTCTACTTCCTCGCAGACATTTTCCCTCAGAGAATAGTATACAGAATGTCTCTACTGGAAAGACATATTCCTTTTTCAAACACATGCATGGTCTGTGATTTCTTTGTTTCTAATCAGACAGCTTAAATTCAGCAAGAATTCATTTAGGTGTGCTACCAAAGTTCAGAAAGTTTGAGCTACATTTGGTACAAAATAGAATATAATGATGTTTCCTAGCATCACAATCATCTTGTTGTCTATTTGCATTAATCACAAGTTCTTCACTACTTTTCCTTCTCAATATACATATATTTTTGCATTGCTAGTAACTGACATTCCAAATGTAATTTCTATCTATGGTATCATTGTTTCTATATTACTGACTCCTTTATGGATCATTTAAAATGACTATTTGTATGAATTTTTCATCTCATATCAAATGTTTTATCTTTTCAGCCATCTTCGTCACAAATCCGCATCAATGCTGAAATTTGGGAGCTATTTCCAATGTGGGCTCCAAGTGAGTGTCCTGGAGTAAAATCCTAACTTCTTTAGATGCACTAATGTCTAGAGCTGTGCTGTCCAACACAACTGCCACAACGCACAGGTGGCTATTTAAATTTAAATTCTTTAAAACTAAGTAAAAATAAAAAATTTATTTCCTCAGGCAAGAAGCCACATATCAAATGCTTAATAGCCATTCGTGGCTTGGGGATACCTTATGTGACAACACAAATATAGAACATTTGCATCATTCCAGGAAATTCTATTAACAGCTATCTTGATGAGACTTGGGACCTGGTCTCAAGAGCTGGTTCATCAGAAACCCCAATGTTAGGAGGTACATGAATCTCCTCCTGCGGTTCAGCACATATCCAGTCAAAGACTTTATGATGTTTTTGAGTGTCTACAGAATACCAAAAGAGGTTAGAATGTTTAAGAACATATATTATATATTTTAGACTGGTTGTAAGACCAGGCTTTCTCTGATTTCAGTTTTGTTTTTCTGAACTGTTTATCTTGGCTCTATGTAGACACCAGAAAGACAAGAAAAACAATAAAACTAACACAACTTTCTCAAGGGAAAGAAACCAAATAATTCCAAATGGAATAATTATTATAATTGACATAGTTAATAATATTTGCAGTTTTGAATTAGTAAGATAAGGCCTCTACCTGGGCAGCCTTCTTTGATCTCATGCTACTTCTTTCTTTGCAGACAACACAGCAAGCAATAACACATTTGACTGAAGAATCTGCCACCAAACATCATTATATTCTCTCTGTATAAGTTCTTAACCAGACAAGGATGTTTCTGCATAGAACATGCCATTCACATGCCAAGAAACAGGAGGACAGAAAGGAAAAGCATAAGTCTGGGAGTCAGACCTGGGTTTTAGTCCATCCTCTTGTGTGACTTTGGGCATGTCACTGTCTCTCTAAGTCTCAGGTTCTTCAGTGAAATGAGAATGACTGCCCTCTCTACAGAGTTATTGTGAGGATTAAAAGAGAGCCTTCTTATGAAGCACTCTGAATAGCACCTGTTTCCAAGTCTAGCTGGTGCTTAGTATTAGTATTAGCATTTTAACAACCACTGTCTTACTCCAAACAGCTTTAACAAGGATTGGACCTAATCATTAAAATTGAACAACAGTAGAAATGCCATTTGAAAGCCTGTAATTCTTAAATAGCACAGTATTGGACTAGTTGTCCAAATTCAGCACTTCTAATTTGGTCATTATTTTTCAAAAGACATACAGACTTTTGCCTTTATTTTCTTCCTGTTGATTCTGGGTGATATCTAGTTAATTTATGTCTCTATATAAGTATAGAGACATAAATGTAAAACTGTTATTGTAATGTCTCTGGGGTAAGGGTTTTGTGAAATGCCACTTTGAAAAAGGGTCATGGAATAAAAAGCTATGAAAGATATAAATATTAATATAGGTATAGATTATTAATAGATGCACAAATATGTTCATGGCACTATTTCTTTTTGGAAATCAGTTATATCTGCCTTTAACTGCACAGTCAAATCTACTCAGCCAGTCACACTAAAGTGTACTTTTCAACAAATCTTTTTGACCTTTTGGGAATGGAAGGAAATTAACATTTAACTGATATATTATTTGCTAGATTGATATGATACACTTATGGTCACTACCATGAAGATGTTGAGCTTTAGAAAGGTTCAGGAACTCTCCTAAAGCCACATAGCTAGTAAGTAGAATTTGAGCTTGGATTTGAACCCAGGTCTGCCTCAATCCAAAGCCTCTTCATATATCACATTAAATACTACAGCAATTCACCGTTAACCTTCCCTTCTCTCAATTAGCCATTTGCTTTGGTACCGAGCAAGCCTATACATCTATTCCATTTCTCCCTATTCTTGGTGTCATCCTTCTTCTTCCTCTCTCCTGGTCTCACAATCTCATCTATTGAAAAGTCAAAGTGAAACCCACAATGTATTAATTAATCTTTGTTACCTTGTGTGAATATTTTCATAGTGTTTCACAATATTCAGTCAAGCAACCATTTAGAAATGAAGGTGGATCAAAATTATGGATCTTATGCACATTATTTGGCAGTACCAAATCCGGCTGGTCTCTTCATTTTTAAAGCTTCCTTACTTGTGGGATAAAAAGGATTACCTCACAATACTTAAAATAAGGGCTTCTTTGGTTTGTCATTGAGCCTTAGGCCACAAAAAAGTCACTTCATAACTGAAAAAATGTTTTGAATATCTTAATGGACAATCTGAAACTCCGTCACCTAAAAAAAAACAGGAACTATCATGAGTACTTGAATTTGGCTTGTTCTGTACAAAACTGGTCAAAATACTCCTGGAAGTAAAATCTTAGCATTTTTAATAGACTCTTATTACTATAGTTAGTAAATGTAGTCATGGGAATTCTATGCATTTAGCCTGTGAACTGGTCTTCGTATTTTGCAATTTCAGGTCCTGTTATTTGGGGTCATTTGCAGGAGTGATGAAAGCCTGCCTAGCAGGCTGCAGATCGGCCATGTGGCATCTCAAAGTGGACAGTTCTTCCTTTATCCCATCCTAAGGTCTAGTCTTTCATGGAATGAAGCTCTCCCGCAGTAGTAAGGCAGATGTTTCTCCTATGTAGTGATACCATTAGATAGAGTGGCATCTGGGCCCATGTACTTAAGATGAACGTTTGCCAGCATTATTCACTATCTTGTGTGTGTGTGTATTTCCCTAGAAGCCTTGCTTAATAAAGTATAACAACTTTCTCTACACTTGCATGACAGTGGAAGGAAGCAATGCTTCCAAAGTTCTTAAAATATTCCAACTTCATTCCTACTGCTACAGTTCACTTAGGTACATAAGTCAGTATTTCCCTAACAAGAAGGGAGCAAGAAAGGTGACCACAGGTGTGTTTGTGTCAATCAGAGATTTGGTACCAAAGGACAAGAAGCAAGGGCAAGGGAGGCTTCACACTTCTCAGGCAGAGCCTCTAAAGGCTTCTTTCCAACAGAAAGGAAAAAGGCAATGGTGGCAGGAACAAGTCAAACTCAGAAGGACAGAAATTAGCTTTCGCCAAAGCAACCCAGCCTATAAGACAAGAATGGCCACAATATTTCCAAAGGAGAGCAAGCACACGCATTTCCTAGAAACTCCTGATGCAGGATGGGTAAGATGAAAGGAGAGTACTTACTGTTTGGGTCTACGTTTTCACAGAGTTCTGTCTTTGCTTCCCCATTGGGTCTGTCGCTGGGTTTGTGTGACAGCCGTGATGACATGGTGGCTGCTGTCACTACCGCCTTGAAGCTTCGCTTCCGTTTCTGGACATTGAGTTCGGGGTGGAAAATGATGATGTACACTTTCGGCATGTATAGCATCCCCAGCGCCACTGATGCACTTAGGTTCATGGAGATTGTAAGCGTGGTAGTTTGTATGTAGAGCTAGGAGACACAACACACAAGGCACTATTACAAATAAAACGACTGCAAAGGGAGTCTGGACACTTAAAGCGATGACAAGAATGACTACATGACTTAGGAAGGGAAAGACCCAGGAGGGAAAACAGCAATCTCCAGGGCTTTCTGATACAAAGGAAGAAAGAATGACTTTGTACATTTATTGGATAATTTATGCATATATTGATTGATTGATTGCCACTGCATGAGTCCATGTGTATACCTGCCCTGGAGAAGTCTCCTTTGTAGAAGTTCAGGATAGACCTCTATGACTTACTATGAGACTTGCAGTTGAATATGAAGACAGGAAGAACATAAAACCTATAACCTTGAGAAAGGGTGGTTTGTATTTTGTATCCCTCCTACACACAATGAAGTGTCAACATTACGTGATCTGCTACATAGAAATTTGGGGACCTTGCCTGAAAAGTCTTTTTGTCAGTGAATATGCCCTTTTGAATTATTTTTAGAAGAGTGTACCCTCACCTTTCAGCTGAGTATCTCTAAAAAGTAAGCCTTCTTGCTTAATTGTGTATTACAAGGAACCAAGGTCTGGGGGCATTAGCTTGTCCATTCTCTCCACTTTGACAAATTGCTAATAGGATACAAAACCTCATTCTGACACTGCCTTGCTTGTTAGTTCAGATGGTGCCCCCATAGCTGTTCTTGTCTCCTTTTGCTTCCTGAGAAATCTATGGCAAGCATTTGATTGCTGTCTAATGTTTTCAATCATTGCCTTAATTCTAAATCGAAGGGTGTGGGGAGTTGTACGATCTGTAAGGGAAACACTACAGGGCAAATTGCCTTGGTCCAGTTGCATTTGGGATGTGCCCAATCAGAGTCCAGAACCATTCTCCCCAGTGTGTCCAGGAATGTGTTTTGAATGAATTCTAAAGACTAGATTAAACGGAGCAACTTTCATGCCAGTCCAAAACCTATCCACAACGATGCCTCCCCATTGCTGTTAGGATAAATTCCCCCATTCTCAACGGAGTCTACAAGGCCCTGAATGGTCTGTCCCCTTATTTCTCCTTGAGATCCTGGAAAGTGCTATGTTCCATTCCACCATGGATCCTTTATACATATGATTTTTCCTTTTTATATCTTCCCTCACCCACAGCCTTTCCTTCAAGTCTAGGCCAGCTTCTTTATTTATATGCTGTCCAATAATAGTTCTCTTTTGTTCCTTGATCTCAGTTTGTAATCATGCATTCATTACCCTCATCATCTGTCCATCTCCCACACAAGCCCGCAAGTCCTATGAAGGCAGGATCCTTGCCTCTTCTAGTTCAGACACAAGAGTGTCTGCAGCGGCAGGCAAATGGTAGGCATCTGATAAATATATGATGAATGCACTCACTTGTTTTGTATAATGGGTACCTTTTTCATACCAAGGACTCAGTGGCCCGACAATCTTTATTTTTTCCATATAAAAGAATTTCCATCCGACTTATTTGCTGCCTAGGCATTTCTGATTCTAATTCTTAAAACTGAGGCCCTGATAGAGAAATGAAAATGAAATATTACTGTCTGGTCTAGAATACAGTTCTCCATAAAACACTAATTTGAATTTGTGTGTCTCCCAATGGTTAAAAGGAGCTGTCAGCTGCTGGCTCTATAATACATAATGAATGTAAAATAGAAAGACAAAACAATACTGCATTAATGATCCTTTAGATTGCGAATCAGGGCATATTTTAAAAGCTCATCTTTTCTTATTAAGATACCTTTAGATTTTCAACTCTATTCCACATTGTCAGCCTACACTGCTCAAGAAAGGCTTCCCGTGGTCCCAGGGCTCTATGGACCCTAGACAATAATCTCCTTCCCTTATTATCACTGTCATCATCCTATGAGTGAAGGCTTTGCCAGCCATGGTTTAGCCAGCCCCAGAAAGAAAGAGATGTAAGATGAGCCATGGGTTTAGTTTCTGATTCCTTGTTAACATGGGCAAATTATACAGTTGGAGAAATCATTCATAGAGTTTTTCATTATCATTTTACAAAGGTACATAAACGTATGCATTTGTTCGTATAGACATACCTTGCACTTTAAAAAAAAAAAAGGCTGCCTACTAAGACCCCAAATATTGTGATGTTTATTTTATAGAGTGTTTAATATCATTATTTTTAAACTAGAGGCCATCAAGACATTGATATTTTGTTTTGTAATTTTTGCAGACTCTGGTGACACTTCAGAAGCATGTGAAAAACCAAGATGCACGGCCATTGGCCAAATTCCCACTCCCAAAATCTCTTTGCATAGCATAGCGGTTAAAAATAAGGAGTCCTGGATCAGTGTCAGTTCAATTCCCATTTCCTAATTCTGTGACCTTGGGCAAATTATTTTGCCTCTCTTTGACTAAGCTTCCTCATTAGTAAAATGGAGATAGTAATAGTACTTGCCCATAATGTTGTTTTGATGATTAAGTTAATAATCGTTAAGTGCTTTGAATAGGGCCTTTCATGGGGAAGTATTACACAAGTATTTTTAACTAATTCTATAGGATATAGATATGAGGCTACATTCTCTAGGGATCCCCAGGAGGGAAACTAAAACATTGTCTCTTTGGCTTTGAGGAAGAGGCTGGTCTTTAGGCTCTGAGTTTTTAATCCTAGAATCTCCTTTAGCACAATCTTTTAGCTGATTACAACCTATGTATTTTCATTCCCCCAGCGATTCCTCTTTTAACTGATGCTTACTATAGCGCACATTACAATGCTTAATCTTGGAAATTTCACACCATTTTATCTTATCATCCTCATAATTTCTTTAGACATATAAAGGAATCAGGGATCCTTATTAGTCCCTTTTCTCAAAGTGCACGAGCCCTTGCACATACAATTTTACTGACACCAAGCCTCTTCCCCAGTGCTGCCCTTCTGAGCCTAATCCAATTTTGGGACTGTCCGAGGCTCATCCCCAGTAGAGAAAGGAACTTCCCCACTCTGGCCAAGCCCTGATGGCTGAGGTCCCTGTGACGGACACAGCCCGCCTTGGAATGCCCATGTGTTTGTATAATTAAGCCTTAATTTTATTGACAACGTAAATGAATTTTTAGAGTCAAGTTTTTTCAGTTAGCATTCCTGGTTGAATGCGACTTTTCAGGTTATATGATTCAAGAGCATTTAGGCAAGGGATTCAGAACCAAGCCAGAGAAAAGTTTTGCGTAATCATCTAGAACATTAACTTCTCAAATTCTGAAGCATGGAATCCTTGGCAATTACTATGCTCTCTGTCTCCCAGTTTACGGTTCCTATCTCATAAGGTCCAACCAATTAATATATCAATAGCACTTAGCAGAAAATCTGAGGAATAATTGCCCATGGAATATTAACTGCTAGGATTTCTATTTTACCAAGTTAGGTTCTAAAGGTGTAGATCTCAGGGAAAGGTCTCCACTGTAATCACTTCCATATATTTAAACTTTGTACATATGTTATTAATTACCTGGGCGGTTTTATCTAAAAAAATCCAGGTCTATTCACTTCTAGTCAGAAATGGACCAGCAATTTATAGACTTAGGACTCAGAGGCATGGCCTTAATTCAATGCCAGGCAAAGCATGGGTGGATCTGCCCCAGACACCTTAGAGGGAATGCAGATGCGTGTCATGAGCTGCCACTGTTGTACTACAGCTCTGCGGAGCACTTTATGTGAGCAGACTTCTCCTTAGCTGACTTTTAGATCACTAAGAGGCTAAGAAATTCAAAAACACGTGAGGTAGTGTTCATGGGCTGCTATGAATCTTAAAGTTGCCAATTCTTTAATTTTCCAAGTCAGTTTAATTGAATACTATTCTGAGAGACTGAAGAGCAAACTGTTAATAGCCATAACAGTGACAGGTTTTAGACTTTGAAAATGAGAGTATTGTCAATACTGTTCAAAGAAAAAAAATTATTAGGCATGCAGCTGGATAGATAGGTCCAGAATGATCAGGAAAATCCCAGTTTCATATTTCTGGGTACATCAAAAGAGTCTAATTGCTACTACTAATGCCCTTCATATGAGCATATACTATAAAAAAGAGTTAACAATAGATTTATAGTAATAAATTGCCACCTTTATGTATATACAAATGAAATTAGAAAGGGATTCCTGAGGCTATTTTGGGGGGCGGTTATCAAATGATTGATAAAAGAGGTGATTATAACTTGTGACTGCATGCTGTAAGATCCCCGTTACTTGTTTTTCTGTTTTCTAGATAGGCTGTGTGTGAAATGCCTTTGCTTTTACTTTTTCACCACTTGCTCATTTATCCATTCATTGTTCATCCTTTTTGAGATCCTACCAAGCACCTGCACTGGCCCAGGAAACATGATAGTCCTGCTTCCTATCACCAAAGGGCTACAGTCTTGTGGTAGGAGGAAGGCAATAAAGAAAATAGGGAAACGGACTTGGCCCAGTGGTTAGGGCGTCCGTCTACCACATGGGAGGTCCGCAGTTCAAACCCCGGGCCTCCTTGACCCATGTGGAGCTGGCCCATGCGCAATGCTGATGTGTGCAAGGAGTGCCCTGCCATGGAGGGGTGTCCCCCACATAGGGGAGCCCCACGCGCAAGAAGTGCGCCCCATAAGGAGAGCCGCCCAGCGAGAAAGAAAGAGCAGCCTGCCCAGGAATGGCGCCACCCACACTTCCTGTGCCACTGACACGACAACAGAGGCGGACAAGGAAACGGGACGCAGCAGGTAGACACAGAGAACAGACAACCGGGGGAGGGGGGGAATTAAATAAATCTTTAAAAAAAATAAAAATAAAAAATAAAGAAAATAAACTTACACATGAAGCCCAATACATTTGTTGCTGACCCTCACCACATCCTTTCTTTTTTGGTCTTTTTCACATAGCACCTTACCCCCTGCTGCTCCTCCCCCTTGGAATGCTCTCTGCTACTCTGCTCTACTTTTCTTTTTTTTTAAAGATTAATTTATTTATTTCTCTCCCCCACACACCCCCGTTGTCTGCTCTTTGTGTACATTCGCTGTATGTTCTTCTGTGTCTGCTTGTATTCTCATCAGGTGGCTCCAGGAACCGACCCTGGGAGTTTCCAGAGTGGAAGAGAGGCAATCATTCTCTTGAGCCACCTCGGCTCCCTCTTCTGCAACATCTCTTTTTGCCTCTCTTCTGTGTCTCTTGTTGTATCATCTTGCTGTGCAAGCTCTGCATGTTGGCCAGCACTCCTGCGCGGGGTGGCACTCCTGTGCGGGGTGGCATTCCATGTAGGCCAGCTCACTGCATGGACCAGCTCGCCTTCACCAGGAGGCCCTGGGCATCGAACCCTGGACCTCCTACATGGTAAATGGGAGCCCAACTGCTTGAGCCACATCTATTTCCCTCTGCTTTACTTTTGAAACCCTACTTATATATTTGAATGCTCATGCCAGTGGTACCTTTCCTAGACATTCCCCATCTCCCAGCCATGACGGTCCCTTTGTCCCTTTCACAAGGTACAGTTCCAAATAGCACTTAACCTCATCTGCCTAAGAGAGTACAGTCAGTTCTGCTGTAAGATTTGCTTTGGAAATGCAAATTTATCCCAAGGAGCTTGCTATATTTGGGAACAATTTGAGTAGATCATGAATTGCACGTTTGCAAATGCATGATTTCTTCCACAATAAATCCTAGGTGAGTGCAGTAAAGTGCAACCAGCTGAACCCAGCCAAGAGGGAATTCACAAAATGCACAGGCACAGGCCCACGCCTCATGTATCTGCCAGCTACCTCCTTCCACCATTTTATAGACACTCACAACCTTCAATCCTGTGGCTCCCACTTCCACTAGTAAACTTTTGGCCTTTCTTTAAGAGGGAGCATTCCCTCTGAAGGTGTATGGGGCAAATCCACCTGTGCATTGGCATAGTTATGCCTTTCTTGACCTTTTTTTTTTTAAAGATATTTATTTCTCTCCCCTTCCCCCCACCCCGCCCCAGTTGTCTGTTCTCTGTGTCCAATTGCTGTGTGTTCTTCTTTGTCCACTTCAGCATTTTTATTAGGTTCCAGTTTTTTTGTTTTTTTTTTTTTAATGTGTCACTGATGAAATTTTGAGTGTTGTGTCTTGACCCCATTTTCTCCAAACACCATGTGGTTTTCATGGCACACTTTCACATAGCATGGTGATTTTCAGGAATATGTAAATATGTAAAACAGAATGTCTTCCACGAGGTGCATACTCATTTGAATAAAAAGTTCTTTCCTTAAATCAAGTATTAGGTATGATAACTATCTTGGATGTTCAGTATTTCCAGAAAAGCTGTTATCTGTAGTCCATTACTAATATTATTTCTTACATTACTGTGTGCCTGTCTTTCTTCATTCCTAGAATAGAGATAATAATAGAATCTATCTTACAGGATTATTGTAGGACTCAAATGAGTTGGTAATTTAAAAAAATAGGGAATGAAGCCCAGCATGTAGTAAACACTCAATAAAGACTATTGGTATTGTTGATTTATTTATTGGCTAAAATAGGAAGTAATAGTTTTCCTACATTGCTATTTTTTCATGCATTCTTAATAAACTTTAGAACTATTATTCTTCCTAGTGAATCCATTCAGTAGCAAGCCTATTTTAGGAGGAAAAAAATTTCAAGTTTGTTACTATTTTGGTTGAAAGTATACTCAAGACCCTATCTGTTGTTGGTGACTTTACAAGAAACAACCAATTTGGTAAGTTCCCAAGTGACAGTTGAGAATTGGAGCACAGAGACTTTAATGGAGTCGATAGGTGGGATACAGGGAATTTCATGGCATCCCAAAGTCTGTGTAATACAAATGAAAAAAAAATGTGACTTATGCAGCTACAAGTAAAGAGGAAGTTTAGGTAATAATCTGATAAATATCAGAAACATTCATAGGGCAAAACCAAAAGGAAAGTTCTTGGCCATTAGGACCAGTGTTTTCTATCTTCACCACCTGCACCATTTGCTTCATAATTATAGTGACTATACTTGAGAAATAAATAAGTACCCATGGCTGGGAATAGGACAGATTATTTGAAATTGAAACTTCCTCGGCACTTTAGAGGGACACTGTACAGAGGGCTTTTGCTTATGTATGTAATGATACATGGTGATAGAAGGATTTAATATAATGCTGAGGCGGGGGAGAATGGTGTTTCAAGGAGGAGGGACTTGCATTTTTCTAGAAACATGGTTTAGTGGAAAGAACAAGGTGTTTGTCGTTAGAACTG
The DNA here is from genome assembly GCF_030445035.2 of Dasypus novemcinctus. Lineage (NCBI taxonomy): Eukaryota > Metazoa > Chordata > Mammalia > Cingulata > Dasypodidae > Dasypus > Dasypus novemcinctus. Next base: position 45,584,140 of record NC_080698.1, on the reverse strand, counting down.
ATTTTGGCTGGGAATTGTTGGTCGGTGACTTAAGACATGCAACATCACCTCTCTGGCAAATGGTAGAGCCAAGGCTCAAATCCAAGCAATGTGTAACCAGAGTGTCTGATATTAAACCCTACCTCATTTTACCACCACCCCTGAGACCTTCTCACTGTTTTGAAGGTTAAAGAAGATGTGCCTAACATATGGTTAGTTTTCAGGAACTGAAAGTGCTATCATTATAGTAGATGACTCCATATTCTGCAGATCGTTTTCATGCTATTATATGTAGACCTCCTATCTTTGAATAGGTAATAAATAGAAAGATAAAGAGATACATATGCCAAAAAGCATGAGACCAACTCTTTGAGATAGGTAGTCTGATCATACAATTATATATAATGGAGGCAACTAGGTGATTATTAGACAAGACCTTGTTTCATTCTGTTTTGTTTTTCTCACTTAATATATCCTGACAGACATGATATTAAGTCTACAAAAAATCATACTGTTTATTTGGATGTAGGTAAGGCAAGCACTCCAGGTGAATGCAAATCAGTTTCTGGAGCATGAGAAAAATGTTTATGTCATGCTTGAAATCAACCATGTCTCAGTCCTTTGCGCTCTTGACAGGAAGCTCAGTGCTGTGACTAGTTGCATATAGCATAATCAGAGGGATGTCATTATTCCATTTGACCACATCCTTGGGAATCTCAGTGTTCTGCTCCCTACGCCATTCTAATGAGCTGAAGATGGTTTCAAAAGGCAATTCTTCCAGGCCAGTCACTTCTGATTTTGCTGGGCATGTACAAGCACAGCTTACACACCATGATATACAGAACTGCTTTCCCCTGCAGGCTCCTGACTCCTCAATTTTGAGTTCAAGATTTTTTCCTCTCCAACTGAAGGTAGGAGTTTTATTCTTTTATATAGCCAATGCTGGCACTATTTACTCTGTTGTGTTATCTAAATGGTTACTTACCATTCCTGCTGGTTTGAGAGCTCAAAAATTTTAGGTCTCTGCCTTGCTGTGATTAAACGTACAAAGGCAAAAATATTTTCCCCACAGTTAGCCTGGAGAGACATACTTCTGCCAGCTTCCATTGGCTTCCCTGGTCACATTCATTGAGACTGAATCTAACAACCTTTTTGTAGGTAGCAATGCCAGAATTCTTTCTTATAGTGTGAAAGTACTTAGCATGAACTTCACTGGGGGTATATATCAGGTAATCTATGATAATGAACTGTGTGGCTTTGTAAGTCAACTAGTGGGTTTTAAAAAAATAAAGGCCAAACTTCAAGTATTTAGTTTCTAAAGATGCCATTTGAAATATTCCATTTATATGAGTACAGAGCTATCTAATCTTGCCAACTTTTGAAGTCATCTTTATGATTCTAATGAACATTAAAAGACAAGAATCAAAAGAAAATTTCGATGTAAAATTAATGGTTAAAAGACAAGATGTTCTTTGCATTTCTTGGACATATGCAGTGTTTTAAGTTGGACTTCTAAAAAAAAGTTCGTTGAAACTGAATCCAAGAATACCATTGAGAAGATGACAATGTCAGATACTCACACACCAAGTATGTTCTTATCTCAGTTTTCAAAGCCAGAACAATGGCTTTCTGATGAACTTTGACAAGTTTTAATCTTCAAAATCATCCCGGCTTTCTCTTTCCTCCTATCCATTCTGGCTGTAATTTTTGTTGACCTTTCTCTGTTGTCTTTTGGACTTCATCTTCTCACATCTTACCACTGACCTGTGGTCACTCCCCCCTTCCTGCCCTTTAAGGTCTTCTTTCACTTTGTGCTAGCCTGCACGTTTCCTTGCTTTTCCATTGCCTGTGTGGTGACATGTTTGTGGATGGAGGAATATCCTCTCACCACTGCCCCATTTGTGTGTTGTGCTCTGGCCCCTTTGCCCAATGTGCTGAGTGGGAGCTTTAGTTTACTTGTTGTTAAAGCAAATAGCATGAAGCCAGGGGAAGTGCAAATCAAGGCATCTTCAAGGCAATGTTTTGTTCCCAAAGATGGGCATTCTGGGGCTGGAGGCCAGGGATCCTTGCTCCTTGGCTCCTCTGTCACATGCCAGTGCACATGGAGCCTCTCCTGGTCTCTCCCTTCTCTTCTAGGTTCCACTGACCTTCAGCTTCTTGCTTCCCTGCTGTTTGTCAGTGTTTCATTCTGCTTATAAAGGATTCCGGTAACAGGATTAAGACGCACCCTGAGGTGGGTTACCTCTTAACTGAAGTGACTTCATCAAAAGGTCTTATTTAAAATGGGTTCGCACTCACAGGAATGAACTAAGATTAAGAACATGCTTTTCTGGGAGCTCCAGATCACCACAATGAGAAAATCACATTAATAGCTGGAATCTAGGTTAGTTGCATCACCCACCCAGGAGAGGCTGTGGGCTCCGATAACCTCCTAAAGGCCCTCAGCGGTATAATGATTTAGACCCAAAGGAGCAAATAATTGAAATGTGACTGCCCAGAAAATTGTAGGCAAGTAATCTCTCAGCTCATGCCCTTAAATGGCACAGTGAGGACTCTAAGACTGGGCAGGAAAATAATAATACCCATCCTGCCAAGCAGAATATGATGACAGGGAGTAAGCCCAGCCAAGGAGTAGGGGCTGAGGGGGTCAAGGTTTTGATTTTGCCTTCAGAAGATCCATTCCCCAAGTTTTTGTTTATTTGTTTCCAAAGTCTTAGACCAGGGCTCTAAAATGTGCTGTTTTCTAACCACTTGATTTGAGGGCCTGCAGGCGGCCTCCATTCTCACCTCCTCTGAGGCTGCCCTCTAAATTGCTTGCCCAAGAGTTTTCTTTTTTCCTGGGTATCATTCCTTAAAATTTGATACTGAGGACAGTACTGTTATTCCAGCTATCTCACTTATAATCGCACAACTTCCCATCATATTCTGGGTAAAGCGAAAAATCCTTAACATGGCCCAAAGGATGCTGCAGGGCCCTGCTCCTGCCCTCCCTCCCTTCCCTCAGACGTGCCATGCTTCCTCCATCCTCAAGGCCTTTGTTCACGTGGTTCCCTCTGCCATCAATGCAGTTCCCACCCCCATCTTCACTTGGTACCCTCTTACCTGTCTTTCAGGTCTCAACATCACTTCTTTGGAAGGCCTTTTCTGACTTTCAAATCTAAACTATGCCTTTCAGTTTTACTTAGAAGGCAATGCTTTCTTTTCCTCGCATTAATAAAAAGTTGTGACTGTTCATCCATTTGAGCGTTTGTTTAATAAGTACCTCCTCACTAGAGGGCATGTCCCATGGAGTCAGGGACCATATCTTTCGACTCATACAACTCCTGATGTACAAGAGATAAATTCATAGCAGCTGAGCAAATGAATCCAACACCATCTGGGAAACATGCAGCCAAGAGTGGTAAAATATGTAACAAATATACTAGATTCAGAGCCAGTGGTTCTGGATTTGGATGCAGTTCTCACCACTTGTTAGCATGGGACGTTGAGGACCTCACTTAGCCCTCTGAGCTACAGACAAAATGAGGTGAGTCACGATACCTGCTTCACAGATTTGTGGCAAGAAAGAAATGGCACGTAAACTCTAAAGTCCTGGTCAAGGTGATGTGCAGGCAACATTTCTATCTGAACCTGCTACAGAGGTTCTTTGATTTTGAACAATCATAATTTCTTCTTGTTTTTCCAGATACTACTTTTCTTGTCAATTTCGCTGGCTCCCCTTTTCCTCCAGCCCGTTGCATGGGGGCATTCCCCTGTATCCATCAGGGCCTTCCAGGACTCATAGGGAAGACAAAATAGAAATGTCTAACACTATTGTGTTTTTTGTGGGAGTCAGGGAGGGAGAGAGGCCCTGGAAAGTGACCAGATAAAGGTTATGTGTGCATGTTAGTACCTTGCACAGGGAATATGTTCACTCATTTGATAAATCGGTGCCAAATTTGGAACGACTCCCTTATCTCCACTTCATAGCTCATCACATTGCCACGGCCACACTGGCCTCTTTCCTATCCCTGAATGTGCCATCCTTTCTTCTGCCACAGGGCCTTTGCGTATACCTGCCCTTTCCCTGGAATGCTCCCCATCCCTCCCATCTTGTTTTCTTCTAATGATCCTCTGCTCTCCACTGAGGCATCCCTTTCTCAGCCAAGACTTTTCTAACCAAGACTAGGTAACACTGCTCTGTTATATGCGCTCAAGGCAATCACCACAGTTCACAGCAAACACTGTGTCTGTGTGTGATTAGTATGCATGCCCCCTATCAAGAAGCATAAGTCTGTCTACTTATACACCCTTGTACAAACCCAGTTCCTCTCACTGTTGGTTGCAAATCGAAGGGGTGCGACTGATGATGATAAGGAAGTCCTGGGCACATAAAGGCAGAGACTCCTTTTCCAATTTCTGGCCCCATCCCTAGTGTTATCAGAGAGACCAGTGGCCAGGGAGGCACAAAGGTGCACAATGAGAAATGGGGAAGAGTGTGATGCCCAAACTGCTTTTACATTCCCTAAAAGCCAGATTTTCAGAGCTGGCATAAGGGAGAAGGACTGGATTGTGTTGCCCTGGGGGCCGCCACCAACATATCTAGTCGGTCTGTCATGTGTTCACTAAACAATAAAGCATAATTAACAATAATGACACCTACAGAGCATGTAGCAACAATCAAAGCTAACAGCACTGTTCCTTTTGGAAGGATGGCAGCCTTTCTTTCAAAAAGCTTGGGCTAACATCCAGGTTAGCACCTAATTGTCTCCTCACAATGGAAAAATGATATGGTTGCCATGACAACTCAGCGGAAGAGTTCAGGGGCTAAGATTTTTGTATACATGAAGCTGCTGACTCTGACTTAACTGAGATCATATATGCATTTTGTGTTTGCAATTCTGATCCCTCCTGGGGTTTTCCAGAATCATTAATAAATATCATTTTAAATACCCACCTTCCTTGGAAAGTGAAAAAGAGATACATAAAATAGTTATGTAATAAGTATTTAAGTAAACTGCTGTGTCTCAAAAACTATCTAGGCTCATATGTAGAGCCCTTACAATTTAAGAGACATTCTTAGACAAAGGTCTATTATTTTATATCTGACTCATGAAGTAAAGCCACATTAACCTTTGATATAATTCTGAGAAAAATGGGTGAATGAATCTTCAAAATAAGTTTAAAGGCAAATTCTCTACTCAGTCTTGGTTTATGGACGCACAATACATTTTCATGGGAGGAAGATAAAGATAATACAAAACATTACCTCTGTAGTGTACTCAGCTGTTAGGCCCAAACACCAGACTACCCAACAGAAGGAGGTTCTGGAAAGATCTACCCTCATTTACATTTCACTAGATGGATCATCCCCTCTGCCAACCTCATAGGACTGCTGAAACAATCATACAGACATCTCAAACAACCTAGAAAATGCAGCTATTGATCTTTCCCTCTAAAACTTGCCTCTCCACAAATTTTCATTTTCTCATGAACATTTATCCTCATTAATCTGCTCATTCAAATCGGAAATTTACAAGTTAATTCTTTAAAATTTCCAGTTCCTCATCTTTTGGCCTTTCTATCGCTCTATTGCTCAGTTGGTTAATAGTGCCTGTAGCATATTTCTAGAATCTGTTTCCTTCTCACCAACTCCCCTGCCACAGCCTAGTTTTAAGTACGTTTAACAAGTTAATACACTTAAGCACAGAGGACAATGACTGTCATTTGTAAACTCTCAATTATTCTTATCCCCCTCCTCCTCCACCTCCCCTCCCTTCTCCCCCCCCCCCCCTTCTTGTTATTTTTTCTTTGCACATGGTGCTTGGGATGCTGTAGTAGCAGCCTACCTGTTTTTACTGCATTCATCTTTGTCTTTCTCCAAATAATTCTGCACAAAGAAACCAGAGAATTCTTTATAAAAACTGCAAATAAGATCATGTGGTCTTTTGTAAAATATCAGACTCCCTATTGTTCTACAGTATTGGCTTGGTTGCATTTCCTACTTCCTGTCTAGACTTTTGACAGTGATTCGTCTATACCGGTACTCTAGAGTACTGCAAGCTCATTCTCAGCACAGGGTCTCAGCACCCACTGCTGTCCCTGTCCAAAATGTTTTTCTCCCTAATTCTTTACCCAGCAAATGTCTAACTCATCTTTCATCTTCTTTGTCTCTGCATTTTCTCTAGCATGACTGCATGCTGCTCCACCAATTTGGATTTTCTCCTTCCTATTACACTCTTTCACAGTAGCTTGTTCTTTTAATTAATAGTTCATATTGCAATTGGTGATGATCAGTATGGCAAGTATTCATGTGTCTCTCAAGTCCTACTATCCAACTAGAATTTAAGCTTTCTCATGGCGGGACACACCTATTGCAAAGGAGGACTCCAAACATATTTTTGAATGACTGAAGAAGGATATCAGATTAAAAAAATAATTCTAGGGAGCAGATGTAGTTCAAGTGATTGAGCACCTTCTTCCCATGTACGAGGTCCAGGATTTGATCCCCAGTACCTCCTAAAAAAAATTATTCTTAATTAAGGTACAAATATTAACATCCTTATGAATAAAACTAGCACTATTTGGGGGATATAAACACGTTTTGAGTAGATTGTTGTTCTGAAAGTAAACATACCTGGAGAATATTACATCAAAATACTGAGTTTCCAGAGAGATATGACTTGTACAGGGACAAGGCAATTAGAGACAAAAATAGGACGGAAGTTCAGGTCTTTTGACTTTAAAGCCCATTTTACTGTACTGATATTCACAGCCAACTAAAAAGCCTATATGACAGAAGAGCAGATTTTAGAACTGTTTAAATTTTCATTCTCTAAGGCTTTAATTGTCAAATATTAGAAAAACAAACAGCTCTAAATATTTCTAAAGGTAACAGAAAATTCTTGTTCTTTACCATGGATTGCACATTCATGCAAGTGTGTTTTATATTTAAATCCATATTCCCTACTAAGAATAATGAGCAAACATCCTCTGCATGTGACTCAAACTGTGTCCAATTTCCTTGCCAACCCCAGCTTCTTTTCAAGAGCAGGCAGTATCACTATCTTTTCCCCCAACTATGCACACACATGCACAGGTGGATGGCCTAAATTATGAAAGGTGTGCTTGAGCAGGCAGAAAAATAAAAAAGGATAAAAAATAAATAATGTGCACATGAAATGTAAATAATGTCTAAGGCATGAACAGGTTGCAATGTCTGATGGTTCTGTTGATACTTGTAAATGGTCTGAAGACTGATTTCAGAAGGTCAAGAGTAGATCAGGGCAAGTAGGCTTAGAAGAGGAGAGAGGAATCAAGTCAAATCAGGAAGGAAAACGAGAGCTCTGATTTTCAAATAAACATTGAATACCCCAATATCACTGTGTTTTGCTCTGTGTGGTAGAAGAGGACAACTTGCCCCTCCACCCATTTTCTAGTTATTTACTTTATACATATGATGCAGTGACAATCAAGGACATTTGGTACTTCCTCTCCAGATATACTTTGTATCTAATAATGCATGAAGAGATAGGCTGCAAGGATGTCGGGCCAGTAGAGGGAATGGTCCAATCTTTTTACAGACAATCCAAATAGATCTGAATCATGGACAATCTATGCCAGAGGACGCAGACAAAGAGCTGGCACCCTGGGGAAGGACAAAAGGTGATTTATTCCACAACGACAAGAAAGGTAGCCTTGTGGGTGGCCTCCAGATTGAAAGACCCAGACCTGCCAAGGAGTTGCAGGGATGAGCGGGCAGGAGGGCTCAGCTGGGGTGGGAAACGAGGCTGTACTCCTCGGCAATAGACTCGTACGTCCTCCTGCATGCTGGGGGCCTTGGAGACACACTCACAGGGGGGTGAATAATGAACTATCCTACCTGTTCCTTCCATCTGAAGCGGCAGCACAAGACTTAGGGCTCACAGAGACATTCATGGTGTAGAGATGAGACCATTGAATGTATGTGTCTGAAAAACCTGGATTCTAATTTTCTCTCTGCCACTAATTTGTTGTGGGATTTTGGATAAGGCCATTTGTGGCCTCTTATGTGTGAATGTCCTGTTATCTTCCCTTCCCGTTTGAATCTCAGAAATATGTCTCCCTTCTCAACCTAACAACTTTTATTTTAGAATAAAATCGTGGTCTCCATATCACGTCACACGTCCTGAAAACAATCAATGGGAGATTCTATAGCAGTATGGCCCACTCCCTTCCCCCAAAGAGGTCTGGAGGGTGACCTTAGAGATGCCCAAAGGGTGATGGCTGAGACCTTGCTGAGACTGACTTGCACTCCAGCTTCTTCTGCCCAGGCCTATTCCTTTCCCTTCCACCCACTGGTTTTACTACAAAGGGCATTCCCCAAACCGTAGCACTCCTGCCCTTTAATTCCCTGAGGTCCTTTAATCCCTTCTCCCTGGGAAGCCCAGCCTGAAACTCCCTCTTTCACTTAGAACCCTCAAGGGCATTTCAGTTCCAATCAAAACAAAGAATTTTCTAAATACCATTTATCCTACAACTCTCTCGCCAGCTATTTCCACAAAGAAATACTGAGCAGCCTACAACATATGAAGCAAAGTAAGCCTCTCTCAAACATACTGTAACTACTCCCCAGAAGTTGCTTCTCCACTTCTATGACCATCTGCTAAAACGAAAACTTCTCTCTCCATCACTTTTCAAACCCATATATAACACATATATTTTCCCAAATTTTTTATTATGAAAATTTTAGGACAAAGAATATTGGTACATTCCTCATCTAGATTCCCTAGTTGTTAATATCCCACTACAATTGCTTTGTTTTTTTTCTCTCCCATTTTTCTTAAACCATTTTAAAGTTACATGCCTGATGATTCTTCATTCCTTTTTATTTCTGCATGTGTCTCCTAAGGAAATGGATTTTTTACTATATAGCCACAATCAATATTGTAGCTAAGAAAGTTATTAACTCCATATCATCTAGTTTATGACACAAAGTCAAGTTTCCTCAGTTGTTCTAAAAATGCCTCATAAGATTTTTTACCAATCAAAAATATAGTGAAGGTCCATGTGTTACATTTGGTTTTTATCTGTTTAGACTTAAAACTAAGAACAGTCGTTGTTTTTTAAACAGCTTTGTTAAAGTATAATTGAGAAACAAATAAACCGCACATATTTTAAAAGTACAGTTTGATAGCTTTTCACATGTGTATACACCATGAAACCATCACTACAATCAAGATATTAACATATGCGTCACCTCGAAAAGTTTCTGCCTTCCTCTTCATAATCTGTCTCCCTCACCCTTTCCTAGTCCCCCATCTCCAAGCAATCCCTGATCTGATTTTTGTTACATGCAAATTAGTTTGCATTTTCTACAGTTTTATATAAAGTGGAATCATCACTATATATATTATTTTGAGATTCATCCATGTTGTGTGTATCAATTGTTCATTGTTTTTTATTGCTGAGTAGTATTCCATTGTCTGGATATACCACAATTTGATTATCCGTTCATCTCTGAACAGACACGGGTTGTTTCCAGTTTGGGTTATTACTAGTTAAGCTGCTATGAACATTCATGTACAAATCCTTGTATGGACATATTTTTCCTTTTCTCTTTGGTAAATACCTAGGAGAGGAATAGCTGGATAATATGATTTGCTTGTGTTTAATGTTTTTAGAATAGTTCAAGTATTTTCCAAAGTAATAGTACCATTTTACATTCCAATTAGCAGTGTGAGAGCTCCAGTTGTTTTGCGTCTTCAATTCTTGGTATCATCAGTTTTTGTTTTTTTTTTTAATTTTAGCAATTCTAATAGGTATATAATAATTTGCATTTTCCTAATGGCTAATGATGTTGAGCAACTTGGTGTGCTCTTTGCCATTTTTTTTTATATCTTCCTGGGTGAAGTATTCATTCAAGTAGTTTTTACTGGGTTGTTTTTCTATTGACAAGAATCTGATATGAGATTGAATCTGATATGAGAGCTTTATCAGATATATACTTTTCAAAGATTTTTCTCCTAGTCTGCGGCTTGACTTTAGTTCTATTAAAACTGTCCTTTGGAGACAGACATTTTAAATTTTTATTGAATCAAATATAGCATTTTGCTTTTTATAGATTGTACTTTTGGTGTGTCATCTAAGAATTCTTTGCCTAATCTATGGTCACAGAGATTATCTCCTATGTATTCTTCTACAAGTTTTTTAGTTTTAGATTTTATATTTAGATTTATAATCCATTTTGAATTTTTGTATATGGTACTCAATATGGATCTAAATTCAATTTTTTTGGCATGTGCATATTTAAATGGTGTTCCAGCATCATTTAATGAAAAGAATATCCTTTCTCAATTGCAGTGTCTTTGTGTTTTTGTCAAAAATCAGTTGTCCATATTATGTATGAATTTATTTTTCTATTCTTTATTCAATTCCAGCATTCTATTTGTCTTTTTTTAAATATATTTTTTATTTATTTTTAAAAGATACGTAGATCACACAAAATTTTACAGTATCCTATCATAACCCACTGAATGGACTGGGGGACAGTGTAAACTACAACGTAAACTATAATCCATGTTGTGTAGCAGTGTTTCAAAATGTATTCACCAAAACAACGAATGTGGGACAATGATGAAAAAGGTTGTTGATGTGGGAGGATTGGGGGTGTGGAGTGGGGGGTATATGGGAATCTCTTACATTTTTTAATGTAACATTTTTTTGTGATCTATATATCTTTAAAAAAGAAAGGCAATTAAATTAAAAAAAATTTTTTTAAATGTAAGAGGTTCCCATGTGCCCCACTCCCCATTATTTATACCAACATCATGCTGTTTTGAATAGCATCATTTTAAATAATTCTTTAAATCAGATGGTGTTAGCCCTTCAACTTTATTCTTTTTAAGACCTGTTTTGGCTGTTCTAAGTTCTTTGCATTTCCTTACGTATTTTAAAATCAGTTTGTCAATTTCTGCAGGAATTCTGCTGGGATTTTGATTGGGATTGAATTGAGTTTTTAGATCAATTTGGGGGGAATTGACATCTTAACAATATTGAATCTTCTATCAACAAGGTATATCTCTCCACTTATTTATTTCTACTTTAATTCCTCTCAGTGGTATTTTATAGCTTTTAGAATACAGAACAGTCATATTTTGTTGTTTTTCAAGACATTGACTTTTTGGAACATTCTAGGCCTTTTGCACTGACTTACTGAATGTCCCACATTCTGAATTTGTCTGCTTTCTCATAATTATATTTGTGTCAAATGTTTCTGGCAAGAATATTTTATGGATGGTGGTGTAGGCTCTTGAGTTGGGACTGTGAGGAGAAACATGCTAAATTGGATGACTCAGTTCTGGCAGCGGTCTCCAGATCTTACTGATATAAAGGTACAGATGACCTATGTAATTGGAATATCTGAAGCCTGAAACATTGAAACAAAATATATTTTGAAAAGTAGACCAGAAGATTATATTTACCACTTGTATACTGACATGTGATTGTTGATTGTTTTTATTTATATTTTCTCGTGGTAGAATAAAACTCCAATTTTCTCTCAGAAAGTAATGTGAATACTTCCCTTACCGTGCCTCCCCTTGAATTACATACTGATACAAATAACATACGGTAGGAAGTGTTTGCAAGGCTCTAGTACCAAAAACCTGATGGTTGTAGTATCAGAGGCAGGGATTAGTCTGTGGGAAACCTAAGATGAGCCCCCTTGAGGCGTCCAGATACTGGAAAACTCAATCCTCACTGTTCATGAAAACCCCTCTCATGGTGTTGACACTACAAGTTACTTTCCTATCTCTGAAGCTTGGAGCTGTTAGTGAGATATTGTCACTCTGAGGCTGGTCACATTTTTTGTCAATTTTATAGGTTTATAAGCTATGACCCAATCTGTTTTATAACCTTCAGTCAGCAGTAAACAAAAGCAGTTACCTCACTTACATAATGGTGTGTTCTACATGTGGACAGATGCAGCTTCTAATAGGTGATCTCTTTCCTTACAGACAGGATGTATTTTATACCCTGTGAGGGCATAAAATTGTACCATGTGTCAGTATTGCTGCAATGGGACTTTACATAGTGGTTGCTTTAAAACAGTCACAAACTAGCCATTATTGGACTCACAAAGAAGCCTTGGAATGCCTGTGGGGCTCCTTGCTATAATCCAATGGGCCCCTCTGCTTCCCTCTCAGCACCTCATCTTCCACAAATGTATATTCCTGTGAAATAATATGTCCTTCAACTTGCATGCTGAATGGTTTCATCATTCCCTTGAATCTAGAAAGCCTGAGTAAATAGGTGGACTGAAAAATTACAGGGAAACAGAGATAATTGTTTTCACTCATGAGAAAAATTGCCAGGATTCTTATAGTTTTTGCTAATGTATACTTCATTTAGTCTAAATCAGAGCAAGGCTTCAAGGGTGAAGACTGGTCAGAAATAAAAAGTTATTCAGTAACTCAGATGAAGAATAGGAATTGCTTTAATTATTGTAAAAATGTTTTGTTTGCAGAAGTTTTAAAACCTTTCCTAAAAATGTAAAAAAAAGAAAAAAAAAATACTTGGCATCAAATACTCCCCAAATCCCAAGATTACATTTCTGTCAAAGGTTAGTATTAACCTTTGAAAAAGTTTTATGCCTTCTCTTTTCACAAATTAAAAAAAAAAAAAAAACAAAAGTAAGAGCTGAAGAACATGTAAATAGAAAGGGAATGGGAGATTATTGGTTGAGTTCAAAAACTCAAATTGAATCATAGGTCACATATTTCAGCAGTACCTATTTGAATTCATCTTACTGGATTTGGGCCATTCTGTAGACTACCATATACAAAATGATACAGATTTCCATAGTAAATGTTATTACTGTTTACAGAATTCTTTCTTAAACTAAATATGCAGCATCTATTAGATGGGGTATTTGTTAACTTGCTTTATGTCAGCTGTGTCTAAAAATTATGAGTCAATTTCAAAGGTTTTCATATATCTCTGTTGTTGAGAACTCTTGCTTGCTTTTGGGAACTGGCTAGCTTTTATGAATGTCACAGATAGAATGTGTTGGCAAGATAAGTTGAAGCAAGAGGAAATTACAGCTAAATTTCTGTTTAGGCAGAAGATCATCCCAACCAAATACTGACAATGGAAACAATTTTCTTTTTCCCAATACCAAATAGTTCAAGTTTCACACAGTCACATATTTTCCCTCTGCCATTTATTAGAACATTCTCTATTCAAAGATACATAGTAACCATGTCCTGGGAGCCTTAGTGCTGTGTTCTCTAAATTCATTAGGGCTTTCTTTAACTAGGTTTATAAAATTCACTTTGACACCCAGCAAGGCCTGAAGCTTCAAAGGCTCATTTAGGTTTTAGTGTCTCTTTACATGGATGTATGCCAGGATCCCCTTTCTTCCTTCCTGCAGCACCAAGAAATGTCGTTTTAATGCACATGAACTTGTGGATTTGAGAGACACATATCACAATCACTGTTCTTCCTTCATAATCATCTTGGCTCAATAACTATTCTGTGGTTAAAATTCCTAGTGATCTAGCAAGAGTGGAAACACATACCTAGAATCAGAATTGTTTCCCTGTGTTTCAAATTAGTTGGAAAGATCAGTGGAGAAGTGACTGCTCCCTGGACTCAGGAACAGTCCTGGACTCAGGACTGTTCCTTGACTCAGACCTGGGATCTTGCTCTCAGTTGTCAGGAGTATTCTTCAAGCACCTACAAATGTCAAGTCTTCCTGACTTTCCCAAGAAGAGTAAGATATCTCCTCTACTATAACTGCTATTACTATTAAGAGTTTATAGATCTGTCTCCCCTCCCTTCCCAGCCTCTCTGAATCATGTTATCTATTCTGAAAGCCCATACCCTTACATTAATGACTAGCAAGATAGTAGATGCTCACTAAATGTTCATTGAGGAGTTTTCATGGCTCTGTCCTTCCTCAATGGAATTTAGATCAAAAGAAACCCTTTCTCCTCTTCTAGAAGCTCATTCTAGCTGCTTTACTCCCTTTATTTTATTTTTTAAAAAGATTTATTTATTTATTTACTTATTTCTCTCCCCTTCCCCCCCACCCCCCACCCCAGTTGTCTGCCCTCTGTGTCTATTTGCTGCGCCTTCTTTGCCTGCTTCTGTTGTTCATGGGAATCTGTGTTTCTTTTTGTTGTGTCATCTTGTCGTGTCAGTTCTCCGTGTGTGTGGCACCATTCCTGGGCAGGCTGCACTTTCTTTCGCGCTGGGCGGCTCTCCTTACGGGGCGCACTCCTTGCGCATGGGGCTCCCCTACGCGGGGGTCACCCCTGTGTGGCACGGCACTCCTTGCGCGCATCAGCACTGCGCATGGGCCAGCTCCACACGGGTCAAGGAGGCCCGGGGTTAGAACCGCAGACCTCCCTTGTGGTAGATGGACGCCCTAACCACGGGACCAAGTCCGCCGCCCACTACTTTTATTTTTTTATGGACTGTGTAAACAGCAAAACATGGGGACCAGAAATAAACCCTGCCCATATGCATTTATCTGGGTTTATATCTGATAATAGATTTAACACTGGCATTGGTTTCTACCCCCACAAGGTCCTGACACCACAAAGGCATGGCCCAGATACTCACCATTTCTTGAAAGCCTTATGTGTTTTACTCAATTCGGGATATTTTCTTAATATTTTCTCATTTGGGGAAATCCAGTGACATTAGAAAGGAGGAGGCTACAGAATAATGCCATCACTACAGTAAGGGGATTGTGGACACACCCCTATGTGTACACAACCCATAGGTATTTCTGTTGACATGTGTAGGAAGCATGGAAAATACGCTTTACTTTCCTAAGCACAAACTTGCCATACCTTTGCATTCATTTTCTGGTTAGCCACATCTTAGTTTTCATAAAAACACTGTAGGTATTCCTCTATCCATTTCAAAATTCGCCCAAAGTTAATATTTATTATGTTTTCAGTTGTATAGCCATTTAAGTGGCATTAGTGAATTCACTTACCAACCCAACTGTAAGGGAATTATGCCCATTTTAGTTGATCTAATACTTCAGCTGATAGAGATATCCTTATTTTTTAAGGCATCATCGGAAAGCCTCAATTATTTGTTTTTCTTGAATCTATTTTTGACTTTAAAAGAAAGTTTTAATTTTCAAGTGACATTCCTGTGGTAGGCAGTAATTTACACTTTTCAGTGGAAACATCAAGTAGATTGACTCAGATATAAAAGAATTTCGATGTGCAGAAAGGTGGAATTTGACCTCTCTGCCAAGGATTCAGAAAATACTACCTGCTTTTGCTCTTCTGCCACCCCACAGCTTGTATGTGCTATTTTGTATGTTTTAGGGAACTCACTTGAATACACAAGCAAGTTTTCATTTATTTGAGAGTCAATTTTTAAATGCACAGGATAAAAGCAAACTCTAAAGGAAGGACACATACCTATGCATTGGTGAACCCATCAATGCTATCACTTGTTTTCATATGCCAAGCACAGTGCTGCGTGCTTTTAAATTGATCACATTTAATCATCTGAAATAATAGTATCTTTCTCATTCCATGTATTGGTAAGCCAAGATTTTCACTTTATATAAGATGGATAATGTCACATAGCAGGTAAGTAGTGGAACTCAACTATAGCTTACATGGGTCTTTATAAAGAAACCATGAAAATGGAGGTATTTATTTTTGGACCTTTCCACATGTCCCAAATGTTCTGAGGAGGACACAGTAAGCAGGTTTTTACTCAGTGAGAGAAGTTTTCTTACAGTTAGAAGTCATACTGTGCTTTGGGAAAGCAAATGTTCAGTTGTATTATGACCATGGTTCTCTGTGGCTAATAGCCACGACAGTTGGCAAAACTAAACTGAGGTGATAAGTGGAGGTCTCAGCCCTGAATCCCATCCAGTGAGCATTGCCTTTTCTTCACTGATGCCACTGTTCCCAAACTGTGCAGCCATTTGAAGGTTGGCCAGTGTGGCCACTCATGCAAACCCAAGAAGATCGCTGGGATTGATTTGTTTGTTGTGTTCCTTTCTTTCCTCTCTCTCTGTCTCTCTCCCTTTTATGCACATCTCCTCCTCCTTTCTCTCCTTATCTATTCCTCCCCATTTTCTCCCTCTTTTTTTAGTCAAATTTACTGAAATATATTTATAAATAGAAATCTAATTCACAAATTTTAAGTGCACAGTTGGGTGAGTTTTGACAATGTATAGAGTTCTGTAAGTACCACCATAATAGTCATATAGAATATTCCTCCATTGCTCTGTGCAGTCAATTCCTTACCACCGCCACCCCCGGCAACCACTGATTTGCTTTGCAGCTCTCTAGCTTTACCTTTTTTATAATTTCATTTACCTTTTTTGCAATTTCATATAAATGAAATCATGCAGTATATAGCCTTTGGTGTCTGGCTTCTTTTATGTAGCATAATGATTTTTTTTTTTAAGATTTATTTTATTTATTTCTCCCCCATCCCACCCCCACTTATTGTTTTGTGCTCACTGTCTACTCTCTGTGTCCATTTGTTTTATGCTCATCTTTACAGGAGGCACTAGGAATGGAACCTGGGACTTCCCATGTGGAGGGAGGTGCCCAATGGCTTGAACCACCTCTGCTCCCTACTTGTGTCTCTTCATAAGGTCATCTTGCTGCATCATCTTGTTGCATCAGTTCACTGTGCCAGCCTGTCACATCAGCTCACTGTCTTTGTTGTCTTCTTTAGGAGACACAAGGTATTGAACCCGGGACCTCCCATGTGGTAGGTGGGTACCCAACTGCTTGAGCCACATCTGCTTTCCAGCATAATGCTTTTGAGAGTCATCCATGCTCTTGTATTTATCAGCAGTTTGTTCTCTTTTATTCCTGAGTAGTATTTGACTACACGGCTCTACCACAATGTGTTTATCCATTCACTAATTGATGAACATATGGGTTGCTTCTAGTTTTGTATGATTATATAATAAATAAAGCTAGTATGAACATCTGGACATATGTCTTCATACCTCTGAGTAAATAACTAGAAAAACAACTGTTGGCTCATATGTGTCAACTTTATAAGAAAATGCCAAATGCTTTCCAAAGAGGTTTTACCATTTTGCTTCCTATTAGTAATGTTAGAGTGTTCCAGTTGCTTCAAAATCTTGCCAACATCTCAGATTGCAGGTCTTTTTTATCTTGGCCATTCTAGTGTATACGTAGATGTATCTCTTGTGTGTGTGTTTTTTTCTATCCCTCCTCTCCCCCTTTGCGGCTTGCTTGCTGTGTGCTCTCTGTGTCCATTCACCATGCGTTCTTCTGTGTGTATTTATTTTTATTTTCCCCCCACCTTGCAGCTTGCTTATTGTTTTTGCTCTCTGTGTCCATTTACTGTGTGCTCTCTGTGTTTTCACTTGTCTCCCTTTTTGTTGCGTCACCTTGCTGAATCGGCTCTCCGTGGCACTCGCGGGCTGGGCAGCACTCTGCAGCACTTGTGGGTGAGCCTGCCTGCACAAGGAGGACTGGGACGCTAACCCAGGGCCTCCCTTATGGTAGACGGGAGCCCAACTGATTGAGTCACAGCAGTTACCCTCTCACAGTGGTTTTAATTTGCATTTCTGGCACTGATTTCATACCTCTAATACTGTGTGTCTGTACAGATTCTTCCCATAGGCATCCCAAATGACAGAGCTACATGCTTTGTATCATTCTTGGATTGAACACGGCTATCTTGATGGTCAGTACAGTGTAGGGGCATGGATGTACCAGGCATTGCACACTGTGTTATATGCCTGTTATTAGTACTTGCTCCCCCAGTAATCTTGAGAACAATTCCATCACATTTATCCAATTTAGCCTTGAATAGAAATTCTGATTCCTATGGATAGAGGAATTCCATCCAAATGGATAGAGGAATATCTATTCCTATGGGAGATGTTTCCCTGTCCTAGACCTCAGTTTCTCTATCTGATGAAAGGGTTGGTCTACAGCAGTGGCTTTTTAATTTTGCATGCATAGAAATCACCTAGGGAGCTAAAATAAAAATGAACATTCACCTCTGGCCTCTTCTTGGTTCTTTAGGTCTGGAGTGGGACATGAAATTTTGCAATTTTAACAAATCATCCCCATAATTCCTAGACTGGTGATCTTTGACCATATTTTGATAGAAGTTTGGATGGATACTCTGAGATTTCTAAGTGTGGTATTCTGTGAAGACTGTGGAATAATCATGATCAACCACTCAGGACTTTGTGTAATTCTATAAAGAAATCCACCTTGCAAATTGTAGGTGCTTCATATATATGGGCTGATAGAAATCACTAAAAGTTACTTCCTGTACATTAGGACAGCCATCCCTAAGTAACTATCTCCAAAATGCCCCCCAAAAAGAAGCAGCCCGTTTCCTTTCAGTCAGCTCCCTGATGTCCATTAAGTATGACCTAGTATCTTTGGCCCTTCTCTATTTCACTCCATTACTGTTTGGCCATTGCTTAATTTCTCTGAGCCTAGGTTTTCTCTCTGTAAAATGGGTGTGAGGATAATTTTCACAATTTCATATGTGGCTATGAAACAAATGAAATAATTGAAATAATGCAGTTGAAAGGCTTAATATAACACTTGACATTTAATATGCTGAATAAATAGTAGCTGTTATTATTATTCATGAGGGGTAATATCAAAACACACAGTGACAGCTAGATTCCCCACTTCTCCGTATGTCCCTCTGCAAGGATTACAAACAGGTAAAGGAGATAAACAATGTTTTATGCAAGAGGCCAAGACTGAGCTTTAGGAAAAGAGGGATGCTAGTTATATGGTGATGGCTTAGCTAGTGATGCTGCAGATCTGAGTCTTTGGGATTTACACTTTGGAAAGAAACTTTGAACAAATACAGGGGTGATTCATTAGAGAAGCTAAAGAAATAGGCCTGGTCTTCCCAACTTTGTGGGTTTTACTTAAAATTTCCTGCTGTTTTGCCTCAAATTTGACAATAAATCTCATTTAGTCTTTACCAACAAGGCAAAGTCAATTTGCTTTACTTTTTAATACATTTTTTTAGCATCAGTCTATTTGTTGTTCTACTTTGTTTTGAGATAACCTACCCTGGATACACTTGTGGTCTGAGGATCACATCTAGGTATAAGCTGAGCTAATTTTTTTTTGCCAAACTCGTTCTTTAGAATGGCCAATTCACAGAACTAGAGCTACAGTCAACTGAGGCAAATATTAAAAGGATTCTCATATAAGTTCATTGACTTCCTATTATACTCTAAGAGGAGGTGGGAAGAGGCAGTAAATTTCCAGTCTTATGTTGTAGAGGTGACCACAAATTAAACAGAAATGTGGGAACCCTGGGAAATTACTTTCTAAGATGGAATTGAGAATAAGTTATGGACAGTATTTCATTTGAACAAAAATTCGTGGCTGCTATGTTTGAGCACGGCACTGTGACAAGCCAAAACAATGTGCTCCATGTGATGTTCCTTATACAATGGCTCATTTCATCTTCACAGTATGAGTCTTCGTTGATTTCCATTTCCTTGACTGAAACACATTGACTCAGACAGGGGAGGCAAGATCACATAGCTGAGGAAGTGGAGGAGACAATGTTCAAAACCAGCCCTTCCTAATTCCAAAGTCTATGTCCTTAACACCTTCACTTGACTGGGAAGAAGCCAAAACAAAGCATTCTTTACAAAGTAGTGCAGCACCAGTAGCTAGTTCAGAAAAGAAAGTTTCTGGCTTCTTGTATTTGATATCTGATTCATTAAAAAAAAAAGTTTCTAGGGCCATACATTCATAAGCATGACAGCATAAGATGGAAAAACTGACCGGAGTTGGTAATGCTTTAATTGTAGAGTCAATGCAGAAGCTAAAGATGCCATCCAACAGATGTGGAAGTGATAGATGAGCTAGTTACACTGTGCTGTGTCACTATTATGTTGAGTAGGCAAGTTTGCTGAAAGGACAGACTTAACTCCTGGTACTATGGCATTTTCACAGACTCAATTATCTTACAAGATATTTATGTGTCCTCTCTACTTTCACAAAGATCTTTCTCAAAGATTTCTTTAAGAGACTTCCCATAAAGCCACATAAGGTCAGAGAAAGAGACCAGAAAACAGCAGTATAGCAGAAGTAGGAGATGGTTTGAAGAGAAACTTAAGGTAAAGCAGTGACTATTTAGAAGCATCAGAGCATGATTCTGGGTTTTCTGGCAAACAATTTGAGGAGAGAAATGATGTCATCTTAGGATGATTTAAGGAAGAGGTGTGGGAGCAGTATTTGGAAGCAGCACACTGACTAGAGGGACCTGGTCCCAACATTTAAGTGAGTCACCTGTCCTGTTTCTACATCTGTAAAATGGTAATAATTATGCCCAACCTGTTTCCTCCATCAAGTTGATGTGATGCTCAAAGCATTTGGTGTTTATGGAAGTCCTGCTTTCAAACATATTTTATTTAGCCAGTATTTATTTTTAAATTTTTGAATTTTAGTACTTTTTTGGGGGGTAAAATAGATTGTCTACTTAATATTCAGCTCTCTTCTTATTTTGTATCCTGCTGCTTCAGGAATTTTAGTTTGTATCTAAAATAAAATCCACCCTTGGCTTGACAAGAGTAGCCAAACATGTAATATGGTTCACATTAATCTGTTTACATCCCTTAGCCATGGAGAAACTAAAGGAAGGAGTTATGGGCAGGGCTGGTTCTGGACACATGACTTTGAGCCAGCCTAAAGCCTAAGAGTGGGGATGATCTTCAGAAAGAGAACTTCATCAGGGGAGTTCAGCTGGTCATCACATCTGCTGCTTTATGTAGTTGACCACTGGATTTGTGGTATTTCAGTAGGATCTGATGCTGGACCATATTCTGGGAACAACATTCTTACCTGGCTCTGTAAGTTGGAATTATGTCTTTTCTAAAGACCAGCAGAGGACCTTTTCTGTTAATCATATTAATCATAAAAGCTACCATTTATTGAGTGTCCTAAGATTTTTACTTTTGGTGGGATAAGGTGCAAGGAGACAAACATATATAAAATAAGGATACTGTATAATATACTAGGTGGTGAGTGCTATGGAAATTGAAAAAAGCAAAAGTAGGATAAAGAGATCCCTGAGTACAAAGGAGTAGTTTGCAAAATTCAGTAAAGAAATTGCCGAAGAGGAAAAATGAGCAAAGAAAGACTGAGAGGTGATGTTGTTAGCTTCTTCAGTACCTGAAGAAAGAATGTTCCAGAGAGTCTGTTGCTTCCCAAAAGCCCTGCTGCAGGAGTTTGCCTGATGTGTGAGAGAGATTCCTTCATCCTGTTGTGAGGATAGAATGGTCTGTATTTAATCTTGGTCCTTGACTCATGGAAAGGGCTCAGTAAGAATTCAGTGAGTTGGTACACGAGGCTGGTCTCAAGGAACATTCTGAACTTTGATGATTGGGTTATTTTTGTGAAGTCATTGGCATGAGTTTGATTATTTTCACAGATATGACCAACAACAGTTTATTAGTCAACCTTGCTCCTTGTGAAAACATCTCCCTACAAGAGAATCATAGGATGTATGGGCAACATGTCATCTGAGGAGTGCTGGCTGAACCTTCTTGATGGCAAATAGCAGAAGTGTGAAGGGATGGAGTCCATTCTCCCCATTTAACAACTGAAGAAACCGAGGCTAAGAGAGGTTAAGGGATTGCTCCCAGATTTGCCATATTAGAAAATGGCAAAACTGAGCTCCAAACATCTTCTCTCCCAGAGTCCTTTCACACCTGCAGTCAATAGCCATTCTCTTGAACAAATACCATGGGCAAGGCTCTGTTCTAAAGCTACCCAACACAGCCCAATCCTTGGCCCAAGCAGTTAGATTCAGGGACATAGAGTAGGGTGACCACATGTTCCCTTCTACAGGAGAGAGTCACTTTTCTTCCTGTTGTCTCAGCTTAGTTATTTTTGTTTTCCCCTTTTAATCTCAAAAATGTACCAATTTGGGGAGTTATAGTTCAAGTAGTTGAGCTCCTGCTTCCCATGTACGAGGTCCTGGGGTCAATCTCCAGTACCTTGTAAAAATTTTTTAAAATTTAAAAAAAGTGTACCAGTTTGGAGGATTAATTTTGTGGTCATCCTAGATTGAATTTCCCATGATATTCAGAACAAACTAGCCAGCTGCTATCTCCTGAGTTAGTTCTCTAGTTTACGCCTCCTCTGGGCTTAGGTAAATGCTGTAGACCTGGACTCTGCCCTTTGGGACTTCATATTCTAGTTTCATTCCAAAAGTTGGTCAAAATATCCTATTAAGAACTTGCCCAATTCCAAAGGGATTCTGGATGGGCGATGGCAGGCATGACATTCAAAATATTTCCCAACCCAAACAGGGCGAATAGGCTGTGAGCCACAGAGGTGTGATTTCGGGGCATAGGGAGGCATTCCCGATCCCATCTCCACCTTTATTTCTGCTGTCCGGAGCTTCAGTTCTGAATGTGCTATGTGACCACATCCTGCTAAGCCTCATCCTGTCTCTGAGCTGCTGTTTCTTCTCTACAACAAGTGAGCTGGACTATGTTATCTCAAAGCCACATTCTCCAGCACATCCACAAGGACACAGCACAAAGATGACCGCCTCTCAGGACCAAACATCCTTGCTTGAATTTCTCCTCCATAGACCCAAACAGCAATTCTTCACACAGAGCCAGGGCCGGCGATCTTTCTCAGGTCTAATGAAATGTAAGTAAATAGCTCTTCTCCTCTGCTTCTCACTGTCTCTATCACCAGCCTCCTCAATTACAGAACAGGAACTCAGCCAGTTTGCCCTCGTTCTAGAACTTCACCGCTCTGGCCAAGCAAAACAGATGTTAAGAAGTCCATAAATATACATCTTATTCCCACGCTTCCATGATGCATTTGAGGTAAAAGCAGCATTTTAGTTTTTAAAGAGGACCAAAAGACCAACTTGCTTCCTGCCCCACCCACCCCACCATTTGAAGCTGTATCTTTAATTCCTTTCCCAGCATAGGGTCTTGGCTGGGCTTCTCTGTTTCATATGCTGAAGAGAAAGTCAAGAGAGGGGACAGACACCCTCTGGGTCCCTGTCATTTATCAGGAGCAGGCACCAGCTTTTAGAAATACCCTGTGCTATTTAAGCTTCATGTGATGAATGAAAAAGAAGCTGGCTTCTTACTCCCAAATTTTCTTTCATAAAACAGGAACAGCCACCAGAGTTGGAAGAAGAGGTGGCATCAGGAGATGGTATCCATGAATTATTATTAGCGCCCTTGCTATAATGTTTTAAGAACCCTCTGACTCTGGTTTAAAAAAACAAGGTAAAAACTGATGAGGATAAACACTACTGTGGACTTTGAATTTCCTCAGTCTATTTTTAGAAAATGAACTCTGCTTGTACTCAGAGACAGAAATGAATGTCATACTTCCCAGACAATGCTACTGAAATTAATAATTTTATACTTCTGAAGCTGCATTTGGGCCTGAGCCTCAATACGTGACAAGGAAAATTCCTTCTGCAAGGTGAAAAAGAGACTTTCTTTACCAGCAGAAAGCATTCCTTAGCAATTTCCATGAGGCCTGAGGTGAAGAATTATCTTTTCAGCCTAACAGCTAGTAGTAGGCTCTGTGCTCAGTACTTTAGACCTAGAACTTCGCTTAACCCCCCCTCCCCTAAGAAGGAGCTGGGCTGAAACATACAGTTCGAGTTAAGATAAGAAAGTGAGGCGAGGGGAAGTTGCCCTCTCATTCAAGGTCCTACAGGTGTAGAATGGCAGAGCTGGAATTCGTATCTTAGAGCAAGCAATGTCTGCAAAATTTTGCTTGATATTATTGCTCTCAATAATTAAGTCATTTTTTGATTTGCCATATTTTCCTTGTGTGGAATAAAAGAAGGGTTCCTCCTTTTACTGAATAAACTGAATATGCAGGCATTGGCATCCAAATCAAAATAATGTAAGAGAACATAAAAACAAACAACGAACCCTGTAATTAAGTCCTCAAATTTTCCATTTGAAGTCTAGATAATGATGTGCTGTGATTATTATAAAAATAACAATCTATTGTCATCACCATGAAATTAAAAATTAGTACAGAATTCATATTGGATCGGAACATCTTACCTTGTGGAAAATGCCTCCCCTTATCCACCCCCCCTCCCTTACCCCCATCTTTTAAAACAGTGGTAGAAATTAATTTGTGTGGAAAACCACATAGACCACCTTATCTAATGATTAGGGGTGTTTTTGGCAGGAGGGAGTAAGTAGTTGGATTCAATCAACCATCATTTTTCAGTAAATGTCAGTGCTGATTATCTCCCCAAAGGAGGGAGAAACTGACTCTGTTAAAAATGTGATTATTCAGGGATAAAAAGAAAGGAGCTATCAAGTCCCCAAAAGACACTTAGATGCATGTCGTGAAGTGAATGTAGCCAGTCTGAAAAGGCTACATACGGTGTGATTCCATCTTTATGACACAGTTGAAAAGGGAAAACTATAGGCACTGAAAAGACAAATGGGTTCCAGGCGTTCAGGGGGAGAAAGGGGCATAAATAGGTGTGGGGCCAGGGAAACTATTCTGCATGATACAGTAATGGTATATTCATGACTTATACATTGGTCAAAACCCATAAAACTGCACAGCACCAAGAGGGAACCCTAAAGTAAACTATGAAATCTAGTTACTAATAATGTTTCAACAGTGGTTCATCTGTGGTCATGAATGCAAGATGTTAATAATAGGAGAAAGTAAAGGGTGTGTGGAGTGGGGGAGGTACATGGGAACTTTCTGTACTGTTGGGGCTATTGTTCTGAAAACCCAAAAGAGCTCTAACATTAAAGTTTATTAAAAATATGTGATGGTGTAAAAATAGTCATCTCATGCAAGGAAGCAAGTGATGTGTCACTGCAATGTCCATATTTCTACTTGCTTTCTATATCTTTCTCTGCTACCTTTAACAATTTAGCAAAACCAAAACCAGATACACAAACAAACAAACTACCATCAACAATAAGGCAGAAACTTTTGTCTCGGAAAAACTTTGCCAAAAAATTTTGTATCACCACAATGGTCAAAGGAAACACATAGTAACGTAAAGGGAATCTTAATTTCCCCAGAGGCAGTCATTTTCCTTATGGGGTGAACCTAACCTTATAGTCAGACATACAATGCTAAATCATCCTGGTAAAAAATATTAGTGCCTCCTTTGGTTTGTGCCATTAACCAAAGACAACGGCCACTCCTACCTTGAATTGTAGAAGATGCTAGAGTGAGTATGAACAAGCCCTCTGAGACTCATACACTTTTCCTTGTCAACACCAAACTCTGGCTTTTACCAAGTATGAGGAGCTCTAGTTTCAGTTTCTCTGTGGCTGCCACTTTAGAAGACAGCATTCTATGAAGCTTAGGTGAGCTGTATCTGAAGACCATCTGCTACTGGACAGGATGTCCTATCTACTGTAGGGCATCAGTCCCTTCTTGATCTTTCTTTGTCCTTAATCTGTGAAACTTTTTTTCCCCTCTGACTAGGTTACTTACCTTCTTCCTGTCTACTCTCTCCTCTTCCCATCAAAAACTATTTTTTCCTATTGCAAATGTCAGAAATAAAGCAAACTCTGCTTAGTTTATAATTTAAAATCATAGCCACATTAATAGAAAAGAAGGTAAAGATTGGTCTCTTATCTTTCTTCCTCAGAACTTCGTTTAGGGGGGCTCCAAAGACACGTTTACTCAAAGTAGAGAGAAATATTATGCATTTCTTTGGAAGGTCCCTGCCATGAAAACAAGTTGATTTCTAGTTTATTAATAAGTTGGCTGTTGAGCAACTGAGGCATTTTTATAAACGGTGGGTAATCCTACTAAGCTTCAAAAGCCACCTCACTCCACTGTAGTTTTATTTGTAGGGCTAAATAAATAAAATGAATTGCATATAAGATTCATAATGGAAATTAGTAAAATCTCAGATAGACTTGGGTATTTTTGATGTCTGTCCCCTCCCTTCATCTACTTCTTCTTCTAAATAGCAAGATCACCTTTTTAAGCCAGCAATCACCCTTCCATCCTACCTCCTCTTCTTCACCTATAGCACCTCTGTTGATTCTGTCACTTCACAACCTCTCTTGATTCTTTCTTGATTTTGCCCACTTTCCTCTCTCAGCCATCTCCTCTCACCTACAGGACTCCTAAATGTTCTCCGTTTTTTACTCTTGCTTTCTCTACAATCCAGAGTAAGTGATGTTAACTTTAAATGAAACAAAGTAACTACCATGTGTAAAACCCTCCTTTGGCTTTCCATTATATTTGCAAAAAATTGCAAACTCCTCAAATAATCTACACTGTTTTTGCATGATCAGACCCCATTCTTCTCCTCACCTGCTAGGTCCCAGCACACTGGCCTCTTGGTAGTTTCTCTAGCAACTGAGTTTCTTTCTTGGGTGAGTTGGTTGGACAAGGATGCTCAGTTGGATGTGTTATATCAGTGGGCAAGGTTAGCTAAAGAGAAAATGAAAACTGCTTTGTGAGAAACAAGAAATAGGGAAGTTTATGTACCCATTACCTCTAAGAGTAAGGATGGGGCTGGTTAGAAGCTGACCAAGTAGGATGTTAAATTAGGCAGGCAAGACGTTTTCTGGCCTTATTCTTTTTTTTTTTTTTTTAAGATTTACTTATTTCTCTCCCCTCCCCTCCCCCCACCCCAGTTGTCTGTTCTCTGTGTCTATTTGCTGCGTGTTCTTCTTTGTCCGCTTCTTTTGTTGTCAGTGGCACGGGAATCTGTGTTTCTTTTTGTTGTGTCATCTTGTTGTGTCAGCGCTCCATGTGTGTGGCGCCATTCCTGGGCAGACTGAACTTTCTTTCACACTGGGCAGCTCTCCTTATGGGGTGCACTCCTTGCGAATGGGGATCCCTACGCGGGGACACCCCTGCATGGCACGGCA
Organism: Dasypus novemcinctus; assembly: GCF_030445035.2. Taxonomy (NCBI): domain Eukaryota; kingdom Metazoa; phylum Chordata; class Mammalia; order Cingulata; family Dasypodidae; genus Dasypus; species Dasypus novemcinctus. The sequence goes on along the minus strand of NC_080698.1, from coordinate 45,557,298 downwards.
CTCCTTGAGTGCATCAGGGCTGCACGTGGGCCAGCTCCACATGGGTCAAGGAGGCCCCAGGTTTGAACCGTGGACCTCCCATGTGGTAGGCGGATGCCCTAACCACTGGGCCAAGTCCGCTTCCCTAGCCTTATTCTTAACAGACAGGATGTCCACATCCTCATCATCATTTGTGTTCTTCCTTCCTTCCATCTACTTAATCATCCTCCTATCCATTTAGCTAACTTACTGAGCACTAACCATGGGCCAGCAGGATGAAATGCCAAGAGAATATTAAGACAAGGTCAGGATGCAAATGGACAGCACTGTAGCTGTTGATAAAGCTCAATGCTAAAAACACATGCAGGGCATGTGGTACTTGACATGGGCCAAATCCTTCCTTACCTTTTGTCCTTGGACTCCAGAAGGCATTCTTTACAGGATTCACTGAAGACATGGGGGTGTTGGGGATGTAGGAGTAAAAATCCTGAGTGCCAGCCTCCTGAGTTGAAACATTTCTACACTGACTAAACAGTTCAACTGTGAAATGACTTCTTTAGACCAGGAAAGAATCCTTTTTGATTTTAAAAAAAGGAAAAAAATAAAAAAGATTTTCAATGCAGAATTGTGGTGACTTGGAGTTTTATACCCTAGAAAAACATGTTTTTAATCTTAATCCATTCTTGTGGGTATGAAACCATTGCAAAGAGGACCTTTCAATGAAGTTACTGAAGTTAAGGCATGGTCCTACTGAATTAGGTTGGGCTTTAATCTGGATTCTTAGAGGCCTTTCTAAATAGAGTGAAAGCTATGCAGAGAGAAGTCATTGGAAGAGCCATAAACTGGAAGTTAAGGAAATCCAGAAGAGAAAGGAGACAGTGCTATAAAGTCAAGGAACCCTAAATATTCCTAGCCAGCCAAAAGATACTGTCTCTGGGCAAGCCTTCTAGCCTCTGAAACCCTGAGCCAACAAATTCCTACTATTAAGCCAACATATTGTATGGTATTTGTTTTAGCAGCTAGGTCACTAAAACTAAACCAGTCACTATCATCACAGATTTCAACTCTTTCCTCCTATTTCTGATGCTTATATATATATATACCTTCCTCCTCCCCAACCCTCCAAAAATCATCATGATACGGGGAGATATGTTGAGCACAGGAAATGAGGCAAAGACTCTTAAGCATAATTTACAAGGATATCTTTGGTTCCATGTGTACTGCGTGAGACAGACAGGGCCCATCAAGAAGTGGGATATTGTATCTGACAGGACTAACAGCACTGCAAGGGCTGGCAAATTGACTGTGGCCCACTCATGCAAATGCACTTGAAGAAGGGGAAAAGCCCACCCACATGACAGCTGTGGAGCACAAATCCTGCATTGCCACAAAGACTTTCCTTTCTGCATCAGGGTGGGAACCTGCTCATTAGATTTACACCCAAAACCAAGAAAGAAAGAGAAACAAAGAGGTGTCATCTTCTGAAAAACCCTTAAACATGTTTATGAGGGTTTAGCTGGAACACCTTCCAGTTTCAAATAACCAACCAGACATTCTAGGGGCAATGACAAAATAAAAATGTTTATTTATGCAGAGACCGAGAGTGATAAATTCTGTCTGGATATACTCCTAAATAGCAGGAAGCTTTGGACATGGAAAGGAACACTGGGGTCAAATTGGGGAAGATTACCACCTGTGGAGACTAAACGCAAAGGCTGTTGGCTCAGTCATAACCAGGTCCACAAGGGTTCATTTTCAACTCTCCCTCTCAGCAGCACACAGAACTGCTACTGCTTCTTCCAACATTGCATTCTGGGCACCAAGTTAAGATTTCATGTCCTCTGACTTCTTACCTTGTAAATATTGGCTTATCAGTTAGGTTTCATGTGTCTAAGGAGATAGGGAATGAAGAATTATTTTTCTGGGGGTTGGGAGTAGAGAATTCAACTTCTTTGGGGTTAGTTTTCCATAGTTTCTTTGATCCATGTATCTGAGTTTAGGAAGGTGTGAGGTACAGGGAGGAAGTTTGTGGTTCTCAAAGCAAGCTCAGAGTTACTCCTCCTGCCTAAGAGTACGCAAGGCTCATTGGAGGGAAAATGGGTGGGAGAGCCAGAAATGGGGAGGATGCAGCCTTAGGGGCTGGGATCCAGGTTCCTTTCTAATTTCCACTTTCAGCATGCAAACACAAGCTGAACAGGGCTTCTGAAGAATGGTGTTGCTGACAAGGACGAGGTGACCCTGGCAGCCATGTGAATCTGAATGGAAGACAGGCAGGAGGCTGATCCTTGGGGAACTTGGCAAGGATCAAGCGGGAGGTTTCTACCCTTTGGACTTGATGCAGATGTGGCAAGTGAAGCCAATGTGAATTCCTTTGGGTAAAAGAAACAATGATATTTTCCTTACAAACAAGTACATTTATCTAGACAGTCTGTAGATTGTCAAAGTCTTGGGGAGAGTTTTCCAGATAACATGGGTTGGGCCTAAAGTCCTATTTGGAAAAATCCAAGTAATTTGGGTTTTGGAAGCCAAAGAGTTTTGATTTTAAATCATGAGAATAATTGTCTCACACTCTCATTTTTTCCAGCTGGCATTTCAAGAACTAGCCCCTTTCAAAGATAGTGAAATGAGATACCAGGTTATGGCATTCAGCATGTTGAGGAATAGGGAATTTCTCAGTTTCTGCACCTTTTAGTATTCTGGGAACCTGTATGGAAGGGAATTGAATTATTTAGATAACTTGACAGAAAGAATAAAGAAAAATCATGTAATTCTCTTATGCAATATGTATCAAATGGTGATGACCAGGAGATAACTAAGGGATTAGGTCTGTGCTATTAAAACTATTTCTGCAAATTATATTACTGGAAGGTCTGTAGTCATAGAAACATGCTCATGCATATCTATAAACTTCAGCTCCATTCATTTGGGGCTACGTTGGTATCTCAGCCATCACATATATTAAGTCTTCCTTGGGAAAAAAAATAAAGTCTTCCTTGGAACCATGGCAAAGGTCATAATCGATATATATATATAGTTGGCCCTTCCTCTCTGCAAGGCCAGATCTAGAAAAGCAGTAGCTGGAATGGCCTAGCCCAGTCACGCTCACATAGGAAGATGACAGGGGAAACAAGATCGTTCCTCTACTGTCATTAATGGACTTAAAGAAAAATAGCCCTCTTTCTCTCTTTCTTAACATGTAAAATACTTAGGTACTATGGTACAATGATTTTGATGATAATCACTAATAACCTCATACTATTATGCTTTATGATTTATAGTGCTTTTTACTTACATTATTTCTGACCCCTGTGTCTCACAATCCTGCCTGGTAAGTGCCATTAGCCTCATTTGACTGTTAAGAAAACAAAACTTGGCTTTAAGTTAGAGTCCATAAACTGTTGGCCATTGGGCAGCTTCTGACTGCACAGAGCAGCATGCACAGAGTGTTTAGAAATTGTGAATGACTTAAGAATATTTAAAGGTACAAAATTTTCATGTAAAAGCCTGGATTTCCAACTTCTCTTTAAAAATATCACAGTTTGGCCATCATTTCACTAGAGCTAAGTGCGGATGACTTTCTTTAAGCAGAGCTTGAGTGCTTCCATTTGCTACAGTCCCACTGTGACCCATTGCCCATCACTGCTCTTGTTTCTTCATCAGGTTCCCTGCCTGGCCTCCCTGTAGACACTGGAGTTTGCAACCAGTTAAGAAACAGCTTAAAATCTAACAGCTAATAAAAAAATGCAGTAGAAGAATTTGGAACCAGAGGCTCAGACACCTAGTTCACCTCTGCTTCAGTTTCTAGGGCATTGACTCTGAAACTTTAGTACACATAAGAGTGACTTGAATCAGACCCTGAGATCCCAGGTATGGGGGTCCAAGTCTGCATCTTGAAAAATCACCCAAGGATGTGATTAATTCAGGTCATCTCCTTACACAACATGAGTCTGTGATAAAATGCAAGGGACACTGTCCTAGGAATCTGGAGACCTGGGAGTCTCTTTGGTCTTATGTCTAAACTAGTCTGTATGCCAGCCTACCTCCCTGCCAGTGAATAATCAAGTATTTGGGCACCTACAGAATGCTGTGCTCTCTGGACCTAGGCAATGCAACTTTTGATTTTTTAGAATCATTTGTCATCTGTAAAATGGGTTGATAATATTTGCCTTCTCTGTGCTACTTGGATATTGTGTGTTTCCTCAAGCATCCATTCTTCACGTTGTTATTGAATGCTATCTTGTAATATGCATCTGCTTGGTAATGGGGTTCAACATGACAATTAAGAAGTGGTGATTCAGTGGAGTTGTCTGACTGAGCTGTGGGCCTGGAATGTCCAAAAGATACATTGATATTTAACTTATGTTGGTGTCTTAGTTTGCTAACGGCTGACAATGCAAAAATACCAGAAATGGATTGGCTTTCATAATGGGGAATTTATTAGGGTAAATTCTTACAGTTCTGAGGGTGTGAAAATGTCCAAATTTGGTGATGCTGGCTCACCAAATATCGGCTTCTCTGCTGATTCTGGACTCATGCCACCTGGTAAGGCAAAATGGCAGCTGTCCATAGGCGATTAGGCATATGGCTCATTTCTCCCCAGGCCTCTTCTCTTCAGCTTCAGGCTGCTCTGATTCTAGCCACCAGCCTCCCTCTCAGTCCCTCAGAGTTTCTCTGAGTTTTTTTTTGTATGTGACTGTAGGCGATCCTGGAGTCTTCTCTCACACAGTAGGGTGAAAGCTTACAGTTCTCTTTCTATGTGTGTTTATGCTTTCAGTTATCCATTTATATAGGACTTCAGGAAGGAGGGCAAGAACCACCCTGGATCACTGAAATAGTCCAGGCAAAGGCTGTAAAGTGATCTAATAAAATGTGATTAATCAAAAGGCCCGTTAACTGACTCTAACCAAAAGGTCCTACATAAAATAGGTTTACATTTACAAGGGTGGGTTCTTAAGAAAATAACTTATTAGGGTCCACAAAAGACTCAAACCAGGACAGTAAGTACTGTCTTATGCAGATTCAACATGGAAATCATAGAATCACATAGTTTATATTTCTATGACCCTATGCCTTTCAAGGTGACCATTCAATATATTCAGATGCACTTGAAATAAAATGCCTTCTTATCCAAAGGCAATCCAAGATTTTCGTTTTCATGACAGTGCATTTATGGAATTAGGCAACTACTCAAACATCAGATTGTACTCCTAAATATTACGTTTGTTTCCATAAAATTTAGAATAGTTTAAATATTAGCCCTTATCTGTGTGAGTATATATATCTATATATATATCTATACCTAAGTTAGGTCTTATACCTTCCCTCAGCATTTTCCTTTAAGATCTTAGGAAGACAAACAGTGACTATAAACCCCTAGCCATCCCAAAAGTTTTGAAAGTTGACTAAGTACTTGCTACTCAAAATGTAGTTTCAGAAGAGCTGGAACCACTATGTTCTATGTGATTCTTGCTATGAATCTAAATTCTTAGGCCCCAAATCTGCACTGAACAAGCTCTCTAAGTCATTGCTATCCATAGTCAAGCCTAAAAAGTCAAAGATTAAGTTCCTTTTCATATCACCCCCAACAGACATGGTGGTTTGGTTGGTAGATTTATATTATAGTGACTCTTGGATGCAGAAAGCCTAGATAGTAGAAAGTGGAAGGAGTTTTAGGGTGTCTACATACTGACCTGTCTCAGAAATGGCCTTTTTTCCCCACCTTGATTTATGAGTCAATGTGGTGGGAGATAGTGGGTACTTAGAAATACAAAGAGAGGACTAAGTACAAAGCATTTTTTATTGATTTATAGATATTATGTAAGTATTATGGTCATTTACATTTTGTCTTTCACATGTGTTGCTAATGTTTTCCTGTTTTGATTGCTTATTTTTGTTTATAGTGTTTAGCAGAATTTTCATGTTTTTATGTAGTGAAATCATTGTGCTTTTTTTTCTTTAATCATTTCTTCCTTTGCTTTTATGTAGAAAACAGTGGTTTTCAACCTTGGTTACACATTGAAATTATCTGGTAAGTTCTGGAAACCACTGATGATTGGACCCCCTATACCCTCTCCTGAATTGATTGCTCCCAGGGGTCCCACCTGGGCATCAGGATTTATGAAAGCTCCCCAGATCATACTATTTTACAGCCAAGGCTGAGAACCACTGACCTAGAAAATCCATGCCCATAGCAACATCAGATAATATTCAGACATATGTTCTTCTAATATTTCCATAGTCTTATTCTTTACATATTTGTCTCTTTGGTTTAGTATAAGATATGAATTTGAACTCCATTCAGGATATATTTGAACTCTTTGAATACTACTCCGTTCTTTTTGCCTATATGTCTTCCTCTTCTATTCATTTGTTTTTTGTGCTTTTATTCCAATAGATAATTGTTCTCTCCTTCAAATTCCATATGACTTACTACTACAATGATAAAGGGTCAGAAAGTAACACCACAGAGGTAGCAAGGTCAGGAAACTTCTGGTCTCAAACATCTTAGGAAGACGCAGGAAGGGATTGGATATACTGCTTCATTTGCAAACAGCCACTATTGGAAGCATAGTCTTTCACTGACTAAATTGGTTAATGACCGAGCAATTTATTCAGTTTCGATTGACTCTCCCACAGTCTTGACAGTAATCAGCAGAGAGAGCCAGTGGAAACTTCCTTCTCCATCATTCCACAGGCTCTGAAACTTGATCTTTGGATGGTTGCTCTATAATTATGACTGCTCTACTGGCTGTAAGGAGTTTTGTGAATGGACAAAGGGGCTGTCGGAAGTAGGCATATCTGATGCTGGACATTAATATGGTTTTGTTGAAAGTCAGAGGTCTTGACTTAGCATTATAAAGCCCAGAATTCATCTTGGAGACAGAAATACCTTTTTTACCATAAATAGCAGATGACATCACTACAGAAGGCTTTGCAGCCTTTGGACCAATTTTCCAGTCTTCTATGTCCCATTAGATTGGCCCCTAGTCCTAAAATGTTATAAGATTGAAGTTCTAGGCTCTAGCTACAGCTATAAATAATCATTCTCAGCTTCACTTTAGACTCCCTTTGTTTACAAATTCAAAGGGCAAATGGAATATATTTTCTTTCTTAACATATGCTTGACTGCCATTCAGACTGAATTCTTCAACTTCATTGTATTTCATTATTCAAGAACAAGTAGAATTTTTGACATTTTAACTTGAAATTTGTGGTCATAAAATTCACAAAATGCAGGGCATGATAACCTAAGCCAGGCATATGGACATGTCAAAATGAATTTCGCTACACCAGGCACTGAGACTTTGCTATGAGTTCTCACAGAATATAATAAGCTGATACAGATATTGCACTGCCTTCCTCTTTACACCATGCCCAATATAGCCATCATCTTTATAAAAGACATCTCCAGGTAGCATGAGCTTTAGGAGTTCAGAACTACAAATACTCTACATGAATGAAACTCAAAAAGAATTTTTTGAGTGAAGGAAGCCAGGCACAAAAGAATGTGTTCTGTATGGTTCCATTTATATGATGTGCAAGAGCAGGCAGAACTGATGTATGATGATCAAAGTCAGAAAAATGGATAACTTGAGATGGGACTGACTAGGATAGGAAAGAGGGAACTTTCTGGGTGATGGAAATGTTCTATATGTAGGTGATGGTTACACTAGAAAACTCTTGTTAAAATTCATCCCAAATACACTAACTACTTGTACATTTTAATTTCTATAAGCTAAAAATCAATAAAGCATCATTAGTGGAAAAAAGCATTATAGCAGATCAAAGAAAGGAGGGGCACTGGGTAAACTGGGTCTTAGTTTCCTGGCTACTACGACAAATACCACTAAATGGGTTGGCATAAAAGGTGGGAATTTATTGGCTCACGGTTTTGAGGCTAGAAGAAACCCAAAATCAATGTGTCATCAACACAATGCTTTCTTCGTGAAGACTGGCATTTGGGGCTGCCTGTCAGTGAACCCTGGTCCTTGGCTCATTTGTCACATAGCAATGCACATAATGGAGTCTGATGGTCTCTCTCTTCTCTTCTGGGGTCCATCGAAGTTCAGTTTATTTCCTGAGGCTTTCTCTCTGTCTGAATTTCATTCCACTTATAAAGGACTCCAGTAACAGGGTTAAGACTCATCCAGAATGAGGTGAGCCACACCTTAGCAAAAGAATCAGTATCTTTAAGAGACACTATTTACAATGGCCTCACATCCAGAGGAATGTTTCATTCTGGGGTGCATAATTCAACTTATATCATGTGCAAAGATCTAAAGAAGATGGTGGCTTTGAAATGGGTCCTGAAGGATGAACAGCATTTATTCAGGGCCAATTATATGGGAAGAAGAAAAACTATAAGGAGTGTTCAGTAAAGAGTCAGTAGTTCAATGGGTCTTGTACTTACAGGGTAGGTATGGGAATAATACTTGCAACACAGTTGTGGGAGAGATGGAAGGGAGCTTAGGGGCTGAAATTGAATTCTTAGCCAACTGAATAGCCACTAAATGTTTCTGAGAAGGGGAGTGGTGTGATTGTGGCTGTGCTTGCGTAAGAGAAGTCTTAGGAAAAGTAGGGAGAGACAGACAGAAGTTAAGAAGCTTCTAGAGTTTCCAAACAAGCAAAATTGGTGGTAGACTGAATGAAAAGTCAAAGGAATGGGGAGAAGGAGCCAGTGCAATGGAATGAGTTGTGAAGGAATTGTCTCTGAGTTGAATGGATGTGGGAGGTAAAGGAGACCTTGAGGCCAAAGGTTTTAAGCATGGCTGATAGGAAAAAGAGCAAGTCTGAGAGAGAGTATTGGACATCAGAAAGGAGAGGAAAAACAGGGCAAGTAGTGAGCATATTTTGGATACACAGTAAACAATCAGCAAGTCTGAGAAGATCAAATACAAGTTTTGGGGAGATTCTTCCAAATCATTAACTTTCAGTACTTCTTGAATTCGTTTATCTTTTGCTTTTTAATCCTGACCTAAGGTTTTGGATGCTACCAATTCAAGAAGCAAACAATGGTGACATTTTTGTTTAGGTATTGTTTTCATTTTTTTTCTTCTTAATATCATGACGACTCAGCTTTCAAATTCTTCAGAGCAATACAAACATTTCTTCAAAGAGCATACCCTGGGAAGTGGACTTGGCTCAACGGTTAGAGCATCCACCTACCACATGGGAGGTCCACGGTTCAAACCCAGGACCTCCTTGACCGGTGTGGAGCTGGCCCACATGCAGTGCTGATGCGTGCAAGGAGTGCCGTGTCACACAGGAGTGTCCCCCGTGTAGGGAAGACCCACGTGCAAGGAGTGTGCCCCATAAGGAGAGTCGCCCAGCATGAAAGAAAGTTCAGCCTGCCCAGGAGTGACACCGCACACATGGAGAGCTGACGCAGCAAGGTGATGCAATAAAAAGAGACACAGATTCCCAGTACCACAGACAAAAATAGAAGCAGACACAGAAGAACACTCAGCGAATGGATACAGAGAATAGACAACTGGGGGGTGTGGGGGGAGAGGAGAGAAATAAATTTAAAAAACAAACAAACAAAGAGCATACCCTGAAATGGCAGTTCCATCTTGATTATGGCCACAGTCCAAACTTCAGGCATGACAATCTTAGAAACATGAAGACATCTAAAAATTTGGTCCATTTTCTACTCAGAATGTAAAGTTATCTTACTGGTCTATTTTTTACTCAGAATGTAAAGTTATCTTACTGGGAGGCATCACTGTTTAGGGGTGAGCTGTATGGGAGTGCAGGAATCTGAAAAGCCAGTTGGATATTCCATCTCTACTCTTTTTAAAGTTGTAATCATGGAAAATTGTTTACATTCTTAGCTTTAGCTTACTCTTTTGTAAAACCAGATAATGATGTCTACCTCAGAGGGTTATTTTGAGTACCAACCAAATTAATTGGTGTCAAAATGCATTATAAACTGCAACCCATTAACTAAATTTGAGTAGTTGTTACTTCATTTCATAGTGATGGAGTCCCCATATTTGGTAGAACCTTTACCTTCTTCATCATTAAATGTGCTCCCAGTATATTTCAACGGCAGATTAATCTTTGCAAAGATTAATTTATGACTGTAGTACTTGACCTTACCCTCCCTGCACATGGTATGGGCCTATTAGAGTGAGGGAATATGGAAATGAATGAGGAAGAATTGGATAATTACTGAAATCGTGACTGAATCCTCTCTAAAGGAATTTTCATTCTCCTACTTTCCCATTTTGTGTCTCAGTTCCCTTGGACCTTCCAGAGGGCAGTTATGGAGCCCTGCTTAAGGGAATACTCAGTACCTAGACACTGCAGTTCCTAAACTGGACAAAAACAACTTTTTGAGTCTGATGAGGATGATGTTACAATTGTCAGGTCAGGTTCTGCGACTACTGCCCATGGCTACCGAGTGCCAAGGAGGCTGCCACAGGGGAGGCTGCTCAGAAACACAGCCTGTCAGTCTGTGTCTTTGAATTTTGCTGCTGATGTTGTACTCACTGTTGCTGTCACTTCTGCATCAAGTTCACATGCTGCAGTTGACAGGGTAACACCATTGTTCAGCTTGACCAGCCTTGTAACCATAGCAAATCGACTGCTGTGAGCATGTCCCCAGGTAGGTACACATGTCAAGTTTCAAACTCCAGGTATGATTTTTGTTTCTCTTTTTTTTTTTTTTTTTTTACAAAACAGGTGATATGTTTCTGGAAAGTCATGTGTGAAGGTACTATCTCTAGACCAAATGTATTTTTCCATTGGTATCCTTTGGAAGTTTAAAAAGGTTAATGTCTGACTGATTCTTCAGTAGGTGGTAGCATTAGGCACTTCAGAAAGGCGGTTCCAAGGGAAATCTGGCTCAATGTGAACAATTCTTTTGTCAAGAAAAATAACCTGATAAAGTTATGTTCTAATATATCTCTTTTAGAAGTTCAGATCTTCATGTCTGGTGAGGGCATGTACATAAACATTCTACTTCCTAATCTCTGCATTTTCCTACTCACCATTTCTGCTAACCATTTGAAGTTATCTTAGGTTTGCTAGGCTGCTATCGTAAATACCATACCACATACTGGTATTTGGCTTAAACAATGAAAATTTATAGTCTAATGGTTTCAGAGGCCGGAACCATTCCATTCTGGCTGGCAATCCTTGGCGTCTTTTCCCTTTCCATCACATGGTGATATCCCTCTCCTCTTCTTGGTTCCTGCTGACTTCTGACTCCTACCCATGGCTTTCTATTTATAAACTTTCCAGTAATAAGATTGAGACCCATCCTGGTTCAGTTGGCCACACCTTAACTAAAAATACCATCTTCAAAAGGTCCTATTCATGATGTGAAATATAAATATGGGTAGACTTGCATATTTAAGACCATTTTTCTTTGAACCTGAACAAATGTAAGTTAATACTACAAAATGTTAATATCAGACAAAAAAAAAATTATACTAAGTGATAGAGACCAGACAAAGTGTACTACATACTGTATGGTTCTGTTTACATAAAGTGTAAATATAAATCAACTTATAAAGATGAAATGAGATTAGTGGTTATATGTAGCTCTGAGGAAAGAATGCTAAGGGATATGGTGTCTTTCTCTTTGCAGTAATGAAATTGTTCTAAAATTTTTGAGATGATGAAAGTACAACATTGTGATTCTATTAATACCAAAAGTTATTGATTATACACTTTGGGTCGAATAGCCAAAAACAGCAGCTATGTACAGTGGGTGAAGCATAGAGAGACTGTGAGGTAGGAATTTTCTTGTTTGTCTGGTTTTTTATTATATTATTGAAATAATGAAAATGATTGAAGTGATGAATGCACAACTATATGATTATAGCAAATACCATTGATTGTATACTTTGGATAATTGTATGCTTTATTAATATTTATCAGTAATATTGATTTGTTAAAAAAAAAAAAGGTCCTATTTACAATGAGTTCCAAACAATAGGAGTGAGATGAAGATTAAGAATGTTTTTTCTTGCATACATAATTCAACCTACCACAGAAGCCATTGGGAAAAAAATGGAGCAAAAGTCGAAAAATGCCTCAAATCATCTGGAATATTATCACTCCATTATCAGTATATTAAGGCTGTTTCCATAATCAAAGGGAAAGACAATTTCAGGGTATGCTCTTTGAGGAAACAATTGCATCATTTAGAAGCCATTGGTTTTCATGGATGGGATGCTTAATATTTTCCTGATTTTCCAATAATCCCAACAGGTCTGCAACATGAGATAGGTCTGCAACATGAGATAGGTGTAGTGTTGAAACTTGGACAGTGAGAAGTTTGTGCACAATTGAGAAAGTTGGTGAGTTGGAACATGAGCTGAACTGATTACCCAGCACTCATTTCAACACGAATCTGGGGTTCCCTTGCATCTATGCATACCTGCTTTATGGGGAAGAATTCTATGCTAATGGGACATTTGTGATTAAGGTTTCTCTAAAGCATCTTGTCATCTCTATCTTGAATATCAAGGGTTTATACATGGTCTCCAGTTGCTGTTCTTATTAGTGTCACTGAGATCTGACCCTTTGAATTTTTCTACCATGTCCTCAGCCAATTGTTCTCATAATTTTTAGAATGATTATGTATTAGTTCCTCAAACATTTATAATGTGTTTACTATGTCCAGGTACATTTAGACCCTCAGAGAAACAAAGATGCATTTTACAGAGTCTCTGTTTTCATTTACCTGAAGTTTTGTGTGAGAAAGAAGGACAAAATGTATCCTTTGCATCTTTGTTACCTTATCACAATCAAGGTAAAGTCTGGGGCCTGAGAGGAGGGATAAGAAAATCTGTTAATGGAGGAAGCGATATTCCAGTTAAATCTTGAAGGACAAATAGGATCAAGGCAAGTAAGTGTATTTCAGGTAAAAGATAATCATGCCTCAATAGGAGACCTACAGTTAGAATTTTTCATAAACCTATTTTGACTGAGTCCTTTTCTGGTTTGACAATGTAGCATATTTTCGAAGTGATGAATAAATCAGCTGTGTTTTCTGTAGGCAAGTGAACCAGCTCTTTGGCATCATCGCTGTAGGCTCCTTTCTTTTAAAGGTTTACAGCAGGTCTGGCTTGGGTTCAGGAGGATGGTGTTACACAGAGAACTCTGGCCCTTAGATCAGTGTGAACAACTCCCAACAAGGATCAAAGTAATTAGCTACTCAAAATGATACATGTGAAGGCAGCAGGGCAGTGGATAGCTCTCAGTTAAATATAATGAATTTCATCTTAAACACTAGTGACGATATCATCTAGAAAAGTTAATTAAAGATGCCACTTCATTACAGAGTTAGGCTGGTGTGACAGCTCACTGTCTCAAAGTCCTTGATGAAATGAACATAGTGTTTAGCAACCCTCAAGTTCTGGTTGGCTTCAGCCAAAGTTTCCTTTCGTCATTGGAGAGATTTAATCCAAGCACATCTTCCTTGTCTACTTTTCAGGATTTTCACTACCCATTGTTGCTTTAGGAGTGACACATTCCTGGCTTTGTCCTCTCACTTTTATTCCAGGAGACTCTGGGTAGCTGTGCTGTCCCGTGCGGTAGCCACATGTAACTACTTAAATTAATTAAAATTAAATGGAATTAAATATCTGTTCCTCAGGCCCACTAGTCACACATCAAGTTCTCAATAGCCATATTGGAGGGACAGCTAATTGAACTTTTCCATCACTGCAGAAAGTGCTATTTGACACTGTTGGTCTATATCCATTCATGATTAAAAGTCCCATCTACCCATCTGGTAAGAGTACTTGTCCCCAATACCTTTAGATTATGCCCCTCCTCAAGAAAACCGTCTGTGATAGAAATGGAAAGCATCATACTTAACTGGCAAATGATCAAAGTGAGACGTTAATATTGTTTCTTCTATGCTCTGAGTCAGATGTCACCTATTTCATTCACCACAATGGTATAACTTATGCTGGAGGAGAGTTAAAACATTAAAGCAGAAAGCAGGAAATTCACTGTTTGAGTTCCCTAATTTTAGAAATTATATTAATAAAAGTTAATTGACAACATGAATGTTGATTTGGAATGCTAAATTAGAGAAATATATTTTTGTGAAATTTTGCAGATGTGTAAATTTAGCCAAATTGGACCTCATAGATTTGAGAGTTTGTTTTTATTTTGTAAAAAATATTTTGCGAATGCTGGCATTTTAAGGTGATAGAGAATGAACTTCTCTTCCCCCGCTTGGGGTTTAAGTAGCAGCCAAATCATTCTTTACATAGGGGATTGGGATGTGGCTGTTGGCAACACATTTTATGGTTGGATCTTTAATTCGAAGATAAAGTGAAAGCTTACCAACAAGTAAAAATTTATAGTTGTCTTTATTTTTCACTAATCAGGCAATGAAAATACATGGTACAAAAATAAGTGGGATGATATTCGATTTATCTGTCCTGCAAGCTTATATGGATAGAATATTCAAAGTCTAGATAATTAGATAATTTATCTTTAAGCTTTAAAGATCTACATGTGTTTCTTTTAGGGGAAAAAAAGTACAAAATTGAACCCCAATCACTACCACCCCCTACCCCCCCACAACTCCATGTCAAAACTTCTTCAGGTGTTTAATGGTATATTATTTCAATTTCCAGTTGAAAAATGACTTGCCATAGTTTGTGTTGTTGTCTATTTAGGTGCCTAATTGACATAGGAAAGATTGAAGTATGTGACAATTTAGGTGATTAATAAGTAGTTGTTTTTGGATTTAGACTATATTCCTTAAAATAACTTTGTATTTCTCCTGCAAAAGTTTGGCTTGTGGCTGGAATGTTCAAAGTCCGGAGAAATTATTTGTAAGCTTAAAAGATATACAGGGTTTTTTAGGGGGAAAAAAAGTGCAAAATGAATTGCAGCCACCCCTGGTGAAAACTTCACGAAGTACTTAATGGTATATTTTCAGTTTGCAACGAGTAAAGGAATTGCCAAAGGTTTTGTTGCTCTTTGTTTATTCACTCAGGAAAGAATGAGATACGTGATTAATAAGTTGTTGCTGATCGATGGATAGATGAGGACTGCTATAATTATTATGTAATACTTTTCCATGGAGAATGCACAAGAGTACAGCCAGGTACTCATTTGGCTTTGAGCCCTAGGTGGTTAGTTTGACATGTTCTGAACACCGCTCAGCTGCCTGGCCAATGTGCATAAAGCAGGGATCAAGGACAATCACCTCCATTCCTAGGGAAATTCCTGGACAGATAAGCCCATTTTAAATTGGGAGAGACCAGAACTAGGATGTATTATCTTAGTATTCCTATTATTTATTTTAGCTTCTGGTTTATTTTTATACTCTCAAATACATGTGTAGACTATATGATATAGGGTAAGTTACTTTATGCAATTCTGAGCAGAAACTGACTGCTTCTTTTGGATTAATATCATATTATCAGTGAAGTCATCCAAGTGTAATTCTACACATGGAAGCAGGAAATGGACGTTTGGGCACAATATTGGTACTGGGCGCAGAGCACAATCTTGGAGTTTCCACATATCTGATTTTATTCCAGATGAAATAAGCTCCCTGATGCTAGGGACATCTTTGTGAACAAAAAACAAGCATAACATATAAGGCAACTAGGAATATTTTCGCTGAGACAGCTGGCAATGCCTATTGGTATACATACACCGTCAAGGACACTGCTAATTAAGAAAGAGTCCTATTTATTGGAATGTAATTAAGTTGATGAGAATGAGCTGTAGGAAAAGAACATCAATGATCATTTTAGAAATTTTTGCTAGCATCTTCTAATAGGCAATTGTGCACAGCAGACAAAATAGCTGTTGGGAGCAGCATAGGATCAGAATGAGCGTCAATATTCATGACTATAGTAATTTGTTTTATCCTCACTCTCCCCTACCCCAAGCATACACACTCTGCTCTGTACACCAGTGTTCTTTAGGCCCCAATTAATTTTTCTATTATTTCCTAATTTTGCAGCAGTGTATAAAAGTCCATCACGTGCTGTATACTTGGACAAATTACTGTGAACTTCTCTAGATTCTGAGTTTCTTCATTTATAAAGTGGGGTCATTGCAATATCTATTTCTTCAGGTTGTTATGAATTTTAAATGAGTACTAAAATCGTCAATAATTCCTGGCATGTAGTAAGTGCCATATGATTGCCATTTTTCCAAAATGTCTGGTCTTTAGGAAGCTTTGCATTACTTATCTGAAAATTCACATTTGGTTCATGTAATTGTCTTCTCTTCTCTTGTATAAAATTCCATGGACCAGACCATTTCTAGGTTCTATTGCCCATGTGGTATCCCAGTACCTCCCATGTACCTTCCTTAAGTAGTCATCAATCCATATTTGTGGATGAATGGCTGCTTGATTCCACCTTCTCTGGATGATCAATCAGGACATGGTTCCATGTTGATTCTGATTCTATCAAAATATAATATATAATCCTATTTTTTGTTTATTTTTCTTAGAGTCATTCTGTAAAAATTAAGATTGGCTATCAAGCCTACATGTTATCAGAAAGAAAAATCATTCTGTTTCCTTTTCTCTATTATTAAGAAAAAAATGTGCAGAAATCTTTTTTAAAAATAAGTTTCTCATGAGATAAATGTGAACACTCAATGTAAAGTCCAGGCCGGGAAATGGAGTAGAGGTCAGGATGAGAGAGATATAGGAGGTAAAAGTGATATATACACATAAAAAGTTAATATTATTAATGTTATTACTCTCAATACCATCTGAGGGGTTTGTACCTGTCATAGAAATAAGGTTTCACTTAATTATCTCAATCTTCATTAATCCATGTGTAATATATCCTGTTTTGATCACAAGTTTACAGAATGAAAAATAACCCTGAAAGCAATATTCAGATAGATCTCATCAGTTAGCCAATTTGATTTGTAGCATCATTTCTTTGCTGCAAATTAGTTTCCCCATATTGATGACATTCTTCAATTGTGTACTTTATCCCTTTTCTTTGTACCCTCTAAAAGTACCCAGAACAAGACAAATATGTAGAGGGCCTTTGGGCAGTAGACTGATAATATTCACTAGACCCCCTAGTCCTACCAAATATTTTCTGACCGCCATAGAGCGAAATTTGTTGTTTCATAAAATAGAGCCGTTTCTCCTGTTTCAAATTCTCCAAAGCATTGCTACCACCCTTATCATAAAAACCACAGTTCCTATCAAACCTCAAAAGGCTCTCAGCTCCCTTAGCCTGTCCACTCACACCCTGCTTTAGGTCCTTGAATTAATCAAGCTCTGTCCCCCTCCAGGGTCTTTGCTCTTTTAGGTTCCTAAACTAAATTATGTCCCATTCTGTGATTTTCTTTCTCTCAGCTAGTACCAGGTTCTATATTTGTTACCTTTGTGATACTTATTATAACTTACATACATAGACATTTTTTTTGTTAGTTCCTTATATTTTAGCCTCATTGAGTGACTCTAACCAGGGGCACACGTTAAATGCCAAGTAATGTTGAATATACAGGTACCGCCTAGAGCCAACAGTTAATTTCCAAGTTCATGGGTGTATGAAATTGGGAATGTGAAATAAGTATAACAGTTCTTAATAAAGTACCCAGGTAGGATGAAGCCACCCTCTCATCAAACATAAGGGACAAGCCACACCTGCTTTCCCAGTTCCAAGTGATTTCTAAAAAGCCTTCAGGTAAGTGAAATAGATTTTTTTTTTTTTTTAAATCATAGCAGTCAATTTTCCCTCCTTATCTTCCATCTGTCTGATCAAAGAGGCAGTATGTCTGGCAATGCTGTCAGGGTGGTGGGTGAGCTCAACAGAGGGGCAGGTCACAAGTAACATCTGACTTGACATTTGACAGTATCTTGTACATCTGCACAACACTGTCCAAGTGCTGGAAACATACAGGCAGCTCCGCTGATTCTATTATCAAATAGGTAAGGGACTGTTCCTTAACTTGATAGAGCAGGTGGAAACCCTTACTCCCCTATTCTGAACTCTGTGTACAATTTCATGGAAGAAGAAATTTTCTAAAGAGGGCTTTCTTTTATGCCCTGCCCAACACACACACACACAATTATTTACACTTGAGCTTGGCAAATCATCCTTGCCACCTGACGTTCTTAGGAAAAAGCATCAAGCATAAGTACGGCTGTAAATCTCAGGGTAAGTTTAGGTGTTGGGTTATACTTACTAACATGGAATTTGCTTTAAATACCACCTCATTTCTAACTCTGAAGTGTCTCCTGATTAATTCAAATTAAACTACTCCAAAGCCAAAGTGGTATGTGTTACAAAACATGAAAGTGAGCAGGCTGAAATTTTTTAATTTTCCCTACTTATTAGCTATCTGTTCTGGGAATAAATTGAAAGTGCTAATTTCCTGGGTTTTAAATCTATTTTTAAATGCATTAGGCCAAGAAAAAGGCAAAAACAATTTGAATGTAGAATAAATTTCTCATCTTTGAAACAGAAGTAAAATTGTGCTGCCTCTTAAGATATTACTGTAGATTCCTGCCCTGCCCCCCCCCCCCCCCCAACATGGCTCCCTCATCTATCTGCTCCTCTTCTTTAAGAGGCACAGGGAAACAAATGCAGGACCTCCCATGTGCAAGGAGGGCACCCAGTTGCTTGAGGGCACACATCCGCTCCCTAATTTAGACTTTAGATGGCAAGCTCCTGTTAGCATACGGTGATGCTTAAAGCTGTTTTATGAACTCCACCTAATCCTCTGCTTTTGTCATACATTACTGTATATTACCATAAAATCTCATTTACATTGACATCAGTTTCTTGGGCCATATCATCTACCCAGTTAACCCAATATTAAATAATGAAAATAGTTGTCTCAAAGCCCATATATTTTAAGCTATGATAGTCAAGGCACCCCTTCCCTAACAGGGTCTTTGTAAATAATAATATCTGTTAGCCTACTAGAATCATCCTTCTTTTCTAGATTATTGCCATGGTGCAGACTATATCCTTATGACTACTCTAAACAAAAACTAACCTCCACTACCTATAGATCAGAAATCTAAGTTATCATACAAAACTGAGTGTTCACTGTCTAGTCTGAAAAGAGACCTGGGTTCAAATGCCTACATGGTGATCAGGACCTGGGGCAAGTTCTGGGAGTATACCAGATGGTTACCACATTTGAACCTGAGCCTGCACTGGCCCAGAACGCCCTTCAGCCAACTCTCACTTCTACTCTGTGATGAATCTCAATTGCCACATGCTCCAGGGCAGCTTCTCTAACTCCCCAAGCCTGAGTTAGGTGCCTTTCCTCTGTGCTTCCATAGCATCTGGGATACTTAGAGCTTGTCACACAGTATCGTA
Organism: Dasypus novemcinctus; assembly: GCF_030445035.2. Classification (NCBI taxonomy): domain Eukaryota; kingdom Metazoa; phylum Chordata; class Mammalia; order Cingulata; family Dasypodidae; genus Dasypus; species Dasypus novemcinctus. Next base: position 45,538,018 of record NC_080698.1, on the reverse strand, counting down.
AGTGCCTATTTCTTGAGCTTCCTTCTCAGAAATGGTGAGACTCTCAAAGGAAGAACTCTAGTGTAGCTTTGGGTCCTCAGCTTCATGCTTGGTGCAGAGAAGGTACGGAAACACAGGATTGCTTAATGAATACTAAAATGAATGAAAAGTTTGTTATACTACCAAAGCCTCCATTTTCTGGTCTACGGGGTGGGCTTATTATAAAGATCAAATCTGTACATTTTTAAAAACTCATATTTTAGACCCTCAATAAATGGTAGGTTGCTTTTCATTTGAATAAGCAGTCCCTACAGAACAAATGCCCATAAAGATAACCTGAGTTTAACAAGGACAGGGTGAATTACATGCTGTTGTAATAGAACATCAGACAGGTTGGCGGTACTAAAGATGAAGGTTCAGATTTAGGCACTTAACATTTTCTAACTCCTTAATTCTTCTGAACCTCAACTTTGATATCTGCAGAGCAAGGAAGAAACATGCTTGGCCTACTAAGCTGTTGAAAAGTTGAGACCATCTAGGTTAAAATAAATAACTTAGAAATTATAAAAACAAATTTTGCAGTGAAACAGAATAAATTAAATAGCTAGGAAAACAAAACCAATGACAATTAAATGGTTTTGCTGGCTCCAACGTTAGGTTCTGTACATATAAGCTGTCGTTACTCCTACAGGGCAAGTATTATTATCCCCATTAATGCTTATGGAAGAGGCAACTCACTCACAAAAGGTTAAATAACTGGACCAATGTCACATAAATTGCCAATTGTTCATCAAGAGAAAATGAATATAACAATGGATATTAATTAGATCATATATAAAAACAGATCTCTGTACTACAACTTGTACCATCCAGCCCAGGAAGTCAAACCAATATCTATAGCAAGCAGTCCACAAAGTCAAACCACAGCTCTCATAACCATCAGCCCAAAAAGGCTGGGGATTCATCAATAAGTGACAGATTCACAAATTTTGGCTCTAATTCTAATGTAGGAACAGTCAGAAAGAACCAAATATGCACCCCCACTCCAACCAAACATGTAGAATGTCCTCCTTATAATTAGACTGCCTCCAGCTTTCCCATGTCCATAGTCTCCAATCAGGACATATCTGAAGCTTTCCCTTTTTTCACCTTGAAGCTTTTGCACTCCTCCACCTGCTTTTGTGTCTTCGCCAAAGGCAAGTGAGGTGAGCTGACTCTCCTGCTACAGCAGCTTGTTCTCCTTTGAGTGGTCTTTATACATACATACATACAAGTGTAGAATTACTGAATTGGGAGGGTGTTTAGAAATTGCTGGTCTAAATCACATTATTTTACAACTGAAGAAACTAAGATAAGTGAGCATAGGACTCTGGCTCCTAGCCCAATACTTTCTTTGCCTCAATGAATTGAAGTATTTATAGCCAAATAGTTTTTAATATGTAATTGAAAGAAGTCAGAGGACCAGTTTGTCTTAGTGCTATGTGTCAGCACATATAGTGATGAAGGAGGCAGGGTTCTAGTTCTTTCTGAAGTAACAGCCTGGGCACTTTATGAAATAGATTGGAGGCTATGAGAATGAGAACCTTGCCTAAAGACACTGTTGGAGTCCCAAGCTTGTCAATCAGCCTACATCCATAATACAACTGAATTATGTTCCACTAAAATATTTTAAGATGAAGAAACAGTGACACTAAATATCTTGACATTTCAAAGAAAAATTATCTGAATTTTTCTAAAAAGATTTAGAATTGTGCTTTGGGATTCAAAATTAAGATGGTAGTGAACATATACCTTAAGATACAAGTTTGTTTTCCAGCAAGCTACAGCAGCAAGCTTTCAACTCTGGTGTTTGTGGATTTAGCCCTAAGCAAGTAAATGTCATGCTAACCTGTCCACGTCTACAAAAGAGAATTTATTATTTTTATGAATAAGATGCTAGTCTTCCATCAGTGAGTCATTATTTCCTAAGATCTCTAACTTTAATAAGCTAATAAGAACATGTAAAACTGGGAACATGATCTCTGTTCTACATCCATAGAAAACTAGAGTACTAAATTGTGCTCCAGGTAATACTTTAAAGACTAATTTGCCACCTATCATGTACTTGATTTCAAACATGCCTCGATCGATAAGAGTAAAAATTCTTCTCTTTTTATATTTATAAAGTCTGAATGACGAAAAAATAATTTTGAGTGTGCTTTGTAGCCTTTCTAATCTCTGCTGAATTGAACAGTACTCTGACTTGGGAGAGAAATTTCCAATTTATAGATGAGGAAGCTGAGGCTAAAAGACGCACCCAAGGCAGGATGGCCTGATAACGGTTGAGATGGGACTTCAGAGTGCAGTGATCTTTCTCCCCCACCCAACTCTCGGCCCTTTTTAGACTGCCAAAGGAAAGCAACATAGGCACCATTTCAGAGTTTCTCAAAGAGACAAATGAGAGGAGGTGCTTGTACAGGCTTTAGACCCAGGTCACTTTAAGACCATGGTAATGGCACATCTTGACCTGACAAAACATTTGATCCTGTCCCCAGGTTGTCCATCCAGTGATTTTATAGCTATCGAGAATCCACCTGCCTCTGTAACTCCTGATACTTTCTGGGCATTTCATTGAGGAGGGTCCAATTTATCTGCTCAGGGAGCTGCTACTTTATACCAAGTAATCAACACTGCAGAAATAAGACTCTTGGAGGAAGAGAGAAGGACTGGTTTGTGTTGGGGGCTGAGGGTTTAGAGCCTCAGTGCTGCCTGGAGAAACCGGTTACTAATGAGATCATCCCACCCTTCTGTTAACTTAACTCTTGGGGTCTGACTTTGGAAACTACCACTCCCCTAAAATTGTTCCCCTTCTACCTGGAAAATGGCTCCCACATTAACTGATGCTTGACAACTTGCTTCCCATATTCTTGAAACATTCCTTTTCCTCAGTACCAAACCTATCTTCTTGTTTCCTTTTACCCTGACTTTCCTCACCCTTTTCTCTACCTTCTCCCTTTGCTTATATCTTCACCAAGATGCCCTGATGTAAATACACCTCTTTAGAAATCCTAGCATTTGAACATCCTATGCAACATTTCTACCTGGATGTCAAATCACTGCTTCAAACTGAACAGACATTTTGAATGGCAGAGGGAATGTTTCCATCCCTGTTTCAGTCCCCTCTGAGCTGTGCAACCATTAGTATACCACATCTCCTTTCTGATCCTCAGTTTTCCCCCCTATAAAACAAGCAAATGATTTGAAAGGGTTCCTTCAGCTATAAAATCCTGTGATTTTATTTAGAATCTTGCCTCTGTATTAACTGCCTTACTTTGTTCTAGAATAACATATTTTTTCCCTGTTCTCCAGACTGAATTTTGGATTCTTCCCATTCCTGTTCTCTACAACAAACCTTTTGTTGTTATTTCTTTGTACAGCCACTCACATGTATCTGCCTCACATTCTAAACCCATCACCCAGAGCTGGCCCTCATCACAATAAGGCAAATATTAGAGGCATCTACACAATTTCTTGGCTCTTAGCAGTCTGATCCATTGTCTACTCTGTGAATTGGTGCATATAAACTCTCCATTACAAAGATTCACTTTTTTTGTGTGCTCTCCCCCACCCAAAGATATGTACAACTCTTAGCCCCAGTCCCATGAAGTGGCCTTATTTAGAAATTGGGTCTGTGAAGTTGCAATTAGTTAAGATGAGGACAAACAGGACAAGGATGGGCCCTACTCCAGTATGACTTCTATCCTTGTAAGAAGAGGAAATTTGGAGGCAGAGATTGCCATGCTGCATTTGTAAGCCAAGAAATGCCAAGGTTTGCTGGCAAACACCAAAAGCTAAAAGAGGCAATGGAGGATTCTCTCCTATAAGTTCTGTGGGGAGAGTGGCCTCATTAAACATTTATTTTGGACTTCTGTCCTTCAGAATTATCATACACTAATTTCGGTTGTTTTAAGCCACCTAATCTGTGGTACCTTGTAATGGCCATCCTAAAATCCTCCCTGCTCAGAATCCTTCCAAGGTTGCCAAACAGATGATGAACATACCTTTGAAAAGACATTATGGAGCAGCCGGAAGATTTATCCTAATCTTATCTACAGTAAGATTTCTAAGAAAAAGGTAAAATTTATTGGGCCTTTAAAATGACTGGAACCTGAATTATTTCATTAAAACTTCATTTACTCAGAATAGATTTTATCACAGCTATTGCAAATAGTTACATTAATAGTTAAATTTTTAGAGTGTACTATGTGGTCTAATACTTTCTGTACATTGCAATTTTATAATATCTGAGAAGGATTGAACCTCCTGCTCAGAATGCCAGTCTTTGGGGAGAAAGCAAGGCCTTGACACCTGGATTTGGACTTTGCCCTGCCTCAGATCTGTGGGCTCTTAAATTTCCATTGAATAAGGCAACCCTTTGCTTGAGCAGCCCAGGAAACTAGAAAACATGTCATTCCAAAGCCAAACTGTAGTTTTGGAATCCCTCAGTAGACTAATTGGGCATACAGTAAATCCTTAAGGTTTTCTATGTACAGTTCTGCTTCAAATATTTAATCACTAAAAATCTCTGCTCCCCCTGATGCCCACATGTCCCCTCATGGAGCCCTCATTCATGCAATAGATGAAGCAGCACTAACCCCACTACCATCCCCTGATCTGCTTCATTTGTCTTTAAAATAATGCTCATCATGAATGTAAGCTCTAAGAATTTTGATCAGGTTGGTTTTGTTCCTGATTAGATCTGATTCTCAAAATAATCTTGTCATGTAGACATTTCCCGCTCTATATTATAGAAGAGCACAGTTGGAAGAAGTTTGTGATTTGTGCTCAGATGCTAACCCTAATCTGAGGTTCTGAGGCCCAAGGATGCTTGGTCCACTGTACTGTAAGCCTGTTTAACGAAGTTGACATGTGCTGCTCCCCAGAATGTTAGCCATGCCAGCTTCTGGACTGGAGAAGTGCATCCCTCCTACCCAGGAGATTTTATACATTGCTGCTTAGGTTTTACCTTCTTTTCTACTAGTGTCACCTCCTGCCTATCTTCTAGGGCACACCACCTTCCTCTGGATTTTCTGATTGTGTGACTTATTTTGCGTAGTGGGTCACTTGTACCCATCTGATCTTGCTGTTCAGACAGTAACACCTTGAGGGCTAAGCCCCCTTTTCATGCTTGATGTCCCATTCCAGGCATGCCCTGGGTATAGGAGATGCTTCAAGACAGATGGTCAGCTTGACCTGAAGTCAGTCAAGTAAGTAGGTTTGAGCTTATCATCCAAACTCACTGGTACAGAAGTAATATTTACTTCTTTCTGTGTGCATATTCAGTAAAAATGAATTTTATGCCATTCACCTTACATGGGTGATGATTCAATTTCATCTTAGTCTAGCACTATGAAAATTTTGCCGAAAGGATTCTAAGCCCACTTTCATAAACTGTAGGACAGCCTATCTTCTTTACATGTGGATTCTGTATTTACAGATTCATCTATTTATTTATAACTCCACAAACAATACTTGTGGTATTTTCATGGTCATTTGTGGACATGTGCAAAGAGGTAAAAATTTGAGTTCCCAGAGTTGAGGTTGAACAGGGCAATGATTGCTCTGCCTTGTCTCAGCTTTCATAGTATAAACACATATCCTTTTCAAGGTATGCCATACTTTTGGCATTTGTGTGCTTTTGTTGGTGATTTTCTGTTTAACGTGGCTTCCAAGTGTAATGTTCCTAGGCACAGAAAGTGTGTAATGTGCCTTTTGGAGAAAACAGGTGTGTTAGATACATGCCTTTAGGCATGGATTATAGTCCTGTTGGCTGTGAGTTCAATGTTGAAACCACAATATATATTTAATAAGGTATCTTTAAACAGAAACACACATAGAACAAGGCTATGAATTGATCAGTCGATGAAAATGTTGTGACCAGAGGCTCAGAGAAACCTAGCCCTTTATTTCCCCTGGGAGCTATGGTCTGGTGTGTGCTCAGTTGGAGTGTACAGTGAATTTACAGAACGTTAACTACTGAAGATTACAAGAATCACCTGTATTTTGTTTGGAGTAGCAGAAGATAAGGTGTGTGAAGCAAAGCTCATTCATACAAATCTTTAATGAAAAGCCACAAGGATGGTAGAAAAATCATCTCTGAGAGTCAACAGCCCTTGTCATTTTGGGTTCTGTACTCTGGTTTCCTTTCACTTTCTCAATAGCCATCCTCAGCACCAGGGCCTCTGTAGAAGACATGATTTCAATCTCTTGTATGGTGACTCTAATATGTCAACTTGGCTAGGCTGAACGACATTTCCAAGAGATCCATTTCCTGCATGTTTCCAGTTGAGGTGGCCGCAGGAGAGATTCTTGTGTAAGATCTGGTGGACAGAAGTGAAGCAGCAGCCCATTCTGCAGTGCAAGCCCATTGGTGCTGATCTTCTGGGGCCTGTAACTGATCTGCTTTCCCTGGATCCTCCTTAAGCTTCTCTGACTCTTAGGTGCAGGGGTATGCATATGTAGCTCTGTGACAAACCATCAAGATCAGCAGCAGCAAAAACTGGAACAGATTTTAGTCTGTCCTTCTAAGCTCCAGTTTGCTCTTGGTTTCCCCAACTTCACATCAATATTCCCTTCCCAACTGCCTGCGCTGTGGACTTCAAGTTCCAGCATCAAGTGCTAAAACAGGACACAGCTTAACCACAATTGCCTAGTGGTTCTGCCTTTCAGACCAAACTTCAGTCTTCTTTCAGATTTCAGTTCCAGCCCTGCTGGAAACTAGGTCAATCCCTCCTGTCCATGCCCCCATAGTGCCATATCCCTCTCCTTCATAGCATTTATCACAATTGCAACTTCCCATTTATTTGAGGGATTCTATAAAGAATGATCACTTTTCTCACTTCACCACAGGCACCTTGAAAAATAGGGCCATACTGTCCCATTCATTGTTCCATCCATAGCTCATTGCATACATTCAACTGATTTTTGTGGAATATATGAACATCGTGCAAGTTTGTTCATAGCCAAGACTGGTCTGCTGAATTTTGAAGAATAGAGCAAGTGGTATAGATAGGATAATAGGAAGGCAAGTGTCATGTCTACATTTTTCCTCATCTTTTTATCTATGTGCTTACCCCAAAGTAGCTGCTTAATAAACATATTTGTTGAATGAGTAAACATACACACCTAAAACTCCATCCCTGTTTATAAAGGTTTGCACAGTTGTCTTCTACCTGTATCAAGGACTGCAAATATTATGAGAGCAACACTTATAGAATCTGATGAGGAGAGAGTTGTTCTAACATTTGCCCAGATCCAGAAGCAGAGTTTGACAGCCATAGCCTAGTTTATCTCAGTGTAAACTTTCCTGTTCTCTCTTCTCCTGGCGAGACCACTCGGCTTTCAATGATGCCAAACTGCCACAGTAGGCTGGTGTTGGCTTTTCCCATTTTAAACTCCTATTTTGGGGAGCGTAGTGTGTTAGTGGAGGGCATGTGATTTCATCATCAGCTGTAATTACTATGAGCTAAAGCCTCCCTCCATCTGAAATTTCACTAATTTTATTGTTCTGCGCAGCCATCAAAAAGCCATGTGTCACTGATTAGTGCTGTTGTATTTCATCTGAGAATGCATTTTAAAAATAAATGTTAAAACAACCCTGTAACAAAATATGCGGAGGAAACGCATTTTTAAAATATACACAAACACTTTAGCTCCCTCTCACCCCCAGCTGACAAGACTAATGGAATTCACATTTTACAGGTGCATTCTGGTGGATGCTAATTTCATCTATAATTCTTTTGGCAGAGTCCACGTTTGTGTTTAATTAACTAAATGACTTGAGCCATCCAATTCTTGTTATTACTAATGTATCACAATTAGAGCAAAGAGTAGCCATGGAAACCATTGGCTCTGTCATAATTCCTGAAACAAGGATGGTTTACTTCTGTGCCCATCAAGTTCTTTGCTCTCCGCAGCATACGTTTATGGTTACTGCTAAATTGGGATTTGGTCACTTAGGAATGTAATGTGTAGCTCATTTCAGAGGAAAGTCATTATAAGGAGCCTGTCATTTCACTTATGTTTGCCAAGTTCCAATCATTCCCATATCCCTCGTATTTATGTTCAATTAGGGAGATATTGCAGTCCATAAAAATAGATACTAATTCATTATGAGGGTGGGGAAATGGATTTCTTTTTCTGTGGTATAAAAAGGAGAAGATAAAAATCTGTTTTTGGATAAAATTGTGACAACCTTGAAATTAATTATTTTCCTCCTCTGATAGGAGTGGTTCTTCCCACTCCCCTGTGGGACGAATATTAGTAACATTAATTTTACCACTAGGGTCTGCTCCACTCCTGGAAAGGAAACCCAGGAACACAATCAAGATTCTGGAAGGGACTAAGATAGCATAATAAGCAAGAAGATGGAATCTGGCGTTCCCAAGCAGGAGTTGCTAAGTGATAGTTGTCAATTCGGATCATTTTGAAGCAATTTTTGGAATCTATTACCTGATATATAATAGAAAACAAAGAGAAAAGTAACATTTTTTATTTCTCCACTAGCATACAAAAGTCATTTCTGAAGAGAAAGCCATATATATAATTTTATCTGGGTTGCATCTAGAATATTGGTAGCAGCCCAAATGCCAGTATGCTGCTTGGGATGCTGTGAGTAAATTTGAGAGTGTCACATTCTACTCATTTTTGTAGCTCAGTTTCTGAAAACAAACTATAGTTTTAAGTCATAATAATTCATTGAAACAGACACTTAATATTTAGTTTACCAAAAATCTGGAAACATAGCCTTCTCTCCTCAAAAGTTTTATTTAGTAGAGCAAATGGAGTTGCCAAATAAAATAGAGGATGCCCAGTTAAAGTTGAATTCCAGATAAACAACAGATACACTTTTGGTTTAAGTGTGTCCCAAATATTGTACATTTCATCAAAAATAAAATTTATACTGCATCTAAACTTCAAATTTAACTGGGCACCCTGCATTGTCATTTGCTAACTCTGCCAACCCTACAAGCAAACCTTTTTTTTTTTTTTCAGGTAATTGCGTTTTCATTCCTGAAACATCATTAATGGGTGTTAGAAGTCTTTCTCCTTTTCCACTTTTTCAGGTTAATGTTGAAGAGTCAGCTTTCTCCCCAGAGGCCAGGCTGGTAAGAAAAGTGGGCCATGACACTTGAAAGGAGTGGTGGGGTCTTTGCGCCTGTATTTAGTTCCCAGGCTGTGATTTCCAAAACAAAGCAAATGCAGAATATTAAGAAAAATGGCATTGAACTGCTGAGACATTTTGCCAATAACTTTCTTACTTATCCTGGACAAAGAAGGCTACATCTGATGAGAGCTGACAGGGGAGAACTCAGAATGTAAGATTTTAAATGTTGTGGGACTGTATACAAAGCACATGGCTTTGATTAAGATAAGCATTAGTCTATGGCCCTGGTTCATTCCTTCCTACAGAATGAACAGCTGATAAAAAAGTCCAGTTCTTTAAAATTACCTTGAGCAAGCCCTCAACCCCCCACCCCACCACCACCATCACCAACCCAGAAATAAATGGACACATGTTCCAAGGATAGATTTGTGTCCTTGAAATTCAATCTCTAGATAGCTTCCATACTTTACTTCTCTTGCTCAGAAAACAGAGGACAACACCACAGACAACAATGGCCCTTGCAGGACTGTCTCCTTTGTAGCTTTTGAAGTCACCTCGAAAGAATACATGCTGTTCCAAAAGCCAGCTAACTCCTTTACATCATAACGCTTGCTACATGGGTTCCTGACCTCATGGTCTTGGTTCAACCTCCCAAGAGCAGACAGCTCTTGTAAAGGCCAAATGTTTCTGAAACACATTCATTTCTCCTTACCTTGTAAGTGTGCTCAAGCTGACGCAGAGGCATTGCACTGCCCAATTTAGACTTTTATTGACACCTGGCATTTGAGTAATATCCCAATTCCTCAATTTCATCAGTTAGGGCCAATTTAGTCTTCACATTACGTTGATAACCTAAATTGTTAGCAGGAGCTGTGCCACCACTAGAGAGGAGAAACTTGTCTTCAAATTACACTTAATTACCTTCATTAAGTACTACAGCATTCCGTGACACATATTTGCAAAGTGGGCAGGCTAAAATAAGCCTAGTGCCTCTCATTTCCTGAATATCCCGGCTCCCTTCCTCCTCTGTCCTATCTGTGTCAAAGGAAGAAGCACCCAGTCTAAGATATGGCCATTCTTTGAATATCCTTTTGTAGGGGCTCTGGACTTCATATGATCAACTTTATAAAGCAATAATCACTACCGATTTGCATTTTCCTAAGGGACTGAAAGTGGGCAGGCTCTGCTTGTAGATCTGTGCTAGAGGTCAGAGAATTGGTGCTGTAAGAGACGGGGATCAGTTTAGTTTTCACATAAAGGTAATATAAAGCAGAGAGGAAGAAACTATTAATTAATGTAACCTGGCAGCCTACTGTCTCAGTCCTATAGTTTGTAAAAAAGGATGCGCAAGAAAGAGCTAAGTCAATACCAATTCGGCACTAAATTCCATTCCTTATTTGACAAAAGGAGCAGGTTAAAGCCAAAACAGTTGGAATGTGATGAGGCAAACTATTAATCAAAAACTGGGGGACTTGCACAGGAAAGTTAGACCTCTTGGACAGACTGTAACCTCTGAAGTATCCAATCTATGGAGAAGCAGAGGAAGGACTCGTGTGCTATGCTTAAGGGTATAAATTGTGTCATTTTCCTTTGTTTGGGGTGCCAGCCACATTTTCTGGTTGTGTGCCCCTTCTTGCAAGATTGAGAATAAATTATTTTCTTATCTGCAATCCGGTGAGCCTTATTTTCTTCCAGAAGAAGATTTCTTTCTTATAGTACCTTGCATGGCTGTTCAATATTATTATGGGATAGCTGTGACTGACACCTGTACTTAGCACCTTCAAGGTATATTCTCCTAAAGGAGCAAGTGGACTGAGGAGTTGCTTGACAACTCCTATGGAAAAGAGTTGGCTTTGTGGTAGCTTTGAATCAAGCAGGGAATTCTAGGTTAGAGTAAAAACTTTTTTTTAATGTTCTTTCAGACTCAATTCAACAGAGTCTACTCTTATACTTGCCAAATATAAATGGAAGCATGTAAAAATTCTAGTTAAGGTTTACCATTCCAAAAGTGGTAGGGAGCTCTGCTGAGGGAGGGAGAAGGAGAAGCTTATATAGGGGCAATCTGGAAGCAAGGAAATGTTCTGACTGGCTGATGTTAAATTTCCATTTGACATAGGGGGTTCTTCCAGAGACACACACAATGATTAGTATGGTATGCTTGTACATTCTGGTAAGCGCTCTCTCCTGGACCAAACCAGTTTATCACCAAGTGTTACTGATCTGCAATTTTGTAGGGTATGTTCCATTGTTCCAATTTCTCAGAAAGCCCTTGCAGGTCAATTATTTGTCTTCTAGAAAATCCTCTCTTGGAAAGGGATGCTTTCTGGCAACACAAAAATAAACTATCTAAACATACATTCATTAAAACAAACAAAATACCCTGATTTTTCTTTCCCCAAAGTTCTATCCTTTCTCTCCAACCACTTTGAAAGTGGCCATATTTCCTAAAGGTTCTTTTGGAATTTAAGCACAGATACTTTTGGCTAGAAAAACTCAGTATTTTTCTTTTAACAAAAACTTGGCTGACATTTAATATATGCCACTCAAGTTCTAAAGCTAAAACTTCTTGCTAAATACTAACCCATTTAATGGCCATACCAACCCTATGAGGTACATGCTATTATTTCCCCACTTTACAAATGAAGAAACTGAGGCCAGAAAGGTTAAGGGATTTACTCAAAATTGCCCCCCAGCTCTTTCTTGCAGAGGTAGGTTTCCTGCCCCTATTTGATTGTTGCCACTGAATAGAATGAAAGAATGAATGAAGAAAGTAACAATATCAGCTAACTGTTATTAAGCACTTGCTATGTGCTTGTCAGGGAGCTAAGCATTATCCAGTCTTATCCTCAATAATTCTGTGATGTAGGCATAACCACCCCTGGCCCACATGCTTGAGACACCATGGTCCAGGAGGAGCTTAATGATTTGCCCAGGGTCTAAAGTTGAATCCAAATACTACCAGGAGGGCTGAACCAGCATTCTTAAGGCATCACTGGGAACACCCTGCTATTGCCCTAAAGTGTTATAAGTAAATAGAAATGGTTTTACCTAAAAGGAAATGCATCTTTAATGGTGGTCACCATTTGCATTGTTTGGCCTAGAGAGCCTCCCTCACTCACAAATCTCCCCTTTTAATGGTCAGATATTAAATGTCTTGTTGACCTTGCTCAGTTGTTTGTTCATAAGGGTTTATTAAGCCTGCCCACTCTGTCCTAGATTTGTTTTCTCATTTTATATATTTCCTCCCCTTTATTTTTCATTTCTTTTGCTTGTTGGAGGTATTTTTGTCCATTCTGTCAATCTTCATGGGTTACCGCTTTTCTTAGAAAGTTCTTTCCATGCTAATATTTCTCAAATTATACTCAAAGAATTTTTATCTGTAGTTTCTTTGTTGTGCAAGACATAAGGTATGGGTTGGCTTTTTTTTCTTTCTTTCCATAATGGATACTTAGCTCAGCTCACATTATGCATTGAGCAGAACATCTTCATGATTTGCAATGACAATTTCATTATAAACCACATTTTCCCATATACAAGGGTCTGTTCCATGTAGCTATTTATCCATTCCTACAACACTGCCACAGCATTTTAATTGTGTTGCATTTGATATATGCCTTGCCATGTGAAATGGTTAAAGTCCCCCCATCACTACTTTTCCCAAAAAGTACTTTTCCCCATTACCTTTAGAATCAGTTTATCAAATTCCATTACAATCTTACCATAATTACATTAAAACTGACCTCCTTCTTCCCATCCAGAAATCCTCTTTCTCAGTTCACTTAGACATCCTTAATGTTTTCTTCCTGAAGTCATGAATTATGGCAATGAAACGAATATAAATCTATTGTCTAAGAAGGCAAGGTTTCTACATTAGCCAGTTCTTTTCATTTGGGGGTCTTCTATTATGATTGTAAGATTTTTGAGGCCGTTTTATATGTCTAACCCTTTCCTTAAGTTCATAATAAATTCATAGGAGGAAACAACAGATACACATTTAAATTGTGAAGAGCACTTGCATAGAGGATATGGATGATTAGCTGGGTCCTGGTAGTCTAAAAAATTTTGAGCAGTGAGTGAAATAATCCAAGTATTAGCTTATTCTAGATACTATATTCTCACTGGAACTGGATTAGCATTTTGAGATTTAAAGTTTTAAGAAGGAGAGCTTATTTTAGGTATAACAAACACGCAAAACATAGATTTATGTACTTAAAGTAGTCTAAGCTGAAAAGAAAACTTTTTGGGTGAGTGGGTCATTTAGTGTTGAAAGGACTGACTGCTTTTCATTTAAAGTGTTGCCAGCTATAAAGTCTGTTAGCCTAAGATACTCTGTTTTCACTTGAAACTAAACATTGTTTTATTTGACCTTTCAGTAAAGTAGTATCTAGAGTATCATTAAAAATCACATTTCAGGACATTTCTGTTAATGGCATACTAGGTACTTCAGATCAACCTGCCCCTGAGGACAATTAGAAAATCTGAACTTTTTATCCCCCTAGAAAAATGTCCACTTCATGGCAGAGAAGAATCACAAGACAAGATTCCTAGCATGAAAAGAAAATAAAAACCAAAACCCAGAGAGGTCAGCCTGGTACCTTGGGCAGTTTTATCTCTGCTGTCCCCCAAGAGGCTTCTGTTTATTCCAGAATACCTCATTTACATTTGGGCTTTAGTTTGAGACCTCAAAGGGCCATATTGAAGCTGGCTAGTAAGATAGAAAATCAATAGATGGATCTGGAACCTGACAAGAAGCCCATGTACATACATCAATAACCCCAAGATGATGGCTGGAAGACCCCCACACAAGAATGAGATTTCCTCCAGAAGCCAGGAGAAGCTCTGGATATTGCCCAAGGACTTTATCATTGGGCCATCTGGGGGGATTGCCGGGTGGGGCAGTCAATCAAAACAGTAAACAGCTGGAACTCCTTTCCTACCATCAACAAAGGGGAAGAATAATTAATAGCTCAAAAAGCAGGCACAAGGCCTGAACATACTCTCTCTTGCCTTTGGACCCCAATTCTGGCCAAGTAAACCTGGGCACTTACAATCTGTAATGGGGAATTGTAGTCTGTAAATCAGCCCTCTTTTATCACTTTCAGCCCCTTCTTCACGTGGGGCCCACGGTCTGTTACTTTCTCCCATTTCTCTTCCCTCTCTACCTGAATAAATTACTGGCCTAACTCACCTGATGAGCTCTTGAAATTCATTTCTACAGCACAGTCAAGAGCCTAGACAAAATCCAGTCAAATATAGGGAAATAAAGGACTGACTAGAAATAGATCAGCCCTTGTACTATAACGGGGGGGTTAAGAGTGATCAAATTATAGATGCCTTTATATTATAAATCACCTAAAATAGATGCCTAGAATGGCCCCACCCCTCCAGCCAGTCCTCTCCAGGCTCACAAATGCTTACTGTTGGGATGTCAACCACTCCATCTCCCTTGTACTTTCCTATCTCAGAATCTTGATCTCTGCAAATGATTGTAACTTTGAACTAACCCCTAGTTTGGGGTACACCTCCATCTTGTTCAACCCCTTAATGTTTATTAACGAAGAAATCTATATCCAGCTCCGCCCTAATTATTCACTAGCACCCTGAGTTAACAAATTAGAACTTTTACAGATCTGGAAGGCAGTTTTGAGGCCGTTTAAGGTGACTGACCTCCATTTGCTTGTGCAACCAAATAAACTCTTTGAAACTCACCTCAGCCTCGCTTAGAAGAAAAAATGCCATTCTTTTCTGGGGAAAATATTATCTACTAACTCAAATTATCTGTACAATTTACTGTCTAAAATACTCAGTAGGTATTAATTATTAGGTGTTTAAGGTAACATGATTGGAAAAGATGTCAACAAATTCAGAATGTAATGTATAGATTTAAAGGTAGAATAGTTGAACAACTAATAGTTGAACAACAAATATGTTTAAAAAGACTTAGAGGGAAGTGGACTTGGCCCAGTGGTTAGGGCGTCCATCTACCACATGGAAGGTCCGCGGTTCAAACCCCGGGCCTCCTTGACCCGTGTGGAGCCAGCCCACATGCAGTGCTGATGTGCGCAAGGAGTGCCCTGCCACGCAGGGCTGTCCCCACGCAGGGGAGCCTCGCGCAAGGGGTGTGCCCCGTAAGGAGAGCCGCCCAGCACAAAAGAAGTGGACCATTGACCATGAGGCACAGCGGTGCTCAGAGATGTATTCACAAAATGCAATGAATGTGTCATGATGATGGAGGAGATTGTTGTTATGGGGGGAAGAGTGGGGTGAGGGGGGTGGGGGATATATGGGGACCTCATTTTCTGAATGTAATAAAAAATTTAAAAAAATTTTTTTAAATGTCAAAAAGGAAAAAGAAAAGAAAAGAAAAGAAAAGAAAAGAAAAGAAAAGAAAAGAAAAGAAAAGAAAAGAAAAGAAAAGAAAAGAAAAGAAAAGAAAAGTTTAGCCTGCCCAGGAGTGGCACCACACACACGGAGAGCTGACACAACAAGATGACACAACAAAAAAGAAACACAGATTCCCATGCCGCTGACAACAGAAGCAGACAAAGAACTTGCAGCAAATAGACACAGAGAACAGACAACTGGGGCAGAGGGGAGAAGGGGAGAGAAATAAATAAATAAATAAATCTTTTTAAAAATTTTAAAAATTTAAAATAAATAAAATAAAAAGACTTAGAAATGCTCAGGAGAAGATTGGTAAACTGAATCAGAAGGAATACATTAAGGCATTTTGGCTTATTTAAATGGATAATGAGAATTTCTAAGAGGAGAACTATGACTAACTTCTCCAGCAAAAACAATGAAGTCAAAAGACTATGAGCTGCCACCTTTAAAATGCAACTAAAATTTGAGTGAAAAACTGAACCTTCCAAAGGATATGTATGATACAGGAGAAAAATGAGCTCAGATCATAGCTCAGAGATTCAAGAAGAAATGGAGGGTCAGAAAAGGGTAAATAGATGGGGAGATGTAAATGACTTCAATCTGTTACACAATTACACTGATTTTTAGAGTTTAAAATGCAAGACAAGAGTGGCATATAAATAAAGAACTAGCATTATCAGAAAACTGGTAAGAGTAATACATTAATTCTAGATGTTAATATAACAATGCCTGCTCTATTGGGGGAGGGAGTCACCTAAAACCATGTAACCAAGTTAATGCAGGAGAGGGAAATACAATTACTATATATTTGTTTTATATTTCTTTCTTGCTTTCTTTCAGATTAATCAAGAAGGGCAAACTAAAAATAAACTGAAAGTGAAAACTTAAGTTTGCCAGCTCACATTATAAAATACGACCCAACTATATGCTTTAAATGTAAGGACACAGAAAACTTGAAATTAAAAGGACCAAAGTATCCCTCTCACACTGGGCTATTATGTGAGAGCCATGCTTGACCAGCAGGCTGACGCTGTGGATGCTGGGTTCTTCAGATCCTGCTATCACTCCCCACCCATTAAGGGGTCAGTAACTAGAAGGGAGCACTAGGGGGATGCCCAGGATGCTAGGGGTGACTGGGCGTGATCATTTTGTGACCATTTGCTAAGCTGGATTCATAGTTGAGGAACTCCACTGAAATTACTTAATCATCTTACTAATTATTTAATACAGATTTTCCACAAAATAAATAGTATTATATATATTTTTTTGAGGTACTGGGGCCAGGGATTGAATCTAGGACCTCATAGGAGGGATGCCAGTGCTCAACCCCATGAGCCGCATCTGCTCCCCTATCAGACCTTCTAATATAAAAATAAGTCTTCCCAGACTTCCCCTACACCAGGCCTTCATTATTTTAGGTACAATATGCAAATCAGTCAGAATGTCAAAATATGAGGCCTAAGATCATCCTATTTTGAAGCAGTTTAGATAATGTGACTATACGATGTTCCTTTATAAGGAACTTAGAGAGGAAACAGAGACCAGATCATCTATTTTCCCTGTCACAGGTCACATGTGTTTGGAGGAATGTTGAAAGTAAAATGGAAATATTCTGCAACTTTTAGGGAAAAAAACAACTCTGTACATTGGATCAATGTGGACATTTTCTTCTACACTTCTTTGCCATGGGGAAAGTGGTTGCCTTATGTTTATTTTCTGAGTGTCAGGGATGAATAATGCCACATATTTAGAGGACTCGTTAAAAGCCCAGCCACCATCTGGGCTAAATTCTAGCTGCCTTTACAAATGTTTTGTCAGCTATAATTGAATCCTATTGAAATATGCATGACATATATGTTATGGCTGAAATTTTTAATACACAATCCTAGCTAGTGGTCTGAAGACAGCCATGGAAGCAAACACACTTCCACCATCTACTGAAGAAAAAATTTATTAATCCAGTATCCACTGACTCCAAATTCATGTTCATTCAAACTAAGTGAAACTGAGCAGAATTTAACTCTGCTCATGAAAACTGTTTGGTAAGCAAACTTAAAGGGTAAATAAACTGGGAAATTGTTTTTAAGCTCATTACATCACAACAAATATGTTTAAAAAGACTTAGAAACGCTTAAATAGTTACATTACTGATAATTATATATTCATTAGAGCATCTCAATTTACTCTGAAAGAGTAACTGGTTCAAGTTACTATGCATATTTGAAAGAAACAAAATTCTGCTTCCTTAATGATAAGCAATGGATCTTTCACTGAATCAAACTGATCCTCTCCACAAATTTGGAATACTCACAGTTTTACCGAAGAATTCTTCCTTGGAGCCCAAATGAGTTACTCACATAATTTTTCTGTTTTTCTCTCCTCTAAATCTAAGTCTTCCCAAATAGTAACACATTTTTAGCAGTCATCCATGCAAAATATATTCTCCCCATCATCTTAATTCTGTCCTTTGATGCCACAGAGTGAAGTCTGAGCCTCTATGACAGTCCATTGTATATTTTAAGACAGCTATTATGTCTCTGCAGCTGTCTTATCTTCTCTACACTAAATATATGCAGTTTCCTCCCTGAGTTAAAGCTTAGTTTTTGTTTATGATCCTCTGGAATGTGGCTGGCTTACTCTAAATCCCTACCTATTCTGATTCCAATGGTACCCACCAATTACAGTTCAGAGTTCCCTTCTCAAAGGCAGGGACTCTATATTTGACTTCTATAATGGGTTTAGCACATTAAATGCATATCTACTGTCCAGATGGTTTTAAGCATATTATAAATATTATCTCAATTTAATTCTAAGAACAAACTCAAGGAACTAGGTACGTTTGCTCTCATCCCCATTTTAGAGATGAGGACATTGAGATATGGCGAGGTTAAAGAAACTTGACTAAGGCCATATAACCCAGGAATAGTGAGCCAGTATCAGGACCCTTGAAGGTGGGCTCTGCTATTTATCCTTTCCATTGCTAGGCTACTCTCCAACCACTCTACCATGCTTACCATGACAATGATGTAGGCAGACGCTCTATCAGCTACACAGATAAGGGAGTGAGTCTATCAGAGATTATGTAACTGTCAAGGTAATAAAAGTTAGGATTAAAATTGCAGGTTAGCTCACATTTTATTGGGTCCTGAATCTCAAGAGAGTTGCAATACCTACCCTCCTGTTCATTGGACTCACCCAGGACAACTATCAAGGAGATGATGATGGACAATGCCCATCCCAAGGAACAGAGAGTGACTGCAACTGTAAGCAAGATAGTCCCATTCATTTGCCCCATAGGATCTAAGCCCCCTTCTCAATTGGAGAGGGAATGAGCATCACCATCCGAGAACCTCAGGACTGGGGAATGAAAGATAGACTAGAGTAGACTTACTGTTATTCTACTACAGGCTTATTGTGATTCTAGCAATGAAAGAACTTTAATAATTCATGTGGAGGCAGGGGACATCATTGGCGGTTCCGAAAGGAAGGGGATGGAAAACAGGTGTAATATGGGGGCATTTTTGAGGCATTAGAATTGTCCTGAATGACACTGTAATAATGGATACAGGCCAGTATATATTTTGTTGTAAGTTACAAAATTGTGCAGGATAGAGTGTAAATTATAATGTAGACTATAATCCATACTTAGTGACAGTGCTCCAATGTACCACACTATTGAAGGATGTTGTTAATGTGGGAAAGCATGGGAGGGGTAGGGAATGGGACATATAGGAATCCCCTATATTTTTAATGTAACATTTATGTAATCTAAAGTATTAAAAAAAAACTATGTTTTAAAAAATAAATATATTAAAAAAAAATAAAGCTATTGGCTTTTAGTCCAAAGTTCTTCCTGCAATACTTTTTAGAAAGCTTAAAATTTTTAAAAAAGTGCATAGTTATTTTTGGTTGTGTACACATATGTTGTTGTTTTTTCTAATTTACGATTTTTATTTGATCAAACTGTGCACTAAGCTCAAAGTTGTCCATCTCTAGACTTTTTTTTTTTTTTGGAGGTACCAGAGATTGAACCCAGGACCTCATACATGGGAAGCAGGTGCTCAACCACTGAGCTACATCCACTCCCCATTTCTTTTCTTTGCAAGGCCAGTAGCATAGAATTGTGTGGTTCAAACTTTAATGGGTGTGGATAAGGAATTAGGTTTCCAAAAGAAGTCCGGACTTTGTCCCAGCTCTTGGGGCATAATTTCTAGAATTTCTTTGTTATTCATCACAGCCACCCCACCCCCCACCCAATATTTTCTACTAAGGTGATAAATCAGGGTGTAGGGCTGGTCATGTCAGAAAGGCCATGTGAATGGAGGTTTAGGACTTTGAGCCAAGTGATAGCAGCTTAATCTTTGGGGAGGAGAGGGAAACTGGAGATTGAGTTAAGCCACTTGGGCAATGATTCAATCAACCTTGCCAACAGAATGAAACCAGCACCAAAGCTTGGGAGAGCTTCCCTGGTTGGTAATATACATCAGTGTGCTGAGAGGGTGACATGTCCTAACTACACAGGGAGAGGACACTGGAAGCTTCATGTCTGAGGCCCTCACAGACCTTGCTCTATGTGTCTCTCCTTTTGGGGATTCTGATTTGTATCTTATTTTGGTACAATAAAACTGTAGTTGTAAGTGCAGCATTTTCCTGAGTACTGAGAGTAGTTTTAGTGAAATATCAAAGCTGATGAGGTAATAGCGACCTTCAAATCTGTAGACAGTTGGGTAACATTGGAACCCCTGAGTCTGAGATTGTTGTCTGAAGTAAGGGCAATCTTTTTTTTTTTTAAGATTTTATTTTTTATTTCTTTCTTTCTCCTCCCCCCCCACCTGCTGTCTGCTCTCTGTGTCCATTCACTGTGTGTTCTTGTGTTCTTCTGTGTCCGCTTGCATTGTCAATGGCACCAGGAAACTGCATCTCTTTTTTTATTGTGTCATCTTGCTGCATCAGCTCTCGGTGTGTGCGATGCCACTCCTGGGTGGGCTGCACATTTTTTCACACGGGATGGCTCTCCTTGTGGGGCATGCTTCTTGCATGTGGGGTTCCCCTACACGGGAGTGCCCCTGCGTGGCACTATACTCCTTGTGCACAGCAGCACTGCACATTGGCCAGCTTACCACATGGGTCAGGAGGTCCTGGGTACTGAACCTTCTACCCTCCATATAGTAGGCTGATGCTCTATCAGGTGAGTCACATCTGCTTCCCGTAAGGGCAATCCTGTGGGACTGTGCCCTTAGCCCTTGAAGTCTGCACTAACTCTGTGTAGTTAGAGTCAGAACTTCTTATAATGGGCATATATAGATCCCTGGGGATCTTGTTAAAATGCAGATTCTGGTGCAGTAGGTATGGGGTGGGAACTCAGATTCTGCATTTCTACAAAATCCCCTGAAGATGCCTATGCATTTTGTCTGTGAGCCAACTTTAATAAGCAAAGGTAGGACTCAACCTCAATTATCACAAAGGCCCTTCCAGTACTAAGTCTAAGACAGTTTTACTTGTTTCTCTCTGGCTATCTCTCTTCTAATTTCTTCACCCTTCAGTAGACTTTCACCTTGGTAGGTGTGAGTACAATAGGTGTGTTAAGGTTGAGAAGTGGTTTCCTAACTTCTGTTTTCTGCTACTTTGTTAACTGTCCACATTTCCTCATCAAAAATGTAGATAACCCTTTTACCACACAAGGTGGTTGAAAAGATTTACCAAGACAATATTTACACTTTAGTATGGTTAGCACAGAAGTAAGTTTCTATCCCTTTCTACCTCCTCCACTCTGAAATAAATTCCAGACTTAATCAGATTACCTGCCTTCTCAAGAAATGTCTACTTAAGAGAGAAGAAGGTTTCTGTAAAGTCCATCTTGGTCAGTACCGTTGCCTAGGGGTTATATAAGGCCCTCTGTTGTCACTCTACTTTAAAATGTCCCTACTTATCTGTATGTCAACAGGATGTGATCAGAATATGCAAAGCCAGTTTAAAGAGAAGATGGCTCAAGCCCAAAAGACTAAGTACAAAGGAAACCAGAAAACCTCAACGAAGAGTAGCAGTCATAGAGTGGATTGGTCTACTAGGGAAATGCAAAGCAGTCTAGAAACCAGGTGCTGAGGTATCTGGTTCTCCTGGCAAGAACACCCTGACTGAGGACACTAAAACCCTTACTCATTCATCCATCTGACTCTCCACCATTATTTTCTGTACCAGTTACTCTGAATTGGACCTGCCGCTTCCCATGACAGTTCTGTTTTACCTTGAAAATTAATGTGCTGCTATTCCAGTTATAAACCAGTCTCATGAGCTTGGCTAATGTGAGTGAGTCTACCATAGAGGTGAGGCAGAGACTGACTCACGTGGTCACAGAGTTTACTTAAACAAATGCTATTTCCTCCTTTGATGGGCCCTATGAAACTGATGTGATGTCAAGTGATGTGCACGTAATGACGGGAAGGTGGAGGGATCCACTCTCCACACCACAGTCAAGGAAGGATTCTCTGAGGAGGTAGCATTTGTGCTCAAACCAGAGTCTGAGGAGGGCTGAAGAAAGCATTCTATACTGATAGGAGAGTATAAGAGAGAATGAGACCAGAACGCATTTGTTTGAACTTGGCTAGTAAGGGGGGAAGGACCATATCAAGCAGAGCCTTGTAGAACCTTAGAATTCTGGACATACTCTACAGAGCAGTGGGTGTAATGGGAAGTCATTGGAAAAACTTAATGCTTTACATTAAAAAAAATCTCTCTTCCTCCCTGTGGAGATTAGGGGTTGCAGCTAAGGCTGTGACAGTGGTGGGGAAAGATGAGGATTTGGGCTTGGATGGCAGTGGTGGAGATGGATGGTACAGATATATTTTGGAGGAAGGACTTAACAGAGGGCAGTTCTTCTCACCTATAGGCTTTTCTGCACCCCCAAATACCCTTCCTGAATCCCCAAATATGCTTCCTAAATTTCATCTTTCCTCCACATCACCCATATGCTTCCTCCGTGTGCTTTTTAGTTCACTGTTCATACACCCAACCCCTGTTACCAAATTACAGACTCTACACAAAAAAGGCAAGAGCTTTATATCATATTTGTTAGCACTCACTATTGGCTAGGCACATTTCCAAGGAACTTAAGAATTTAAGTACTATTAATATCTTCATTTAACAGATAAGGAATATAAGACTCCACAAACTCAAGTACTAATACAAGATTTGCAAAATTCATACACATTTGTAGAATTGGACTAATTATGATCCATAAAGAAATAAACAAGCCCTCTCTACCCATTCTCGAAGACTGCTTTGCATACAGATGATATCTAAATGTTTGAGAGTAGATAGTATTCCATAGGCCCAGCTATTTCTAGTGAACCAAAAACTATTACTACATAATATATTTTTTATTGGTGTTTTTTTTTTTTAGTTGTTCAGCACAGGATGGCTCAAGTGACATTTTACCTAACCACATTCTATTGGGTGTAATCTTCTACTCCAATGCATAGGAAGATGATTGCAGGAGAAACAGGAAACAAAAATAATAAAACAAAAAATTTTTTGCCTGTAAGAACAAGTGTCCTTGGGGAATATCTGGAGGCTGTGAAAGACTAAAATTTAGATTTCTACAGAGAAAATGGATTAGGCCAGATATAATGGCTTGAATTTTGAATATACAAAACAAAATTCCGCTTCTTTTGGACATATATTGTACCTAATCCATTTCTCACCTTGTAAAAGACTTCTCCTTGTTAAGTCAATTACCCCCTGAAAACTAAAAATTCTTCCAAAATACATAACAGGTCATTTAATGCTAAGTAGTGATTTCATGGCCAAGGCCGTGTCTTTAAAAAAAAAAAAAAAAAAAGCAAGCATAAATGCAAATGCCTCATGACACTGCACAATTACAAAATACAATTTTGTTTCAATTTGCAGAGTAATCAGTCTAGTTGACGAGACTGTAACAGAGGATAGCTGGGCCATTGGAACTTCCTAGGAATGGGCTGTAATGTCAGTTGGCATTGTGGGGTCTAAATTACTTTGAAAAGCATGTTTATGAGGGACAATGCTTTATTCAATAGAAGATACCTGAGTGGCTTTAAAGAAATGATTTCCAGAGAGAGTTGCCACCACCCTGGGTTAAAATCCTGCACTATTTCACATTTAAATTCAAGCTACTTTTACACAAGGCAATAGTCCATAAATTCTCCCAACCTCTTCACGTGCAGTGAGATAGATATTCAGTTATATTTGTTGATGGACCACCCCTCTTTCCTCCCCCAAAATAAGTTAAAATATAAAAACACCAAGCATCCAGAGGCAATAGTTGAGTGTTTTAAGGGAGACCAGGTCAACCAAGAACCAAAGTTAAAAGACTAAAAGATTCATACCATCTATTTGGCAAGAATAAACAGGTATAAATGTCATTGCTCTATCCAGAACTTAATTCCTCCAGAGAGCACTTGTTTTAGTTTTCCTTGTTTGAGGAAGTGGTGCTATAAGCACAGTCCCCAACCTGACCAGTTTCACTTGAAATCCACTTCTCCTAACTGTGAATGGGTTCTTGATGTTTACCAACAATTTTACTATATTTCTATTCCTACACTCTCCCACTCTCTAGGTGATAATTTCCCACATTGTCCCTTCTCCTCAATGCTTAACACCTCTTCCCCTGCCCTTCATACTCAGCCAGTGACCTTGTATTCTATATTAAAGATCAGAAAGAAATTCCTCCCAGCTTCCATATCCAGTTATATGCACTTTGCCCTCCCTGTTGTCCATCCTCTAAATCCCATCTACTCTCCGCCTACCCGCATCATCAATTTCTCCCTCTACAGATATACACCTATATATAGGTATGCACTTATTTCTTCCAGTATAAAAATTCATTTATTGACCAACCCCAGACTCTCCCTGATCAACTAAAATGCCATTTCCCTGCTTCTCTGTACTTCTAGATACCAAGATCATTTCTAAGTAGAATAGAATAGTCCTTTACCTTTGTATGTAGGGGCTACATCTTTGGACCACATTCATGAATGTGTTCATGTTTGCTACTTTGAGCAGTTGTATGAGGATGTGTGTGGCCATGGGAAATTGTCAAGTGGGCTCAGGAGCACCTGGAGTCTGCTGAAATGCTGTGTAATGAGAAGCATCCACTCCCAGGTTTCCTCTGTGAATAGGGGTATTTGCTTTGGTTTAAAATATAATTAACCTAAGTGGTTGAGACTCTACTTAGAAGCAGTAATTTCATAAAAATGCAACTATGTACACACTTACGTTTTTCAAGGAAATGAGATTTTTTTCCTATAGGAGCTCGAAGTAGGGGTTGTATGTGTGTGTGCTTTGTCTTCACACTCTTTACATTCAGACACACTTAAAATTTACCAAGGACTGTGATATTCTTTGTATTTTATTGGTATACTATATGTATTATGCCTCAGGATAATTATGTTGATTCATTTTTATAAATTATATGCAATAATCAGTCTCTTCTTTGAAAATAGCCTTCATCGTTGTCCTGTTATTTTGTCTAAAAGGTTTTTTGATTGTCTTTATTAACTTGTTTTGCATGTCATATACAACTAAATGCCCTCATCAGTTGCATTATTCCAGATATAAACTCTCATGAAACCTTTCACATTTGAACATTATCCGTAATAGATGAACCACATGTAGTTTTTGCTTTACTCCAATGCTTCCCTGAAGGTTCTGCGATCAGCTACAGGCCAGATTGTGTCTTCAACAAAGCAGGACTCTCTCAAAACCCCAAGGAAAATAATTGTTATTAGGCTTGTAACAGCATCTTTTGGACAACTTTCAAACCGTGCCATGGTCTCCCAAACTCTTTTTAATCAAAAATCTGGCAACTTCCTGAGACTTTTATCCCAAAATCCAACTCAACAAGAATTATTCACCCAGGATTGAATGACTAATGAGTGAAGTTTTATTGCATTATTTATTTGCATTATTGCTGACTTTGTATGAATGTTGTATTTTTTCAATCTTTAAAGAAACTCTTTTCCTCCTCCTTTAGCTCTCTGTAACTCATAACAGTTGGGTAGGTTCTGCTTTTGCAAAATGACATGAAATATTTGTAAATGATATGTTTCTCACTTTATCACAGGCCCTCCACCCCCAATTCAGAAATTCCTTTCAGAAATTCCTATAGCCTTTCCTTATTTACATGGATTCATTAAAGCTCTGGCCATATTTTTATTGGCATATAATTGGAAATATTGGTTATGCAAGCAAGGCCTTCCCTGGAGTGTCATATTGGAGAATGATGCTCATTTAATTGGGTGTGGCAAGCCCCATTGAAGGAACTGTGACTGGCTTTTATGGAGCCCTCCAGGAAAACTGGCTAGATACCTGCCTTTATAGGGCCCTACCACTATAGGTGATGAGGAATGACACTTTCTCTTAGGCCAAATAAATTAGAGTTGTTAGACTTCAAGAAAAGAGGACCTTGCCGAAATTTATATGTTCTGCAGGTGAAATTTGGAGTTTTTTGAGCTTGTCTTCCTAGGCTCAAGATAGCCAATTACAGAACCTTTAGCAGTGCAATCTGAGAGTCCTTATGAAAACTGCCAGCAAAGCAGACTTGAGCAGTCCTACATGGTAAATGAACTCTCTTTCTACACATACGTAAATAACTAGACCATAACTAATGAATCCAGCTAAACGTTCTGACCAAGAATAACTTTCTTTGAGGCACTTTTTGGTCAAACACAGGGGTGAGGCAGGGTGGTAAGAGAATTTCGAAAAAGCGAACAAATACTGGTGTCTCCAATGGAAAACTACACATTGTTCAGAACAAGTCCTTCCAAGTTATCTGACCTAACTTTTCATTGCCTTTGAACTATTTTACAACTTCTGTAAGTTGTCGATAACTCATAGCAATGCAAAGTGATTTTGGCCTACGGATGAACAGATAAACTTTTCTCAGTGGAGATTCAATTGACTTCCCTCCCCTCCAATAGCAAAACCCAATTTCACATTTGCACATTCTTTTCAACTTCCTTCAATCCATATAAATTTGTGCTTCTTTGACTTCTCCTTTGAATCGATTGTAACAATTGCCTGCTGCCCTCATTAACAATGAGTGATAAGAGATCTTACAGCAATGAAAGTTTTTTTAATTATTTAAAAAAATTTTGATTAAAAATTTTTATGTTATGTATGTTATTTTAGAAACTCATTATTATTCCATTCTCTTATTTTTATTTGGTTACTTTCTTGGCTTCATCTTTGGAGGGGTTTTGGATCACAGAAGGATCACAAATGTGGCAGGAGAGGAACATTAGTGTGGGGTGATGTGGGGATGTGTAAGAGGGAGTTGGTTCATCTGGGGCAAGCCTCTAAGGCATATGAATATGTTCAAGGGGCATTGCCACAGTGGGTGGATATCCATGCAACTACTGAGAGAATTTAGAATTCCCATCCTGGGTAGCTCTGCTACATTCTTTAATGGGACAGCAAGAATCCTCTGAGTGCAGGGGTGGTGCCTAATGAAGGAGGATGGGCCATTGAGCCAGGTCCTTGATATAGATGACTTCTAATGAACCTTTTCTTTTGAAATAGAAACTTAGCCTAGTATTATAATATTACCTTGTTGCTCGAATGTAACCTCTCTCTAAGCCAAACTCAGCATATAAATGCAGTACCTCTCCCTTGGCATGCGGGATAATCCTCCCTGGCACCGAGGGATTACTACCAAGTGCCAACTAACAGTGCACCTGGAAAAAGACCTTGACTATAAGGGGGAAATGATAAAGACAAATGAGTTCTTAAGGCTAAGAGATTTCAAAGTAGTCGGGCGGTCATTCCAGAGGTTACACTTATGCATGTCTCAGCTGGATCTCATTGACTGCCACAGTAAATATTGCATCAAATAGCAGGACTCCTGAGGGTTCTAGAGACATCCAGACACTATAGACAGGGCAGACAGCTCAGGAATTTGGTGCGCTACCAGCGGGCCTTACTTTGGAACTTATGTTCCACAGTGTGCAGAGGTGGACTCATTTGTGGTTTCCCTACACATGGCTCTTCTGTTATTAGAACATAGAGTTATTATTGTATTTGGTAGGTATATCTCCAAAAGACTTAAAATTCTTGGTCCGTCCATGTGCCAGTTGGGCCCTGAATCTCAGCAGAGCTATAACACCCACTCTCCAGTTCATTGGACTCACCCAGGACAACATAGGTGATGATGATGGACAATACCCATCCCAAGGAATAGAGAGAGTCTGCAGCTGCAAACAAGATAGTTCCATCCATTTGTCCCATGGAATCAAAATACCCTCTCAACTATAGACAGAGTAGACACCACCATCCCCAAATCCTCAGGATTGGGGAATGAAGGATGGACTAAAGTATACTTACTGGTATTCTAGTATAGATTTATTGTGAGTCTAGCAATGGAAGAACGTCAATCATTGATGTGGAGGCAGTGGCCACTGGAGGTTCTGAGGTGAGGGAGAGGGAAAAACAGGTGTAATATGGGGGCATTTTCGTGACATTGACAATAATGCACACAGGCCATTATATATTTTGTCATAATTTACAAAATTGTGTGGGACGGAGAGTAAACTGTAATCCACGCTTAGTGGCAATGCTTCAATGTGGGTTGATAAATTGTAACAAATGTACCACACTAGTGAAGGATGTTGCTGTTGTGGGAAAGTATAGGAGGGGAAGGGAGTGGGACATATGGGAATCTCCTATATTTTTTTATGTAACATTTATGTAATCTAAAGTTTCTTTAAAATAAATAAATTTTTAAAAAGTGAGTTATATAATAAAATCTTAAACATGTTTTCATTTAAAATTTTTAAAGACATTTGAAAATTTGGGGCATTTTCCCCAAAAGCTTCAAATTAACAACTCGATCTTACTCCATCCTTGATTGAAAATCATGACAAATAAAACAATGGGGGAAAAATAGACTATAATTCTATTTTCCTAGACCTTATACTCAAAGGTGGAGGGGAAAGGCAATTAATAAAACTAGCATGTAAATCACATAATATATTTCAAAGTGGTACTACTATGGAGAAAAATACAAGATACCACATCTATAAGCTGCCGTTCTGGAACACTAACTCATTTGCAAATTTTTTCTCTGGGGGTAACAAAATCTAGAAGGACAATCCTTGGAATACCTAGTGCTGTTTGTGGTCTCCTGAGGGTCTTGACCTCTGTGACATATATCATAAAATAGAAGTTTTTGTACTGGAAGGCACTTAGGGAAAAAAAAAGAAACAACAAACTTTCAATAAGTGTCACACTGTTCAACCAATAATGCTAACTTTCTACCCTTGGGTTATAAGAAGCAGCCTCAGGCTTGTGGAAATGACCGCTGATTTGACAGACTGGTTTTTTGTGTGTTTGTTTGTTTGTTTGTTTTTCATTAAGCAAAGGTTTGTACCAAATATGCCAGCAAGCCTCTAGAAATTATATAGGTTGCAAGAATAAGTACCAGTGGGTGGTGGTGATGGTGGAAGATCCTGATTTTCTGCGAGAAATATCAAAGCACAAAACTCACAAGCTTCAAAGAATTGCATATGGACTACCAGTGTGTCTTAGAGAATTCTAACTTAGAAGGTAATTTCTCCTGAAATAACTTTATTATGAACAGTAGCAGGCAAATTAACTACAGCTGAATCTTTATAAAGATTTCTATTCCAAGAGCTAAACTTTTAGGAAATCAATGGAAGGCTAATTATGCACGAGGAATCCCTCTTGCTAAAAGCATGGACTCATGGGCCAACATCAGAGAGGACATTGTTACCTCTGTGCGATGGTATCTCTTCTTTTGGTGGCTGGCATATAAATCTGTATGTAATTACAGATAGCTGCTTTCTAACTTTCATCTATCCTGTAGATGATAATCAGAAAGATACTAAATGAATATGAAGAATAAAATATGACAAAACAGAAAAGAACTGTGTTAAATTTTCGTGCTCATTATGTATCTTTTCTTTCCCAGTGTATAAAACCTGATTCACAGTGTGTCACCTGATGTTGCTGAAGGGCTGAGTATTCAGAAGAGCAAGAAGATTCTGCTTCCCCTGCTTGCATGAAATTCCATTCTAAAAGGGCATCTAAACCCAGGCCACTGATACATACTATCCTGTTACTCACAGGCTCCCCTCCTATCCTCTTCTGCATTGATAAGTATCTAACAAACATAGAATGACTTTTTCTTTTGTTACTATGTCTCCTCTGACAAGAATTTCCATGAAGAGATATATGTCATTGACTGCTGGTTGTATTGTGTTTCCCTAAAAGTTATGTAGAAATCCTAAAGCCCAGTATCTGTATATGTGACTGTTGGAGAAAAATGGTGTTCACTGGGACACAGACACCAATATGACCACAGGCAGAGAAACAATTTATTGAGAAGTTCTCCCAATGGAGGGGTCTGAAGAACAGACTTCAGCCCCCCCTACCAGCATGGTGGGGGTCTGAGAGAGACTTCAGTCCACTACTGGAAGGGGGGGATTTGAAATTATACAGAACTTTTCTAGGCAGGGAAATGATAGTTGGTGGAAGGGGATTGAAGGTCCGAGTGGGATGCAGGGACCAATAGGAAGCCCTAGAGGTAAAAATTTTGCCTGATATGCCTAGAGGACAGTGGGCTAGGGAATTATGGTTTCTTGGAATGCTGCAGGAACAGATGTTTCTTTGATCTGTAGGGATGAAAGGGTTTATCTCCCTCCAATATGCAAATAGTAAAGATCTCCATCTCTCTCTGATATACGGATAGTGAAGATCTCTGTCTCCCTTTACTCATGTCTCTACCTGGTTTCTGTTTAACTTGTGGGGAAGTGCTGTGCCCTCAGATACGGAGTGGGGGGGGTGCCTTTCCCCAATGCGTGTCAGGGGGAACTGAGTCACCACTTATTAATTATTGCAAACTTAGTGAGAGGGAACCTCTAACAGTGACCTTGTTTGAAAATAGAGTCTTTGGAGATGTAATCAAGTTAAAATGAGGTCACTCTAATTAGTGTGGGCCTTAAATCCAAAGGCTGGTATCTACATAAGAAAAAAGGAGAGGGAGATTTGAACACAACAACTGGAGCACAGAAAGAAGGGAAGGCAGAGATGGAGGCTATGCTACCATAAAACAAGGAACTCATGGGGAAACCAGTGCCTGGAAGAGGAAAGGGATGGCTATTCCCCAGATCTTTCAGAGGCAGCATGGCCCTGTGGACAGCTTGATTTCAGACGTCTGGGCTCCAGAACTAGGAGCAAATACAGTTCTGTTGTTTTAAACCACCCAGTTTGCGGTAATCTACTGACAGATCTAGGAAACCAATATACCTTCCCAGGATTTCTCCCTTTCTTCTCTCTAGCATGGTTTATTTCTTTTCTCTAGCATGGCTTATTGTTCCTTTGCTTATTTTAAATCTTCTCTTTCTTGGCTGTAAGCTGGAATTAGTTTGCCTTAAGCAATTAACATTACTCTGTGAAATACTATTTGTCCAGGGTATAGACATTTAACTCTCATGGCTGGGAGCAAAGGTCTCTCTCTTTCCTCCTGAACAGGAACAAAGAAATGGAAAAGAGCTGGATTTCTGATGAGTCACTAAGACACGGATCACACAGCACCTGAAGCTTGGCCACTGTTGACTTCCTTTGTAGGAGGACATGCCTTTCCTTAGCATCCAAGGCTACCTTAAGACAGGTTTCTGTTATTCAAAGCTCCAAGTATTTTAATTAGATATAAGATGTGTACACCTTTCCTTCCAAGCATTAAATGTCAGCAGGTTATATCATTATTAGATCCCTGAGTAATGGGTTATTTCCTCTAACTTTCTATTTTTGAATTTATTCACTCAACATATGACAAGAACTTTGAGGAGCACACAGCCCCTATTCTAACTTATGATCTCATACAGATGTGCTTAAGCTTTTTGGTGCCATGGAATTTCTTGGGTAGATTGGGAAAGCCTGTGGACCCAATTCTTAGGACAATGCCTTTTAAGGAGTGTGGTAAAGTATATAATCTTATAATGGAAGCCAGATATGTTAAAATAAAATTATCAAATTGTTAAAAAATAAATAAAACGTTGTGATGCTGTTATCTATACATGTATTGCTTCTTTATTAATGCCTTGAAATAAGTTTAAGAAAACAGATTTATTAAGCATAATTTCAAAGTACTGATGAACATAAATGATATTTTGAGATGGCTGCAACAAGTATAATGGGATGGTAATATATCTGTGATTTCTATTCATGTTCAGTGACACAGGAACTAGTAATAATACTGGAATATGGTACCTACATTCAACTGAAGGGAATACTAAATTTCAGTTTAACATTTGAATACTCTATAAGAGGAAAAAACATGGCAAGTATGAGGTGATTCAGTTTTGTGTGGATGGACCACAAAGTTGGGGCAAAAAGGGCTATAAATGAGGAAGTTACAGTGGTGGAGAAGGACTACTTCACTTTCCCTTCTTCCTCCTGCCCGTCTGCATACTCATACAATGAAATAACTGTAGCAAGGAAATAGTTTGTGAATTAGTGGAAAAAAGTATGTAAAATGGCAATGAAATAACCGTATGGAGGAAACTGAAGATAGGGCTTTGGAAATGAATGGATCTTGTTCATCCATTCAGCTAAACATGAACTTTCCCTGAAGACCCTGTAATTTACAATTATAATTTTTAAAAAATTGGTTGAGAGGTTATAGGAAATTTAAGATATTTCCACCCAATTAATTTGAGAATCATCAGCTTAAGGTGATGTAAAAATCCATTACATGGATAGAGAAACTGATGCCCTGAGAAGAGAAAATGATCGCCTGAGGGCACAGAGGTGGAGAACAGCAGATCTAGCCCCATGTCCTGGTCCCTTGATTCCAATCCATTATACCCTGTGGCTTCTGAACACCCAGTTCAACAGGACAAGCATAATTAGGTCATTTGTACTGCTTACCCAAAGCTTTTATTGAAAACTAAAATCTCTAAGGAGACACTCAAACCGAATTATCACAATCTAAACTTGTTTTCTTGCCAGCCCCATCTCTCCTCCTCAATCCTTGAAATTAAGAAATGAGATTTTTACTTGGTACCTCGCTCATTTCATCTACATTTCTCTGTGATTTAAAAAAATCCATTTCCCATTACATTAAAATTGCTTTTTCATCCTAACAAACACTATACCCCTGGTATATACCAGAATAAAATAAATTGAGTTTTAAGTATCCCTGGGAAAAAAAGGCATAAAAATCATTGTGCTATTGTGTGCCTTTTGAACAATTTAGCTATGAAAATGGAGTCAGCAATTGTATCTCTATGATGGCAATATTTCAGGACAGTTCACTAGTTTCAGTGAACACTTCAATCTTCAGATATTTTACATGAATGATCCTAAATGTTCTGTTTGCCTGAATTGTTGTGAAGGTGAGAGGACAGTTTATGGAAAACATTACTCTATCAGTCAAGACAGAGAACATCTTTCAAAAGGTCTCACTAGCCTCTGTTGTCTCAGTAAAAGCCCTCCAATCTTTCATATCAAGTCTGAAAACCCAAAGGCTGGTCTAATGCTGTGCTCCTGAAACAACAGTAGGTAGGGGACAGCCTTGCCTAGGGCTGGTATATTCAGGTTGAGAGACCAAGATCCTGTGTCAGATACTCTCATTTGTCCTTTGACAATCCCTCCTCCATAATAAGCTGAAAAATACTTTAGCAGTCTCATGAACAGTGCCTCGTTATGCAATCATTTGCAAGCCATAGTACCGGCATCTTCCTTTGGGTACTGAAGCAGGAACAAATACATGTTCAAAATTTGGTCAACCTCTGGATATAACATCAGGGAAAGCTACTGCTAAAACTCGCACATCAGGTAGTGGTGCAAAAATTGAATGCTAACATATTGAGGACCAGGAAACAGGTTTTAAAAGGTGTCCATTATATTAATATACCAAGTGATTCTCTGAACCTTTTTGGGAATATACAATTACCAATGTGAATTAAATGTATTATATGTTCATGAAAAGAAATGGATTAACAAAAGAATATTTAAAATATACAGTGTTGAATTTTGGATGGAAAACATTAATTTTATAATAAAAAAATCCAAGAATATCTTCTAAAAATAATGGAAAAGCCCATATGCAAAGCTATCAAGATCCTCTCAATGAATTATGGGAAAACTAATGTACATGTGTCTCATTAAATTGTCAGATGCTTTCAATGATGACTGGCCCTTAAGCGAGTCACATAAAATCTGAGTATCTTAAGATTTAAATAAAAGGACTGGACTAGATTGTATCTATAATTCCTTCCAATTTCAATATCCTGTAAGTGAGGACTCTCTTTTGAGTCATATATGCAGGAAAAGATTTAAGTACCTATACGCTTGCCCTTTGCTCTCATTAACTCTAGATATCTTCCTTGTAGCCACATTCCTAGTCCTTCTAGAAAGATGAATTCTCTAGTCATCACTGGTCCATATTTAATTCACCAAATCCAGTTATTAATTATTTTACTAGTGATGCAAATGCGTATCTTTTCATCTTGAAGAAACCATTCTTTGCCCTGTCAAAAAGTAACTGCATCTAGCCCACTTTGAAGTATGTCTCATTAAATGTGGAATTGCCAATAGAATTTTCAGAAGTTTGAGCAAAGGTTGCAACGTTTTATTAATTTTACAATTGTTTTAAGGACTAAAATGTCCTCATTTATTTAATGTCTCTTGAAGGGCAACTTTATTTCCCTTGGAATCAAGGCTTATGGGTAAAGAGACCCCTTTCATGCTGATAAAAATGTTTTAAAGAAAGTTTCTTTCCTGCATTTTACGGGTTGGGACTTTGCATATGTGCTGGGGAGAATGCTGGATAAATAGGTGAGAGATGTAGGCTTATTATGCCTGCATAATCAAGGCACAAGTTGCTGGGGACAGTTGACTGCATGGCAGACATAGAGCTCATACTCGCCTACATCTTCCAGACCCTCTCTTTCTCACCCCTCCCCTCTACTGCAAACTTGGAAGACAGGTGTTCCAGAGAGAGCATCACTACATGATAGAGAAGACCTGCCCAACCTGCACCAGACTTTACAATGTCACCAGCCACTGAAACATGGGGGGTTAGCTCTTACTGCATCACACCATAGCCTATCCTGACTAGTACAAGTCCTGATGCCAATATCCAACCGGACATTTTGTGGTCACTGCTCCCCTGCACCACGTTCCCTGGTTCTATGTGGTTGACCTGCAGTATGATAGAAACCTGGATGACCATGGAAGAGCAGAATCTTCACATACCAGGGAAGGATCTGATTTGCATGCAAATTTCACTGTTTGATAAGCTTCAAACATTTGCATCTTATGGTCAAGGGAATGGGTCCCTCTGGTCTTCCTGGAAATGAGACCCTTCCTTACTCTCTATTTGTTCAGGCAAGGAGGAGAAAGATTGGGAAGGGAGAGCTACTGTCTTAGATACACTAAATGCTCTGTTGTCCATCCCAAGACTTCTCCTTTTCCTCATTTGTGACATGTCATGTTCAATTGGGTCTACTTCACTTTCTGTCCTAGCCTTCCTCCATTCCTGGTATCTGTCAGCACTATAGAATCTATGCATTAAAATTCTAACTCTAACTTCTAAAGCCATCCATGGTTCTAGCAAATAACATGAGATGTTAAGTCTCATTCTTATGAACACACAAAAAACCTGAGCAATGCAAAGAAACAAAGGGACACTGAGTCAGAAGCCTTACTGTGTACATGGTCTAATGGACAGAGATATAATATACTCCACATACACTGTGGTTCCAGGAATTGGTTGCAATCAAGGATGATCGCTGAACAGGCCACTTCATTGCACAGCTTTGCAAACTTTGGCCCATGAGCCAAATCACCCTGTTGCCTGTTTTTGAGGGTCTGAAAACTAAGAATGATTTTTATGTTTTTATAGGGTTGTAAAACAAAACAACAAAAACCTAACAAGAACGTGAAGGAGACCATACGTGGCCTGCAAATTCTAAAATAGTCTCTCTCTGGCCCTTTACAAAAGTACGCTATACCCTGGCCTACAGAACCCACCAAAGTTAAGTTTCTAGCACACAAATACTGCATTGGGTTTTTTCAGTCTACCCCTGGAAGGAGAAATAAATTGGGTCTAAGTGAATTCCCTCAAAATAATTTCACCAAATACCATTGTTGAATGCCAAGTCATTGCATACTTAATATGACATGTGGCCAATCCACCAAATTTACCAATTGTAATGTTTAACATTTTTTTCTTTACTGAAAGCTTGGACAGAAATTTTAAATGTCAGTACTGTTGATTAAATATATATAGTAAAGAATATTTCTTTCAACTAAATTGCTTTATGTGGGAAGTTTTCAATTTCTGCTGACATTTTATATAGGAAAATGTATTTTTTCTAATCGTCATTCCTTCTGTTACTTTTGAATTAAATCAAATTGCAATCTAATTTTATAAGCCTTTATGTTTAAAAACAAGAAGCATTTACACGATGTCAGAATTGGTTCCTTGGCCATCTCACCTCAGGGATTTTGGCCCCACCCTCCACCCCTGCAGTCTCACACCTCCCAGGGTTACATTTAGACCTTGCCATTTTATAGCAGTACCTTCTCTACAAGCTCAATGTCAAGGTCTGACTCTGAACACACTTCCTCTCTTTCCAGTTACATTCCCCCTAGGACTCTTCTGGTGGCTTTATAAACTACCCTCCCTGCCTCAAACATGTTCTTAAACTTAATTCATTTCTGTAGGTGTGAAACCATTGTAAGTAGGACTTTTGATAAGGCAACTTCAGTCAAGATGTGGCACTACTCAATCAGGCTGAGTCTTTTTTTTTTTTTTTAAGATTTGTTTATCTAACCCTCTCCCCCATTGTTTTGTGCTGTCTACATTCTGTAGAGTATGTAAATAACACACATACTCTGTGTGTCTTCTGTGTCTGCTTGTTTTATCTTTAGGGTGGTACCGGGAACCGATCCTAGGATCTTCGGAGTGAAAGAGAGGTGATCATTCTCTTGTGCCACCTCAGCTCCCTGACCTGCTGAACCTCTTATTGTCTCTCCTCTCTGTCTCTTTTTGTTGAGTCATCTTGCTGTACTGGCTGTCCATGTGGACCAGCACTCTTGTGCAGGCCAGCACTCCCCATGGGCCAGATTGCCATGCGGGCTAGCTTGCCTTCACCAGTAGGCCCTGGGAATGAAACTCTGGGCCTCCTATAAGGTAAGTGGGAGCCCAATTGCTTGAGCCACATCCACTTCCCCAGGATACATATTTTTTTTAAAGATTTTTATTTTTTCATTTATTTCTCTGTCTCCCTCCATTGTCTGCTCTCTGTATTCACTTGCTCTGTGTTCTTCTGTGTCCACTTGTATTTTTGTCAGTGGCACCAGGAATCTGTGTCTCTTTTGGTTGTGTCATCTTGCTGCGTCAGCTCTCTGTGTGTGCAGTGCCATTCATGGGCAGGCTGCACTTTTTTCTCATAGGACAACTCTCCTTGAGGGGCACACCCCTTGTGCATGGGGCTCCCCTATGCGGGGGACACCCCTGAGTGGCATGGTACTCCTAGCATGCATCAGCACTGCACGTGGGCCAGCTCACCACATGGGTTAGGAGGACCTGGGTTTGAACCCTGGGCCTCCCATATGGTAGGTGAATGCTCTAGTAGTTGAACCAAATCTGCTTCCCTCTAGGATGAGTCTTAATCCTATTACTGGAGTCCTTTATAAGCAGAATGAAGTTCAGAGAGAGAAAGAGAGAAAGCCCCAGAGGGAAAGCCAGGGACTGAAAGTCAGCATAACTAGAAGAAGACAGGAAAGGCTACCATGTATATTACAATGTGATAGAGGAAGCAAAGGCCAAGAACGAGAGCACCACAGTCTTCAGGAAGAAAGCATCACCTTGATGAGACCTTGATTTGAACTTCTCTTAGCCTCAAAACCTTGAGCCAATAAATCCCTACTGTTTAAGTCAACTCACTGCATGGTATTTGCTTTAGCAATGAGGAATCTAAAATAACCAACTCCAATCTTCCTCAACCACACTGGAAACTCCAGTCCTAATAATTCATTGTCCTTCTCCTCCCACATGGCCACACCTTCCTTATCTAACTTATACTTCACAGTCCATCCCTAGATCCCTTCTTTGCCATATCTCCTTGTCCTTCTTTCCTGTTATTGCATTTGCCTGGCTAAACCTCACCTCTGGTTAAATTGATCTCCCTCTATAATCAATCATCTGACCACAACTAGACAAAAACGCACAATCATATAGATAAGACTTATTTTCAGTGGAGACTTAAGTTGTTTCCCCAAATGGTTTTGAGTATTTTGGACAATGCATTCTCCACTTCTCTGAGGAAACTGCTTAATCCCTTCTTCCTTCCCCTCAAACTTAGACTACAGCCCTTACCTACCTCATTTTCAGCTCATGGAAATGCTTCTTGTTCTATGGATAACATAAAAGCAATAGAAGAACTACCAATCCATCGATCGACATTTGAACCAGGAATGTAACTTCCTTACTCTTCGAGTGGATAAACTGGCTGTGCTCCTAATGACTCTCCTGTGTGCTGTGTCAATCCTTCTTTCACCTCCTCAAGGACATCACTCTAATCATTGTCTCCTCTCTATCCTTGAATTCCTCTAACCCAAGCTACCATCATCTCTTGCCTAGACAACAAATAATAGCATCTTACCTCATCTCTCTATTTCCACTTACCCCATAGAGTCTGTTCTCCACACAATAGTGAGGGTGATCTTCAAAAAAGATATCTGATCATGCCATTCCCTTACCCAAATCCTTCCAGTGGCTTCCCATAAAACTTAGAATAAAGTGTCAATTGCTCAGATGGTCTATATGGTGTTAAACGATGTGGCTCCTGCCATCTCTCAGGCCCCATCTACCTCTCCCCTCCTTGCCTGCTCCATTCCAGACACATGAGCCCCCTTGCATTGCCTCTTGTCAATCATGCCCCCATCTCAGCATCCTTGCATATGTTCCTCATCTATGCCTGGGACACTTTTCCAACCCCTGCCTCCAGATGGATACATGTCTTTATTCCTTACCTCATTCTATCTCCACTCAAAGGTCACCTCCTCAAAAAAGCCTTTGCTGACCATGCTTTCACTCTCCATCCCATCCCATCCTAGCACTTAATCAATCAATATATGTTCATTTACTTATTTAATATCTGTCACCTGTGCTAGAATGAAAGAAACTTGAGGGCAGGAAATATGATTCCTTAACTATTTTATTCCATAAAATATATGCTCAAAAAGTATTTGAAGGGAGAATGCAGAAAAAAAAAAGGAGGGGGAGAGGGAGGATGACAGGGAAGTAGTTAATACCTTAGTATGAATGAGTTTAACAGTTGATATTTGTGCTCTGAATCCCACTCATCCTAACTAGCTGAAATATCGCTTCTTTATCAAAGATTTCCATGACCAAATCTGAAGTAGTACGGCCTCTTTAGTCACTCTCTATTTCATTCTGAGCACAAATCTTTATCTGAAATTATCTTGTTTCCTCTCACTGGAATTTAAATTTCATGAACACCTATCCTTATCAATGTTTCTCATTGTCCTCAAGGCTTAGTCTAGTACCTGGTACAAAGGTGATATTTGTAAATGCCTACTGAATGAATGAATCAATCAATCAACAATTTACTAAACAGATTGTTTCTTTGCAATAGAAGGTGCCAGAGATTGGTTCTTTGCAATAGAAGATGCCAGAGGGCATAGGATGAGAAATTGTGGACCATTTCAGAGAAACCACAGAGAAAGGAAGGTCAGGAAATAGAAGGCAATTTCACTCCTTCTTCCACAATGTGAGTCGACACTTTTAACCCTGTGAGAGAGCAGGCAACTCACTATCTGTTAGACTGTTTATCTCATCTTACTTTTGGGGTGAGGATCCCGAGCTTTGAGGACAGCCTATAGATGTTTCAGCAGAGGGTCAGATGGTGCTCAGGGATCCGGCTGGAATCTCAAATCAGCCCTGCATCCAGTTCACCTCTGTTAACTGCTTTGATCTGAAAAAGCATCTGATGGGTTTCCAGAATGAACACTGCTCGAGGCCTGTCTAGGAGACAGGGTTAGATGTTTTGCATTTTTGGAAATGCACCCTGCTGGCAATCTGGCCACTTCTGTACATAAAAGATATCGATCAACCAATGAACTCATTAGAAAATCAGGACCAGGGTAATCACTATGACCTGGACTTGGTGAGCTGAAAAGGAACACTATCTGTTAATCATCTTAATGCCATTGCCCAGGGGTAGGACTACAGGTACAGTTGTGGAGACCGTACCCTGCATAACCCCAGGGAGTGTCACATCATAATCTATGTGACTGGCAGTCCCTGGCTTGTATAGGCAGATACACAGACCCTGTTTCATAGCACCCGGTATGTCAAGGTACACTACAAAGCTTACAGAAGGAAGGGAGGCTCATTTGTTGTATGGAAACTGTCTCAGATGGCTGCTGGGCAGGTGGATGGGACCTGAAATATCTGCATCTTTTCAGAAGAGAGAAGAAAATAATTAGGATCAGTAGCCCTGGAATATTGCCCATAGTATTTGCTTGATTCCTTGAAGTTGTGGAGACTTGCTCTTTTAGGTTCCTAGGCTGCTCAGAGCAGATACCATGAAATGTCTTGGCTTTGAACAATGAGAATTTATTAGGTTATGGTTTGAGAATGTGAGAATGTCCAAATCAAGACATCATCAAGGCAATGCATTCATTCTTCCCAAAGACAGGCTGTGGGTGACCCTTGGCTCCTCTGCCACATGGCAAGGCATATGGCAGTGCCTTTTGGCCTCTTCCTTCTCTTCTGGGTTCTACTGATTTCAGCTTCTTGCTCCTGTGGCTTTCTCCATTTACTAAGGGCTCCAGTAATAGGATGAAATCCCATGCTGACTGATTTGGGCCCCACACACATTAACTGAAGCAGCCTCATCAAAAGATCCTCCTTACAATGGGTTTATGCCCACAGGAATGGCTTAGGTTTAAGAACATGTTTCTCTGGGGTACATACAGTTCCAAACCACCACCACACTAAACCTATCTAATGGATTTGGTAAAATGGTTTCTCCAAAGGGAAGAGAATGAGATGCTTATTTCATGAGTATATTTTTTGTTTTGTTTTGTTCTTCCATTCCATGGATTGTGTCAAGGAGGTCATTTCAAAAACTCTTTCAAATATTCAGGCACTTAAGAAACTTCTCAGTGGCCTCTCTGACCCCCTCTTGCCCATGTACAGTCTTCTCTTCACAAGCAATCTAAATGGTCTTATGAAAAACAGGAATGAGAGCACATTAGCCCCAGGCTCTAGGGCCTCCTGTGGTTCCCCATCTTGCTAAGAATGGATTCCCAAGCCCTCTCTGAACTGGCCTCCACCACCTCCCAGAAGGCACTTTCTACCCAGATCCTCTGCACTCCAGCTTCTATTTTCCAGGTCAGTCACACTCTTCCTGAGGACTGAGCCCTTGTACCTCTCCCTGCAGTCTCACTTCCGGCAGGCTTCAGCTGGAAGGGCACCTCCTCAGAAAAACCCACCCCATTTGAAACAGGAGCTCCTGCAAGGTTGATTCTAGACCTACCCTTATTTTCCTCATTTCTTCCTACCCCTATTTATCTATTTGCACATTGTCTACTATTCTATCAGAACATATTCTCCCCGAAGGCTGGGGTTTTGTCTTGTTCCCTGTTATATCTCCAGTACCTAGAAAAGTACCAGGCAATGGGAGGCTCTGAATAAAGTTGTGGAATAAATGAATGAATGTCTGACATCAGAAACTGTCAAAAGCAAAAATCTGGATTAACCCAGAAAAAAAATCACTGGAAAACAAGGTGATGGATATGGGACCACTCTTTCATTATCTGCTAGTTTATCAATTCGTATTTAAATATACCAAAGGGGACAAGTTGTGAGGCAGTTGCCGGGAGTTATGATCTCATCAGGATAGGATTTAAATGCGAAATCGTTATTGTAGAATCAGAGCTGCAGTGTTACTCACATTTTAAAAGGTCTTCCGTGATTTGAATAAATACTGTACTTATGTTGTGGCATAATTATTTGTAGAAGACCCAAATAATTGGAATGAAGTTATTAGTCGTCCTTGACCTTGAAGGCAGGGTTGGTGCTAGAAGTCAGTTTTCTTGTGTTTTTCTGCATAAATAGGCTTTTCTCCAACAGGAGGGAAAGGCATATGAGGGGATGTGGGGAGATGGAAGTTTTCCTGTTCTTTGAAAATCTATACATTAACCCTGAAGAAATTTTGGAAAATGTATTCAAGCTAGAAGATGGTGATGCTAATGCTACAAATAAAAATGCCTAATCCTTCATTGAGTACTTACTATGTGCCAAACAGTTTTTAGTACTT
The DNA here is from genome assembly GCF_030445035.2 of Dasypus novemcinctus. Taxonomy (NCBI): domain Eukaryota; kingdom Metazoa; phylum Chordata; class Mammalia; order Cingulata; family Dasypodidae; genus Dasypus; species Dasypus novemcinctus. Next base: position 45,496,156 of record NC_080698.1, on the reverse strand, counting down.
TACATGAAATTAGTATCTGTCAAATCAACACTTTCAAAATCTAAGATCATTTTGCTTCTCCATACAAAACCCTCCAAAAGCTTCTCATCTCAGCAGTCTGATCCTACATGGACGGGAGCTCTGTTACCTGTCCTCCTCCACTCATCCCCTGTTACGCTCTATCCTCGTCATTATTCCACAAATATTTCTGACATGCTTCTGCCACAGGACCTTTGTACTGGCTATCCGCTCTGCCTGGATGCTCTTCTCCCCGAACTCCTCATGGTTCCCTTCCTATGTCTTTCTCAAAGGCCATCTTATCACTGAGGCCTTCATTAAAATTTTATCCTAGTACTTTCTGTCCCCTTTTACTTTTTCCAAAATATTTGCCAGAGTCTCATATTCTCTATACTTTTCTATTTCTTTAAAGTCTGTCTCCCCTCCACTAGTATATAGACTGAGAAAATTATCTATTTTGCTTCCTCATGCTTCTTCAGCACCCACATAGTATTTGGTATGTACATACAAATGGATGCTATCATCAAGAGTATTAAAGGAGTTGATTTATTATGCTTATATATATATATAATATATATAATAAATCATCAAATTATATGTATATAATAAATCATCTCCTTTAATGCTCATGATGATGGCCTTATGAGGTGAATACTACTATTATTATCACTAAAAATAAAGAAATAGAAGCACAGAAAGGACATGTAATTTGTCCAGGGTAACATAAATGTTTTTTTTTTTATTGTACTGCCCATATTCCATAGTGGGGGATTATGTTGGACAGGCCTAGATAAGCAACATTTTTTTACCCTTTCTGGCTCTGGGACCTTTTGAAAGTTACAGCTTCTTCAAGTGTCTGTTTCCTCATATGTAAATGGGGATAATGTTAGTACCTATTTGAGTATGGTGTGAAGTTTCAATGAGATATTATAAGTGAAGCGTGTGTTTGGCTCAGTGACAGAGGGTGCTCCATGATTAGAATCCCAGATTTTATCATTGTAACATCATTTTCAATGATTTTTCAAGTCATGTACTGTATGAAAGTTCTAGCATGCATTTAACCCTTCCCTTTGGTTAAAAACATAGGTTGTGATAAACATTCTGGCATCTCCATCTTAGGAAATGTTTCCAATTCTTCCTTATCCTACACTCCTAGAAACTGAAGTACTGGGTATTCACATTTTAAAGACTTTTGATATACCGTGTAAAACGGCCCTCCTTAAAGGTTTAGTCAGTTCAGACGTCCATTTCTAATCCAGATGTGGGAAGCAGGTGCTCAACCACTGAGCCACATCCGTTCCTCATACTGACTGTTAAGACATGTGCAAAGCGTGGCCTTGATTCAAAAATCTCACTGATGGTTATAAGCCAAGCAATCAGTTGGAACATGAAGTCGAATGTGAGCGTGCAGACACATTCAAATAGACAATTTTCAATTTTAGGCACCAGAGGACCAGTTACAGACACCAGTGCTTCTGTATTGTAACAGGCTGATTGTCAGCATCACCATTAAGGGATCATTTCCTCAGATTTTCTTTTCCTAACAACCATAGTGGGGAAACTGGATTTCTATGATAAAAGGAAATGATAGTCCTTCCATTCCCAAAACCTTTCATTTAGATCTAAAATTACTTGTGCTTGCTTATCAATCATCTACACAGCTCTTTTTTCCTAAAATAAGATGGGAAAGCCTTCTCTTTTTCTTTTCTTAAATATTTTAAAAAAACAACTTTATTGAGATATAATTCAAAACCCACCCAATTTAATGGTGAAACCCTCTTCTCTTGCATAGGCATTCCCGGGGTTTTTCAATTCAATTACTGTGTCCACTGTTTGGCTTTGTCTGCTGTCAATTAGCTTTTTTGTGCCAAATTTTCAGCATCAAAACAGTTGAAGATCCTGGCCTTTCTCTACTAAGCCGTAACTGGGGAACATCCCAATTTAGTAGCAAATACGATGATGCCAAGGCCTTTTGAAAAACTTATCCCTACCTCTGTCCTCCCAGCAAGGATTCTGGAACAAACGAATTAAAAATTAAATTAAATTTCATTATGCAAATCAGAAACACCCATGTGGTTCCTTTGCCTCTCAGTTAAATTTCTTTTAAAAAAAGTACATGGGGTACTTTCACACCTCAAAATCTGGGATATTCATTGTTCAATTCGGCAGCACATTTACTAAAATTGGAATAATACAGAGAAGATTAACATGGCTCCTGCACAAGGATAACACCCAAATTCATGAAGCATCCCATATTTTTGAACCCATAGCTGGATGAGAATTGTGGCTAATGGTTCAAATGCAAGAATGTTCTACTGTGAACTAGAATGGAAGTAAGTCACTATTGCAGGGTGGTGGGAATGTGGAAAAGCATGAGAAAGATACAATTAATGTAACTAAGGACTATAGTTAATAGGAACACTGTAATGTTTTTGCATTAATGCCAAAGATGCACTGTGCTAATAATACGGGGCATGGAAAAAATATGCCAAATGTATGCTATGGACCATCATTAGTGGTAATAGCCTGATGATATTGTCTCATAATCTGTAACAGATGTTCCACAATGGTGTGGTATGTTGGTGAAGGGTTGTTGTATGATGATTCTACACATGTGCATGATTTTTTTGTAAGTTCACAACTTTTGTAAGAAAAATATATTTTTAAGAATTTTTTTAAAAAGGGAAAATCTGGAATCCTCAAGAAAATGGATACAATGTGATGCCTGAGTTAACACTAAGCACCCTGTTCATCTGGTTTTGGGTCCAACGCCAGGCAGCAGTGCTTCCCTCATCAACAATGCAATTTGGCCATCATGTCCCAGCCCAGTCACTTTGACAGGGCACTGGGAAAGGTACCAGAGAAACAATGGAACTGACAACATTGGAAGGCAGTTTTGGGCAGCCTCATATCCAGTCTTGGACACGGAAACGCAATCAATACTAAATGATGTGGGCCTTTTGGTCTGTTTGCCAGATTCTCCTAGGTGTGAATAACTGATTCCTTGTATATGCATCAGGCCTCTTTGGCAACAATAACTGCCCTCTCCACCTGATAAATCAGAAAAGTAAGATTGAAATTGAGAGTGAAGTTTGGATGTTCTAAAATTGACTGAGGTGATGACAGTGCAACTCTGTGACAAAAATGAAAGCTGATAAGTGTATACTTTGGATGAGTCGTACAAAGCCGAGGACTGTATAACAGGGAATCCTGTGGTGCAAGATGAACTGTAGTTAACAGAATAGGAGAATATTGTCTTATGAATGATAACAAATATATAGTACTAATATAGGGTGTTAATAATTTGGGCGGGTTGGGGGAAAATATACCAAATGTAAGATATGGGCTATGGTTAGGTGTAGTATTTTGATGATGCTTTCATAGTTTGTAACAAGTGTTTCACAGCCAGGTCAGATGTTATTGGTGGGGACATGTTTGGCAGCCCTTTTTGATGAAATACATGTTTGTTTTGTAAATTCACAACTTTTCCTAAACACTTACTGTTTATATATGTTCATGCATGAATGATAAACTTTTTAAAAGTTTTTAAAGAGTAAAGTTTGGAGAGCCTGCAACCAGTCATTCAATTGCCCACCAACAGAATTTTTACTGATGTCCCACTCTGTGTGATTGGCCACCTTCAGGCTTATGGAGACATTTGAGAACCCAAAGGAACTGCTAACCGAGCAGCCCTGACATGTCTTCTACATTATTTGCCATTGCATGCCCTCAAAACTGCATTACTGTTTCTCAGAGACTATTTGTGGCAGCGTCCCTTCCCAGCACCTTTATACACACAGAGACTGAGAGGAAAAATGTGGCCTTTGCTCAGTGAGATGTGAGGCACTGCACATAAGCCCCCCTTCAGGTCTGCAATTGGATTTTTATTTATTTGAGGCTGTTCATTTCCTGTGATTCCTCACCACATATGGTGCTGTGCCGGGGTAGAGAGCTTCCCAAGGTCCAGGTTAACAAGCTGCACCACCTGCAGGTGCACACCTCCATGGCAGATGCCGTGCACCCTGAGCTCTGCCAAGCTCCCTGATCTCCCTGACTCAGGCCACGGAGGACGGCTTTCTTCATTAGGAGCTGCTTATCGTTCAAAGGCCAAGAAACCAGTGCTGTGCGCACAGACAGAGAATACCTAAAAACGCGAAAGAGTGTGTCCACTCCTAAAACAGCAAGTATAACTTACACCTGGAATCTAGATCAAGTAATGTTGTGCTACAGCCTCATCCCAATGCTCTTCCTCTCTGTATGTGGGGAAGAAGGGGAGAGACTGGAGGCTCTGTTCCAAAGTCTCTCCCACATTCACAGCACAGAGCAAGGAAGGAAGCAGAATCACAATGTCGAGGTCCCCCATGATTCTTAGACATGGGAGCATCGATGACCAAGTGACTGAAAGAAAAGGAGCTACAGCTGGCTACCGGCTCTGATCCTAATTTTTCCTCCAGGACACTGTATTCTTTTTCCTTCTACTAAGGTTGTACCGAACATCTGGGCACAGGATAATCCACTTAATTCAACACTGATCGCCACTGTCCATCTTCCCAGGGTAGAATATTTCACATATCAACTATCATGCAATCCATTATTCATGTGGCAACCACAGTGGTATCTCTAAAGCATAAATCTGACAGTGTTACACTCCTGCCCTGAAATCCACTGAAGGTTCCCCCTTGTCTACAAAACAAAGGCCTGGCTCCTTAATCCAATATACAGAATCTTCCAGGATTTTATCTCTACTTACCTCTCCAGTGTCAACTCTTGTTTTCTCCCTAATCTGCCCTGCAGCCTCTGTTTGTGGTTCCACCAAATAAATGAAAGTCTTACTTTCTGCCAATTCTCCTGCATTGGCCTAGATGAGAATTTTTTTTTTTTTCTTTCTCTCCCCCTCCCCTGCTTCGTTTGGGCTCTCTGCTTTCTTTACCTGCTTGGAAGCACCAGGAACTAAACCTGGGATCTCCCATGTTGTAAGCAGATGCCCAACTGCTTGAGCCCATATCTGCTTTCCCAGATGGGTATTTTTGATATGGTAGACTCTTAACCAAAGCTGTCTTTTACTAAGCATTTACCATGAGCTGGAAAGTGTCTGAAGACTGTATTTTAACTCATTTATATACTTCTATTTGCTTTACTGATCATCTAAGAAAATAAAGCAATCAGGATAAGATCATTTGATTAAGTTTTAAGAGAAAGGAAGAACAGGAGGAGAAGGGTTTCTGTACCAAGAAATTTTTAACAGCTATATTGAGATACAACTTGTATATAATAAACTGCATGTAACTGAAGTATACAAATGAATTGGCTTTAATATACACACATCTCTGAAGCCATCACCACAATCAAGATGGTGAATATATAAATCAGCCCCAAATTTTCCTTTTGCCCTTTTGTAATCTCTTCCACCAAGTGGTCACCATTCTCTTCCCATTGCCAACCACTCATCTGTATTCTGTCACTACAGATAAATTTTTTAAGTTTTGTAGGAATTTTAAGTAAATGTAATCATATAATATGTACTCTTTCATCATCCTTTCACTTGGCATAATTATTTTGAGAGTTAGCCATTCTGTTATCTGTATCAACAGTTTATTCCTTTTCTTCACTGAAAGTTATTCCATTGTTTGGATATGCTACAATTTGCTTAGCTATTTGCCTATTGATGGACATGTGGGTTGTTTCTAATTTGAGCCTATTACAAATAAAGCTGTAAAAAATAAGAATATATGAGTCTTTGTCTAGGTATATTCTTTCCTTTCTCCTGGGTAAAAATATAAGAGATAAAAGTCTAGGATATAAGGTAGATATATGTTTAACTTTTTAACAAACTGCCAAAGTGTTTCTAAAATGGTGGTGTCATTTTACATTCCCACCAGCTGTATATGAGATTTGTAGTTGCTGTCTGTCTCACCAACACTTGGTATAATCAGACTTTTTAATTTTTCTGCTAAGCAATTGAAAGACATTATGTCATTTTCTCTAAACAAAATTATAAGTAGGAAAAATTATACCCATTATGTAGATGAAGGTTCAAAACAGCATAGGAGAATGGGATGGGGATAACCACCAAGAATCCAGCTTCTATAACCAGAGGAGGACGAGAGAGCAACTAGGACTTCAAAGAAATACTAGTTGGGCCAGTATTATAGCTCATAGTGTAGAGATCTCCAAACCCCAAAGATTAATTTTGCAGGCCCCTGACTGCCCACTAGCAATTTTCTGTTTTCTATTTCCTGTGCTTTAAGTTCTTTCTGAAAATGATAGTTGGACTCCAATGCTTCAAGTCAAAGCACAGAGTTTTGTCTGAATATCTTTGCTTTAATTGTAAAGGTAAGGCCTGGGTCCTTGTGCCTGGGTCTCTTGGTGGCAGAGGTCTCAAAGTAAAAGACCCCAGAGGGGGTATTGGAATTGCCCTGCATGACATTGCAGTGATGGATACAGGCCATTATATATTTTGTCAAGACCTATAAAATTGTGGGAGACAAAGTGTAAATTATAATGTAAACTACAGTCCTTGGCTGGCACAGTGCTTCAATATGTGTTCATCAATTGTAACAAATGTACCACAGTAATGAAAGATGTTAATGTGGGAAAGTGTAGGAGGGGGAGTGGGAGGGGGTGGGGTATCTGGGAATCCCCTATATTTTTGATGTAACATTTATGTAACTAAAGCTTCTTTTAAAATGAAAAAGAAAAAAGAAAAAAAGAAATACCCTAGAGGGGGAAAGTGGGACCAAGGAAGCAGATTCAAGGTCTCTTGTTGAGTCTTCCTGATTACTAGGAATTTCTTCTTGTGTTATATCTCCCTTCAAACCTCAAATGGTTTTTGTTCTAATGTAGTAAGCTATTTCCTTATTAGTTCTAGCTTGGCCAAGTTTTGCACGTGCTTTGGGCTTTTTGTCTACTGTAGTAGCTATTCTTGCTAGAGCAAGGGCCTACAATTATCCTAAGTGATTGCACCTGAAATTAACTGATGCATCAGAGGAGAAGACGACTGAGCCATCCCCAAGCCCTTGGCTAACACCAGCTGTGTGAACAGCTGGTTTAGAGGACCAGTAAGAGAGAAACTCAGTTATCACCAAGGCCCCAGCAGGCAACAGAAAGAGTATGGTTTAATATATTTCTGAAATAAATACAAATAGGCAAAACCAAATAGCATTAATAACCGAAAAGCAAACCCATCCCAGTGTGGCCGGCACAGATGACCTCAGCAAAAAACTATGCATTGGGATTATTCCCTCCACTGTTTTTAGGTACCAGATGAAGGTTCTTTAGTAAACATTCCAGAAGGGAAAACAAGAAGTGTTATTTTAAAATTTTTTTTGTGTATGCATATGTGTATATTTATCCATCTAGAATTAGAGCCATCAAACTGTTGATAATAATTGTCTCTAAGGGATGGAACTGTAGGAATCCTTTCTCTTTTCCAATTTGGCCACTGTTTGGAAAAAAATTAAAAAGAAGGGCAATGTTACTTGGTAAAATCCACAAAGGAGGCAAAAAACCTGTAAGTATATTCTCTATTTAAATAACAAAACAGTGTTACACAAAAGGAAAGATAAGGCCCAATCTATTTACATACTCTTTTTATGTTCAAAAAGTTCAAAATAGCTTTCAAGTCTGCTCAATGTGTCCTAGTCCCACAGGCTTTCTTCAAACCAGTGCCATCTTTTGTGCAATCTACAATAGTTACTTCACTAGTTTCTTACCTCTGTCTACTTAACTTTGTTCATCCTCAAGCACTGTCCCTGAAATTCTACTTCCAAAACACTCCTGCTCATATCACACCCATGTATGTAAACTTCTGTTGACTTTCCATAGTGTTCTAATTTGCTAGGCTGCTGAAATGCAGATACCAGGAAATGGATTGGCTTTAAGGATACAGATTTATTAATTTATAAGTTTCAAGGATGAGAAATATGTCCAAATCAAGGCATCAGCTGATGATGCTTTTTCCCCAAAGACTGGCTGCTTCGGTCCTGGACTCCTCTGTCACATGGCAAGGCACCTGGAAATGTCTGCTGGTCTTTCCCTTCTCTTCTGGGTTTCCTTGCTTACAGGTTCTTGCTTCCCTGACCTTCTCTTTCTTTCTCCCTCTCCCTCCCTCCCTCTCCATATCCATCCCATTTATAAAGGACTCCAGTAAGAGGATTAAGACCCACCCTGGGCCATGATTTAACTGAAGTAACCTAATAGCCAGGCTCTACTTAACAACAGGTTTATACCCACAGGAATAGATTAGCTTTAAGAACATACATTTCTGGGGTACATACAACTTCCAACCATCACTCATAGCTCAAGTAGAAAGTCCAAACAGCCTTCCACAAGCTGGTTCCAACTACTTTTCACCAGCATTGCCTCTACCATGAAGTCCAACCCCACAAAACCAGAGGACATGAAAGGGAAGATAGTGCACAATTCAGCAGGTGCAAAGGGAAGATTTCATCCTAAGAAAGGATAGCAAGGATTTTCATTTCCCAGCTAAAGTTATAATACTTAAAATTAACCTGCTCTACCACCCTGAAAAGATGTGACTCTTGCCAAAAGTTTAATTTTTGAATAAAATGCTGGGATTCACCTTGTTTAAAAATCTGCCCTTCACATGAACTTTCATTATTTCTTTAAAATTATTTATTTATTTATTCTTAAAGATTTATTTATTTCTCCCCCCTCCCCTTGTTGTCTGCGCTCTGTGTCCACTTGCCTTGCATTCTTCTGTGTCTGATTGTCACAGGGAACCAATCCTGGGGCCTTCTGGTATGGGAGAGAGGTGCTCAATCTCTTGTGCCACCTCAGCTCCCTGGTCTCCTAAGTCTCTTATTGTCTGTCCCCTGTGTTTCTTTTTGTTGCATCATCTTACTGTTCCAGCTCTCCGCTTGGGCCAGCTCACCATGTGGACCAGCTCACCTTCACCGGGAGGCCCCAGGTATCAAACCCTGGACTTCCCATATGGTAGATAGGAGCCCAATCGCTTGATTCATATCTACTTTCCTAATTTTTACTATTACACTCTTTCATGTCTCCAAGAGTCAAGGTCACTTAAGTGCAATTCTCTTTCTCCTTACAGTACATGCCATGTGTTATATAAACAGTGCCCCCTGCTATTTTTGTGGATTGTTTTTAAGGTGATTCAATTTCTGATTGGATTATTGTTAGTTCCTTTCTTTGCCTGTGAACTTCTTCATTCCTGTCTCTGGGTGCCATGCTTCTTTCTTTGTGCTACAATTGCAGCATGTCTCATGCTACTTGGTATTTCTTTGAAAGACCTGTTTTGACCGCTGGACCTGTACCTTCCTAAAAGGCAAGGACAGAGTCTTCTTTATCTCTGCAGCATATTTCTCACCAGGGAGCTAGGGAGATAGTAGGTGTTTCACAATTGTTATTTCAACTGATGAAATCCCATGAGAAATTTTTAATCAAGTCAAACAGTTCAGAAGCATAAAGTATTCTATTGTTCCCTAAGAGAAGGAGGACTGCTCTTTTCTGTACAGTATTTGACAATTTAAAACAGAGCTTTTAATCAGATATAAAATAAAGAATAATTAAAGCACACCTCCATTTCCCTGACTATTCTTTACCTTTAAGGAGATTAAGTTTTATAAAAGCCATTTTTGGTTTCCTCACAAGGATACCACTGGCTATTTGGGGAGGTATCATACATCATTTGTTAGATCCCAACACTAAATCAGAAATGGCACATACATTTCAAATCCCTCCCAGTTCTGATTTATTGGTCAAGGCTGTTTAGAGACTGTATTGAGAAAGATTTCAAAACCACCCCTGGGGCAGGGGAAGAGGGCCACGACTGATTAGTGATGACTGCCATTGACGTGGGATCCCCGCATTATTCCTAAGCAGGTTTTGCTTTGTGTTCAGATCCTGGGAATAAATCTGCTCTACGGAGAAGATCAGAAGATTCAGAACTTCACGCCTAGCACCTCAAGAACTACCCCTGGCAAATGCCTCATAACTGCCTTCCATCCCCTTATCTCTGGGCCCAAATCCACCAGCCGGGACCTGGCCTTTTAGGTCCCTGGCCCAAACCTTGAGCTTGACATGTTATTCAGACCCTCTATCCTTGACTGTGTCTTTGACCCTGAATAGTGTCTATCTGATCTCCTAGATCCTTGATCCCTGGAACTCCACTTGATTGGGATAGGAATTTATTCTCATAGGCTCTGATACAAAATATCAAGGAACTATTTAGAGGATGTCTTCTCTGTGAGCATTAGGAAGAAACTATTAAGGCAATTTCAGAAAGGCATGCTGAGGGAAGTGGACTTGGCCCAATGGATAGGGCTTCCTGCCTACTACATGGGAGGTCCGCGGTTCAAACCCAGGGCCTCCATGACCCGTGTGGAGCTGGCCCATGCGTAGTACTGATGCGTGCAAGGAGTGCCGTGCCACGCAGGGGTGTTCCCCGCATAGGGGAGCCCCACGTGCAAGGAGTGCGCTGCGTGAGGAGAGCCACCCAGCATTAAAGAAAGTGCAGCCTGCCCAAGAATGGCGCTGCACACACGGAAAGCTGACACAACAAGATGACGCAACAAAAGGAAACACAGATTCCTGGCGCAGTTGATAAGGATAGAAGTGGTCACAGAAGAACACACAGCGAATGGACCAGAGAGAGCAGACACCTGGGGGGGAGGGGCGGGCGGGGAAGGGGAGAGAAATAAATAAGAAAAAAGAGCATGCTGAGCTTCCATGGGCGTTTCCCCCATGTTATAAAAACACTGTAGAGTTCTATGCCCACAGTCATCATGGAATTCGGTTGGAGAGGGCAGACAGGGAACACATCTTTTTAACAAATTCCTCAGGTGATTATCATGGATACAGTTTTGAGAACCACTGAATGAAGGATCCTGAGCTGGCTCAAAGAGAACCTTCACTCTGTCATTTCAGTGGGATAATACTCTGGCAGCTATCCAAATATCCTATTATTTAAGCCTTGCACTACAAGACTGGTTCTATTCTGATGCATTCAGTGTGATGCCTTATAGATGCTATTTTAATGCAGAGGTTTAGAAGACCCATTCCCTCCTTCAAGCCACTCTACTTTTTTCTCCCAGCAGTTTTTTTCTGACAGCACGTCTCAGCCCTTATCTTCTTTTTACCACCTTCCTATCCAAACATACCACATGCATACAGGCGGAGACCTCTAAGACCTCGTGATTCCATTCTTTTTATACTCTCTATTCCACAACCAGCTAAAAAGCTATGGTTGAACATATATATCATCCATAGGGTTTCTTAGACTTTAGCAGGGTAGGCTGTACCCTCCCTACCTGAGCATGCTTCTTTCCCAGGCTACATGTACAACTTCCATACAGACATGCCCATGGGCCAAACCTTGGGGTTAGAAATAATAAAACAAGATGACAGCGATCTCCTGTATCCTCCTTAACAAAATAGAAAATAAACTTTATGAGGGTTGATCTTTAGCAAGAAAATAAGAAACAATGCTTATACTTTATGCTGTGCTAATAAACTCAACTGATGAGAAATTCCACAAAGATATCCCTTGCATAATCAAAATGAATTCCACTTCTTGAAACAGTAATTACTGAACTCATTGCCTAACCTTTTCTTTTTCCTATTACAATGGAATTCTTCCACTTGAAGCACTTAAACTGTCAAATCTAAACAAATATGGACGGCTGGCGATTCTGTAGGTTGCTCACTTGGCAAAAAAGCCTTTTGCTGTGATCTCTTTGCCACAATTGGCAATTTTGCCGCTATCCACAATTTAAATTCCATGGTTTCATGTACACAAAGTGATATTTTTAATTGATTGCTCTTGTTTCTCTAGCCATATGCCTTTCATTAGGGTGTGTGCATTTCCTCTAACAATTTACTGTTCCCATTTGGCAATTCAGTACCTTTAATTGTGCCAATCAACCATGTAAAACATCATAACCCATCCAAAGTATACAAAGAGAAATATGTGCCTTCTAAAACTCTGGGATAAAAAGCACACTGCTTGATGACAGCTTAATTTTTTCTGCAGTTCTGTTCTATGAGTGTAATGTCTTCTAGAACTATTAGAATCACTAAACACAATTCCTGAAGTGTTGAACCATTTTCGGGTTTTTAAAGAAGTAAATTATACCCCTGACCTTATGAAAAGAGCCATATTCATGACTAGAACTGGCTAGAAATGAAAAACGAAATGGCAAGACATATATTGCATTATAAATGGCTCCTCTATAAAACGACTCTGATTATGTCTCCTTTATATGTATTTCAAGAGTAAACTTGTGAGAAAAAGGTTTAATGTTTTAAGCACACTGCATGGGGCGCTGTGTTTATTTTAATAACAAAGTAATCATTCTCTCTATAACCTATGTTGATGTACACATGAATTCAATAGTTATCAACTTACCAGCATACAGTGGAGATTTTTTTCTTCTAGCTATTGCATTTTACCACACTAACTCATATTTTATATTTCACTTGGCCCAGGGATAGATAAAAAGAGTAAAATGAAATTCAGGTTGGTTCACAGACAGTAAACATGCATTATGGAATTGAAATCTACAGTTAGAAACATACTGTATTCACAGGGGAGCGATTTTAGGAGAACTACATGTAATACAGTTTATAACTAAAATCATAAACCTAGGAACCAATTCTTGTCCTTAGTTTTAGAATTCTGTGTTGGGTTCATGGAATATTCACTTTAAAAAAATTTTTAATACAATGCAAACTTAAACTTCTGAATCAAACAAATTATGTTAAAAAAAAATACCTTTTCTCTTTGGAAAACCTGCCAAATGCTATTAATCCTTTATATGATGATCAGAGAAACAGAAGTAACAATGAAACATCAGATTCAACTAATTCCTGGAAGCAGAAGCTTTTGGAAATTTCTAGACCTTTTACCTCAATCCTCATTTTCCCACTGTGGGCACAAAAGTCTCCGAATGTTTAGGATATTTGTCCAAGGTAACACAAAGCCACACATGCCCTTTGATGTGTCAATTCTAATCAAGTTACCACCATGCGCTCTCCTGCAGTGTGTGTGCTTTAGGATTCTAAGTCCCACTTCTGGCCTCAGCATTTTATCAGTGCCAACACATAAGAGCTGCTCACATCTGGTGAAGGGTACCACATTTTATTAAGTTCAATGTTGTACAACTATAGGTTTAGGGCTACCTATCTTATAGCTGGAGGGGTGACTGTAGGTGTCAGATGCTTACTAATCATGTCTAAAATCAATACCCTTGGGTTGCCTGATTTGCATATACATCAAACCTACAGCTAGCAATACATCTACCCCATCAAATTCCAAATACGGAAAATGTATAACCAGATAAATGGGGGAAACAAACAACAGAACCATCATGGGCACTAACCATGCCTAACACTGACATGTTAGGACCCAATAATTTTAAAAACCTCAAGCTTTTAGAGCTCAGTGATTTCTGTTCTTCTACAAGCTTTTTTCCCCCTCCCCTAATGCTGGAAGTTTGGGTCTCTGACCTCACTCAGAATCACATGAGACAAATTATGGATGTCGACTGTAGGGGGCCTATGGTGAAATGGTAACCAAGGCTCACCTATACTCACCCATCTGGCTATAGTTTTATGTATATGCACAAGAGAGCCTAGGCAGGCACTGGGAAGAGAGAGAAATCATCCATAATGAGGCATGTAGTGACCATCACAGACACCCACCTAGACGATAAGTTACTGGAGTCCTTCTATGCCAAAGACATACATGCAAGGGGAAGGATATGAATTAATACAAAGATTTAATTTGGATATATTAGATAATTTTACATTGCATCATCTCTTGTTATATTGAATAAATCTATGATAAATAAAATTAACCCTAAAAGGTTACCTCTGGTTGGTTTCAAGGGGAAGAATATAACACAGTACACTGCAGATTCTAGAACCCTTTAGCAGTGACACCTGTTAGTCCAGGACTTCTCTATGCTGGGCAATACTGTTGTGCACATTTTAAACCTCTTACTTTGTACAACCAATTTGATTTCAATACATTATATATATAAACACATTTTAGAAATGCATGGTGTGGTGTGCGTTTTCACTTACCTTCTCAGCTGACTGAGCGGTGCCAAAAAAAATCGGAATGAAGGCAAGCCATACTATACACGTCGTGTACATAGTGAATCCAATAGGTTTGGCTTCATTAAAATTCTCTGGGACACCCCGAGTCTTGATGGCATATACTGTACATGTGACCATGAGAAGAATACTATATCCCAAGGAGCAAATGATTTGGAGATCTGTAATATCACATTTGAGAACCCCTCTGGCCTGCTCAGGGTTCATTGTCTTATGTTCATCATAGTCTACGATGATGTTGGGTGGGTCAACACCAAACCAAATGAAAACACCTAAAAGCTGAACCGATATTAAGCTGGAAGTGATGGCCAGCTGTGACGTCGGGCTTATGAGTCTGGGAGCTGTCACTGATTTCTTGCCCTGCTCAAATATGCGATAAATCCGATTGGTTTTTGTCAAGAGGGCTGCATAACTGATGCACATACCCAAGCCCAAGAAAACTCGCCGGAACGAACACACGGCCACATCGGGTTTGGCTATCATCAGGAAAGTGATGATGTAGCAAAGAAAGATGCCAGTCAGCAGAACATAGCTGAGTTCCCGCCCAGATGCCCGGACGATGGGCGTATCATTGTAGCGGATGAATGTGGCCATGACAAAGATGGTGGCGATGATCCCCAACATTGCCAGGAAGACAGGGATGACAGCCCAGGGGGAATGCCACTCCAGCTTTATGATGGGGATATCCTGGCAGCCAGTTCGGTTTTCATTGGGGCGCTGGTCATAGGGGCAGTGCTGGCATGTCATCTCATCAAACTGGAACTGGTAGCCATCACACGGCTCACAGGTCCAGCAGCAGGGGGTGCCCTTCTGGGTCTTCTTCCTCTGCCCAGGCTTGCACGGGAGTGTACACACCGAGGGGGGGATTTCTCGGATTCCTTTACCCCACTGCATGTCCTCTATCTACAGGGCAAGAAATAAGAAGGAGAAACAGGCAAATGACTCAAAATATAATAATAATAGCTGCAAACATTTGAGGCTTGATGAGATTAAGTTTCCCCTTAGCTAATAATGGTTATGACCAGCATGTGACCTGCAGCCATCTAACTCCAGCTTCCATACACTTAACCATTATAAAGTGTATTCCAAACATGCCTGATGATGAGAGTCCCATGACAGTGATTAAAAATGCAGAATTCCTCTTCCCACCTCAGACTTCCCAAGTCAGAATATCCTGGAAAAGAACCTTGGCATCCATATTTTTAATAAGTGTCCCAGAGGTGTCTTATGATAGGATAAACTGAGAAATACTGATGTACTCTACTGCCTCCCCCGGAGAGCAAGTGCAACTGTCCCAAATTTAAAGCAATCGGAAGAACTATACTCACCTTCCTCATTAGGTTCTGCTATTATAATAATTATTATTTTATTGAAATTATTTATTTGTTTGTTTGGCTGGTTGATATTGCAGTGCTGACCTTTTCCCCTAAAATCCTGCAGGCAGGAGTGCCATTTTCACTGAGAAGTTTTGAACCAAATTGAATTTATACTATTACTTATCACAGAGGGGCAGTAAGGTTCCTTCCTGAAGGCAGCTAAACTTAAGTATTCAGAAAGCTTTTTGATAGGAAAACTATAAAACCTGGAAACCTTTCCAGATTAGCCATCCACCTACCTCCTCTCCATCCCAGAGGAGCATGAAAGTGTGTCTGCCTAATTAGATCATTGGTTTCCCGGTCAAGAACTCATAACCATCAGTGTTACAGGAAGTGATAGCATGAGAAACAATAGAGAACTTTATTATTAGACTGAAGCCTCCCTGTAGGCAGGGTCTCACATCTTTGCCAGCCCAGCATCTGCTCTCTCCTGACCTGATATCAGTTCCTCAGATTTCTTTTCTAGGTGTTTTCCATGGGGTTGAACTTTTATTGATGCTCCAGTGTTAGAGACACATCCTAGACCTTGCCAATTAGTACACTGCAATGGTTCTCAAACTGGAGAGAGCATCAACCTCATGTGGAGGGCGGGTTACAACCGAGGTTGCTGGGCCCCATACCCAGATTTTCTGATTCTTGGGTCTGGCCTGGGAAATGAAATTTTGTACTTCTAACAAGTTCCCAGGTGATGCTTCCACAGAGACCACTCTTTGACAATCACCAATACATGCCAAACCTCCAAGCCACAGAGACTGAGTCAAGAATGGGATCATTATGTTCCTGATCATGGAACTAAATTTCATCTCTTTTTACTGAGATTTACATGAAATGAAAATTTGTTTTTGTTGGACTTAGAGTTTTTAGGATATAACCCTGTTGATGCTCAGGGCTTCAAGAAAGAAAGAATTAGTGAGAAAGATGTTAACACAGAGGAAAGCAGAGTGGAAAGGTAAAGAGAAAGATTATTGTTGACCCTGCTTGAGCTCCTGGATATAGCAATGCCTGTAGCAGGAATTCCCCTGGAATCTAAACCAGTAAATCCCCCCACGCTGAAAACAATTTAAAGTGAATTTCTGCTATTTGCAGCCAAGAGCCCTGAATAATATACCTACTAAATAAATAGTTTTATGCATCTACAAGTTCCAAAAAGATGTACTTAGTCAACAGAATATTTTACAAAATAAACTCCAATTAAACAATTTGGCTGATTTTCCCCATACCTACTTAACTGAATTTTTAATAGAATTATACCAGAAAAGAAGTTAGAAAATGTCTAAGACATTTTTTCCAAAAATGTATAATTTCAAGAGGTAAGGGGGGAGAAACAATATTTCTGCTCACTGGAATCTCAGTGCTATGTTGAAACAGGATGCTATGCATAGCTGGAAAATGTGTGTCCTTTGTTATCTAAATATGAGCTGTATTCAAAATCTGAATCAAACGTAACCCACTCTGAAAAAAAAAGGGAGGGGCTCATTTTCAAAGCTCCAGAAATAGTTCAAACCTTGTAAAATATCATAGCCTTCTAACAATTTAGCTTTAACCGGATACCCAAGAATCTTTAGACTCATGTGTGGACTCATTTGCCAGAGGACAAAATCTAGTCACTACCGATAAATCTAACTAAATATAAAACATAATCATTTCTCTCCTAGTATCATCATTTTAGTGGCAGTAAGTCACTGGCAGTCATCCCAAAGTCGTAAAATTAAGGAAATAACTTGTTATAAGAGAGAAAAAAGATACTCATTAATTTTACAAATGTCAAATTTCAAGAATTCAAATTTTGAAACCTAAAAATTTGCTATTATAAATACGAATGGTTCCAAGTATCAGATTAAAAGGCCCCAACTATGGTTAGTAAAAGAGATTGGTAAAAATACCTACAGATAAATTTCATTAACTAAACTTGAAATTACCTGATTCTTGCACTACTATAAAGTGATGGGATATGATTAAACTTGATCCATGAGAATAAATGCAGGACTCCTACAAATATAAAAACAAACTATCATTCTATACAATATTTTACAGCCAATTTTAAATGCTGCCAGCATTTTTTCCTCCTTGGAATAAAATAAAAACGCTGAACAGCTTTTTTCTCAACTTATCCAAATATATACAAGAGCTGTAACCACAAACATTACATTGACTGATTACTTAGTTTGTTTTCAATTTTCATTTAAAGTAGATATCAACTCAATTTAATTGTCTGTATAAACCAACAAATTTGCCTCTTGCTCCAAATGAACAAAAGTCTAATTTATTTACTTGCTTTGCCAAAAAAAATCATTATTGAAAATACAATCTGTGCCCCATGAACGTACCAACTAACCTTTAAAAGCTCCAGTAAGCTAGAATGTTGTTAACACAATGCATATGATTTGTGAATAGCTATACCCATCTACAGAACTATTTTTTTTTCATAAGAAAAAACAATCAGCTTCAAATACACATGGGCATTTATTTATAGGAGGATAATTATTTAGGCTATGAAAAATCAACTATAATGTCAATTCTCTTTGCCCAAGGGCTATTTGGAATGCAAATTCCAAGTGTATTCTAAACTTGCAAATAAACTATGCCTCAGTTAGTCGGAAAGCCAAATTTAAGGTGTTGAAAGGTTAAAGGCTATGGATTTTAAATCCTAGATGTGTTTTCCTCCTGGACACCCAGTGCTTATGGTTACTGGATCCTGGGTCTGCTCAGTATCTGGCTCATGAGGAAGGGTACTTAGCAAGAGGAGAGAACTTTACAGGTAATACTATCAATTAACACCATGCATGGCATTCAGATTGCTTGAATAGATGGATGAATGCTTTAGAAGAGAGCAAATTATGCAATTCTGCTCAAGGAAAGCAAGGAGAGGCCTTTCATGGAGTCCTGGGAAGGTATTCTTCACTCTTAAAAAGAAACGTAAAGAAGAGATATGCTGTCTTGTCTTTGAGCTTTGATGTATGTAGAAATGTGATGCTTGGAACTGCAGCAGTCATTTTGTAACCAAGAAGATAAAACAAAACTAAACTAAACAAAGGGGGAAAAAAGCTAATAAGCTCAGCATGGAAAAAAGTAAAAAGGACAAAGAGAGCAAAATAATTTATTTCCTTATGGCATCAAGTCACCAAATTAACCAAAACTGATACCAACTTACCCTTGAATTTCAAACATGAAATGATAAACTTTCCTTCATGGTTAACCAGCTCCCTGGGTAGTCTTTTACTTGAAGCTGGAACATTCTAACACACACATTTTTCTTACTTCCGTATCTAGTAATTTTTTACTTCTGTGGACCTTTGGAGACTGTTAGGCAATTATCAAATACTTCAAGTTCTGGCACGGATAGTAGATACTTACAGAAGGAAAGGAACTCTAGAATTACGCATCATCAAAAACAGTTTTCCTTGTCTTCTGAGAATGGTCAGTAAAGTTTTGGACTCAGAAAATTGGCTTTTACTCCACTGCTTCTGGCTCAGACAGAAAAAATGAAAAATCACCTGTGAATTAAAGTTCTTTGGCACATGTATTTGGCAAAGAACACTTGGTGTCTTGTCTATTAGAGAGACCTTATAATCACTGGGAACCCAGACTAGTTGCTGTCTTACTGCCAAACAAAATTAAACCCAGAGAATTTTTATAAACACTGTTTGGTGCATCCATTTATCTAGATTTGTCCCTTTCCTCAAATGGACACTTTCTATCTGAAAGAAAATTGTCACTCAAATGTTATTTTCTTTGGTGAAATCCCATTTGCATGTTTCCAAAGCTTACTCTGTAGACTAAGCTGGCTCGTGTTTTTATTGCACATTTCTCTGCAATATTATTTTGAATTATCAGAATCTTAATAGAATATGATAATTTTAAAAGAGCTTTCTTATTAAAATGCCATTAGTTCATTAAAATGCATTTGTCCTCTCTAATTTATGGAAAAAGCTTTTTAGTGTAAATGCACACGAATATTAAGTTTTCAATTCCAGAAAAGAGCTAAATTTCCATTCTGGTGGGGAGTGCGTAAAAGAAAGCTAGCAGGAGCTTGACAAGGATGTAAATTTGAGGCAGAATACTAGACTACGAAGCAGAATTCTGGGACTACTATGTTACAATAGAAACACTTATTAATTCAGAATCTACTTATCCAAAATTTGTAGCTATAAGAATCATCTTTTTTTTAGGTATTCTAGAAAGAAAGCATCATAAATGAATATTACTGGGAATGGTTTTTAACTACAGTAGACACTGAGTATTGTTGGAAGACCCTGAAGGTCCAAAATGTGGATGAATTTATAATGCTACTGAGGCACAATTTTGAATAAAGCCAGCAGTTCTAAACCTTGTCTACACATTAGAATCAGTTGGAAATCTAAGAATGCCAAAGCCCAGGTCACACCCTAGACTAATGAAATTACAATCTCTGGGGGATGAGAAAGAGGCACTAGTATTTTTTTAAAGCTCCTCAGGTGATTGCAATATGCAGACAAGAAAATCTTTGGGCTGAGTTGTGTACTTAGTGATGACAAATTTACTTCTCTGGGTTTCTGTTCTTGACCTTGTGATGCACTAGATGTCATTAAAATCTGAGTGGGGCACATGAAGTGCTTACTTATACACTAGCATGATATATTGGGAAAGTATGATGCTGCTGTAGTGATATTACTGATAAGGTCTCTGGACTTAACTTTCATGAATGCCATTGGTTCAACAAATTTAAATGCCTTACAGAGGCTGGGCACATTAACTAAACAAATGAAATTGGTTGATGTAAGAAATATTTCTTCCTAAAAATGGAAAATAACCGAGTCTGTTAAACTAATGTGTATATCAAACACAGATTACATAATAGTTGTGCCTAAATTATCTGCATTTACTATTTCAATGATTGCATTGTACTCAAGAATGAGGGGCAATGAGGTGGGTTCTTATTTTAAATTTGCATAATTAAAAGCTCCCAGACTAATTGAACAGCATATCCCAAAAGCAAATCCAGGGAAGTGGATATGGCTCAACTGATAGAGCATCCACCTACCATGTAGGGGGTCCAGGGTTTGATACCCAGGGTCTCCTGACCCCTGTGGTGAAGCTGGCCCACATGCAGTGCTGCCATGTGCAAGGAGTGCCGTGCCATGCAGGGGTGCCCCCATATAGGGAGTCCCAAGCGTGAGGAGTGCGCCCTGCCCGGCAAGGAGAGCCACCCCATGTGAAAAATGCAGCCTGCCCAGGAGTGGCGCCCCACATACAGAGAGCTGATGCAGCAAGATGACAGAACAAAAAAGAGACAAAGATTTCCAGTGCCACCTGACAAAAATGCAAGCAGACACAGAAGAAAATGGACACAGAAAGCAGACAATGGGGGGGGGGGCGGCGAGGAGGAAGGGGGGAGAAATAAAGTAAATCTTAAAAAAAAAAAAAAGTAAATCCAGGTCTGTCTTTATAAAACTCTCATGTCTACACAGCTAAAAAGGGCTGATTTTATTTGGCTTCAGAGGTTCCTCCACCCCACCCCTCAAAAAAGCAGCAGGATAGGAATCTCCTGGATTTTATAATATAGATTCTTTTTAAAAATAATCTATTCTGGAGGCAGCTTTTGAACCCTTAAGGTGACTATTCTCCTTGACCTGCACAAATAATCCCTTTCTTTAAAACCCTGCCCTGGTGTCTCAGGAATTGCTTTGGGAGGAAGGAACCCGCTTTGCTCAGTATCAATTGGCGACCCAGATGGGACAAGGGACAAAGGGGTCTCTGAAGGAGTACGACTGCCCAGGGTTCTGGGGCCCCAGTGAGTGTTGCCAAGAACACCCTTGCATATTGCAAACAACACTGATCCCAGAGGAGATCTTAAAAGTTGTAAAAACCAGAGGGGCAGAATGATGGAAAACTCAGGGATGAGCCATACCAGCAGAATGAGAATTGTGAGTCAAATTCAAAGTCTCTGAATTATTCCTATGGCAGATAAGCCCTGAAACCCAGAGGTGCCAGTATCTCCAAGAATGACAACCAGCATCATTCCTCTCCCCATAATGTTGACCTACCCTTTTTCGGCATGGAGAAGCCAGAAAGATTGTTATCCAAATTTCCCAGAGATTGGGAATTTTACAAAACAGAGAAGGAGCTGTAACTGAGGATTAAGGATTAGTACAGAATTATGATTGCTAAATCATTACATAGATTTTTTTTTACTTTCAGCATATTATAAAATAGCCAGAGATTGATACATGAAATTGCTGAAACTAGCTGCACTGACCTCACCCTTTGTATGTGGTCATTTCCACATACAAATAAAAATCTGCCATTTTGATGATTATTCCGGAGGGAACTTACTTGTGTATATGGTCATTTCTACCTGCTACTATGATAATTATTCCAGAGGTATCTTACCCTTTTATGTGAACGTTTCTATTGAAAGAATAACTATGCCACCTCCTGTTTATTATTCGTATGAAAAACCTCCTCACTGACTTTTGTTCTGTACTCCCCCATTCCAGATGACTTTATCTTGGATAGCGGTTATCTTGTAATGTAATAACCTTGTAAAACACACTGGTTTGGTTCCCATCCCCCATCCTGTTCACCGCTTTAATGTCTATTAATGAAGGAACCTTTGCCTGTTCCACCCCAATTACTCATTGGCATAAACTAAGCCTGGATATTACCAATTATAGGGATTACTGCGTTCCAGGAGGCAGTTTTTGGGCTGCTAAGGCAACTGTTTGCTGTTGCTTTGGGCAAACAAAGTCTCACTTTGTTGTCTCAGGAATTGGTCTTTAAAGTGCCTTGGGAGGAAGGAACCCACTTTTCCTTGGAATCAAAATGGCATTTTATTGTGACCCACAGGCATTATTAGTTATTACATGAAAGAAAGGACAAATGACAAATATGTAATGTAGCATTTTAAAAAATCTATTCTTATGTGGCCAAACAATACCTATCTACTGACAGGAGTTAGCTATCTGTCTGGTACAATACTGTCAGTAGCAGAGCCATCTCCTGACAAACAATTATACGCTAACTACAAATCATCTCTTATTTCCTTCCCCTCTGGGGACACAGCTCCTTAAAAATGTTTATCAATCAAAATCTAGCTGTTTAATCTTGTTCCACTTATTATTGCTAAGCCTGGCTTTAAGAATAATTTACAATGTTGACACAGCCACTTGGATGCCTCAAACATGTCTCCACTTCTACTTGTTCAAAGCTGAATTCCTGATCAGCAGCAGAGGGGGACGAGGTATGGTCCATGAGCCCACCGTGCCCTCTGCCTATTTTTGTAATTAATGTTTAATTGGAACACAGTCAGGTATACTGATTTGCATATTTTGCTCGCTAAAATGGCAGAATTGAGTAGTTGTGAATACATGACTGGCAAAACCTAAAATAGTTACTCTCTGGCTTTTTAGAGGAAAAATTAAAATTGCCAAGCCAAATCCAAAGAAATCACGAAAACAAAGCTCTGGTGCAAGTCAGTGCTGTCTACCCATAAGTCAGAATTGAGGTGTCAGCTGTGACGGCTTCCTTTCCCTTGGCTCCCATGTCCAAATTACTAAAAAATTCTGTCAGTTTTATCTCTTGCAATCACCTAAGTTAATTAATCCCTCTGACATACTATATATA
This sequence comes from Dasypus novemcinctus, assembly GCF_030445035.2. NCBI lineage: Eukaryota > Metazoa > Chordata > Mammalia > Cingulata > Dasypodidae > Dasypus > Dasypus novemcinctus. The sequence goes on along the minus strand of NC_080698.1, from coordinate 45,473,084 downwards.
CAAAACTTACTGGGTGGTGGACCTGGTTTTAGTTTGCTGGGAGCAAACACACAGAAATCCATGCTACGGAGAGCTGAATCCCTTTTTTTCAGCTTAGCTACTGCGATCTCCTCCACAAAAGCTGGGACTCTTGTTTGCTCATCTCCCTTTTCTCTAACCACCTCCTAATCTCATTATCTGCAAAAGAGCTAGAATGTTCCTGTATTTTTTTTTGATTGGGGAAGTTGTAGGTTTATAGAAAAATTAAGCAGAAAATACAGAGTGCCCGTATACCTCCCCACCCCCCATTTTATTAATACCTTGCATCATAGTGGTAACTTTGTTAAAATTTATGAAAGAATATTATAATCATACTATTAACTAAAGCCCATGGTTTATATTATGGTTCACTATGTTGTAAGTTCTATGGTTTTTTTTTTTTTTTATATTTATTCTAGTAACATAACATTTCCCCATTTAGCCACATTCAAATAGATAATTCAGTGCTGTTAATTATGTTCACAAAAAATCCATTGCTAAAATGTTTCCATCACCTCAAATGGAAACCTGTACAGTTTAAGTATTAACTCCCTATTCCCTAACCTCCAGGCTGGCCCCTGGTAACCTGTATTCTAGTTTCTGACTCTATGAAGCTCTTTATTCTAATTATTTTATATCAGTGAGTCCATACAAAACTTATTTTTTGTGTCTATTTTATTTCATTCAATGCCATGTCTTCAAGGTTCATCCATATTACTGGATGTATCAGAGCTTCATGACTTTTCACAACTGAATAATATTAAAATGGAGGCAATCCCTTTAACATTTTTTTTTTCAAGGAGGTACTGGGGAATGAACCCAGGACCTTGTACATGGGAAGCAGGCACTCAACTCACTGAGCTACACCCACTCCCCAATCCCTTTAGCTTTGAAGGAGCAGGGTTGATCATGTCATCTTTCTGTTTGATCTCCTCAATGCTTCCCATTGCTCTTAAGCCAGGAAATGAGCCTGCATACATTGGCAGGGACACATCAACTGGCTTCACTCCCCTGGCTTCATGTGAGTTCCACGGAGGTTTCTACCATATAGCAGTTTTTGTGATGCAATGTCCTACCCAAGAGCTCTTACATAAGAAGACTCTAGCCCTCCTGGACTGGGTCATCCTTTTATAAACTCTCAAAGATCCATCTTCAGAGCACTTACAATTTGTAATTCTGCGAATATGGGGTTTGTTTCATGTTTATCTTCTCAAATAATTTTTAAGCTCTAGGGCATGGAGACTCTGACCTCTTCTTCACCATTGGGACCTCCATATTTAGGAGGGGGCGAGACAGCACTGTCAGAGTGAATGGATGAATGATGGTGTGAAGGAAAATGACAGACTGGAAACCTCCTGTAGAAGTGCTTTTTGTCTAGTCGAAGTTTCAGTTTAATCAGAATTTGAAAAGATAGAATCATCCATTAGACTTACCTAAGTTTCCTCTGTTTGTGTGTTGTTGTTTTTTGTTTTTTTTTTTTTGCCATTTAAAACACATCTATAGAGTGAGCACTTATGTTGAAATATGCTTGGCATTTTCTTGAGAGAAGAAAGTGTATTAAATAGGAAGCACTGAATACAATTACTACCCCCCAGAAAGGGAGAAAAATGAGTTATGAGCAACGTGAAGCCAAGGACAGAACTCTATCTCAGTAGGCCTGTTCTCTGAACACTCTGCCTTCTCCTTTGGTAAGCTTAGCTACATCTCAAAATAGATAGACTTTAAAGTCAGACTTCCCTGCGTTCAAAGACTGGCTCAATCACTGCCAGACAGCAGGACCAAAGGCAAGCTGACAACTCTGAGTCTCAGTTTCCTGATCATTCCAAAGACTAAATGAGCTAACAAATGTAAGGAACCAACATGGCGCCCTGAGACAGAGTATCTCCATAAATAATTATCCACTTTCATTTGAATATGTCATGACTTCAGCGATCAACTTTCTCCACTCAAAAATAACCTTTAAGATGGCCAATCCCAGTTATTCTTTCTTGAACTCTGATTCTTTTAGCCAAGTATTGCCAGCATTTAATGTATTATTGGCATTTCAGGCTCTACACATCTGAAACCAAAAATATCCTCTTCCTTCCCTTTCTTTAGATATCTCCACACACTCTCCCACCTGTCCTGGTATATCAGAGTAGTTACAAGCATAAGTGTTATAATTAGATGGACATGGCTTCAAATCCTAGCAGAGTGACCTTGATAGGGCCATTTAAGCTCTCTGAACTTCATTTTTTAAAAATACCTATGAGACAGAGATAGCAATGACTACCATTTAGATGGCACTGGGAAAATTAATTTCTGTGAAGTGTTTAGTACAGTACCTGGCACTTAGTGAAAGTTTGAGGAGTTGTATCAATTGCGGTTATTGTTAGTGACAATACAGTCATTGGTGACACACCTCTCCACCTTGTTCTCCTCAAAATATCACAATTGCAGCATTTTTTTCCCATCTCTATGAGTAAATCTCTTTCCTCTTTGTCCCCAATGATGCAGATCTATTAAAGTCATCATTATTTTGTCCTCTTAATTGTTCTCCCTAATTTTATGTCTTCCCTTTCATTTCTTATTCCTTGGTTCTGCTTTATTTCTCTTCACAGCAATTACAATGTGAAATCACACATTGTGTCTTTTACTTGTTTTTCTCTCCCACCCCTTGAATATAAACTCTTAAGGGCAGAAACCCTGTGCCTAGAACAGTGCTGCAATATCTGCTGTCACCTTGAAGTTCGTGGAAGGTGAATTCAAGCTGTAGCGCACCCAATTCCCTAGATTAAAAACTGTATGGGTCCATTTCGCACCAGAGAAGTGCAGACATCTCATTAAAGCCTTCAGGTCACTCCAAAACAGACCCCTGACCTTCTGCCGCAGCCTCATCTGCTGTCACTTTTCTACAGATACACATTACTCTTGTAGCAAATGGGAACACGTATGCTGCCCTTTATTTTCCATGATTCCTTATTTGTGTATGTTTTGTTTACACTCATCTTTTGAGCTATCATTGTTTTTCCCCCTAATTCTTCAAAACCTAGCTCAAGTTCTCCAAATCTTCCCTGGTACCTCCGAACTGGATATACCCTCTCCCTTTTTAGAATTCAACATTTTATCTGTAATTCCTGCTTACCTCATTTACTTGATCCTTTGAAAATCCAGACTGCTATATATTTTTTAAATCCTCTACAGAGCCTAAAAGATGCAGTGGAACCTAGGGTAGATTCTTCTCAAAAAGAACTCCCAGAATTAGAACACACTGGGAAAAGTTCTTAGGAAAATAAATGCCTTCTTTTAGTGCCCTTGAACACTCTTTATTCTTCCTTTTTTGTTTAAATCTCCCAAATGTGACTTGCTTTAAATATGACAAACTATACCGACCAGAACAATAGAAGTCTTTATATCAATGCCACTAAATCTTCTTTTCTAACCAGCTCAGCCATTCATCTTAGGTTTCACACTGGAGACAAATCGCAAATTGCTTTTCACCCACTCACCTGGGGTGAGTCATGCTCTCTGCCAGGTAAGTGGAAAAGAATGCTGAGCAGTCAGTTTACCATTTGAAACAAGGAGATTCTGATTTTTATTTCTTGATTTTTTTCCCCTCCCTCCTTTCTATTTTTCTAAGCCTCTGAATCAATCTCTTGCTTCCCTTTTTTGAACGAGACTATGGATACTGTTTGTACATAGATTATTTCATTCTGGCAAATATTAGCCATGCAAAATAATCTTTTTGAAAACAGAAATTAGTCTATCCAACATAGCCACATAGGGAGAGCTTTTATTCATAATTAATTAAAGGCCTTGCAAGATTTTGGTAATAAGGAAAGGCTGTGTCTTGGTTTAACTTAGGGCATTCTAACTCATTTGAGTACAGAATGGACCATCCTTTACTCTCCTTTAATACTGATTATTTCAACTTCCTATAGAATTTATATTCCTCCAATAAAAATGATGGGAAATAAGGGGCATTGACTAACCAATAATTTGACTGACCAGAGTTCTAGCATTGCTTTTCAGAACTTTCCCTTCTTTGGTTGGTATAAACTATGGGGTCATGGCAAAAGTCAGAGAACAGTAATTTGATTGTCAACTCCCAATTACTAGCTGGATAATCTTGGCAAGTCAGTTAACTTCTGTGAGGTTTAATTTCCTTTCTAGTATAATAGAGTTACAGAGAGGATTAGATATATGAGTGTTACATAAACAATAATATTTAAATAAAGTGTATAATTTTTATTTCTTTATCCTAAATTTGTTTTTCATTATAAAAGGAAGGAGAAACTTATTTCATGCCAGATTTAGCTTTCTTTTGCTCACCACCTCCTTTTGTTCCTGGATCTCCTGCTGACTTGCCGTCCTTCCTGCCTCTCTCAGGCTAGTAAGGTAGAGCCAAACACCTCCTGGTAAACTGCTGGAAAGTCAAACTAAAAAGTCAACCTTGAGAGCGACAAGATTTCTCATTTATGACTGGTGGAAAAACAAAATGATAGAATCACTTTGGAACACAGCCTGGCAGTTTATTAGAAAGCTAAGAATAGGCTTACCAAACAGTCCTGCAATAACACTCCTAGTTATTTACCCAGATGAGTTGAACTCTTAGATCTACACAAAAACCTGCACACAAATGTTTATAGGATCTTAATTCACAAGTGCCAAAAATTGGAAACTGACAAAATGGCCTTCAGTGGGTAAATGGACAAACTGTGGTATGTCCCCACGATGGAGTCAACATCAACATCAATGATAAAAAGAAATGAACTGGACTTTCAGGAAGAAATCATCAGAGTAGGTATACAGGGCTCAACTCACCTAATAAACAATGGAGGTAGGGCAAAAAGCTGTCCCAGGGACCTGCTTTGGGGCCCTGCAGACCAGGAGAATGCTGCAAACTGCCTAGGAGAGGAAAGGACAGAAGGACTAAGAAGCTGAAACAAAAACTGTGGGTTAATAACTCCTGTTGCCAGGAAAGGCACCCATCCCCCACACTCAAGGTGAGCAACCTGGAAAAAGCACATGGCTAACTGCAGCCAACTGGGAGAGGAACAGTCATGTTCCTCCCTGGGAAAGGGGTGTACAGCAGGGGATGGAGTGTGGTTTCTCTTCAGTGAGTTTAGCCAGCATAGCCCACTTTGAATCATGGCTCTGGCCAGACCAGAATCACGGGCAAGAGGAGGTTGAATGAAACAGCTCTGTGGAAAGATTCACTGATGATCTCCATCTGCTGGACAGCCAGGAAACTGCAAGGAGAAAAACCACTTTTCAGGGCCTCTTGTCCCAGTACCCTTGATCTGGTCTGTACCATATTAGTGAGGTGCTGGCCCTGTTTTGATAACATAACCTAAGCAATTTTGGAGATTTAGAGTAAGTTGAACCAAAAATCAAAGAAAAGCTCTGGAACAAAACCATAGGCAAGAGAGAGAAATTGAAAAGCAGAGTAAATTCACCATCATATTCAGATGCCTAGATATCAGCAAGAAATTACAAACCAGGAGTAGATATGGCTCAAATGGTTGAGTGCTTTCTTCCCACATCAGCAGTCCTGGATTCAATTCCCAGTGCCTCTTAAGAACAAAAAAACAAACAACAACCAAACAAATGAAAAAATCAAGTCAGGGGAGCCAATGTGGTTCAGTGGTTGAGTGCTGGCTTCCCACATATGAGGCCCCAATTTCAATTCCTGTCCCCAGTACCTAAAAAAAATTACAAACCATACTAACAAATAAGATATGGCAAAGGAACAAACCCAAAAACCTGATGAAACACAGGATTTAAGAAAACTAATCAATGATAATCACACAAACCTCCTAAATGAATTCAAGGAGTTGAAGGAAAATATGGCTAAAGAGGAGGGAAAAGGATGGAAGTAGATGTGGCTCAAACTATTGAGCTCCCACCTACCACATGGGAAGTCCCAGGTTCGGTTCCCGGTGCCTCCTAAAGAAGATAAACAACACAGAGAGCTGATGCAATAGGCAGGTGCAGCAAGCTCTTGCAACAAGATGATGCAACAAGAGACACAAAGAAAACAAAACAAAGCAGGGAACAGAGGTGGCTCAAGTGATTCGGTGCCATCCTCCCACATCAGAGGCCCCAGATTCAGTTTCCAGGGCCTCCTTAAAAATGGACACAGCAAATGCAAACAATGAGAGGGTGGAAAGAAAGAAATAAATAAATCTTTTAAAAAAATAAAAGATATTAAGAAGACACTAGGTGAACTGAACATAAAAGCCTGCAAAGAAAAGTAACAGAGCTTATAGAAATGAAAGACTCAATAGATGCAAATAAAAATGCATTAAATGTATATAACAGTAAATTTGAATTGATGGAGGACAAAATTAGTGAAACCAAGGACAAAACATCTGAACTTCAAAAGACAGAACAGAGAGAGAAAAGAATGAAAAACATGGAACAGAGTCTTAGGGAATTTAATTACAATGTGAAACACACAAACATATGCATTAATCAGTCTCCCAGAAGAAGAGAATGGAAACGGAGCCAAAAAAAATATTTGAGGAAATTATGAACAAAAACTTCCCAACCCTTATGAAAGACATAAACATCAATATCCAAGAAGAACAACACACTCCAAACAGAATACATCCTAATAGACCTATGCCAAGACACCTACTATTCAGAATGACAAATAGCAAAGATAAAGAGAGGATTCTGAAAGCATCAAGAGAAAAACAAAGCATCACATACAAGGGAACCTCAATAAGACTAAGTGCCAATCTCTCATCAGAAACCAGGGGGGTGATAAGAAAGTGGCATGATGTTTTTCAGGTACTGAAAGAAAAATATTGCCAGGCAAAGAATTTTTTATCTGATGAAACAGTCCTTCAAAAATAGGGTGAGGGAAGTGGCTGTGGCTCAATCAATTGGACTCCCGTCTACCAGATGTCCAGGGTCTCCTTGTGAAGGCAAGCTGACCCATGCCCATGAAAAACTGATGGCCCACGTCTACCAAGAACTGGCACAGCAAGATGATTAAACAAGACAAGCAGACACAAAAGAACAGACAGCAAATGAACACAGAGAGCAGACAGCAAGCAAGTGGCAAGGGGGGATAAACAAACAAACAAATTTTTAAAAAATGAGGGTGAATTTAAAGTCTTCACAAACAAATAAATACTAAGAGTATGTTACCCAAAGACCAGATTAACAAGAGATACTAAAGGAAATGCTATAGCCTGAAAGGAAAAGACAAGGGTGAGAGACTGAGAAGATTATAGAAATGATGATGATTATTAGTAAGGGTACCTTAAAAGATAAAAAGACAGACAATAGTAAGATATGACAATGGAAAGCCAAAGGTTAAAATGAATGAAGTAAGCAGTGACTTTATAGAAATAACATTGAATATTAATGGATTGAATTCCCTAAGCAAAAGACATGTGCTAAAAGAATGGATAAAAAAATATGAGCCATTTAAATGCCATATGTAAGAGACTCACATCAGACATAAGGACACAACCAGGTTGAAAAAAAATTCTATGAAAATAGTCATCAAAAATGTCTGGAGTGGCAGAGTGGGCATAACTCATTGGTTGAGCACCTGCCTCACATGTACAAGGTCCAGGGTTCAATCCCCAGAACCTATTAAAAAATGTTTGGAGTAGCAATACTAATATCAGACAAAATAGATTTAAATGCAAAATTGTTATAAAAGGTGAAGAATGTCACTGTATATTAATAAGAGGGACAATTCACCAAGAAGAAATAGCTATAATAAATATTTATACACCTAACCTGGGTGCCTAAAGATACTCAAGGTGCACACTGGTAAAACACAAGGGAGAAATAGATGTCTTTACATTAATAGTTGGTGACTGCATTAATGGTGAAACTCTCAGAATTGGATAGATAATCTGTACAGAGGATAAATAAGGAAATAGAAAACTTGAATAATAGGATAAATGAACTAGACCTAATAGATATTTATAGAGCATTATACCCCCTAAAACAGTAGGATATAATATTATTTCAAGTGCTCATGGATTCTTCTCCAGGATAGACCAAATGTTGAGTCAGAAGACAGGTTTAATTACTGTAAAAGGATTGAAATTATACAAAACACTTTCTCTGAATGTCATGGAATGAAGCTGGAAATACATAGCAAATGGTATAAGGGAAATTTTACAAATAAATGGAAATTAAACAACACTCTCCTAAACAATCTCTGGGTCAAAGAAGAAATTGCAAGATAACTCAGTTAATATCTCAAGACTAGAAAAACAAGAACAACATATCAAAACCCATGAGACACAGCAAAAGCAGTATTGAGAGGGAAATTTATAGCCATAAATGCTTATATTAAAAAAGACAAGCTAAAATTGAAGACCTAATACACATGTGAAGAAACTAGAAAAAGAACAGCAAACTAATCCCAAACAAAGCTGAAGGAAAGAAATAATAAAGATCAGAGCAGAAATAAATGAAATTGAGAATAAACCATAGAGAGAATAAACAAAACCGAAAGTTTGTTCTTTGAGAAGATTAACAAAATCAACATACCCTTAGCTAGACTGACAAAGAAAAATAGAGAGAAGATGCAAATAAACAAAATCAGAGAGGGGGCATTGCCACTGATGCCACAGGAATAAGAGCTTCATAACAGGATGCTATGAACAACTATATGCCAATAAACAACACAACATAGACAAAATGGACAAATTCCTAGAAATGAACAAACGACCAACACTGACCCTAGAAGAAATAGAAGATTTCATCCAACTAATCACAAGTAAAGAGGTTGAAGCAGTCATCAAAAACAGCCCAAAGATGAAAAGCCCAGGACCTCAGAATTCTACTAATTATTCATAGATGATTTAATACCAATCTTGCTCAAGGTCTTCCAAAATATTGAACAGGAATGAATGCTACCAAATTCATCCTATGAAACCAACATCATGCCAATACCAAAACAAGGTAAAGATACCATGAAGAAAATTACAGACCAATTTCTCTAATGAATGTCAATGCAAATATCCTCAACAAAATACTTGCAAACTGAATCCAAAAGCACATTGAAAGAATCATACACCATGATCAAGAGGGTTTTATCCCAGGTATGCAAGGGTGGTTCAACACAAGAAAATGAATTAGTATAACATATCACATTAATAAATTGAAAAAGAAAAAAAAATGATCCTCTCAATTGATGCAGAAAAGGCATTTGACAAAATACAGCATCCTTTCTTGATAGAAAACACTCTGAAAATATGAATAGAAGGAAACTTTCTCAGCATCGTAAAGTGCATATATGAAAAACCCACAGCTAGCATTGTACTCAAGGGTGAAAGAAGAAAGCTTTCCTTCTGAGATTCGGAACTAGACAAGGATTGAGATTTTATAATATTAATATTGTGCTAGAAGTTCTGGATAGAGCAATTAGGCAAGATAAATAAAAGTCACCCAAATTGAAAGGAAGAATTAAAATTGTCACTATTCTCTAATGATATGATCCTATATATAGAAAATCCCCCAAAATGCAAAACAAAGTACTGGAACTAATAGACGAGTTCAGCAAAGTGGGAGGACACAAGATTAATATGCAAAAATCTCTAGTGTTTCTATATACTACTGATGAACCATCTGAGGAAGAAGTCAGAAAAAAATTCCACTTATAATAGCAATTAAAAGAATCAAATATCTAGGAATAAACTTCACGAAGGACATAAAAGGACCTGTATTCATTAAACTACAAAATATTGCTAAAAGAAACTAAAGAAGACCTAAAGAAATGGAAGGACATTTCATGTTCATGTTTTGGATAACTAAATACTAAGATGTCATTTTTACACAAACTGATTTACAGATTCAATGAAATCCCAATAAAAATCTCAACATCGTATTTTGCAGAAACAGAAAAGCCAATTATCAATTTTGTTTGAAAGGGTTAGGGACCCTGAATGGCCAAATGTGTCTACAAAGAACAAATCTGGAGAATCCCCACATTTCTCACTTTAAAGCATGTTACTTTGCTACAGTGGTAAAAACAGCATGGTACTGGCATAAAGATAGACATATTGACCAATGGAACCAAATCAAAAACTCAGAAATAGGACCTCACGTGTTTGGTCAAGTGATTTTTGAAAAGGCTGTCAAGCCTACCCAGCTGAGCCAGAACAGTCTATTCAAAACATGGTGCTCCGAGAACTGGATATCCATATTCAAAAGATTAAAAGAGGATCCCTATTGCATACCTTATACAAAAATTAACTCGAAATGGATTGAGGACCTGAAAAAAACCTCCACCATATAACTTCTAAAAGAAAATGTAGGGCATCATCTCAAGATCATGAAGTAGGTGGTAGTTTCTTAAATCTTACACACATAGCACAAGCAAGGAAGGAAATAATATATAAATTGGACTTCCTTAAAACTAAACACTTTTGTTCTTCAAAAGACTTTGTCAAGAGAGTAAAAAGATAGCCTACTCAAATTGAGAAAATATTTGGAAACCATGTATCCAATAAAGGTTTGATATCCATCTTACACGAAGAGATTGTACAAGTCAGTGATAAAAAGGTATGCCACCTAATTAAAAATGGACAAAATAACTGAATAGACATTTCTCCAAAAAGGAAATAAAAATGGCCAAAAGGCACATGAAAAAATGTTCAACATCACTAGTTATCAGGGAAATGCAGATCAAAATTACAATGAGTTATTATTTCACACTTAATAGAATGGCTATCATTTAAAAAACAGAAAACTACAAGAGCTGGAAAGGATGTAGAAAAGAGAAACACTCCTTCACTGTTGGTGGCAATGTAGAATGGTACAGCCTCTGTGGAAGACAGTTCGGCAGTACCTCAAGAAGCTGAATAGACAACGGCCACATGATCCAGTAGTCCTGTACTAGGAATATATCCAGAAGAACTGATTACAAGACTGTGAACTGACATTTGCACATTGATGTTCATAGCAGCATTATTCACAATTGCTAAAATATGGAGCCAACTGTTCATCAACTCATGTGTGTCTAAACAAAATGGGGTATATACATACAATGGAATACTATTTAGCTGTATGAAGAAGTTTAATTGTGATACATATGACAACATAGATTGAGAATATTCTGTTGTGTGAAATAAGCCAGATACAAAGGAACAAATATTACATAGTCTTACTAGTATAAACAAAATATGATGAGTAAACTCAGAGAGGTAATCTCTAGAGTACAGGTTCCTAGGACATAGAATGTATGTTGAGAATGGGAGCTGATGCTCAATGCATATAGAAATTTTAATAAGCAAAATTTCTTATTGGTTCATGTAAAACTATGGAAATGAATAGAGTTGCTAATAACATATTACAGTGTGTATAACTAATATTGCTGATTTATAAATGAGCTTAAAGAGATAGTCTGTGGACATAAATGACAATTGCATGGAAACTAGAGAATAATCTAGGGTATGTAAAATAGTGGTTTTGGTAGTGGATGTAGATTATGGTTAATGTATAAGAATGTTCTTTTATAAAATCTTAAGAATATGGCAATACATGGGAAAATTATAACATAACTTTGGATATAGTAATATTGTAATATTTTTGCAGCAATAGCAAATAAGATATGATATCAATTCTAAGAGACAACTATAGGGCAGTATAAGGAGATACGGGATTTTCCCTTTTGTAGTAATGAAAATGTTCTAAAATTGCCTGAGGTGATGACAGCACAACGCTAATGAAAATGAGAGCCACTGAGGGTACACTCTGAATAGACTGTGCAAAACATGGGACTGTATAACATAGGGAATCCAGTGGTGGAAGATGGACTGTATTTAACAGGACAAATAAGAGAAGGTTCGCTCATGAATTATAACCAATGTATAACACCAGTACAAGGTGTAAATAACAGGTGGGTTGGGCGGAAATACGCCAACTGTAATGTATGGGCTACAGTTAGTAGTAATGGTTTGAGAATGCTCTTACATAGTTTACAACAAATGTTTCACAACCATGCAAAGTAATCATGGTGGGGTGATATATGGGAACCCTGTATGATGATATACATGTTTTTTCAAGTTCATAACTTCTACTATTACTATACATTTATTGTTTATGTATCTTCATGTATGAATGATAAACTTCCATGAAAGTTAAAAGAAAATAAATGAACTCTCTAGCCAGGAAATGACATGAAGGGAGCTTAAATGCATTTTGCTAATTGAAAGAAGCCATGTATGGGGTATGGGGAGTGGGGTATATGGGAACTTCTTATATTTTGTAATGTAACATTTTGTGTGATCCATATATCTTTAAAAAAAAAAAAGATAATTTTTTTTTTTAAATAGAAGCCATGTATCATTTCAACTATATGACTTGGAAAAAGCAAAACTATAGACAGTAAAAAGATGAGTGGCTGTGAGGTACTCAGTGCTCAGTGGGGATAAGAAGTGGGCCACAGGATATTTAGGAAAGTGAAACTATTCTAGATGATACTATGATGGTGGGTGGATATACAGGACATTATGCATTTGTCAAAGCCCATAAAATGGTACAACACAAAGTAAACCCTTATGTAAACTATGGACTTCAGTTAATCATAAGGTATCAGTGTTGGTTCATCAATTGTAATAAATGTTCCACATTAATGCAAGAGGTTAATAGAGAAAATTTTGGGGCAAGGTGGGATATATGGGAACTCTCCACACTTTCTGCACAATATTTTCTGTAAACATAAAACTGCTCTAAAAATAAAAGTCTATTAAAAAGATGTCAACCTCTGTATCACAGGGAATGGATTAATGCTCTCTACAAACTGAGCATAAGTCAATAACTACTGTTATTGAAGAATGTAGTGTCCAGTGATGACTTGGATTAATGAGGAAGCAATTAGAGGTGCTTATTTCAAGGAACAGACTCAAAGAGTTGGAATTTCAAGGTCAGTTGCCAAGTCAGAGAATGTTGGAATCGTCTATTTGGGAAAGAAGTCTTTTAGTATTGTTTAGAATTAGCACCTATTGTCACTGAATCCTAGGCCATAGACTGAGGAGTTGATGTCTATATCCACATGTATATATAAAATAATTCAGTTAGGCTATTTAAGAAGCTAAGAGAGAAGTGGCCTTTAAAACAAACTACATATTTGTTTGTATCTTACATTTAGAAGCCAGGTCACCTTCAGAGAGTGAGACAAATGAAGGTTTTATTTGATTCAGACTATCTTTTCAGGACTTAGAGCACTGAAGGGATAGGAAAAGTACCTCTCCATCAACAAAAAAAGCACATAGGACTACAGGGACTATGGAAATACCTTTCATGCCAAAATTATGCAGTAGTCACAGGCGGCCTTTACAACATCCTCCTCACATCATCTTGGATTTCTCCTGTCTCCTAACCCAAAGGCCCATGCACTGAGTAGTTTCTATGTCCCATGCTGTCTGCTAAACCATGAAAATAAATAAGGGGAAACACTTCTTTCTGTCTGTAAGAGCTAGGTGTCATGACAGAAATTTGTATTTAAAATCTCATTAAAATACAATGTAATTCAAGATACAGTTGAATTGGTCCTTATATCTCCTGTTCTAGAATATTGAAGTAGAGTCTCTCAGGATGAATATGAGTTCTTTAGTGGGACATGGTGGGAAAAAACATTCTGGAAGAGTAAAGGTTGTATTAGTCAGGGTTCTCTAGGGAAAGAGAATCAACAGGAGATATCTGTAAATAGTACATGATTTTATAAGAGTCTCTCATGTGACCACAGGAATGCACAAGTCCAGGTTCCACAAGCAGGCTGCAAACCAGGGCTCCAATCAAAGTCCAATGAAGGTCCTTGATGAGTCTCCTAGGGACACTGGCTGTCCAAAGACTAGCTGGGAAATTCTCTCTGAATGCTAAAATCACTTTCCCTTTTAAGGCATTCAACCGATTGGTTAAAGCCTCACTCATTACTGAAGGCAACCTCTCTGATAGATGTAGATATAATCGAGTTATCTATGCAGTAAAGTCACTGGTAACTAAAGTCTATAAAAGTCCTTGTATTACAATTAGCCCAGTGCTTGCTTAACCCAACAACTGGGCGCAATTATCTGGCTGAGTTGACACATTAGCCTAACCATCACAAGTCTTGAGCAAGAAAGCATGAAGGTGCTAGGTTGCAGGATGGGGAGAAGATTGGGGATGAGGACAGGGAGCTATAAGAGGTTGAAGGTGAGCTGAAATACAGAGTGCTAGACTGCTAGGAAGGAAGGAAGATCATGTTGGAGACACAGATAAATCATACAGGCACCAGATCATGAAAAAGCAGTTTGTTCATTATTTATTCACCTATTTACCAATCACCCAGAATGTTCCAGGGGATGCTCACGGGGTTACAAATGCTGAACAAGTTGGACATGACTTTTGATCTCAAAGGATTTAGAGAAGGGAAGATAGCCAAAGGAACCACAATGCAACAAATGAATAAAATATAAATTGTAATAAGTGTGAGGCAGAAAATAAAGAATGTACTAATGCAAAGAATAACATGAAGGCAACTCCTTTAGATGGAAAGTTAGGCAGATAAGGTGATTTTGAAGTTGTGACTTGAAAGGGGAGAACCCAAGTATGGAAAGTGGCTGATCTGTGGGTGTTAGGTTCAGTAGGTAACAGGGAAACTGTAAAGGCCCTGAGGCAGGGAAAACTTGGTATAAAAGAGCGGAATCAACCTTGAGTTTGCAAACAAATCCTCTGGGGATCTTTTTAAGATGCAGATTCCAATGCTATTGGTTTGGGGTAGGACTGGAGATTCGGTACTTAACAAGCTCCCAGGTGATATTGCTGGGGGGTGGGGAGAACACTTTGATAGCAAGTGTTAGAGGAACAAAAGTCAGAGAACATATCCAGTGCTTAGTGGTGAGGGAAACAGCATTCTATGTAAGAGAGTAGAAGAAAAAAGTCAGCTCAGGAGTGACTTATATCCGATTGGGAATTACACAGTTAGCAATAGATTTGCAATTCATTCTCCTCCTTGATAGGGGTGGAGTGGAGGTGGGAGTATCTTCCAGAAAGAGAGATGAAAGGTTGCTTGGTCAAATCTCCTTTTGCTAACAACAGACCACCTGGCAAACAAATGAAAGACATGCTACCTTGTGAGTCCTTATCCACAGAAAGCTTTTTGCAGAATGTACCTGGACTATCTGGTACTGCATCTGAGAAACAAACCTGGAAGATGCTGATTTCTAGGACACAGTTCTTCGGAAAGCATCACATTAGCTAGTTACTTATCTGATTTTAAAATGTTGATATTTCAAAATAGATCTCCTCTTTGTAGTCACAAATATTACTTAAAGATTTTATTTACTGTAAGGGGCCAAAGTGTGCCATGAAGAGGCAAGAAAGGACCCAAGAAGTAGTATGAGTAGTGCCAGACCTCTTCCTGCCTCACTGTGTCTCAGTGAATTGTAACTCTGGAACTAATAGCAAAGTTTGATCCTGGGTAAGATGTCTGAATGGTGTGAATCATATATGACAATCCAATCCTCTTTGTTCACTGACCTTTTCAGAGAAGTTTAAAAATAATCCCATGGAGTAATTGATGGTTTAAAGCAGTGTTTCTCTGTCCAGGGTATATATTAGAAACACCTGAGGATTATTTGAAACTATCCATGTCCAGGACGCACCCATGGGGACTCTGATTTAATTGGTCAGGGAAGGTGCCTAGGAACCGGTGGGTTATAAAAGCTCCCTGGATGCTTCAAATGTCAGCCAGGGTAAAGACATTTCCGGAGACCCTGAAGGCCAGGACAGTGGACAATACCTTATCCATTCGTAAATAAACCAGGGGCACAAACCACCCTAATTGTCCTTCTTCACACTTGACAGGTGATGAATAAGAAGCCTCCTTTCCCTTCCCTTCAAAGCTCAAAGTGCCCACACTTTCAGAGCATCTGACTGTATAGGGGATGTGTACGGGCTACACATCCTGTGGAGGTCCATAGCAGCAGCCCCCCATATTAATGAAAAAAGATACAGTTAATACATGTGCACTTTCAAATCTTTCTTGCCAACCTGAATATTTCTATAATAAGCCATTTGTTCAGAGCTCAATTATTTTGTGATGTTTGATTAAACAGAATCAGCACAAAAATAATTCTGTTAAGGTTAATTGACATCTTCTCACAGGAAAATTAACCACTTAGCTGGTCATGCTTGTAATAACAGGCTTCCCAGATTTCAATGACCATATTTGAACACAATTCTTGAGACAGCCTGAAGACTGAATACAACTTTACAGATTGGTTTTACAAAATAATTTCCACATCAACAGTTCAAAAAATTATTCAGCCTTATAGATAGCACTGCAATATACAAAACACTTGGCAGCTAGAATTTAACTATTAATGTCTTATCATTTCTTAATCTAGAGGTTGAAAAGGATAATTATTTAATTCCAAGACTATGTTAATAATAGCTAAGCAATACAATCCACTGAAATATACGAATTCCCAATTGTCTTACTAAATATATAAAACAAGCATGAAATTAGCACAGGCCTAAGATATCTAAGCTTTCTGAATATAATAAGCTATTATGATGATGATGATGATTATTTTGATCCTCCCACCATAGTTATTTTGCTAGAATTATGGAATTCTAAGGTTTTAGAAGCCCTACATCAGTGCTGGAGGCCCTTCCTCTACCCTTTTGAATATGGGGTCAGTACTCTTATTTGCAAAATTAGCCAGAGCAAGTTTTATTTACCTACAATCTAACAGAAAGGGCTTTTACTTTTCAACAATGCAGTTATCGAGTGTCCACTCTATCCCATGTATTAAATGCAAACTGTGCCTAATCCTCATTAAACCCCTGCAAAGTAAGAATTATTCCCTATTTTCTGTGAATAAGGAGGCTCAGGTAGTTAAGTGTCTGAGTCCATTATCTTTCTATATACATCTTGGTGTCTTTCTGGTCACAAATATAATGGATTATAAAAATGTTATCAAATTACACACACTTTAAAAATTCAGGAGGTATGTAAGCATATACCATGAGAAGTTAGCCTCTCTTCCATCCTTGCAAGAAAGTTCCCCAATGGCAAGCATTTACCAGTTTCTTGTGCATGTTTTAATGGCTTTCTGAAAACATCTTCACTAATTGCATTGCTTATGTTCCTTCTTATGTGTTTTTTTCCTAAGGGAGATAAGAAGGAAAAGAAATAAAGGGCTCCAAAGAGTTCAACACATCAATAATTAAATATTGATCCTGCTTATTTCTTAGAGTCATTCCCTTCCTCACAACCCTATGTCCCTTTGTTGCTATGCAAAGTTTAAAGAGAGATACTTTATTTGGAAATGGCTGGCTTAAAGGTACAAAAAAGACCTTTGCATATTCATGCTCCTCTTCCAAATGATTTTTAATAATACTAATTATAAATTATTTGAAGATGGTTAATGAGCTTAAGTCTTTTACTGTTTCCAAGTATGTTTTATTTTGGGGTCCTGTTTTCATGGGCACACTTACATTTCTATAAGCAGCAAAGTATTCAGGGAGATCTAATATGCCTTCACTCGCTCTCTTCATTCTCCCTCTCTCCTTCTCCTCCAATTCCACTTGATGACTCTATCTGTCTCACAAATGCCAGGTCACATCTGCCCCTCCGTGTATTCTTTTCTTTTCTTCCTTTTTTTAAATTATCTTTTTCCCCCCATGTAACCTTTTTTTAAATATGTATTTTTTATTACTGTCTTTTTTTAAAAGATACATAAATCACAAAAAACATCAGATAAAAAATATAAGAGGTTCCCACATGCCCCACACCCCACCCTTCCCCATCTATTCTTAACCCTGGCGAAAGTGGATATCTTTGCCCCAGCCCTGAGACTCTAAACTTCACAAGGCCTAGGACTTACTGTATGAACTTCAATTGTGAACTTACTCCCAGCATCTTCCTAAGAGCTTACTCTCAGCTCCCTGAGGACAGAAATCCCATTCATTCCTCACAACACAAAGCAAGCAGAGAAATCAGGTTGTGGTGGAAATTCTGCAGATTTTCCTTTTCATACAAAATGGGATCAAATATGTGAATGGGACCAGATACATGGTTATCATTAACCACGTATCTTAGGCTAGTCACTGAGCTTTTCAGAATCTCTTTCTGATTTGATGGATAACACAGTCCACCTTAGGTCACCAGAAGGATGAACCAAGATAAATTAAAAAGCTCCGAGAACATAGGATGTGATGAAACAAGACTATTTTCTTTTTCTTCCTTTCTTCATTTATGGTTTTTGAATTGACAAATACGGCTATTATAATTTTTAATTAATTTCAAAATACATCCTTGAATGTCAAAACTACCTCATGGTCTTTCTTCCCTGTCCTTGTATTATTTTTGTGAATGGACCCTCTACCCAGGAGGTTTGGAAAATCAGAATCCTCTCCTTCTCATCTTCCTTATCTAATTCATCACGGAGTGCTGGGGCTTTTATCTTCTAAGTGCCTCTCTTAGCTACCTACATTTCTCACCTCTATCTTTATCGCTTGTAGAGAGAGCTATTTTCATTTCTCACAGAGCCCTAGACCCTTAGCTGGGTCTCCAATTCGGTCTATCCATGTTCCACTCACAGTGCTATTTTCAAAAGGCAGTTCTAATCCAGTCACAGCAACCCCCCCTGTCCCCCTCCCCTACAAGCCCTTAAATGGGTCTTTCATTGCTCTGAAGTTAAAGACCATAATTCTTACTGTGGCCTCCAAGACCTGAATTTTTGGCTTCATCCCACACTTTGACATACCCCTCAGCTTTCTTCAAAGGTTTACTGTATCTGTGTCCTTCTGCCCTATTCTGCTTCTTCAAATTCACTGCTTTTCTTCCACTTGCCAGGGTGAGCCCCTGCTCTAGCCTTCTGACCGCATCTCCTGCTTTACTTCCTCAAGGAAGCCAGTCCTCATCTCCCTCTTAGGTGAAATCCCCTTCTGAGAGTCATGAGCATCATTCATAGTCACAGATGCAGTTTTACACTGTGTGAGAGAGCATTTGATGAATATCTTTCTCCCCTACCACACGGTTTGTTTGGTGAGGGTAGTGTCAATGTTTGTGTTTATGACCATTGTGTTCTCATCAGTTAACACAATGCCTTGCACATAGTAAACAACAAGTAAACGTCAGTCAAAACAACAGCAAAACAACTGCTATTTACAATAGCAGGTAGCAACATCTCAATGCTTACTGTGAATCACACACTTCGTTGGGTACTTCACCTACAGTATCGTATTGAATCTTTGCAACAGGTATTATTATGCCTCTTGAGCTTCACTTTAAAGATGAAAAAAAAAAGAGGCACAGAGGTTAAGTAAATCGTCTAAAATGATGGTTTCCCTTTAAACATTTCCATTAAGAATTAATTTCGTTAAGTTCAACAGTGTCCTTGGCCCTTAATTCAGGGTGTAGCTTTTACATAGGTAATAGGGAAGACTCCTGATTGCATAATGAGAAAGCTACACAAGTGGCAGAAGGGTAAGATATGCACACAAGGGAAAAAGTTAGCAAACCAATCACTTGAGGTTCTGCTAGTGATTCTGCTGTGACGAGTAATAATCTTGCTCCTTCATTGTAAGTTTTGGCCTTGAATATAAGTGTCCATAAGTGAGAACATTTTCTAATGCAGGATTCCTCCTTGAATTTCAGACACTCTAAATGAGGCAGGATAGAATAGGGACCTAAGGGGGCAGAGACCCTAATAAGCCACACAAACAGAAACAGAGGCAATGGCCTCTAACTTACACAGCTGAGTCTAGGGCCTGCTGGTGTCCATCAGCCAGCTGATGCACACAAGAAAGTTACAAGGGGGCCACTTACCAGCACACACACCCAAGGGCTGAGTTATCAGAAGGCAGCCATCAACATCGGTACCTGCCCGGAAAGAGGGGAAAGGAAGGAGGGGCTGCACCCACACACACCCACTTTCAGGTTACCTGACATCTAGTGGACCCAACGCCCCCTGCAGAGCTCATGGACAGCAGCCTGAGGCCAACCACCACTGAACAACAACTTGTGCACACACCTTCCCCCAAGAAAATCACACCACGCAATAGATTTCCCTTACCTAGCCTCAAATATACCAATCAGCGCAGACCCTAGAATCCTGCACCCCAATAAAACAGGGGACCCCAGGGCAGAAAGCCTTTCTCCAACTCTGAGGGTATACTTCTGTTTCCTTGCTTTACCCCCCAGTGAATTCTCTACCTGCTTATTTCATCTATGGCTCGTCCTTGAATTCTTTCTCAAGACGAAACCAAGAATCTAGACACTGAGTCCGATAATATAAATAATGTTTGAATTTTCCATTAAAAGGTATGTAGATTGTTAGGATGACAAGAAACCTTGGAGAAAAGGTCATTGAACATAGCCTTTTAGAAGAAGTAAAAGTTGCAATAGCTCTTTGCAAAATGTGAGTTAAAAATCAAAACACTCTACTCTGTCTCTCCATCAGAGTCCGGGTTAGAAGGCTGGCATGAGGAGCCCAGTAGAAAAGCAGGGAAGAGATTGTAGGCTAGGACAACACTAAAGGGCAGGTGAGAGCTCACACTCAGGTGGGAGTATGTGGAACAGCAGCAAGGAGTTACAGAATAGTGTTTTCTGCACATTGGTTTAACATTCTAATTCCTTCAGATCTTGCCTTATCATAACTAACAACTCTAACAATATGTTAACAGTAATGGTATACTCAGAATGAACCAACCAGGCATTGCTGTTATTTATGGACTGCATGGGTTATTTCATATGATTTTTAACAACTACTCTATTATTGTCACCCACATTTTCAGCTGAGGAAAACGAGGCATAGTGGCCATATAACTAAAACAAAAGCCTACATACAGGTCATGTAACTAAACCAAAAACCTACATAGAGGCCATGTAACAACCAAAATGGCAGGTGACAGAGCCAGGAGGAAACCCAGACTCTGTGCCCTTAACCAAAGTCTCTTCCTTAGAGACACCATCCCTGACCATCCAAAGTCAATCTCACCCTTATTTTCTATTATGTCCCTTGTGGGAGAAACCAACTAGGGAGTCTTTGAGGCACCCAGCTGAGCCACATTTCCGGTTCCCTCACATTTATGCTCTCAGCAGATGTGGCATGTGCCATGTGCAGTCCTGCCCGTAGAAGCCTTCCCCACCACTGCCGTGCCCTTTCACCATCTGCCTGCTGGGTGCAGAGAAGGGATGGGGCACTAGAAATAGCAGTGCCATCTAATAGTTCCCCCATTCCATACCAACACCTATCCACACTGAACCGTGCAGTGAATGCGAAATAAACTTTTGTTACATTAATCTGCTGAGATTTGAGGATGGATTATTTACCCTCTTAATTCAACAGTGTTGGTTTTCCTCATAGCACTGATCACAATTTAGAATTTGATATTACTTGTACATCACTCATTTCATGTTGTCTTCTTTGTGCAAGCCTAAATTCCCTAAGGACAGTGACAGCATCTGTTTCATTACCACCTTACCTAGTGCCTAGTAAGAGCTCAGCCTGCAGCAAGCTCATGGTAATATTTGTTAAGCAAACGGTGGGAAACTGCCTTTGTGGGATGCTGGAGAGTCAAATGCAATTAAGTGATCAGGGATGCTTCACAATGTGCTTCCTTCCGCAGTGAGACATGGTTGCATAGAGTGGAGTTTAATTCAAGAATCAGGGGAGTCAGCATGAATAAGCATATTCTTCAATGGGAGATTTAGGTTCAAGGATTATATCAATTCATCCCCTAGATAGATACTATTTACGGAGCTGGAATGCAGCACCAAATGATATTCCTCAGGTCTGGGAAAACCCTACATGAATGGTTTCACAGTGACTTTAGTTGAAGGGTGGGGCTTAGAAAGCTCACTGAGACATGAGGCTCCTGCTCCTGCCCTAGAAGTAATCCTTTAACTGATTTCTTGAAAATAAATGCAGAACTTAATCTCCCTTCATGGTGGGTCTGTGGTCCTTCTTGCTAACATAGCCTGGCCAAGATGATACAATAAATGAATAAAAAGTAAAAAAAAACCAAAACAAAACAAAACAAAAAACAGCTCCTGCCACACACCATGCTGATTTGTTCATGTTTATACTTTTTATTGAATCTCCAATCAGTCATCTGAATCAAATAATAAAATACCAATACCAATAACAGCAATAAAAATACATAATTTTAGTCCTCCATGTGTAACTACTATAGACTAGGTATTGTCATACATGCTTTAGATACTAATACATTTAATTATCACCACAAACCTATGAAATAAATGTCAAGAAGGATGAAGTGTATGAGGTTTACCCTACCTGCAAGCTAACAAGTTCATCTGCTACAGTTTAACGGGTTCTGTTCTGGCATAAGATATTTGATTTCTGGGTTAGAGACAGAGGACAGTTTGCCACTCGCAGCAATAGCAGTAAACAGGGTAACATCACTTTTGGGGTTCCCCCAAGTCCAATTCCCACAGGGTGGCATCGAAAGGACCAGGCAAATGCTTAGCATGCAGTGGATTATGATATAAGAGAAGAACCCTGAATTCAGGAAACTCCAATATTTTATAAGGGGGCTAAAAACAAACCTGCCCAACCCCTGATGTGGAGGGAGACATT
Organism: Dasypus novemcinctus; assembly: GCF_030445035.2. Classification (NCBI taxonomy): domain Eukaryota; kingdom Metazoa; phylum Chordata; class Mammalia; order Cingulata; family Dasypodidae; genus Dasypus; species Dasypus novemcinctus. The sequence continues at coordinate 45,450,510 of NC_080698.1, read as the reverse complement.
ATTTTTGTTATCCTGGACAGAAAATAAATCTGTCCTCTGCTCCAGAAAGAGACACTTATCTTTATCTCCCAAGGTAGCTCATTATATAAATACACTTAAAAGATGGTCCAGAATAAAAGCTGAATTCCTTCGTTCACAAGACACGTGGGACCAGAAGAGACTCTTGGAGAACAGTTTCCCTTTTTACAAATAAGATAAGGTCCAGAGTCATTAAGTAACTTACTCAACTGGCTAACCACTGGCCAGGAAGAAGGTGAGCAGGTGTTTTCTAATGCTGGCCTAGCTCTAAAACCCACACTACTAACCACTATGAAACACAGCTTCTTTTAATCAAGCAGGAGACTAGGGCTTAGAGGAGTTAAGGGTTAAGTTACTTAAGGCTAATGAGCTGGTAAGTGAGCTGGAGCTAGGATTTGAGCCCATATTACCCAACTACAGACCTAGTGCTCTTGCCACCGCAACACAGCTATTCACTAAATGCCAGTGTGCATGAGTTTTCTGGAGACCCAGGGCATTCCAGGCAAAGCAAACTAAGAAAAGATGTGGAGACAGCAGGAAGCACATATTGCTCAGACAGGAGAAAGAAGCCCTATCATGATGGGGAGGGTTTATGCTTCCGTTTGTTTTCCTTATTTCGTTTCGTTATTTTTCCCTTTGAATAGGAGGATAAGTTCCTAGGCCAGTGGTTCCCAAAGTTCACCAAACATCAGGATCACCTGGGGATCTTTAAAAATTACAGATGCCTGGTGCCCACCCTGAACTTTCTGCTTTTTGTGGTACAGGGTAAAACCTGGTCATGTTTAAAAGCACTGCTGTGGGTCATGTATAGCCAAGTTGGGCAAATACTGTCTATTAGAGGCTTGCAATAGTTAACAAGCTGTAGCTTAGTTTCCCCTGATATGCACTGGAGAAAAGCTAACCCCATCCCCCATAAGCCTACGAGTCCAAGAGCACAGCACTTCCCCATAAGTTAAACAAAGAAACCACAGAGACAGGAATAAAGGAAAGTGGAAACCTTCCCTACCTGCATAACAGAGGGAGATAAAATCCCTACAGATCAAAGAAACATCTGCTCCTGCAGCATGCCAAGAAACCACAACTCCCTAACTCACTATCTTCTAGTCACTAGCAGGGAAAATTTTCACCTCTAGGGCTTCCTATTTGTCCCTGCACCTCACTCGGACCCTCAAACCCCCACCCACCCACCCACTATCATTTCCCCACCTAGCAAAGTTCTATATAAATTCAAATTCCCCCTTTCCAGGAGCAGGCTGAAGTCTCTCTTCAGATCCCCACCATACTGGTGGCGGGGGCAGGGGGTGGGGTGCTGAAGCCTGTTCTTCAGACCCCCTCTGTTGGAAGAGCGTCTCAATAAATTCTTTCTCTGCCTGTGGTCATATCAGTCTCCATGTCCCAGTAAGCACTGTTTTTCTCCAACACTGTCCTAGCTATTAAGAAGTCACCTTGTGGATGGCTGTGCTCACTAAGGGTCTTTCTCATGGATCTGTGGCATAGTACAGGTTCATTAATTAACACTATAATTAATTGAATTTTCATTGAGCCCTCCCTGTCTACCATAGCCCTTGTGTATTCCTGATGATTCAGATTCCAGCCTGATTTAGTTCCCCAGTACTTCCCTGCTACAACAAAACAAAGCAAAACAAAACAATCCCTCCCCACACCCAAAGAGAGTTGCTTACTAAATAGAGTACAATTCAGCTAGCAAGGGAGAATGTTTTTCAGTGGCTTATTAAGTTACTCTAACAAAGGCATTGGCATGCAAATAATTAATGGACCAATTACAAATTATTTGTTTTTGTTCATTAAAGCAGAACCATGATTTAATAAAGCAGGAACAAAAATAAATGCTTTTATTGTAGAAGTGATACATGGTTGTTATGGGGGAAAAATAGAGTATAGAAACACAACACATCTGCCAGAAAAACATAACTCTAGGATTTCTGTATCAAATTACAGAAAAAATATGACTAATTCAAGGTCAGTGTTAATTCATGAATTGAGAACCTCTTGGGAAGAATTTACATCTTTTGTGGAATATTCTTGGCCAGTCCAAGGTCAGGCTGATGGCTTCATTTTTCACTTGCTTCTGCAGTAGGACACTTTAACCTTGAAGCTATATTACCTCTATTTCCCACAGCAAGTTCTTTTGTTTATGGAATGCTGAGAAGTATGAATATGAAGAATTGAATTATCCAACAGGAGGCAGCTCCATTTGGGTAAGTCAAGCTGGGCTTATTCACTTATTCTAGGGCTATTGTTTTCCTTACTAAGTTTCCTTAGCAGTCCCCAACCTCACAAAAATATTCAGATCATTGTAATAATGGCCAAACTACAGTCTGGCAGATGGGCAAGTAGATGGATACTGACGGGTGGACAGACTGATGGCCACTGATGGACGGACAGATAGATGGATACTGCGGATGGACAGGTAGATGGATAAGTGCTAAAGAAGGTCTAACAGAATGTTACCTGGAGAATGAAAATGGTTTATCTATGAGAATTCACTGTATTATTCTTTCAACTTTTTGGTATATTTGAAAATGTTCCTGATTAAAAGTTTGGGGGAAAGTCCTCATCTTATCCTCTTCATGAATTTAGACCCCCATTCTACATGAATTAACCATTGACACTTTTAGTATGGTCTCATTGACACTGGGCTAATATAGAGAAAATTTCAACCAATCCAAACAACTAATTAACAATAGCTAATAATCAGTGAACCCAAGCACTTTGTTAAGTTATTTATATACTAAATTCCACTTGAACCTCACCACAAAGCTGTCAGGTAAGTGCTTTTACTATCTCTGTTGTACAAAGGAGGAGACTGAGGCTCAGAGACAAAAAGCCCCTTGCCTAAGCAAGGCTAAGGCCTTACTCCTTGGTGTTATTCTCTTAATTGAAATACAACGTAGATCCAGAAAAGTACATACACAAGTTGCTTTCTCCTCTGCCTTGTGAGTGTTTTGGGAAAGCCGAAATCAGTTGCTTTGGTGAGAGAGAAATGTTGCTTCTGAGCCAAGATATTATGCTGCCTTCACTAGTGGAGGGAGCAAAAGAATCTTGGAATTGTTCCAACCAAGGATGAATTGAGCTCTAACTTTCAAAGCTTCCTTTTGTTTATTCAACAGTTGACAGACACAGCAGGCAATAGAGAGAACTAGGAGATTGACCTGGCCCCTGTCCAGAATATGTGTCAATATTCTGGTTAGACATCAAAATGTAAAAAAAATAAAGATCTGAAATGATTCTGATGAGTGTCATTGCAAGACTCAGGAAGATTTTCAGAAGAGGGAGGAAATATGTATTTCTTCCTTATGATGTGGTAGGCATAAGATCAGTTTCTTTCATGGGTCTCAGTTAATCCTCATCCATCAATCACATCACCCCCTATCCCCGCATTGTATGTTTCTTATATTCTGGAAAGAGGTAAACATATTTCTCGCTAACTTATTGATGGTTGAGAGCCTGTGTTCTTAACAGGAAGCTATATTATCCCCAAGGAAGCAAAAATTGGTTCCAGGGGGTGAAAAAATCTTTTATCTTCAAAGGGCCATCGATAGACAAAATATCTGTGATTTAAAAATATCTAGGGAGAAGGAGGCAAAATTTGGGGAAAAGTGTCAAGAAATGTTCATGAGGGGGATGCGATAATGAAAAAACAGTTATGAAACACTGGTCTGAAGGAAGGACAACAATAATAAATCATGAGTATAAGAATAGTGGATGTTCTGGGGACTGATACAAAGAGATAGCTGTTGAGTCCTAGATACCTTTAGACTGATTTCGAAGTGATCTTACCTAGGTTGCGTGCTCATTGGTTTCTTGGAGCAGCAGTATCTCCAATTAACAGACGAGAACTTTGGGCTCAGCCAAGTCTGCTACCTTTCCGTGATCTCAAAACCAGAAAGCCCCATCCGTGATCAAAGTGTATACTCTCTGTTCTGACAAGTGGCAGGACTGGAACTATCACTCAAGCTTATCCTCTCTGGACACCAAACAACTGGCTCCCTCCTGGCTGTTGTCACCAAGAGCTTTGCACCTAGATTTCCTTGATCTAATTGCAGAGTTCATATGATTGGATTTAACAGCAAAAATCTCTGATTTAAGGGAAATCTAACTTTATAGCCCAAAGAGCACAAGTAAAGGCAGTAAAAACTGGGTCAGCAGAAGCTCCAGGATGACTCTGTGCCTCTCATTTAAAGTTAACTCAAATGCAGTACTGTCCCCAGACCTATATTTTGTCTTCTGTATCTTGAGGCAAGTGCTCATCACAGCTACAGATTTATGTGCTGATTTATTGCTTCCTAAAGGTATGTTCATAGAATTTTCTTCTTCTATTAAATTCTGGCTAATTCTTCCATCACAGCTTCTTGCTAAATTGCTCCCCCCTAAAATCAGAAGTATGCATCTGGAGCCAGCTAGTAAGATAGGGAATCAATAGATGGATCTGGAACCTGGCGAGAGTCCACGCGAACATCAATAACCCTAAGATGGCTGCTGGAAGACCCCCGACAAGATTCTGCCACTCAGAACAAGATTTCCTCCAGAAGCCAGGAGAAGCCCCGGATATTCTCCAAGAACTTTATCACTGGGTCCTCCTGGGGGATTGAAAGGTGGGGTAATCAATCAAAACAGCAAACAGCTGGAATTCCTCCCCTGCTATTAGCAAAGGTGTAGAATAATTAATGGTTTGAAAAGCAAACACAAAGACCTCTGGCCCTGGTGCCTTTGCTCTGTCCCAGTGCCAGTCCTTATGACTATTCCTGCCCTCTGTACCCTGCTCTTGCCATGGTTGCCATACAAGTAAAATCTGGGCACTTAGAATCTATAATGGGGAATTGTAGTCTGTAAATCAGTCCTCTTTATCACTTTTCAGCTCTTCCTCTCTACCTGGGACCCATAATCTGTTATTTTTCCCTCATTTCCCTTCCCTCCCTACCTTAATAAATTGCTGGCCTAACTCACCAACATGCTCTTGAACTTCATTTCTGCTGCATAGTAAAGAACCTAGACAAAATCTGGTTATGTATTTTTCTGAGTTCCTGGACTGCCATCTTCATAAATTTGAAGGTTTGAACCTTTAGGTAATACATAGCAGGCAGGTTCCCAGGCCTGCAGCAATTCTGCCAAAGCAATGAGCGGAATGTGCAGGGGGGAGTGCAAGGCTCACAAGCAGTGGCCTTAGGATAAGCATTTTCAGAGCAGGTCCATGAGCTCAGTGCAGCAGGAACATCTTGGCTAGCCCCGACTTACATCGATGCTTTTAAAATAAATTCCCAAACTATCTTTCCCCTGTGGTCTGCATCCTACTCATATCCAGACTATTCCCCCTCCTCTTCATTTATTGGTCCAAGTTGGCAATGTGATCAGTGCCAATTTATAGACAACACTATGGACGTAACCTAGTTAAGTACTTTGTCAAAGGCCACATGGTAAGTTGAGGAAGTGAAACATCTTTTCTCTACATCTCTCCTCATAACCATTAATATAAAACTGACTCCCAGATAGAAATGTAGGCTTCAGAGAAGACCCAGCATACCTGCTTCTGGTTGATTCATTCATCTGTTCATTTGTTCATTTATTCCATACGAACAGTAACAGCATACTAATTACCTGCCAAGCAGGATACTACAATTGTGAACCAAACAGTCAAGATTCCTGTCCTTTATAGAGTTTATATTCAGGGTGCTGGCAGAAAAGGAAGCACAAAGGAGGGTAGCTCATAAGCAAGTAAATAAACATTTTCCATTAAAAAATTTTTCATGAAAGTTATGTAAAAAATTGCTATGAAGGAAACCAATGGAAGGCTACAAAAGAGATGGATGGTGGTTTGCACTAGGGTTGTCCTAGTAGAAATGGAGAGAAAAAGCTGGTTAGCTCTTTGATAGATTTTGGAGCTAGTATTTTTTTTTTTTTTAAAGATTTATTTATTTATTTAATTTCCCCCCCTCCCCTGGTTGTCTGTTCTTGGTGTCTATTTGCTGCGTCTTGTTTCTTTGTCCGCTTCTGTTGTCGTCAGCGGCACGGGAAGTGTGGGCGGCGCCATTCCTGGGCAGGCTGCTCTTTCTTTTCGCGCTGGGCGGCTTTCCTCATGGGCGCACTCCTTGCGCGTGGGGCTCCCCGACGCGGGGGACACCCTTGCATGGCACGGCACTCCTTGCGCGCATCAGCGCTGCGCATGGCCAGCTCCACACGGGTCAAGGAGGCCCGGGGTTTGAACCGCGGACCTCCCATATGGTAGACGGACGCCCTAACCACTGGGCCAAATTCCGTTTCCCTGGAGCTAGTATTTTTATGCAATATGGTAAAAAACACGAAGGAACTAGAACTGTTTAAGTCATTTTGGATAAGTTCTTAAAAATCATCTGTAAAATATAACAAGAAACATGCTATGAAGATTTCCACTGTGCCTGCTACATAATAAGTATTTAATAAAAATATTAGTCAACCTTGTTAATGTGACTATTACTATGATTTTATCCTCCCTTGCACCACAATATAACAAAGCCTGGAACAAACGGTGTACACCAAAAAGAGTGTCCTGAATTGAATTTAATATTAGAAAATAAAGTTACAAATGTCATTCCTTCAAACTAACTTAAAAAAAAAGTTTTAATATTATGATATTGCTGATATTTGACTGTTTTTCACCAAGAAAAATGGCAATTTCATATAGTTCAAGCTAATATTATAAAATATTTGCAAATGAAAGAATACATACAATATACTTGTAAGCAATGAAGCATAATAAATGATGACCTCTAGGATACTTGCCACTTAAGAATCAGGATAGTGCCAGATTCCTGTCTTTCCTAAAGTCCACATGGCTGTGACCACTAATCCTTGATTTTATAAAATGTGCAACTTTTTTTCACATGCAACCTTATTTGTTTCTTTTCAATCTTTATGAACATGTTGAACAAACTCTATATATTCTTAACTTGCCTTCCCCCACTTGAACAGTGTGTCTCTAAGATTTATCTATGTTCTTGCCTAGATCTATAAATTTATCATTTCTGTTGTGTAATATTCCAGTGTATAAACATGCCTCAACATTTTGGTAATCCAAATCTTGCCCTTTTGACCTTGGGTAAATTAAATAATTTCTCATTTTTTACACACATGCTTTTTGCAATGGACATATAATTCACATACCATAAAAATCATGTACAATTCAGTTAATTTCAGTAAAGCCACAAGTTGTGCAATTATTGCCAGTATCTAATTCTCGAATATTTTCAACACCTCAAAAAGAAAGCCTGTATTCACTAATAATCACTTACTATTCTCTCTTCCCAGTACTGGCAACCATGGATCCACTTTCTATCTCCACGGATTTGCTTATCCTGGATATTTCATATAAATGGAATCATACGGTCTGTATTTTTTGGGGTCTTCTTTCACTTAACAATGTTTTCAAGGTTCACCCCTGTTGTAGCATGTATCAGCACTTTATTCATTTTTATCATCAAATAATATTCCAGTATATGGATAGACCACATTTTGTTTATCCATTCATTAGTTGATAGACATCTGAGCTGTCTTTACTTCTTGGCTATTATGAATAATGCTACTGTAAATATTCATATATAAATTTCTGTGTAGATACATATTTTTAGTTATTTGGAATATATATTTAAGAGTAGAATTGTAGGGTCATAATGTAATGCTATTTTTAACTTTTTAAGAAACTGCCAAACTGTTCGCAAAACAGTTGCACTGTTCTACATTGCCACGAGCAAAGCAGGGGGTTCTAATAGCTCCACATTCTTGTCAATACTTGTTATTATCTGTCTTTTTTATTATAGTTCTTTCCTCATATTAAAAAAGGGATATCACACAATCTGCTTTGCAAAGTTATTAGGAAGAAAAAATATGATATTGTACATGAAAATGCTCTATAAATTGTTTGTTGTCCTTGTTATGTTGGTAAAAGCAGAAAAAGTAAAGAACACAGAACACACGGAGTATTTATTTAGTGTTCCTCAGAGATGTATAAGATATTTAATGACTAAATTAAGACATCTCTGAAATTCAATTTGATGCCTGCCCATGCCATTTACAATGCTAATGAACTTTTAAAACTGAGAGTCCTCGTGCTTAAAGCATGTAGCCTCTTCTGCCTTGCCCTGGTCTACCTGTACAAGGTTGTTGGTGACCAAAAGGGACAGGATTTTTAAATAGCAGGGAGAGCCTCATCAAGACCTTCCGAAGAATTTTCTGACTTGAAGGTGAAAAGCATATTTTCATTAGAATTATGCACAGTCTGTTTTAGGAAAAAAATTTGCAGAAACTTCTATAAAGCCCTGCCAGAGGCGATGGTCTACCTGCTAGCATAGCCTAGAGTTCTCGCTAATGTGGGCACAATAAACAACTTCAATAGACCTGGTGTGTGGCCTCTGGATATTTAGAATCCCTGATCTCATCTGTAAGAATCTGAAAGTTAATTTTAGAGGTCCATGAAGAGGAACCAATTATTGCTTCATTTGACAAAGGGATAGTTAATTTGGTCTGGTCATGGAGGTTGCTGTGAGGTCTTCTCTCTAAAAAAAATGCGCAGAGCAATAAAAATTCAGTTTTTCTTTTACTAGCTGCACTCAAGCATAAAATCACATCCTATCTGTCAAGTCCCTCTTCTGACATTGTGAAAACACAACATAAAACAAAACAAAACCCCAAAACCAAGATCCATAATAAATAATTCTCCTGAAACAGCTGATGTGCCCTCTAAATCACCTAAAACCTATTAAAGCTGTGTTTACCTGTGCATTATTTTTAATATTTAACTGTGTTGCTGCTGCTCTTGCACAGCATCTTGCCCCACATCTAAAACTGGCAGGCACTTACCACGGTGCACTGAACTGAACAGAATTTCACCAACACTTGAAAAACTGTCAACATACTTATACGCGTTTACCAACCAGGAAAGCTGATTAAATTAAGCCATGATATTTTTTCAGGCTTGTGGACAGGAGAGTGTTTGCTGACACAGTTCCCCAGCCTAGTCAGGCTGTTCCTAGCCCAGGAGCAGTGGCAGTCGAAGTAGGCCACGGCACAAACCTGCCTATCTCAACATGCATTAAGAAGATAGGCAGAAACCCTATTTCAGTCATGGAACTAGCAGAAACAAGTAAATGATAAGCTTAAACCCAGTTAAATTCTGGACACTGCTGCTCGCACATTCCTTCCAAATACTATTTTCATCTTACGAAGATTGTTCTCAAAAAAAATCTTTTGGAGGCTTCTAAGAATCTGTAAAAAGCAATAGACTTCTCTCCTGGAAATGCACATCTGTATACTTAGTTGAAGCATTTGCCTCAAAATGCTCAATTCCTGGGCCACTTCCCCACCAGCCTGAGTTTCCAGAAGAGATTAAGTTTTGCATTCCAACTTTCTGTCCAAACCCCTGCCAGCACAATGCTTTCACATAATTGACCTCCAATGCATTTTGTGAAGTCTGAAACACATAACAATTGTTTGGCAAACCAAATGTGTGAAACGAGTGCATACAGATTTTTGCACTGAAACTAGGATAAAAATTAAACTTCTCTGTTTGCCTTTTCTTTTATTCCTTTATATATATTTTATGGAGATTTCCTCCTGTTGTCCTCCGAAGTCCCTTGAACCTATTTTGAAGGACCCTGCTGTTTGCTTCAAGCCTGCAGCATTAGACACTCAGTTCCTAAAATAATGTCTTGTTAGAGCTATGGATTAATTGTCAGTCTGCTTAAGTAGCCCTTTAGGGTTAGTCTCAGCTCCGAGTCAGGAACCAGTTTTTTGTTTTTTTTTTTTAATTAAAATTATTTATTTTTACGAATTACATTAAAAAAATACGAGGTCCCAATCAACCCCACCGCCCCCACCCCCCACTCCCCCCACAGCAACACTCTCTCCCATCATCGTGAGACATCCATTGCACCCAGTAAGTACATCTCTGAACATCACTGCACCCGTAGTCAATGGTCCACATCATAGCCCACACTTTCCCCCGTTCCATCCAGTGGGCCCTGGGGGGGTCTACAATGTCCTGTTCCAGGTTTTAATCAAGAAGGACCACTACTAGTAGATCTTTTAAAAACTCAATCAATCATTCAATAGAGGAGAGGAAAGAAGAGAGTAAAACAGGCAAGCAAAAAAGAGGGGTGGGCAAAAAGAAGAGAGGGGACAGAAGCTCAAAGGCATGAATTGCCATGCTAAAGTTTACAGAGGGCCACAGCTGTGCCCTCTCCTTCCCCCTCCTCCAGGGGTTGATCACCACCTGCAGCTTTGGTGACCGGTTCAGTATATGCTGAAAACTTCCTTCCTAAAGCACCTGTTTCTCTCTGCCTGACTTTCTCTGGCCTAAGGAGCTTGCCTGGCCCCCCACAATAGACAGCTTAGAAGTGCTGGGAAGTTCACACCCTATATCCACTGTTGCATAACAAATCACTCCAAATGCAACAACCTAAAACAAGTACTTATCGTCTAATGCATTTCTGAGGGTCAGGAATTTAGGAAGGGTTTACCTGGGGTGATCTATCTCAGATTCTCTCATGAGGCTGCATCAGGTTACGGTCCAGGCCTGCCTGGGGCTGGAAGCCCCACTTCCAAGACGGTTGATGCATGTGGCTGTTGGCAGGAGGCCAGCATGGCCCACATGAGCCTCTCCACTGGTCCTCCTGAGTGTCCTCATGACGCGCCAGCTGGCTTCCCCCCAGTATGAGTGATCCAAGAGAGAAAGCAAGCCAGAAGGCACAATGAATTTTATCACCAAACCTCTGAAGTAACTTTCTATCATCTCTGCTATAATCCTTTGGTCACGCAAACCAGTCCTGATACACTGTGGGAGCGTACTCCACAGGCCCTAACTAACAGGGGCAGGGACGAGAGGCGGCTTTCCCCGAGGCTGGCGACCACATGCCCCAGGAGCAAAACTCACCTAAGTAGCCCAGTGTTTTTGTTCCTTGCTGAGACAATTCTGAATTGTGTCCTACAAAGTCTCTCCAACAGTCCCGGTGGTATGGAGTTCCAGTTGCCAACAGTGGAAAATAATACAGGCTTTCCTCTGTTCCCCAATACTTGGCCATGTTTTCTGGAATCATCCACCAAAAAGCCGCATGCTCCAAAATCCTTGGCTCAGAAACCCAAACTCTATGTGCCTCAGTTTCCTCACCTAAAGAATCTGACAATAATATATATATCTCAAGGCATGGTTGTGAGGATTAAATGAGATGGTATATTTAAAGTATTTGGTACTTTATCTGAGTATTTAATACTCAGTTAATTAGTCAGTGGTCAGGGTTATTGTGTAGATTTGGTAAATCCATGCCAGGCAAATGAAAGAAAGGTAGTAAATCACTCTGGAAGAAATTACAGGCATAAGTCTAGGCTATGAGGTTGAGATGGCCCAAATCTTATTACCCTTTGGACTTGGGGAGAGCTGGCAGTTGAACCTAGGCCATGGTAGTGTCCCATACCTGTGGGAATTAAATATTGATTGCATTTTCGCTTCATTAAGTCTTCTATTGATTTCAACCAGGCAGAGTGGCACATGCGAACCAATTGCTAAACAGACTCTGGTAAGTATCAGGGAAGTTTGCTAGAGATGAATCAGCCATCATACTTGCCTCAAGGAGCTGACATCTAGTGGTCTCCTCCTCTTAAAAGGCAGCTTATTTGTCCCCTGGTTTAAAGCTTTTGCAAATGGCCATAATTTTTCTGACTGTAACAAGTTTTGACATCCTTGGGCCAGGGCCTGGCAGAAGTCTTAAGATCCAAGTGTTTAATGAAACACTGAAGATAAAGAGGAGGAACAACATGTTGAGGCAAGCAGGCCAACTCTGAGCAGCAGGCAGAGGGTTTAGAGATGCAAGCATCACTGTGCCAGTGGGCTAGGAACTAACACATGGGAACACAAGGAGAGGCTGCCAAAAAGTCACAGGGTAAGAATGGAGCTTAAAATTTGTAATAAAAATGCATTAAGAGTCTCTTTGATGATTATAAGACCTCAATCCTACAAGTCATGCTTGATATGTTGTCCTGATGAAATAATCACATAGTTGGTTTCTAACACACCACATTCTTGAAGGGAACTGCCCGTCACAGCCTTCCTCTGCCCTATCACATGCCAGTCATGGCAATCCATTTTCTGGCCATAACAAATAGACATGGAGCAGATACTTGACTCACACCAGGATGGGAGGCTTTTCCCTGCTTTGTCATGAGGTTGTAAGGGTATCAGCCTGTAGCTGGTAATGAACAAGGCTCTAGTCTTAGAGAAAGTGGTCTAGAGAAAGAAAACGAAGAGATGAGAAAAGGAGAAAGAGCCAGAGCTCAAGAACATGGAGACCCAGATTCCAGTAATTTGAAGAAAGTTCCACCTCTTTCTGTCCCATAGTTCTATTACATGAATCAATAACTCTGCCTCTTTTTGTTTAAGGTACTTTGAGCTAGGGTTTTCTTATTTGCAGAAATAGTACATTAAATGCTTTTAAATATGTTAAATATATTAAATAGCTTTAAGCATAAAGATGTACTTTGCAGCAGAGGTTTAATCAAGGGCAGTTATTGGGCATGTCTAAAGATAGGCTATAATGTAACCATTAGAAGTATTTCGTTTTCTTATTTAAAACATTGTTCAAGCACCTATCATATACCAGGCACTATGAGGTAGTCTTTTATACACATGATCTCATTTAAGCCTCACAATGACCCAGTGGTAGGGACTGTCTTAGTTTAGATCTGTCTTAAATTGCCAGGACGACTGTAAGAAATGCCACAGACTGATTGACTTAAGCAACAGGAATTGATTATTTCTCAGTTTGTGAGGTGAGAAATCTAAACGAAGACTTCAAAAGCATTGACAGGGAAGCGCCTGTGGCTCAATCACTTGGGCTCCCGTCTACCATATGGGAGGCCCTGGGTTTACGTCCCAGGGACTCCTTGTGAAGGCAGGCTTGCCCGCATGCCACTGAGAGCCAATGGCCCGCAAGCACTGCGGAGTGCCGCCTAGCCCGTGAGTGCTGTGGAGAGCTGACTCAGAAAGGTGACCCAACAAAAAGGGAGACAAGTAAATACACCGAAGAGTGTGCAGCGAATGGACACAGAGAACAGACAACAAGCAAGCCACAAGGTGTGTGTGGGGGGAATAAATAAAAATAAATGCAGACACACAGAAGAACGCACAGCGAATAGAAACAGAAAGCAAGCCCACGGAGCAGGGTGGGGTGGAATAAAAAATTTTTAAAAAAAGCATTGACAAGCCATGCTTCTTTTCTTGGAAGTCTGTAGTAGTCTGGTGATGCCTTGCTACCAGTCCAGAACTCTCTTTGTCACCCTCACATGACCATCTGTCTCCTGTCTCCTCCTCTTACTGTCATGTCCAAATTTCCTTTGTTTATAGGACTTCAGTAATATTGGATGAAGGCCCATCCTGATTCAGTTTGGCCTCATCCTTAGAGGATCTTCAAAGATTCTGTGAGTTCAAATCCACAGAAGCAGAGGTTATAACTTAAACATGTGTTCATGGAGGATATGATTCAATCTATAGCTGCCTTATTTTACAGAAAAAGAAACAGGTAGAGAAGTTGAAAAACCATGCCAAGTTCATAAAAAGTTGTATGTGGCAGGCTACGTCCCAACCTAGAATTTTTTTGATCCCTAGACTCTATGCTCTAAACCTCCTTGCTACACTTCTTTACATAGTGGATCACTATGTATAGTTAAATAACAGAACTGGCAGAGCACAAACCTGCACATACAGAATGACAATAACCACATAAGATGTGCACAGCAGTCAGACTAGGGGGAAATATCAAAATGCACATTGATGTGGAATTGAGAGTTATTTTAAAAACATCTTTATTTTTAAAATTTTGTTGACTATGCACGGATTACAATTACAATGGGGAAAATGCATTGGGGAAAACCTGACTTCATCTTTAGCTATAAGCTTCTCAGTTAAAGCCTCTTTATAAATTCCACTCTTGATGTCAGAAGAGGTCACAGATTTTTATTGCACCTCCAAATGAGCATGGGGTATTGAGTCAAGGCAGGAACCAACAACTTCAAGAATTTTCTGTACCTGGTTTCCTGCCATTGACTCTGCCCCTCTTTTGTGTATCCCTTAAACTTGAATCTGGGCCACAGCATATCACCAGTGTTTTGGGAGAGCTGGATGAGGGAGGTGCTCAGATAAACTTTGACAGAATCTATTGTAGCTCCCGCTTCTGCTGCTCATTCCTCCTCATCTACTGCCCTGCCACCAATATTCCATGTGGCCAACATATCTGACCATGTTCGTTCCTGCCTTAAAGTTATTCTAAATTCCCAGGGCTGGCCACAGATCCTTCCTGTAGGCCCAGACCCATCTCCAGTACCCCTTCTCCCCACAGCAAGTGTGAGTTTATATACACACGTTCTGGGGACCTTGCAACTGCTCTGGCCCTTCATTCAATCTTCATGCTGGACCCTGTCTTGTGTTCCTCTTCTTATGACTTAGGTTTTTGTTCTCCAGTTCCTATTCATAGCACTAACTTGCCTTCCAGCCCTTCCCTGCTGTGCCAGATCCCAAAAGTTGGGCAGCTATGTGAATGGATGGATATCTGGCTGGATAGATGGATTATTTCACTAAGAAATGCTTCTCGGGAACAAGAATGTCTCACACATTCATTCAGCAAACATAAACTAAGACTTACTGTGCCAGGAACTAAATTAATCAGTGCAGGTCTATTTGTTCACTTTAATAATTATTTTGTGCCTACTATGGGCCAGGGGCTGAACTAGACACTAAGAGATACAGAATAAATGACTCTCAAATGTAAGCACAAAATGATTTTCCAAGGCTGTTCTTAAAAATATCAATTTCCCAGACAGAGCGCTCAAAGATCCTGATCTATTTCACTTTGGCTGGGGTCCAAAAATCTGTATTTTGAACAAGCATGCCCAAAGATTCTGTTGCAGGTGGCCCATGGACACTTTGAGAACCAGAGTACTACAGGATTACTAGGATTTCCTTGGGCCCGAGCTGAACTCAATCCTGTCCACTGGTAGCCTCAACAATGTCTGTGGGAGCAAGACTGAAGAAAAAGTTTCCAGGAGGCACTGGGACTTTATTGGCTTAGAAAAGCATCAACAAAAAAATTCAGATAATTACACTGAGATACTATTTTTCTCAAAGTCAGGTCACATTTCCTGGAATCCTCCCTCTCCCCATCATTGCATCTCCATGACTAAGTCTTTAATCCTCTTTATCTCCCTTTCCACCCATCTGGTAACATGACAGTAACAGTGATGGCCACAAAGGCAACATTAGATGGCATGTCCCTTTTGGAGTTTCTGCAGATTTCCTCTTCTTCTGAATGTCTTTTCTGGTATTAGGAAACACCCACCTTGTAGTTTTCCCAGATTTGCTTATTTCTCTCAAAGTTCAATGATGTGCACTATAAAATAGCACATCTATTATTTAAATGCTATTAGCTTCTGGCCTTTCAGCCTTGTGATGGAATACAGCAAGAATGAGCCCTGCTATTAGTTCAGAGATGCTTTACTTGCCACACTGCTTTTGTAAAGTCCAGTCCAGCAGAATGGAGTGCACATTTAACAGAAAAACACTTCAGCAGTCACTTAGGCTCCACCTGCTCGAAGCAACTGGGAAACTTGCTTAGGTGGGGTTTCAAGGTTTAGTTAGGGATCTAGAGAAGAGGAGAGAGGTAAAGAACTTCACATTGGAAAGAACTTATATATATATATTGACTGATATTCCTCTTTTGTCTAAAGGCACAACAGAAAACAACCAGTGAAGCACACCTTGTCATGAAGCATACCTTGTCATGGAGTCATGGGGGACTATGGGAAGAAAATGTGATAAAACAGAATAAAGGAAGGATAAAAGGAACATGGGCTTCCAAGTCTCTTCTGCCACCTACCAGCTTGTGACACTAACACATTATTCAGACTCTCTGAGTCTCCTCCTACAATCCAGAGAATGGATATAAGGATGAAGAAAAAGGCTCCTAGTAATTTTAGGAAGCAGCCATGGATCTTTGGAACTTTCTAGCTGCTGTGTGTATGCACATGTGGTGCAGGGGACAAGGCAAAGAATGTGATATCAAGGGCGAAACTGCATTTTAGGCCTAAGAGGTAACAGGGATGGGTATCCAGATGGAGACAGGTAGCATATAAGCAGTGAGGACAGAACTAGAAGGCCAGGGAAGTTTTAGGCTCCTGTGAGAGTAATGAAGAAAGAAGAACAGGCACTTGCAACAGCTGTTGTCTCATTTCTCATATTTTTATAAATGCAAGTCTTCTTAAATTTTATTCATTGCATTTGGTCAAATACTTGGGTTTCAAAAGTCAAGGTCCAGTCATAGTACAACGATTTCATCAGAAAGAGTCAGCCCCATTCCTATGCTCTTCTACTTCTCTCCAGACCAGATGAAGATTCCAGAGACAAAGCCAAACCTGAGTAAGTCTGTGAGCCTCCAAAATGGAGAAGCGCACTTGGAACCCTATATGAGCCGCTTTCCTGGGTAAAGTCCCCAGGAGAGTGAGCTCCTGGGTCCACACTTCCAGCTCAGAGGAGGATGGTACAACATGTCTGGGTTGCATGTGGAAGCAGGTGGGGCTGAGATGGCTTCACCCAATGAGGATCGGGAAGCCCTACATGATTTCCCACATAGGAAAGTGGTAAAGGGTCCTGTCTTCACTGGGTTCCTCTGTGCCCAAAGTGGCTCTGAAGGGCAACTGAGTATTTCTTTTATCCTGAAGGAGCTTAACAGTATCTGCAGGAGACAGACCTGATGGGATCCTGTGGTGAGCTCCATCAGGCATGAACCCACAGACAGGAAGAAGTATGAAGCATCTCCAGAATTCCATGAGAATGATGACCCAGCACTGAGGCCTCACCAGACCACTCACCAATGCTCTGGTACCATATAAACCAAGAGAACCCAGGCAAAGATGGGAATCAGAGACACTCTGCCTGCCTGACATCCGATTTCCCCATGCAGTGGAGACGAGTTCAAACTATAAAAGAATTAAAGTCATTCAAAAATAAACCCTTGCACACCTAAGTTTGGGTCTAATTCTTTTACCTACTACAGGTAGACAATCATCTTATGATCAATTTGACTCCTCTATTCCCCACCCTGCTCATGAAGAAAAATGGAAGTTGGGTCAATATCTACCCTTAACTCGAAATTTAGAGGGGTACACATGTCAAAGGTAAGTAGAGAGAATGTGGACGCACAGGTTTAAATATATTGCAGGGATGTGCAACAAATATTTGAAAACTAGAGGTTCATCCACAATTAAGCATAATATTACATAAGAAGACAGGAGCACTTCTGATACCCCATTCAGAAAAGTAGACCATTTGGATTATTTTCCCCAAGGAATGGAATCTATTTAAAATGGGAATTCGAATCCTACAATTACAGCTCAATTGTCTATGTTAACAGCCTTATAAGCCCTAGAAAAGGCAGTATATGCATCAGGTCTCAGGAAACTTGTTTTTCATATCCTGTTTTCCTTTGAAAAAATAAAGAGGTCTTCACAGCATGAATTGGGATCCAGCACAATTGATTCTGTAATTTAGATGTATTTTACCTTGATAGACAAATGTTAAGAATTCTGTGGTGGTATTTTTTACATCCAGAGAGTCACTTCAATCTGGGACATCAAGAAGACAAGAACTTAGGAAGACTATGTGGCCCAAGGAAGATTAATAAATTTAAGTTGAGACTTTTCTGTGCTCTCTTCTTGCCTTTCCTTTAGGGTTCTAGCTACTAGGCGTAAAGAGATTACCAAGTTGCTCTGGAAAATTGTGTAGCAGATTATGATTTCCACAGATGGTCCGTCTGACATGCTATCCTTATGATACAACTGAACCACTCCTGCAAGTGACGAGGTCTATGACCCCTTGTCTTGGACCTGAGTCAGGGAATGGGACTGCTCTAGCTGAACAGAGTATTGAGGAATTATGCTCTTTTTTCCCAAGCTGGATTGACAGTTGCCAGCTTCTACTTGTCTAACTCTTACTCTTGGGAAAATTGCTCTTGGAAACAAGCAACCATGCTTTGAATGCAGCCTGCAGAGAATAAACATGGACAGGCCTACAGCAGGGTGGCTGAAGCCCACAGCCAACAGCCAGCATCAGCCACCAGACTTGTGAAGGAAGAGGGCTTTAAGGGATCCCAGCGTTCAGGTTCTGAGCTGCCCTGGATCAAACAGAGATGAACTCTCCCACTATTGCTGAGTCACAAGTAAAATAAATGTTATCTTGTAAGTTTCAGGAATACACACACATATATGTGCATATATACTCACACATATATGTATAAATGATTTTTAATGTTGCCAGAGGTAACTATTACGGATGAATAGGTCTCAGGAATCTGATGTGATTCAGGTACAAAATAGTAAATTCATTTCTGGATACCCAAGAGGTGATCGAAATTTTGTTTCAGTAGTGCTTTGAGTTATCTACGCCCTCTCCCCCTTTCTGCCCCAATTAATCACAAATAAATAATATGCTGTTATCTGGATCAAACACTAAAGTTAACGAGAGAAGTCGAGTGTAACAGTCAAGATTCAAGACTGAGACTATACTAGAAGTGAACATACAGATTTCAGAAGGAAGTGAAACATAACAGCTAAATGCCAGTTTCACTCATGGGAGTAAATGCTTTTAAACTCTACTGAGCAGCAACTTAGCTAAGTGAAAAGAGCAGTAAATTTATAGTGAGTTGAAATTTTCTCACTGTCATTTCCTAGCTGAGCAAGTCACTTAAGTTCTTCAGACCTTAGTTCCCCAGAAAGCAAAATTGGGTTGAGAATAATGTCTCTAGCACAGTTCCTGTGAAGATTCAAGTAAGCGGGTTAATATACAGAAAGTGCTTAAAATTATTACATGAATGAGAATCATGAATGTGCGTTTTTAAAATATTTTTTACAAGGATTAATGTTAAAAATAGCTAGCTAAATCATAACATTAATCAGAGGTCTACTTTTCACTAAGGAAAATTAAGAGACTTATTTCATTCACTGTAGTTAGAGGTATTACCTGAAACTTATATTCCATTTAGTGATAACCACCTTACTAATTTCTATTTGGGCAGCTGTGATTTTAAATTTGCTTGGCTTCTCAGGTTTGATCCGCGGGTTAGCCAAAACATAAGCTACAGGAAACCAGAACTGGCAGCTGTGGTATTATAATTTTGACGTTTGAAAAATTCAGCCAGTTCAGAGGTATTTTATTTAGCATTTTAATGCCAATGAATTAAAGGCTTAGTAACAGTTTCAAAGTAAAGCCAGGAAGGGAAATCTTAGACATGGAATCTTTTCTAGGAATAGAGGACAAAATACCCAAGGATGGCACTTTTTTATACACTGGTTTGAAACCTATCATGTTCAGATTAAATAAGGTGAAAGCACTCTAGCCATGCCAGGCAAAATGAGAAAGCTTTTTCTTTCCGATGCACTTTGCACAGGAGCCATCAAATGGTATTAAGTTGGAGTTGCCTCCACTCTCGACTCGATTTTGCAAAACTTTTGTTGGCATAGATTTCCCTGACACCTTGGAAATGCTGCCAAGTCCTTCTGGTTAGAAGCCACTGGAAGTCTCTTGCTATAGAAAGGATGTGCCGCAGCTGCACTCGCCTGGGGCTTAGCTGCAGGATCCTGAGCCACCTTACATATACACTTCGGTTAGCAAATTCTATCTCTAATCACACTTCAGATAGGTGAGTTTGGGACAACTCCTTAATTTAAAACCTTCTATCCACATCTATAAAACGAAGGCAAAAGAAGTTCTGATCTTAATGAATTGTTATGAAAATTAACTAGGATAATTTGTGTTAAGTATGAGCAATCCCTGACTTTTGTCCACCATCTCCTGACTGTTACCTCGTGGCCACTTTGCCAAGAACAGTCAGAGTGAGAAGCGTGCCATAGCCCTGCTTGTGAAAATAATCTGTGACAGGACATCATGTAGGAGGGAGGTTTGAAACAAGGAGATTGAGGCCCTGGGTGGTGGGTGGTAAGTGGGTCTGCAGAAAAGTGCCTCTCAGAAACCTGGGATTATGTTATTTTACAAAAATAACAGGGGTTCAATTTGAGTAGTGATTTGCAGAGCCACTTCAATGGTTCAGGACATGATTAAAACCTGGTTGAAGAATTGTTGAAATGCTGTCACTAACAATGAAAGAGTCGGGTTGCAGAGGCAAATGTTGGCAATACCTATCAAAGAACTCACCAGGGCCTCATGGATACACATATCTGTCACGGGATAGATATGTCAAACTCTGATAGCTTGATGTCATCCATCATGTGTGTTCATGTATGTCCTACAGTGGTGTAGGACATACACCACTGTACTCAGTGCATGCTCAGCAAATATATTCTCATCATCTGGCATCTTCTACAATTATTTTAGCTATCAAATGTGCTGCTGACAGCAATTTGAGATGAAGGTACTGTTGACTGTTCCATTTCTCTTTAGAAATTAAGCTGTAACCGTCTATGTTTTTCACATCAGTCTCATGCAAAAGCCATCTTCCTCTAGTTTACATCTTGCCTTAGCTCACTGAAATCTGGGACAGGAGTAAGCCTGAGGTTACGTCCTTTCAAAGGCTGAGAATCCAACCCTTTACTGTGGCTAAGTAATCAATTACTTGAGAATTCTCAAAGTGACAGACCATATTTCTTTGACACCCTGACATTTCCCTCCACAAAGCCAAGGAATTTTCAAAAGATGTTTGATAACCAACAGAGCTAGGTAATGTTTAATTTCATCTTTGATGATGGTATGATAAAACACTGACAAGTGTTGATTTCTTAGTTTTATCTGACCAATTAATGCTTTAAAATTATGAACAAGGAGCTAGGAGAGTGGAATGCTTTTTGCCCCCTAAAATCATTGACAAAATCTGGAGATATTATTGGTTGTCACAAATGGGGCATGCAGCTGACTTTAGTGGGTAAGAGGACAGTACTGCTAAACTTCCTGCGATGCACAGGATGGTACCCACCACAAGGAATAATCCACCTCATCCTGTCAATGTGGCTATTAAAAGGATTACATACCATGACCAAAAGGGATTTATCCAGGAATGAAAGGTGATTCAACATAAGAAAACCAATTAATATAATGTACTACATTAGTAGAATGAAGGGGGAAAGAACAAACACATATAGTAGTTTCAACTGTTCCACAAAAGACGTTCGGGAAAAAAAAAAAAACAACTAGAATCTTTTCTTCATAAAAATACTCTGAAAACTAGGAATAAAAAAGGGGTTTACATGAAAAACCCACAGATAACATCATAATCAAAGGTGAATGACTGAAAACGTTCCCCTTAAGAACAGGAACAAGATAAGAATGCCACTTTCATAACTGCTATTCAACATTGTACTGGAAATTCTAGCCAGAGCAATTATGCAAGAAAAAGATATAAAAGTCATCCAAATTAGAAAGGAAGAAATAAATTTGTTCCTATTTGCAGATGACATGATAATAAGTTATTTATCGAAAATCCAGAAGAATCTACAAGAAAGCTACTGGAACAAGTAAATGAATTCAGCAAAGTGGCAGGGTATAAGATCAACACACAAAAATTAGGAGTGTTTCTAGACACTAGTAATGAACAATCTGAAGAGAAGATCAAGAAAAACATTCTGTTTACAATAGCAATGAAAATAATCAAATATCTAGGAATAAGTTTAACAAAACATATAATGGACCTGTACATGGAAAACTACAAAACATTTCTTAAAGAAACCGAAGAAGACCTAAATAAATGGAATGACTTTCAATGTTCAAGAATTGGAAGTCTTAATATCATTAAGATGTCAATAATACCCAAAGTTATTTACAAATTAAATGTAATCCCAAACAAAAGTCCAGTAGTCTTCTTTGCAGAAATGGAAGGGCAAGGGATCCCAAGTAGCAAATAACAAGAAGAAAACTAAGAACAAAAGCTACAAGATGTCACACTTCCTGATCTCAAATTTTTCTGCAAAGCTATAAAAATAAAAACAGTGTGGTACTGGCATAAGGACAGACTTATAGACCAAAGCAATTGAATTGAGAAATAAGAAATAAACCCCCCATCTATAGCCAATTGATTCTTCACAGCAGTGCCAAATCCACTCAATGGAAAAAGAATACTCTCTTCCACATATGGTACCAAAAAAATTGGATATCCACATGAAAAGAATGAAAGTGGAACCCTACCTCACACCACATACAAAAATTAACTCAAAATTGATCAGCAACCTAAATGTAGGAAGTAAAACTATAAAGCTCTTAGTAATAAACACAGGGGAATATCTTCAGGACTTTTTTTTAGGCAATATAATCTTCAACTCTGCACCAAAAAGTACAAGGAAAAAAAGAAAAAATAGAGAATTGGGTCTTTGCCACAATTAAAAGCTTTTGTTTTTATCAAGTACATTATCAAAAAAGTGAAAAGACAACCTAAAGAATGGAAGAAAATATTTGTAAACCATATATATGATAAGGCTTTAATATCTAGAATATATGAAGAATGAAAACTCAGCAACAAAAAGAAAACCCGTTTTAGTTTTCTAGGCTGCTTCAGCAAATTTTACACTAATAAAATGGTTTGGCTTAAACAATAGGAATTGGTTTGCTAACAGAGTCTAGGAAAAAAAAAAAAAAAGCCCAAACCATGACATCATCAAAGGAGTGGTTTCCTCCCAAAGACTGCTGCTGGCAATCCTTGGTCCCTCTGCCACATGGCAAGGCACATGGTGGCATCTGTGGGCCTCTCTCTCCTGGATTTCATTGCTTTCAGCTCCTTGCTTCCATAACACATATGCATGCTTGCTCTTCTGTTCTCATGAACTTTCTCTCTCTCTATTCATTACATTTATAAAAGATTCCAGTAAGAGGATTAAGACCCATCCTGAATGAGGTGGGTCACACCTTAACTGAAGTAGCCTTAGCAAAATGTCCTACTTAGAATGGGTTCACAACTACAGGAATGGGCTTAACTTTAAGAACATGTTTTTATGGCATAAATATAGCTTTAAACCACCACATCACCCAATTTAAAAAATGGGTAAAGGACTTGAATAGATATTCCTCCAAAGAAGATATATAAATGGCTAATAGGCACATAAATTGATGCTCAACAGTACTAGCCAATAGGGAAATACAAATGAAAACCAAAATTAGATACCACTTCATACCCATTAAAATGGCTATTATTATTATTTTTTAATCAGAAAGTAACAAGTATTGGTGAGGATGCAGAAAAATAGGAAGTCTTGTAATTTTTTTATGGAAATATATAACAGTTTAAAATTAACCCCTATAGAAAATAGTTCAGCAGTTCCTTAGAAATTAAAGGATAGAATTACATGACATCATAATCTCACTTCTAGGAATATACCCCAAATGACTGAAAGCAAGGACTCACACAAATATTTGAACTTCTGTGTTCATAGCCACACTTTTTACAATAGTTAAAACATGGAAGCAACCCAAGTGTCTATCAATGGAGGAATGGATAAACAAAATGTGCCATATATATACAATGGATTATTCACTCATAAAAATGAATGAAGCTCTGATACATGATACACCATGAACCTGAACGACATCATGTTGAGTGAAATAAGCCAAAAACAAAAGGACAAATATTATATTATTTCACTCACATGAAATAACTAGAATATACAATTTGAGAGATAGAACATAAAGACCAGGTTAGCAGGGGTAGTATGGGGAAGTCAATGTTTTATAGGTGCAGAATTTCTGTTTGGGGTGATGGAAAAATCTTGGTTATGCACAGTAGTGATGGTAGCACAATGTTGTGAATGTAATGTAATTAATACTGCTGAATCATAAAAGTGGCTAGAGTGGGAAATTTAATATTGTAGATATGTTACTGCAATAACAATTTTTCTATATAAAAAGTATTTTATAAACAAAAACAAATGTCAATAGGGCTGTGATTGAGATACCCTAAATTAAGATATTTTTTCCTTTAATACTTCACTTGCTTTTGAAGGAATAGAAAACTAAATCTCTTGAACAATTATAAATTAGAGCAGGTGATTTCCATGCATTCTCAATGCTCACAACCACCTCCAAGTTATTTATCAGTCACCATTTTTCATATGGGGAAACTAAGGGTAAAAAAGGGATTATTAACTAGATGAATTGTAGGCTTTATTAATATGTATCAATAAAATTGATTTTTTTTTAAGGGATTAACTATGGTCATGCAAAATGAAATTCAAACCTTGGTTTGATGTAACAGATATCCTCTGTGATATAAGATTCCTGACTTGAATTCAGGGGGGAAAGTCCTTAATCCAAAACATAGCCTAAATTTTAAAGATATTAAAATCTGAGCAAATTTTCATTGGAAAGGTCTCTGGAGAATAAAATCAAGTGCTTGTGTCTTACAGAGCAATTCCCACTGAATGCCACAGCAGGGATGTGGCAACTAGCGCTTTCAATCATGGTATATACTTAGGCCAAAGCCAGGCTCACCCTGTACTTACATTGCACCATGCAATGATTTAGGTTGATTATCAAATTCCTTAAATGAGACAGCCCTCTAGTTCTTACAAGGGAGGCCCAAGAACAGTGCTCCAGAGCTTTGGGAGACCATTGGAGAAATCAATAATCCTCACAGAAAGAGAAGTGGAATCCTTGTCAGCTTAAAGACATCCCAGCCAAGCCCTTCTGATGACAAAATGAAGGAGATGCTGCACACACTGACCTATCAGAGTCCATATCCAGATTCACTAATCAGCAGACCCAAGGCTGACCATTTTCATTTGACCAAAATTCTCACAATTCATCTTGCATCAGACTCAGCTGCAAAGCTTACTAAAGGTGCACATATTTGGGGTTCCTCTCTCAGGGATTCTGCTCCAGGGGGAATCTGCTATTTCAGCAAGAATTTTAGGTAGTTCTGTTGCCAAGTTTTCTTAGAAACACTGTGTATAGCTGGGTGGAGTTACCTAGAATGAGCCCCTCTCTTCTGCTTCTTGTTTTTGTCCCTCCCTGGGATTCTTCTATTAGGAGAATTACGTATTTTTGTATATGGCATGCTCTGAGTATTTCTTAAAAGGACAGAGATAAGAAGGTAATAAAAAGAGCCATCACAGCTTCCATCTTTGTGTTCAAACTACACACCAGGACTTTTGCTAGAAGCTTCATTTCCATAACCTCATTAATAGTCACCATAAACCTATATGTTAGATACTATCGTTACCCCATTATACAGCAGAGAAAAGTAAGTCACTCACTCAAATGATGTGATTACTAGTGAAGGAGCAAGGCCTAGGACTCAGATCCCTGGAGGAATTTTTAGTCTAGCTGAAAGATAAGACAAGCATGTAAATAATTATAGATAGCAAGGGTGCAGAACAGTAAAAAAAAAAAAAAAAAAAAAAAAAAAAGAGGACCTGCTTTGCACTGGAAGTTCAGAGAAACAAGAAAGAAAATCCAGTGGCAGGATCAGGTAAGAGGTGGGCTTTAAGGTGTGTCTTAAGGATTGAACGTGACATTTACACGCTCAGAAATGGAAAGAAATGTTAGCAATTGGTGAATCTAGATACAGGGTATGGACATCCAATTCACTCTTCTTATGGATGGCACAGCCCAAGAGGTAGTAGAAGCTGGCTTAGGGTGAGAAAGCTCCTGGTATCTGAGAACGTCTTCCACTTGGTAGTGGTTGGGGGAGGTGGAGGTGGTTGTGACTGGTACTGTTTTCAATCTACTCAGTAACAACTGTTCTAAGAGCCCAGCCGTCCTGAGAGAACACCAGGAGGGAGGTGAGAAGATGGATATTGATGACACCACTAACTGCAGAGTCCTAAAGGAAAACACCATTTTGCAGCCTTTATAGGTAATCTGTTTTCTGTACAACCACCTTCTTCAGCTGAATTCTCTAATGCCTTCCTTGCAATACTCTGAGGAATTCAAAGCAACTCCCTACTCTCTGGACTCATTTATTTTCTCCAGGTACTGCCTGGCAGCCATCTGTAACTGTAAACAATAGTTCCATTTGGGACAATTAAAATTGATTTTCTGTTATGCTAAAAACACTTAATTAGAATTCCTGCCTTTGCCCTTTTGATGAATTGTTTAAATAGGGTGACCACACCTGGTGTCTGTGAAGGGAGAAGAACATCATCACAGTTTAGACTGGCCATGCCCCACACCTCCCCACCTTACCTCTTCCTTCTGCACCCTCCCAAAAGAGGTCCATATTCCCTTCTCCTCCTCAAAGTGTTCCTCTTGGGTCCGTCATTTCCCTAATGTGCTTGATATTGGGTAAAATGTTTTCCTCAGTTTCATCTGAAGGCTTTTCAAGGAAATTGACACTATTTCCTTGATTCCAAGTAAGAACATCAGCAGTCCCTTACCATCAGTCCTTCAAATTGCCAGTCTTTTTTCAGCACAAAAACCCAAGCAAAAAAAACAACCCTGCTGCAACTGTATCCATTTCCTTCCCCAAAAGATTCTTAAAGTATCTCTTCTCCTCTAGAACCCCAGTAAAGCTTGAGTCAGAGCACCTCCATTTTTAGGCCATCGGAAAATGTCAAATGTTTTGCCTGTGAAACACACACATACACATACACATATATACACACAAGGGCTTTTTCACCTTGCCCACTGGAGATGGGACACTGAAGAAATTTTATTTCTTGTTGAGAAATTTTGACCCTTGCCTTGGAAGGCAATTTACCTACCTCCTATCTGTCCATTGCACATAAGTTTTTCAGTGATAAATGAATTTCCCCTTTTTCAGGATCTGAAAATACCTACATCTTTTCACTGTGCTTAACATGAGTTACAACAAGAACAAGGGTATGACAGACTTTTCTCTGAAAACTGCTTTCGTGGGCCTTTCCATGGCTACTAAGTGGTCCCTTTTTTATTGCATGGCAATAACTCCTAAATGAAGGGTGGGTATACATTACACATAAGTGTCCAAGAAATATTTTTCTTCCCAACCTCACCATCTTTCACCTCTTTAGCCAAGCACTAATCCCTTGGCAATTTCATTTAGAATTCTCCAATTCAGCTCATTAAAGGGTAATTTACAACAGTTCTGAAACTAGACCAAGGAAATCAAAACAGGTGTAAAAAAAAAATTATCTGTGCCTCCCCTGATGCTTGGCCACTTTTTTTTCATGAGATAGTACTTCTCGAAGTATGATCTTGGGTGAATTGCAGTTGAAGAGATGAAGGATGACACCTCTGATGAATGAGAGCACACTCTGTAATGAAGAGTTCCCTTAATCATAATGACAAGAGGTCACAGTGCCTGGTGTGCCCCCACCACTGCTCAGTAGCCTCTGAATTTGACCAGGTAGCAAACAGCCTCTGTTTATCTTTGGAAGGAACGGGGAAGAGATTCAACTGTGATTTTATCATGGTGTCACTGTTCAAGTTCTATAGTGAACATCTGCTGTTTTTGTAAAGCTTCCATATGATGGGGCTATTAATCAAATTTCCTTCATTCCTATTCCAGCTAAGAGGTGGACATGTGACCCAAGCCAGGTTACTCAGGCTCTCCTCTTTTGGGATTCTGAAAATTATTTAAATGACAGAAGTATAAGATTATCTCGTGCAGACTCACTCTGATAATATCATTCATTCCGAATGATAGGCTCTTCTTTTCTGCTACCTAAATTTCCAACATTGCCCTGGTTTTGGAAATTCTTAAGTTCTGGTTTACCTGCTTAGACTCCACAAGCCAGTTCCGGGATTAGCAAGGACCAGTTAACAAATATTTTAAGTTTTAGGGGTCAGACGATCTCAGTTCCAAAGACACAACTCTGCCACTATAGTGCAAAAGCAGCTAGAGACTTTTGAATGGACATGACTGTGTTCCAATAAAAACTATTTATAGACACTGAAATTTGAATTTCATTTAATTTTTACATGCATTGTTTTTTTGTTTCAACTATTTATAATCGTAAAAATGATTCATAGCTGCACAAAACCAGGCAGCATGATATATTTGAACTGTAGGCTTTATTTAGTTTGTTGACCCTTGAAATTAACCTGTCTCTCTGCACTAGTTTCCTTTATTTTGCTTAAACAGAATTGGTTTCTGTTGCTCACAACCAAAGAAGTCTAATTCAGAAAGATCCAAGAATAGCAAAGTGAATGAGTGACTATAAATTGAAAGTATCTAAAGGTCTCTGGCTATAAGGGTCTCCAAAAAACACTATTCAATACCTTCATTTGTCTATTCATTTGTTACTCATTCGTTTGTTCATTCAAACCATACTGAGCACCTTTTATGCTCCAGGCAATTAATAGACACTGATAATACAGCCAAGACTTAGGCCAACACAGTCCTGCTCTCCTGAGGGAGCTTTTTGTATAAGAGGCACAGGAAATCATGATGTGAAGCAAAGAGAACATTTTAAGACTCACTTGTGGCTGCACAGGAAACTCTTGGGAATGTGGATGTTCAAAACGTACATTTGGAAGAAGAAAAGAAAGTGACAAAGTTCAAAGAAAGGAATGATAGTATGACAACAGCATGTACAATTGGTTCAGGAAAGTGTACCTCCTAAGTGAGCTGCTACAGGCATACATTAGAGATAATGCTGGTTTAGTTACAGAACACTGCAATAAAGCAAGTCACATGAATTTTTTGGTTTCCCAATGCATATAAAAGTTATGTTTACACTATATTATAGTCTATTACATGGGCAATAGCATTATGTCTCAAAAAACATTGCATATACCTTAATTAAAACATGGCACAAACATGAAGCAAGTGCATGCTGTTGGAAAAAGAGTGCCGCTAGATTTACTCTACACAGGGTGGCCCTGTACCTTAAATCTGTAAAGAACGCAATATCTGAGATGCACAATAAAGTGAAGTGCAATAAAATGAGCTATGCCTGACTTATAGGGACAAAATGTAAGAATACTAAGAGGGCATATTAAAGTTCTAGTTTAGAGAAAAGGAAGAGGAATAAGCTAACAAAATCTCAAAAATTCAATGTTACAAGATGCACTTCATTTAAGACATTTTTATTGGTTAAAAAAATAAAAGAAAAAAAGTACATTTGACACAGGTTTACTTTTCTTAACCAGTTTGGATGGACACAAATTAAAAAAAAGTGATCTAGTTTAGCTTTCTTTTTCCAAGATGACATTTAATTAAACCAGTTGAATCAGGGTTCTTGCTTTTACAGTCCTCATTTGTGATTCCATATCCTTCCACTCCCATGTTCTTTTTTTGTCTCCTGATATGTACATTTGGGAGGCCCTTGTTAATATCAAGGAGAATCTCTGCAGGTGAACATGTAAGCCTGGCCCACTTGTCACATACTCAGAGGAAATGAACAGTGGTGACTTTCTCCACACTGCCTTTCTGAAGTGCTACTAAAGAAAGATTGCTATTAGGTTGACCTTAAGACTGATATTTTCTGGGCTTAATTGGCTTGGGTAAATCCACCTCTTCTCAAAAGGATTACAGTCAAAGTCCATTATAAAGTGGTTTTAATATGGCCTGAGCATGAAATCAAACTTACCTAATTCTATATCCAAGTTTGCCTAGTTTCTGGAAAGCCAATTAAGTGATACAGCTCTATAGGCTTTGAATATTCAGTAAGGATGCAGACTGAATATGTATTCAATCTTACATCCAGACAGAATGTGGGCCATATGTTAATTCAAGCTTACCTGGAATGTGGGCGATACATTAATCCAAACTTAGCTGGTATCCAAGCAAACCCCTCAAACTTTAAGTAACTAACAAAGAAAGTCCTTTCTGCATAAAAGCACCTCTTGACCCACCCCTCTACCTCCATCCCCATCCCTGTTCCTACATCCTCTGTATAAAAGGGGCCTAGAAATCCTATTCAGGGTTTGGTCTTTGGACAGAAGTTTGCAGGGCCCGGCTGACTGTTAATAAACCTCCTTTCTCAGAAGAGTCTTGCATCCTGGCCCTCAACACCATGATCACCCAACTTCTCTCTGCTACAACATCTCCTCAGAGCAGGACCTCACTAACATGGAACAGAGAGGCCCAATACTGATTCTTTCAGCCTTGGCATGCCAATGTAAATGGATTTACCAATGCTGATAATTTCCAGTTAAGAAGGTATTGGGCACATAGCAGGAGCTCAATAACTGCATGATAATAAATGAAAATACTCTTACCTGACTCTAATATGGCATCATTGTAATCTTCCAAGGTTTTTGTACATTCCATTTTGAACTTTTTGTTTCATTTTTATTTCTTTCATTCTCTTGCAGGAAATGTCATTACCAACCACTTTTCCAAAAAACAACTTTTTAGTTCATGAAAATGAAAACAAACTGGCCAAATATAGATGGTTAAGAATATCCTTCAAAATACATTCCAGCCACACCATATTTTCATTAACAGAAGTCAATAGCTATAAGAAAAATTCTCATCACATAACCAATTAACCCCTTCATATAATAGATGCATGTATATGTGTTTGCATTTATACACTAACATATCTTAGTGTTTAAATATTTATTGAAGATAAATTATTTGTGCTCACATGTAAATATAGGGATAAAATTGTTGTAGCTCACAGAACCAACAGCAGGACTTGCTCAAGAAGAAAAAATAGGAGGAGATATAGCTGGGAATACCCCCAAACAGTCCTACAATGGGACTAGTTGCAATTCCAGAGAAAGAGACCTAAACTCCGAGGTGATCAATCCAAAAACATTTATTAGGGGAACTTAAGTACGGAGAGCTGCAGCTACCTGGTGATGGATAGTGAGACAGTTCTGGGTTCAATCCCCAGAACCTCCTTAAAAAAATAAAAAATGAAGTTAATAATCTGATGTTAGTAGAACTATACCACTTCTCAAGTTGAACTGTACATTAAAAGAGGATTTGCCTCAGCTTGTATTTGCTGATAGGTTAATTGGCTTCAATTAGGTCACACGCTTTATCAGAGCCACCCTAGTCTCTTCAGTCTGACAAACCTTTGGTGTCTAGCAAGTATTTTCCTATAAGATAAATGCAAATGCTGTAGCTGCACTGTTACAGGACTTGGATTTCCATCTCCTCCTATTTCTCTATATGGAAATAAAATCCTATAAGTGTTGAAGACAAAACACCCAGTAGTTTACTTGTCCCAGTAGCTGCATCCTACACTCCCATGAGGCTTCTGCAGCCTGTTCTGGCCCCTGGTCTCCAAGAGTGGACTGTGCTCCTTGTCTGTTTTCAAGTCTGGTTATCCAGCCTCACAAAAGCAGATTCCACATTTGATTCCCCTTTGCTTAAATTAATCCGAGTTGATTTCCACTGCTTACAATAAAATATCCCTATCTGACAAATCATTCATTCAACTAATGCTTTTTAAATGCCCACAATCTGCCAGGCACTTGGGATCCAATAATGGGCAAATATCATCATCATTTCTATAATCAGCTCTTCTAGGATGTGAGCTCATGATGATAAGTGCCCTCTGATAAAACACAGTGGAGTGTGGGAGGGGTGGTCTGTTCTTTTGGATATGGGTCATTGAGAGATGATGCTCTCAGGGGAATTTCCAAGTGCAGATCGAACTAAAGAGGAGGAAGCAGCAATTTGAAGAGCTGGGGCAAGAACATTCCAGACAGAGAAAAGAACACGAAGACAGAAGCAGCAAAAAACTTGTCAAATTCAAGGAACGGATCAAGCCAACTAACTTATTAAGAATGCCCTGGCCTTACTTTATCTGAGCTCCCAGGCACCATTGGCTGGAAAATTCCCAAGAGACCCTTCAAAAGTATCTCCTCTCTATAATTATTGTACTGCAACATTTTTATTTATTCTCAAGTTGTTTCATACATTTAAGGCTTGTCTCCCATTAAAATGATCAGCTGTTTAAGAGCTGGGGGTGTGTCAGACACTTCATTTATATTCCCTTACATTACGTAGATGATAGAAGTTCCATAAAAATGCATCACTTGATATTCTAAGTGCCCAGCGAGATCAGATTAGTGTTGGTCTGGTACCGTGCATGGCAATAACACTGCAAGGATGTGGAAGTGTTTCTCTCTACGGGTTGCCTTATCTCTGCATTCATTAATTAAAGCAATTAGACTAGAGATTCTTTATATATCCAGCTAGCCTGAAAAAAACTGACAGTTCAATTGACTCATCAGCAAAGTCCCTGAAGTTATAAGCTCTTCTAATTAGCAATTGACTTTGGAGGATTTAGCAAACAATGACAAACAGGCCAACATTTCCAACCCCTTCTGACATGCAGAAATAATCATCTTTAATACACAGTATTATGACCATATACAGAGGTAGCATGTAATATATTACCAAGTGGGCAGTCTACCCTGTAGTAGATGATTAAAAGATAATGACTCGAGCACAACTGATCAGAAAATAAAAATGGGTGGAGTGGGAGGGATAAGCACCCTAGAAAAATGTGCCAAATGTCTGGATGATTCTGGATAGCAAAGGAACTGAAATATAATGCATTTGGTGTGATTTGCAGGGAGGTTTCAGGAAAATCCTGGGAAGTTCATTTTGTTCTTTTTTGCATTCTCTTGAGAGGTAGGCCATTGTCATCTTAGAAAGAGCTTTGCCCTGTGTTTGTTCCCATGATAATAAGAAGCTAGCTAGGGAAGACATGATAGAAGAAAATAATGGAGATAAACTTGACCTGGTCTCTGTCTTTTCTCAGAAATCATCATTCATTAATGAATTTCAGAATTCTCTTGAATGTTGGGTTTTGTCAAAAATTCTGACATGGGGAATTTACTTGTCCCTGGGGGAAGTAATCACATTAGCTTCCTTTACATTCCATGTGATGATAATTAGATGTAGCATTGTCATAGAGACAGTTATATCCAACAGGAAAAATTACATTTATTAGTTATTATTAAATCTATTCCATGGGCAAGAAAGTGTGACCAGAATTTTAAGTAAGAATCACAAGTCACCAGCTTACTGTAACACTGAATAGAAATCACCTAGTAACTTGGGTTCTCAGAACTTCTTCATCTTGTAAAATGGGATTAAAATCTACTTTATTCCAATTCAGGGTTGTCTTAGAATTAAATGGATGTAAATGGATATTCAAACAATAACTACCACTACAAAAAAAAAAGCCTTTTGTGCTGTGATTTTTATTAATTACCACCAATATCCTCACACACTTGGGTAAGAGTCACTATTTACTGATGAGTATAGAAGTGCTTTAGTGTATTCTGGTTAAACACCAACATACCATACATTTTCTCTGAGTGTTTCAAGAGACAGAACATTATGTGTGACAGAAAGAATAGTGGAACTATCAAATAGGGCCAACCAGGAATATCTACCCCCTACCCCACCCCCACATATATACACACACACAGAAAACCATGAGAATTAGTATTTACCCAGATTATTCATCTTTGAATCTTGCTTTTCTTGTTGGGTGGATGGTTTTATTTTGTTTTGATTTTAGATCTGGAAGGAACTGAAAAGGTTGATCGAATCCAAATGTCCCAATTCAGAGTAGGAAACTGAGGCCCAGAGAGAGGAATTGACTTGAGTAGGGTCTTGTCTATACCCAATTAGTGTCAAAAGCCAACTAAAAGAAGATGGTCAGTTCTAAGTGTGATGTTCTTAGGAGTATGATCTTCAAACTGGAGTATATTTAAATGAGGATGAATAAGATGCTGAGGGGACTGAAGAAAATTTCTTATGAGATACTAATTGTTATTGTTATTATATGACTTATTGCTTGCTTATTGGAGGCAGGCATTGAACTAAAGGCTTTAATACATTTTCACTCTTGACACTCTGCAACAGCGTGAGGTAAGTTCTGTACTCATACTTTTATAGCTAAGGACAGTGAGTCTAGGAAGGTGATGTACTTGCCCAAGGTCACATGTATTAAGCAGCAGAACCCAAACCTACATCCAGTTTTGTGTGACTCCAAAGCCAAGTGTTCTTACCACTGCTTTCTCTGTTGAAGAGGCAATACGTCTCTGTGAAGGATAGAAAACTAGACGTTCTATATGCGGCCCCTTCTTCCCTTATGTCCTATGTCCATATGACAACCAGAACTCAGGTTTTCTGACGCTTGGTCCCAACTTCTAATTGTGCATTTCCATTGGAGTGCAGTGCCTGGCATATATTATGTTCTCAATAAGTACATGTTCAATGAACAAGAGCAAAAATTGTTTAAAATGGTTCAAATGTAAATAACAATTTCCCTACAAAGTAAATGGTTGTTAATAAGGTTTAAGAATTGTGTAAAATCATGCAACAAAGAAATAGGTACTTTAACAGGCTGTTTAGTGTACTAGAGAAGAAGGTTGGTTTGAGTTTGAATTCTAGATTGGTCACCTATAAGGTGTGTGATCATAAGTAAATTACTTAACCTCTCTGAACCTCTATTTTTGTTGTCTATTTTTGACACAGGGTAATAAAAGTAGTATCAACCTCAGATGTCTGTTGTGTATTAACTATAATTAGAACACAGATCCTGACACAAGGAGTAGGAGATGATAGCCTCGATCACTCCTTTTACCAGCTGTGCTTGCAACAGTGATTTCCGCCAGGATTTTGGGAAGATCAGTTCTTAAAATGAAGAAGTTGTCATTGTTCCTGAAGAATATCAGAAGCATCTGCTTCCCTGATCTTAAGGATTTCCAAAATCCATTTGGGGTCTTGTTCAAAAGGATACACTTTATTATTGTAATCATTTTCATCAAAAGCAAAAACCTCTTGAAGGCTCAAAACTGGCAAAAATGATATGCTTAATTTGTAAGCTTGTTTTAGAATTAAAAGAGTTAATGCATGAAGTGGGTTTAGACCAATGCTGGCACTAGGGGACAAGTGCTTAATAATAATAAAATAGTCAACACTATGTAGTTAATAAATGTTAAGTGTTATATCAATCATTTCTTTGCTCCATTAATCCTATGAAGTAGCCTTAAATCCTCACTGGCAAACATTTTTTTTTCTTCTTGTTCTCAAGATCTGCAGGTTGCCTGTGATTTGACTGAATGAGGTTGGATTGAGCTAGGCAAGCCTGCCTTGTGAAGTCAGATGGCTGCACATGGTTTCAAGCTGCAGGTTGGGCCCATGCCAGATCCAGGTTTTGTCATCCTTCCTGGTCCAGTGGATCCCCAAGGCATAATTTCCTCCTTGTGGAGGCAGAAGCCAAACCACACCTTTGTTCAAGTCACACTCCGGTCACCACGTACCAAAACAATTCCTGTGGCCCAACCCAAGTCAGTGGGGAAGGGAAATATATCTGCCCCAAGGGGGAGAGAAATGGGACTGGCAATTTGAAAAATAGTAATAGTCCATTACATTTTGATTTCAAGCATTCATGAGCTATATAGGCTATTGTAACAAACATCAACCAATATCAAATGAACTTCTCTCCAGACGTCTGGACACTTAAACCCTTAGCTATGTTAGTGACTGGATAAGGGCGGATTCAATTCTCCCAATTTTCCTGCAGACCAACTTGAAGATAACTGACCCTCTGGCAGAAAGAGTACATTTGGAATTCCAAATATGGAAAGCTAGCGCTCAGGGCAATAAGTAGTGAAACAAATGCCAATTCCAAACTCTTATTACCATCTGAGGGGATGACACCTTCAATATATCTCAGTTGAAAAATGATTTCCTCTCAAATCAGATGGTGGCTGATATATGAATAGAGAACATTTGATATGATAGAATATTTTATATACAGTAGACCAACAGGAAGCTTAAAACCAAATAGTCAGGAGCTATTTGAGCTTCATGGTTGTCATAAAAGGTTTTTAAAAATAGGTCATATAGAGTCTGGATGATAGGCTTAAAGGAAAATTGGGGTAGAGGAAGGATGTAAACTGGCACCTACATGGGTGAAATCTATGATAAGCTGGAGGTAAGTATTTGTACAAGGAAGGGATAAAATGGGGGAATAGGGTTACCTTTGGCTGGGGCTTTGAGGGCTTGAGGGGGGCTAGGGATGGGAAGATGGGTAATATTGCCCAAGAAATGAGGGGGAGGGTGGGCAACATACGGACATAGGAGATTGTCAGGTATTTGGTTGAGAGTATAATGCTGAGAAAACTTTTTCAAAAATATAATAAGGAAGGTTACCTATTTAAGATGCTTAAAGGGGATAATCTGACACAGGACAGCCTCCTAGGGATTATGTGAATGCTCATTTTGCCATAGTGGGTTATATCATTGGATAGAGAACCATATAATGAGAGTGAAGATACCCACATCCTGGGGAGGACTGATGTTCTCAAATAGAGGAAATTGTATCTCTCGAGAGAAATGGTGGCTCCCAGTGCATTAGGGCAGTTGAGCATGTCCAGCCCTCAACACTGTTGCAAGTATCGCTGAACATGGCCCTTTAAGCAATGAAGATTGACTGTCACTGTGGGCCCTAAGGGCAGGGGGAAAGAAGTATTGAATAGATGGAACCAATGTAACTATGTGGGCAATAGAAGTGTTCCACAAGAGTACATAAGGATGGATATAAGACATGTTAAATTACACCAAAAACATATAGGGGCTGATAGGCTAAAATGTAAATCATAATGTAAAACATAACTAAAAATTTAGAAAATTGTATAGTCTAAAATATAAACCACAATGTAAACACAAATGTTACCTTATTTGAAAGCTTTTGCCTCAATATCTGTACATAAGTTTCAGTAAATATAATATGAATATATAAAAAGATAATTGCTGTGGAAGGGAAAAGGTTTTTATGTTGGATATGTAGGAGTACTGTATATTGTATATATGAATTATTGTGATCTAAAACTTTCATGAAGACAAGCTTAATAATTAGGAAAAAAGAAAAAGAAAAGATAGGATGTAGACATTGAGGAAAAGACGGATGTAGTTGCCTTGCCAATTTGCATACAGGGCAACACTTATTGCAGTGATGGAAGGCAAAATATCAAAAACAAAGCTTTTGCATTAAATTTTTTGATACTCCAATTTATTTTTACCTTAATTTTTCTAAATTAATACGTATCCTATATCTAACCTTTAAACTCATCACTATATTCCATTTTACTATTAATGGAACCTGGCAATATATTGGGCTTCACTTTTGAAGAAGTTTTGGATCACAGAGAGGTTCAACAATGGCAGGGGAGGAATATTGGTGTGAGATGTTATTGACAGGGGACACATGGTTGGCAGGGAGTCCTACAGGGCATATATCCAGGGTACATAAAAATGTTTGGATATTTTCATAGTAGTTACAATTAAAAACAACAATTGAGGGAGTGCCGAGTTCCTAGCCAGGGGAGCTCTATCACAGTCCCTAAAGGAACAGCAACAGTCGCCCAAGTCAAATGGCAAAGACCAAAAAAGAAGGAAGGTCCAATAATGAGCCTTTGATACTAGTGATTATGTTTGTGAGACTGTGCACCCGAAATAAGAACAAGCCTAGAGCTGCAGGGTGCCTAAGAGTTACCTCCTGAGAGCCTCCATATTGCTCAAATGGGGCCAGTCTCGAAGCCAAACTCAGCACATAAATGTGTTGCCTTCCCCCCAGCGTAGGACATGACTCCCAGGGATGAGCCTCCCTGGTGCCGAGGGATTACTACCAAGTATCAGCTGATGATGTAACTAGAAAATGACCTTGAATAAAAGGGTCAACTCGGACCAGCAGAATATCTCAGTCTACATATAATACAAGGAGTTAAAAATGCTTTTTGACCTGAATAAAAGGGGGAAATGGAAAGGACAAATGCGTTTATATGGCTACGAGTCTCCAAAAAGAGCCAGGAGGTTATCAGAGGGGTTGCCCTTATGCACACCTGAGCAGAGTCCCAGAGACAGATAAAGTAGGTACAACCCCAAGTATTGGTTCTCCTGAGAGCTAGAGACCCACAGGTTCTATGGTCATAGCAGATGGAGTTCAGTGCCATCACAGTTGGCCCTACTTTGGAGTTTGTGTTTCTGTGTAATGGAGCTTGACTCAGATGTGATCTTTGTCCACAAGTCTCTCCTTTTACTTTTACTGGAACAATAGTTGGTGCTGGGGTTTAATGTATACCCAGGGGACCCAAATCTCTGGACTGACCATGTGATAGACAGGTCCTGAGCCTCAACAGACTTGCAACTCCTACACTCTGGTTTATTGGACTTACCCCATTCAGCTAACATGGAGGTAAAGAAGGTCAACCACCACACCAGGGAGCCAAGACTGCCTGCAACTGAAAACAGGAGAATTGCATCCAGCATCCATGTGGAATCTAAACCCCCTCTTGATATAGATGTAGAGTGGACACAACCATTCTAAGGTCCACAGGATGGAGGAATAGAGTAAGGATTAGAGTGGACTTATTGATATTCTATTCATGAACTATTGTGATTAGTCATCAAAGAAAATGTGGCATTGGTGTGGAGAAAGTGGCCATGGTGGCTGCTGGGGGTAGGGAGTGAGAGGAAGAGATGAAATATGGGGGTGTTTTTGGGACTTGGGGTTGTCCTGGGTGGTGCTGCAGGGACAGCTACCAGACAGTGTATGTCCTCCCATGGCCCACTGGGTGGAATGTGAGAGAGTGTGGGCTATGATGTGGACCATTGACCATGAGGTGCAGCGGCGCTCAGAGATGTATTCACCAAATGCAATGAATGTCTCATGATGATGGAGGAGACTGTTGTTATGGGGGAAGGAGTGGGGTGAGGGGGGGTGGAGGGTATATGGGGATCTCATATTTTTTGAATGTAATATTAAAAAAATAATGAAAAAAATACAAAAAAAAATAGCTCATAAGGGATAATGTGAGAGTTAGAGATGAAAGTGGGCTATGGTGTAGGGAAATCAGAAAGAATGGTTTCAATTGAACTGTCTGTCTTATTTTGGCTTGAATCATTTATTCTCAGACTCAGGAATTTTTTGTTTTTTGGTTCTTTTTCTTCTGGGGAAAGGTCAGGAGATGCGTTTTTATTCCTAGTTCTGTCCCTGATATCTATGTAATCTTGGGCTCTCTTGCTCTCTATGACTCCATTTCTTCATCTGAATGTATCTACTCTTATAAGCTTTTATAAGAATTAATATGCATAAAGTGCTTAAACCAATGCCTACCAGAGAATAATCCCACATTAAGCATTAGCTATCACTGATTTTGGTGGCATTATTATCATTACACTCACACTGAGAATATAAACTTATTTACTCCATCGGGGATCTGCAAACCTAGATCAGGATTCCTAGATTACACAGCACATGGTGGTTTTATAAAAGGTTTGAAAATTCACTGACCATCAAGAGGCAGTGCCTGTCTGCTCCATGCTTGAAACAGGGGGCAGATTTTTGTGACTACCCTGAGGGGTAGAACTTTGCAGAAGTTCTGCTTGACTCCAACAGCTAGGTTAGAAAAGGTCATGCAGCTTCACTGACTTCCATGGGTTGCTCTCTCTGGAACCCTTCAACGTCCGTGTAAGGTGCCCAGAGATTTTGAGGCTGCCATGTGGACAGA
Organism: Dasypus novemcinctus; assembly: GCF_030445035.2. Lineage (NCBI taxonomy): Eukaryota > Metazoa > Chordata > Mammalia > Cingulata > Dasypodidae > Dasypus > Dasypus novemcinctus. Next base: position 45,411,053 of record NC_080698.1, on the reverse strand, counting down.
TCAAGCACACAGACTCAATTCCCTTTTAGATCCACAGATTCATAAATGAAGTTTACAGTAAATAATAACACTTGAGTTAGTATATATCATGATTATAACTGTTCTAAATAATAACAGTAAATAACACTTGAGTTAGTATTTACACAGTCAATAAAAAACTGCAAAGCATTGTTTACATATATTTTATCACTAAATTCTAATTTTGCCCACAAGCTGCTATTGCTACCTGATTTATGGATGAAAAGTCAGAGATGAAGTAATATCACAAGGTCAACCAACTGAGAAGTAGAAGGGCAGAGTTTCCAACCCAGGCAGTCTGATCTCAAAGTCCATACTCAATTAGGACACAATAGCTGAATGGGGCTATCTTGCTTAGCAAGGAACAATGCTTATACTTCTTCAGGATAGTTGTAATTGCAAGTTGAGTGTTAGCTACCTAGCACAACTGGATTCTATAATCTTGCCCCCTCCAAATTACTGTTCCCAAGTCCACACTCTCTTGGGTAAAGGCACTCTAGACCACTGCTACTTTGGAAAGGTAATCATTAAGTCATTTTCACATATTATTTTCTCTCTTGGGCAAGCAATTACCTATGGGGACTCAGAGAATTAAAAAAAAAAAACAAAAGAGAGAGAGAGGGGAGTAGATGTATTTCAAGTGGCTGAGCACCTGCTTCACATGTACAAGAGGTCCAGGTTTCAATCCCTGGTACCTCCAAAAGAGAGAAAGAAGGAGAGAGAGAAGTTTTATTGGTGGGAAATACTAGGATAGACTTTCTCAGAGCATGCTAAAGTGCCCAAAAGGACTGTTACTGTGTCTATTATGAGAGAGGAAGAATCCAGACAATGAACAACCTGAGGAAATTTGGGACTAGCAGACATAGATACTCAAAGTTAATTTCCTTATTAATACTTTTTAAAGGATTGGACTTCCTGGAAGGATAATAAATAATACTATTATTTATTCATATTATTTATTGAGTCCCCACCATGTCCCATTATTAACTCTTACAATTATCCTATGATGTGTGCAATAGTATGTTTACCACATAGGTAAGAAAACTGAGCCTCAGAGATATAAAGCAATTTGTCAGGCCATAGAACTAATAACTGGTGGAGATAGGATTTAAATGTTGGATTCAAAGGCTGATTTCAAATCTATGCTCTTAGATGAGATTATCTCCCATTAATTATATTCAAAGGGGCCTATGTATATATCAAATATCTGAGTCTTCCAACTCTCCCTTAAAATACCACAAAACAAAATTAGATGAGATGGAAAATGTGGATGTGCTCTATAAACTGGAAGTGCTGGATATAATCTGTGAGGGAAAAAAAAAAGACAAATCTAGCAAAGCACTGAGACATAATATGTCAGTGGAGAAAGTGGCAAAAGAAATACATAGTTAAAACCAATTGGGGAGAAGCAGGGATCCATGCAAGACATAAAGGATCCTATAGTATGGTTATATGCCGTACTATACCTATATGTGGTTTCCAACACACCATGGGAAAGCTTGCTAGAATTTTTATTCTTATGGTTTCCTCCTACCCACTAAGTACCACTATAAATGCAATAAATGGTTCAAAGAATATCTCAGGAAGGTGATAAGAAGGTGATGTGGTTTGGGACCTACTAGAGAAATTATAAAACAGCAGGGCATCTTATGCTCTCACATCCAGCTGAAGGCAGAAAACCAGACCTGGTATTTCTTTACTGACCTAGCAAGAGAAGACAGTCCAAGCAGGCATGTTCTTCTTCCAGATTGAATGAGTCTCTGATAACACCAGGTGAGCCTGATACCACGGGCAAGGGGAATGGATTGGTAGTCCTATTGAGAAGAAGTAGCCGGCAATCACTCTCTTTCCCAGTCAGGCCTGAGACCTAGGGAAGGTGAGGGAGTGGTCTAGCCATAGCAAGTAGCCAGGTCGGAGGAACCTCTTTGTCTGTTCAGATCCAAGACTTCACCAGGCAGAGAAACATGGGGGCAGCTGGGAGAGGGGCAATAGTAGGATGATCTTACCACAGCCCTCCTTCACTGAGATACCTGGCAATGTGTTCCAGGGAAACCTGTCCCACAAGCAACAGCAGATAAATCAAGCAGACTAAAACAGCACTGCAAAAGCTCCCAAAATTAAACCACCTATAGAATGTTAGTCCATAAACTTAGGCCAAAATCTAAATGCTAAACCTTAACAGAGTAGCTATCTGCTAAAATGAAAGATTTAAATAGGACCCAGAGTCTCCAAACACAGTAGATAAAATTTCTAGGATATGGTTTAAAATCATCTGTAATACTAAGAACCAAGAAAATTACTACTTGAATAAGAAGAGACAATTGGTGCCAACATGAAATGAATCAGACTTTGAAACTGTCTATCAAGGATTTTTAAAGTAGTCATAAAAAAGTAATTCATCAATCAATTACAGATTCTTTTGAAAACACATGAAAAAAGAAAAAAAAAACTCTTTAAATAGATAACAAGCTTTAAAAAAAGAGAACCAAATGGGAATTATAGAATTGAAAGAGATAATAACCAAAAAAAAAAAGAAAACAAAAAACAAACAGCCTTGCTAGATGGGCTCAAAAGTAGAGTGGAAATGACAAGAGGATAGAATCAGTAAACTTGAGAGGCTATCAATAGAATTTACCTAATTTGCACAACAGAGTGAAAAGACACTGAAATACAAAAGAGTCTAGCATCAGCGACTTCTGGGCTAATAAAAAATAGTCCAATATTTGTATCAGGAGAGTTTCAGAAAGAGAGGAGAGAGTGAGCCTGAAAGAGTACAAGAAGAAATAATGACGGAAAATGTCCCAAATTTGTTTAAAGACACAAAACTACTGATTTAACGTGAACTAACTCAAATAGGATAAACACAAAGAAACCCATGCCAACACATCTAAATTGAACTTCTGAAAATTAAAGACAAAGAAAAATTCTTGAAAGCACTCAGAGAGAAATGATGCATTACTTTTAAGGCAACACCAATTCAAATGAGAGCAGATTTCTCCTAGAAACCAGGGAGGCCAAAAAGACAATACTTTTCAAATGCCGAAAGAAAATAATTGCTAATCCTGACATGCTATATCTAACTAAACAATTCTTTAGGAATAAAGGGGAGATAAAAAATATCCTAAGATGAAGGACAACAGAAAGAATTTGTTTCTTAAAGACTGTATAAGAGAAATTCTTCAAGCAGAAAGGAAGTTATGAAAGATGGAATCTTGGAGCATCGGGAAAAAAGAAGGAACAATAAATAGAAATACAGTTATATGCAATACTTCATAATTTTCCTCATAAATTTCATAAATCTTATTTGATGACCAAAACAAAAATAACACTGTCTGACAACCAAGATGATGATATTTTAATTGGGGAGGGTGAAAGGACCTAAATAGAAGTTTGGATCTCTCACTCCACTCAAAGTGGTGATACCAGTTGATTGTTATAAGTCACATATATAAACTGTAAGATCTAGTACAACCACTATGAAAAATATATAAAAAGATCCACTCAAAAACACTACAAATAAATAAAAATGGAAACCTAAAAAATGTTGAAATAAACCACAGGAAGGCAAGCAAAGGAAAACAGATGAAGAACCAGTGAAAACAAATAATAAAATTGCAGGATGAAGCACTACTAAATGAATAATTACCATAAATGTAAATGGTTCAAATATACCTATCAAAAGACAGAGGTTAGTAGAATGGGTAAAAATATGACCCTACTATATGGTCATTACAAGAAACTCATTTAAAGTTCTTAAGAGAGGAATGCTAAAAATATACATACCATGCAATCCTTAATTTTAAAACACTAAGAGTGGCTTTATAAATATCTAATAAAATAGACTTCAGAGCAAAGAACTTTACTAGACAAAGAAAATAATCAATCCACCAGGAAGACATAATGATCTAAAATGTATATCCACCAAAAAATTGCTCCTTGAAACACATGTAACAAAATGTGATAGAGCTGAAAGGAAAAACAAACAAATCTACAGTTATAGTTGAGGATATCACCAATCTCTGCTCAGCAAGTGACAAAACAAGTGAACAGAAAATAGCAAGGATATAAAAGATATGAACAATATAATCAGCTGACAGGATCTAATTGACATATATAGAACGTTCCACCCAATAAGAGCAGACTCATTATTTTCAAATGCCCATATATTCTTCACCATAAAACAAACCTCAACAAACTTAGAACTGAAAACATACAGTGTCCTCCAACAACAATGGAATCAAAATAGAAACCAATAAGTGAAATACAACAGGTAAATCTTTTAACGTGTAAAATTTAAACAATATACTTTTTAATGATTCATGAGTCAAAGAGGAAATCACAAAGAAAATGAAAATATACATAGAAATGAATAAAAATATAAATCCACCAAAGCAACATTTGTGGGACACAACTAAAGCACTCCTGTCAGGAAAATTTATAGCATTAAATGCTTTCATTAAAAATGAGAAAAGACCTCAAATCAATAACCTAAGCTTCTAACCCAAGAATGTTGAAAAAAAGTAGCAAAGAAAAGTCAAAGCAAGCAGAAAGAAAGATGTAATAAAGAACAGAAATCAATGAAATTAAAAATAGGAACACCATAGAGAAAAATCAATGAAACAAAAAGCTTGTTTTCCAGAAAGATCAATTGACAAACCTCTAGCAAAACTGGCAAAAATAAAGAGAAGACAGAAATCACCAATATCAAGAATTAAATAAGGATCTATATTGCTATAGATCTTGTAGCCATTAAAGAAATAATTAGGGAATATAACTAACTTTATACTCCATAAATTCAGCAATTTAAAAGGAATGGACCAATTTCTTGAAAACTGTAAACTACCAAAACTCAATCAACATGAAATAGACAATCTGAATAGCTCTATAACCATCAAAGAAATTGCATTTGTAATTTAAAAGCTCCTGAAAAAGAAATCTCCAAGATCTGATGGTTTCGCTAGATAATTCAATCAAGCATATAAATAAGAATAGCATTAATTTTACACAATCTCCTCCAGGAAATAGAAACGGAGGGAACATTTCCCAATTCAGTCTAGGAAGTCAGTGTTACTCTGATAACAAAACCCAATAATGACAGTCCAAAAAGAGAAAATTACAGACCTATACCTCTTGTTAGCAGAGACAAAAACCTCAAAAAAATACTAGCAAAACAAATCCAACAATGTATAAAAAGATTTATACATCATTTTAGAGATGCAAGGCTGGTTCAACATCAGAAAATTAGTCAATGTAATTTATCATATCAATAAGTTAAAGAAGAAAATTCATATGACCGTATCAGCTGATAAAGACAAAGAATTTTACAATATCCACATCTTTCATACTAAAAATTCCCAGCAATTTTGGGATAGATGGGAATTATGTCAACTTGATAAAAAGTATTTATAAAAATATATAGATAATATCATACTCTATGTGTAAAACATATCATATTCAAACAGATTCTTTCTTTCCTTTCTACATGCTGATTTCCTGAGTAATAAGTCAAGAATGTGCAGTCTCACCACTCATACAAAACATAGTGATAGAAGTTCTTGCCAGTGCAATTAAGCAAGGAAAAGAAATAATCAGCATATAGGAAGGAAAGGAAGAAAAAAAAAAGAAGTATCTCTGTTAGAATATGACATGATTGTCTACACAGAAAATTCTGAGGAATCTATAAAAAAAATCCCTCTTGTCTACTTAGAAAATCCCAAGGAAATCTACTGTAATTAATAAGTGAGTTAAGCCAGGTCATAGCATACAAGAGCAACACAGAAATATAACAGTTTGTCTCTATACTATTAATGAATACACAGAAATCAAAATCAAAAGCATAATGCCATTTACGACTGTACATCCATAGGCAAATATATATATATATAGCTTGACCTCAAACCTTATACACCCATTAACTCAATATGGATCATAAGCATAAAAAATGTAAAATATAAAACTAGAAAATAAACATGAGAAAATCTTTGGGGTCTAGGTCTAGGCGAAGAGTTCTTAGACTTGGCACACAAAGCACAATTCATAAAAAATGATAAATTGAACCTCATCAAAATATAAAAGCTTTAATTTTGCTAAAGATACTATGAAAAACATGAAAAGATAAAGTACAGATTGGAGGAAAATATTTGCAAATTACAAAACCAACAAATAGTATCTAAAATATATAAAGAACTCCTAAAACTCAACATTAATATAAGAAAAAATGCAATTATAAAATGGACAAAACATCAAAATGTATTTCACTAAGGAGCATACACAATGGTATAGAAGTATGTGAAAAGAAATTGAGTATCAGTAGCCATTATTAGGGAAGTACAAATTAAAACTACAGTGATGTGTTATTACATGCCTATAGGAATAACCAAGACTGAAAAAAAAAAAAAAGAAGTTATAGCACCAAATGCTGATGAGGATGAAGAGGAACTGGACCATTCATACACTGGTGAGAACGGAAAACAGTGCAGCTACTCTGGATAAGAGTTTGGCTGTTTCTTAAAAGTACTGCAGAGGATGTGGAGAAAACAGGACCACTAACAAAGTAACTCCCATAGGACCTACCAATCGCAATCCTGGGTATTTATTTTTCCCAAATAATTGAAAACTTATGTTCACACCAAAACCTGTGAATGAACGTGAGGCTTCCTACCAGCCCAGGACAGTGCCACACACGAACAAATAATTTACACAAGTCACAAGCCATAGAAACCCCTACTTTTAAAGGGCAAAGTCCTATTAATCCTTACTTTATATTATATTGCCTATTTAAATCATTTTCCTTAATATTTTATTGCAGAAGCATGACTGCAGCAGCAAAAGAAATCAAAACATGCAAAATAATCCTAAATTTCACTACCCTGGCAAATCATGTCTCTTCACTTTAGCATATTTCTTTCCTGTCCTTGGTAACCAGCATATATTATTTTTAGAAAGCTATTTATTCATTTAATACATTTTACTTGAGCCCCTACTATAAGCTAAGACATTCGCAGGATTTGGGGAATATAGTGAAAAGCAAAAATAGACAAGCCCTATCCTCATGAAGGTTATATAATGTTGAGTCAATTATTATTATGCATCAGAATTTTCCTAATTGTCCATATAATTTTATTTTGAATCACCACAAAATATTCCACTCAGATAGGACAATTTGTATTTTCTTGTTTTTAATGTAGAATATTTTAACAGCCCTCAGATGTATACCATTTTAGGTAACAGATTTTGGCTTTGCTTTCCTTTTCTTTTACAGCATTTCTTTTCCTAGTATACAAGGGATATCAGTATCTTTATGGTGGTTAAATATATGTCCAAATTTATTTGTGAAACACTTGTCCATACTTTATACAGTTACTGGATAGTATAAGTTTTACCATGTTTAGCAAATTGCGGTATTATTGTGATTTTTAAAACCTATATAAATGTGAAATTTTCAAACATGAACAATAATAAAGAGGTATTATAATGAATCATGCAAATGTAGCAATTATTAATGCATTTTCAGTCATTATTTTCATATATATAAAAATCTCAGTGATAATTGTAGTTGAAGTCTTCAACTACAATTGTACATATATAGGAAAATAAGCCCCTCCCCAATCCCAGGCATCATAATTCACATATGATATGGTATCATGATTATTTAAAATATAACAGTGCAAGACAGTACCTCGTTGTTGAATTTTTTTGCTTTTCCTAGTTTTTTTTTTTTTTGAAGATTTCTGTTATTTCTCTCCCCTTCCCCCTACCCCCCTGCTGTCTTCTCTCTGTATCCATTCGCTGTGTGTTCTGTGTCTGCTTGCATTCTTGCCATGCAGCACCAGGAAACTCTGTCGCTTTTTTTGTTGCATCATCTTGCTGCGTCAGCTCTCCGTGTGTGTGGTGCCAATCCTGGGAGGGCTGCAATTTTTTGGCGCAGGGCAGCTCTCCTTGCAGGGCACACTCCTTGTGTGGGGGACATCCCTATGCAGGGGACACCCCCACATGGCATGGCACCCCTTGCATGCAGCAGCACTGCGCATTGGCCAGCTCACCACATGGGTGAGGAGGCCCTGGGTTTAAACCCTGGACCTCCTACATGGTAGACAGACTCTCCGTCAGTTGAGCCACAACCTCTTTCCTCTTATTTATTTTCCATATATTTGTTTACTCATTGTGATGGCCTCCTTTGAATTATCTGTTCTCTGACTTTTCTATAAACTTTGGAAATTTATTTCACTAATTATGCAAAATTGGGGAGGAGGTGTTCTCTAGTGAAAGAATCCCAGAAGTCTGAATTCCAGGTCCTTTTCTGTCACCAACATATTTTGCTTTGTAATCTATAAATGAAGGGGCTCAGATTTAGGCCAAGAATATGCAAACTTGCCTTCTTGTCCTGTAATGTACCATTCAAACAAATTCTAACGAAAGCATGTAAAATCAACTATGAGCAATAGATGGAAGGCCCATGCCTCTCAACACACAACACAGCTACTCTGAGACAAACACAAACTCACACAAATCGACTGTTCATTTAATGACTTTCCTCTATTGAGGCTCTTATCTCTCTCTCTTTTTTTTTTTTAAGATTTATTTTTATTTCTCTCCCCTTTCCCCCACCACCTGCCTGCCCCAGTTGTCTGTTCTCTGCGTCTGTTTGCTGTGTGTTCTTCTGTGTCCGCTTGTACTCTTGTCAGTGGCACCGGGAATCTATGTCTTGTTGAGGCATCTTGCTGCATCAGCTGTCCATGCATGTGGCGCCAGTCCTGGGCAGGCTGAACTTTCTTCTGCGCTGGGCAGCTCTCCTTGCAGGGCACACTCCTTGCACATGGGGCTCCCCTACGCAGGGGACACCCCTGTGTGGGACGGCACTCCTTGCACGCATCAGCACTGTGTGTGGGCCAGTCTCTCATGGGTCAAGGAGGTCCTGAGTTTGAACTGTGGACCTCCCATATGGTAGGCAGACGCTCTAACCATTTAGCTAAGCCCGCTTCCCTCTTATATCTCTTTTTGAACTATCTATTTATTGGGGAAGGTGGGTAACCATTTTTTTTTTAAGTTTTATTTTTTTATTTATTTCTCTTCTCTTCCCCTCCCACACGGTTGTCTGTTTTCTGTGTCCATTTGCTGTGTGATTTTCTGTGTCCACTTGTAGTCTTGTCAGTAGCACCTGGAATCTCTGTCTCATATTTTTTTTGTTGCATCATCTGGCTGTGTCAGCTCTCCATGTGTGCAGCACCATTCCTAGGCAGGCTGCACTTTTTTGGCACTAGGTGGCTCTCCTTATGGGGCACACTCCTTGTGCGTGGGGCTCCCCTACGCAGGGGACACCCCTGCGTGGCACGGCACTCCTTGCGCGCATCAGCACTGCAAGTGGGTCAGCTCACCACATGGGTCAGGAGGCCCTGGGTTTGAACCTTGGACATCCCATGTGGTAGGCAGATGCCCTATCCATTGGACCAAATTCGCTTTCCATGGGTAACCATTTTTAATCACCCAAAAATAATATGCTATAAATAAATATACTGTAAAAAATGACATTTCAACATTAATGGTCTCAGGCTCAGATAAACCATTCTATGCAACAAGCTGTTATCTAGTTACACCTGGAAAAAAAATTAAATTGCTTGCCATGTTTGGGTGAACCCAAAATGTTGCTTTGCTTATGTATGCCAAGAGGTAGAATCTTCTATAACTCTTCAATCCATCAGCATTTATTCTACTTTCATATGTTTCACAGTGCTCTTATATTTTGCCTTTATTTTGCCCTAAAGCCTCTGTTTTCTGTGCCCTAACTTCAGTTTTATGTGCAATTTAAATGCAAGGTAACTATGCAGTCCCAAAGGTAAAAACATTGGGGAAAAATAGTAGAGAAAAAAGAAAGAGAATGAATACAACATACCTTGATTACATTATATTTTATGAATAAACACCATATATTGAATTTCAAATGGATATTTATTATTTATATAAATGTGTTTTCATTGTTCAATTGATATGTTTTCCTGTTATATTTGTTTGGAAATCTCTGGTTAGGATGGATTTCAGCATATTTTCTACCATATATTTCCCCAGTAATATTACAGGGACCGCCTTTCACTTATTTCAGAATTTTCATAAATGAATTTCAAGTTATTAAAAATAGATGTGTCATTGTGAAGGAGTGTATTTATGTGTGCAGGGTAAGAAATGTTAGTTATTTATGATTCAGTTCATCATGGCTATTTTAGGGCTAGATTTTGGACTACAGTCCAATTGCTCCATTCGTGTAAGCATGCATTTGACCTAAAGAATCTAGCTAAATCACAGGAACAAAGCACAGCAGGCTACACTGCCACCCAGAGCACAACCCTTAGGCAGATGGTAAATTGGTCAAGGTTTTGCAGTACAGGATAGAGAGAGTCAGTGCTTAGAAGCTGGCATCAAGGTTCAAATCCTGGTTATGCCTCCTATTGACTAAGTGCTGTGTGAGAAATTACTCACATCTTTCAGTTACATTTTCATCATCATCTATAAAAAGGGCCTAACAATGTTTACATTACAAGATTGTTGTGGATATTAAGTTAGATTTTCTGAAGGGTCTGGTTTATCAAAGATATTCAACAAATAATGTGGTGGTGGTGGTAGTGGTGATAGAAAAGGAGGAGGATGACAACAAAGGGGACAGTATTTACTACTTCACAACAGGTATCTTTAAAAAAAAAACAGAAATAGAATATAAAAATACCAGAGTGCACAGTACATGTTAAGTACTGGTTTTTGAAACTTTACTTTGAGTGTGTACATGTACGTGTGAGTGTGTGTACAGGTGCATGTTGGCTGCGACATGAAATATATTTCTTATTATGGGTCACAGTCAAATGAGTTTTTAAAAAAAATATGAGGAGACAGTTTAACACTGTGAGGATGGTATTAGTACTGACTTCACAGGTTGTTGTTAAATGAGTTTGGGCAGTTAAAATACTTTAAATAATGCCTGTGCAGGGTAAGCAACAGTAGCGGTCAACTACTACTGCTAGCTGTTGTAGTTATTGCTGGTGTTGGCATTATCTGTCACTCTGTCCATCTTTGTGAGGAGTGCTATTTAATATACATTCCACCTCCATGCCCATCATATAGGGTCTTCTTCCAGAAAGAAAATAAAGCTCTTTCTAGATCCCTGGTTCCCAGAATGTGGAACAACAATGAACAGGGAGGGTGTTTTGAAATAAGACAGCCAACTTTTTATTTTGCCAAGGACAAAAAAAACAAACAAAATAATCTCCCTAAACTTCTGTCATTATCATCACCATCATCATCATTCCTTTAATAGCAAGAACACTCTAATGCTCACAAATAAAATGGGGAAAATCAGAATAAAATAATTCGAAAAATATAAATTTATGAAAAACCTCAAGGTCCTGTACTGCTTTTCCTTATTTTTAGAGCAAAGAGAAATCTTTTTATTAAATCAGCATCAGTTCAAGAAGCAGTATTTAAGATCCACATTCTTGCATAGATTTTTCAATCTTCTAAAAACTTTAAAACATATGCTCACCTTTTACATGACTCAGAGCCTATTTCTGGAGAATTTTTATCACACATTCCATATCTGCTTCTATGTGTACACTTACTTAACCATGTTAAGACATAAGTGAATGTATAAGGGGCCTCGAGATGCAGCTTTTTTGACCTACTTGAGAATTACTGTAGAAAAACCTAAGCACTTTAAAAGTACTTTTGGTGTTCAGCTTCATTCTTACACATGAGCTGTGCTCGTGAACACATGTTAATAATCTGTGCCATTAACTTCCTACGCAGTGGCACCAAATATTCTCTTGGTGTCGTGCCAATAGTCAAGTGATTTGAAATGACTGTTTAAGAAGACATTTTCCAGAATCTCAGAAAGAACAGAAATTAAGATGGGAAAATGGCTCTCTGGGGAAATAGGGGCTGCTGGCACATTTATTAAAAGAATCAGCTATTCCTGAACTTCTTTAAGTACTTTCTGGTCCTTTGAGATGATATGATGTTTATCCTGTCTTTGAGTTCAATTTTAAATCTCTTGTGCTTAAATTTCTTTTTCTCAGCTTATTCGAATAGGAAAAGGTATGTATGTACAAACTAAAAGATCAAGTTATTGTGAATAGGTCCGTCTCCAGAAAACTTAGGAACTGGTGGTCTTGGAGCTGAGGTCCCTCCACCTGCCCCTGTTGCCTACTTCTCTCCTGTGAAGCCCCTAATTAAGATGCCCAGGTTTCTCTGGGTAGGTGATTTGAGAAGCTCAGTAAGGGACAATTGACTGTGAGTTCTAACTCTGCTGAGTATGTGCATTTTTTTTTTTAAAGAACATGTTGAACCTTAAGGAAAAGCAAATATATTACTTATAGCTGCTTAACAAATTACTGAAAATTAATCAATTAACACAATCCACATTTATTTTCTCACAGTTTCATGAGTTAGAAATCTGGGCAGAGATTAGCTGCGTCCTCTGGCTCAGGTTTTTCCCTCTGAGAGCACCCAAGACAAATGCCACAGTGTTTCAATAACCTAATCTTGAAAGTGAATAGCCCATCACTTTGGTCAATGTCACTTGTTAAAAGTGAGTCATTAGGACCAGCTGACATACAAGGGGAAGAGAGTATACAAGAGAATGGCTACCAAGAGGCAGAGAGTGGGAGGGGCCACCTTGGAGGCTGTCTATCAGAGGACTTTAGATGGTCTGCCTAATCCTGAGTTTCCCAACATCAATAAATCAGAAAAATAGACTTATAAGGACATTGTACAAACATAATACTACTGGGCATATTTCTTTTTCCTGTTTTGTTCACTACTGTATCCCAGTTCTAAGAATAGCACATTACTAAATGAATGAATGCAAGGAGGATGTAGCAAACCACACCCTTCCTGTGGGCGTCCCTTAATTCATTTTCACAATCAGGGATTTGTTGTGTATAATCTTGACTCTATGGTTCTTCCAGCTCTGGACACTGGAGGAGACACATTTTTGTAGTTTATGGAGCTGCCACGTTTTGCCTACAGTGTATTGATATTATCTGGTATAAATACGCTCTCGCAGTATGGACGCCTAGCTTTAAAAGGATTCTTCTGATTGAGTCTTGGATTGAAGCAAATGATGTTATTGCTGACATAAGTGAGCAATGAGAAAATAGTAGAGTTGATATAACACAATATTGATCCAATAATATCTGATCAAGTCCATCAAAGAAAAATCAAATACATCAGGAAGACAATTGCAAATACAGACTACATCATGCTTGTGAACAATTCACCCTACCATAAGTCATTATTTTATAGTTACATATTGTTCCTCCATGAGATAGTCTCAGTTGGGACAGCTACTTAAAACAATTCTGCAAACTGGTCATAAAGTCAGATCTTTGAATACTCGCTCAGACAATGTTAAGCCAAATACTTGTTTCTTTAAAAATTAATAAAGCATCTTTAATTATATCACTCTCACTAAAATATTAATAGCACTTACAATAGTAACAGTTTATTGAGAACAGATATTTTGCTTTTAACTGAATAAATTAGTTAAAAGATTGATTTCCACTTTAGCTCATCCTTTTTAATATCTATTTTTTGGGGATTTCTAGTTGAAAGAGTTATAAACTACTGGCCTATCTGGTCTCTCTACTGTAACTCATATTAAGCCCCAAAACCACAGTGGTATTTTCAAAAGGTTTCAAAACATTACCTAGATCATTTTACTTCTCAAAAGAAAATCTTAAATGGCTTCCCTTTGTACTTTGAGGAAAATCCAAACTCTTCCCAAGACCCAAGATTCATTGGCCCTTACCTATCTCTGACCCCATCACCTGCCCCTCTACCTCTTGTTCACCTTCTATCACGCCATTGGTTCCTTTCAGTTCCTAGAACACATCAACGGCCTCTGCACTTTCTGTTCCTTCCACCAAGTCCATTTTGCCTGATTAGCATGCCTAGCTACTTGTGACTTGTATGTCAACCTGACTGTTAACCTTTACAAAGAAGTCATGCTGTCCAATCCAAAGTGTCCCTTCTGTATCTCATCACCTGATTTTATTTTCTCTAGAGCACCTATGACTATCTCTTCAATCATTTCCTGGTTTATTGTTCTATTTTGCACTACAATATCATCCTCCACGTGAGAAGAAAATTCCTCCACTGTGTTCAAAGTTGTACCCTCAGTACTTAGAAAACTGCTGAGCACACAGTAGATACTAAAAGAAAATCTGTTGGATGGACGATGGATGGGTGGATGATGGATGGATGGATGGATGAACACGCTGGAAAAACAAACATGCTATTCCACCATCTTGCTGCTAATTTCCTTATTTGCAAAATAGGGATTCAAGAAATGCCTTTCTCCAAAAGTTGTTGTTAGGGGTATTGAATGAAATGGTACAAGTAAATTTTCAAATAAGAAGGTTTATACATAGTAGATATCAGTAAATGATAGTTCTTCCTTTTCCCTCCTCAAGGAATGCATAATTCATTTCATGCTGATCATTTAAAATATCATCACATGATATAACATGACTCCTGAATCCTCACAATCACAGGCTCCACATCCTTAACCTTTTCCCAGAACATTTTTGAGATCCCCTTACTTAATCTCTCTCAAGCAGTTTTTCAATCTCCTGTTCCCCACTTTAGGTTCCTAACAACTACCTTTATCCTTAGGCCATCTTTCTTTGAGAAAGAATCAGTCACTTTAATTACATAGCAGGGTCTTTTACAATTGGACCTCAGAATTGGTCTGTGTGTATCACTTCCTCAGTTTCCCCCAGGATTCTCTTAAATCAGGGGCTACTTCACTACTCCCTGACCAAAGGCATATTGTTACCACCTGACACTGTCTTCACTCAGGACCTAACATCTTAACTATCATTAACTTTCCCCAGTCTCCTCAGGTAGTGTAAATCGCTGGCACCTTAAGGAGAACTGGTCACCCACATATTCATCTGTTTTCAGTTAAACACAGTGGCTACTTTTCTTTAGGGCACATGAGTTTACTTGGAAACAATAAAGTGACAGATCCTTCGTCTTGAGCAGGGTTAGTGTATCTAAGGGATATGAGACACACTTAATCAAACTCACTGGGCTTATAAGACCTGACTTGCTTGGCATAGTGTGAAATACTAATTTCTAATTAGCAAAATGCTTTAACCTCTGAAGTGCTGTCATACCTCCAATGCTTTCTGTAGCTTGCAGCAGGGTAGTTTGCATGGATGAGGCCATATGTGTCGCCAAGATTTGGAGAGAATATTTCCTCCACATTCTCTAAGAACCTTGCCTAGGCACTGTGCATAGTCAATATGCACTCTCCAGACATGTATCCTTTTCCTTTCCTGGGGCAGTTTCCCTTCACCAAATCATTATAAAATGTACTAAGTGCTCAGAATGGTGATGAGAATTATCATTAATCCTTAAAACTGCACTCACAGACAAGGAAACTGAAGCCCATTGAGGTCACAAAACTTGCACAAGAGCTAGAACGGGGATTCAAATCCATGTTTATCTTAGTTGCGCTCTTTGCATCAAATTAAATGATGCATTTGAACTTGTTTCAAGAATATGAAGATGCATGCATAAAGTTTCATATTTGAATCAAGCCTTCTAGCTCTTTCCCATCCCATCCATCCCCCACATATTCCACACTTCTCCCCTGTAGGTAGCCATTCTCAAATCTAATATACTTCCCATTTTTAAAAATATCTCTCTTTTAGGGGTTTTGTGTGTCCATGGGTAAGTTATTAATTGGATTGTTATATTAGCTATATGTAGCTTGATCCTGGATTGTGGGCCAGTATTTCTCAAAGTGTGGTCCAGAGATCACTTCATCAGAATTACCTCTAACACTTAATAATGTTGGTTTAACTTAGTCAGAATTCCAATGGGGAGGAGGAAAGTGGGAATCTACATATGTGCATTTTCCACATATATTCCAAGTATCTGAATGCAAGCCCAAATTTGAAACTCCGAGCTCTGAGCTCTACATTTAACATCTCCTACCCTACACTAGCAATAACTCTGCAATATTTCCAATGAATTAATCCTCCCAAAGCAAGGAAAGAGAAATAACATTTATGGACCACCATTTTGCTAGTTTGCTTTTAGTTAATCCTTCTAAAACATAGGTGAAGTGGATGTTACTGGGCCAACTTCATACTTAAAAGTGAAGCCTCAGAGTGGTTAAGTCATTGTTAATACAGCTCTAAACACAAAGGCCCATCTTTATTCCAATTGGTTATATGTTGGTTTAGACATAGCCCACCTCCCTGCTGCAAGTGGAAAGGTTGGTCCCTATTTTCATATGCTTCCCTGTTTGGGAGATGGCCTCTTTGTAACTTCTTTTGCCTATAATGTGGCTCTAAATCTGCACTTTTCCCAGACAGAAAGGGGAATGCAAATTGCTTGGAAGAAGGAAGAACACGGCTCTGCAACCTTGAGGGGCCTGAGTTTTGCAGGCTTAGTTTTCACATCTGCCTCTTCAGTAAGTAATTCTGAGCATCTCTGCCACCTGGTTAGAATCTTTGATGGATGGAACTGTCTCCCCCATGTCCTCTGTGACTCCCAACAGCTGAGAACAAAGCTTTGCACATGGGAGCCCTTCAGTAAACGCTCCTGACTAATGAATGCCTCGTGCCTGACAAGCACCATGCCCACTGTACGTGACAAGTGAATGGGCCGGATCTAAATTAAGAAAAGTGCCGAGTCATTTCTCCCAAAAGTCGGTTCCTGGGGTCATATAAATAGGGTGAGAGGTGGTTAACTTTCATGTGAACCCAAAGTTCTTTTCAGCCACTTTTTCCCCCCTTTTATTCATATAGAGGTGGTTTGCATAAAGGTTTATGAGTGTGGATTTTGGAGCAAGATTACATGGGTTCCTTTATCACCTCCGTTTACTACCTGTATAACCTCAACCAATAACTTTGGGTTCCCCATCTGTAAAGGGGAATAAAAATAGTACCTACCTCACAAGTTAGTGGCAGAGGTTAAACAAGTTAGCATGGATTACTAGCACATAGGATGTGCTCAAAAATGTTAATGAGTATCAATTATTATTAATACCAACTATCTTTTGAGAAGAGCCTGTGGAGTAGGCATTGTATAGCTCCTCTACATTCATTATCACAGAAGTGCTGTGAAGGAGGTATTCGGAGCAGGTGTCCATGCCACCATCACACCTCCTTAGCACGCTGTCAAGGTGACCTTGCAGACAGACCCTGTACTTGCTGGCATCCTCCCCAACATACCTGCTGACATGCCATTCTTTGTCTCCCCACTTGTGGGTTCTCTGGCCATTGTTAGAGGCAAATGTTGGGAAGACAAGGCCCTATGAGCAGTCCTCAGCCAGTGAGGGAAGGGAGCTGGATTTCAGCTCCCACTTTCCCTGCCACAAACGAGAGGCTATTCTACACACTCTTCCAAAGTTCTCAGTGGGATTTAACTCCAGGGTCCCACAGCAACAACAGCACGGGCTCCTCTCCCTTCCTGGTCTCACTTACCTTCTCCCTTACATTTGCTGGATCATCTCCTAAATACATGCACCTATGTCCTCATCGCAGAATTGCCTTTTCAGGGAATGAAGACCAGGGCAGCACTGATGTCCCCACTTTCCACAGAGGTTCACTGAAGCCTGGAGAGATTAAGTGGATTCCAGAGACTCCAGGCATTCCTCCAGTGTGCTGTGACACTGTGACAGGTCCTTACTATATGATTTTCAGTGCCATGAGGCATATCTGCAGTATTCTCGGGCCACCTGAGGGACCACCTTGGAATTGGGAAAAGCTTTTGAGAGAGACATTTGAGCTGCTCCTTCACAGATGTGTCTGTAAGTGCTCCTGGGGGAGACAAGCAGAGACAGGACTAAAGAGTGGGCTTGTGTAAGGGAATGGCTTTGTGAGTTGTTAAAACATCAGCTGGTGGAGAGGACTGTGAGTTGTTAAAACATCAGCTGGTGGAGAGGACTGACCCCCCTCTCCCTGCTGTGTGCCTCCCTGCTCTGCAGTCCCAACATTCTAATGGTCCTAAGAGCAAAAGTGAACCTCGATTTGCAATAACCTTAAACAAGGGACTAATCATCACAATGACAGGTTTTTCACCTGGAAATGACCATGTACAAAGAATACGGTGAGTCTAATCAGTTTCAGTAATTTCAGATATCAACTTTTGGCTATTTTATAATATGAAAACATCTATACAATGATTTGGTAATCAAAATTATTTGTTAATTCTTAAACTTTGGTCACACTGGAGTCCCCTGAATCTGCCTGTGATCCAGCAACTTAATGGGTAGTACAGCAGGAGACTTCCAGGACCATATGCCTGTGAGGACTGGAGATCTCCAGAACTTAGAGGTTACTAAATATTTGGAGTATAACTCTTTTGGCTAAAGGAAGAACACTAGCAGAGTTATTTACTGATTAAATATCATGGTTTTTCTTCTCTTCTTCATTTTCAAAATGCCCCTTTCAGCTCAGAACTGAAATATAAATGTCTACTGGGTAAACTAGCAAGCACAAATTTTTAATGCAATTACCCAGTCAAAACTAGCCTATAGCTTGAGAACTGATGGATCGGACCCAAGTGCACAGCACCAGAGATTTCCACCTAAGATAGCAAAAACATGGCCTTTCAACAGGTCGAATTCCACAGATTTCCTCCAGGTGGCATGGGAAAGACTAAGCCTGCAAATTCAGTTACTAAAAAGCGCTGTCATTGTGAGTTTCCGTGAACTGAACAAAGGAAAAAGAGTTCAACAGAGATATACATACAACAGATAAACCAGGACTCCCAAGTTTACTTATCAATTTGGAGAGTTCTATATTTATAACTCTTCTATCAAGGCATCTGTTCTGATACTTCAGTTTTACCCTTCTAGGGGAAAATAAATGTTGCATTATGATTAGGGACAAAGACTTTGCAGTTTAAAAACTGTACATCAGAGCCCCTCTAATTCTATGCTCTGAATTAGAAATTGATATATAGCATGTTATGCTGAATATGATTGGTGTGTAATTTTACTTATTAATTGTAAGACACAGGTTTTGGCAGGGGGAATGGGAAAATAGTCCTCCCACAAGAAATGCTCAAAGAAGGGATTAAAAAACATTCAAACTGGATTTCAAAAGGCATATTTAAAACAGGAACATATGATGATTTTCCTCTGTGTTGATTACAGCAAAGAGAATTAAAAAAAAAAGAGAGAGAGAGAAAGAAAGAAACATACCTAGAAAGAAATAATCAAAATGAGAGGCAAGTTAAGAACCCTAAAATCATGTACGCAATAGCAGTTTTTTTTAGAAACAACTGCCATAACAAAATATAATCTGTTACCTCAGGCTCCTTCCCCTTCGATGCATTTTTAGAAATTGCAGTCTTAGATAGTAAGTCCTTTCTGCTCCCTACCTATTGTTGTGGAAGCAGAGAGATTCAATAATCGCATATGGAAGGCCAGGACTCAGTAATAATTAGGGGAAGGGAAAAATTTATTTACAACCAGCTGGACTGGGGAACTTTTCTGTTCAAAAATCCAAGCCCCAAATAAGATTTTCAGGTTCTTTTCATACAGAGGATGTAGGAATGAAGAGTCAAATGGTGCTTTGTTTGAGTGCTAGATAAGTTTGAGTTAACATGTATTTCTCACATTTCAGGTAGGCTTGAATTAACATATTTAGTTTGCATCCTTCCTGAATATTCAGTCTATAGAGCCTATCTCACTTAATTGGCTTTCCAGGACTGGAGTGGTTGGCATGGTTACAAAGGACCGGGTGGGGGGAGGGGCGGCCTGCAGTTTTGTTACTGTTTGACACACGCAGCCCAGCACAGCCCCCACCCATAGCCCATATCACTATTCATTCTGGAAGCCTGTTGACATTAGGAAGTTTAAACAGTTACAATGTCTGACATATAGACCAGAGGTAGGGAGGGTGGGTAAGGGTGGTTAATGTTTCTTTGATTCTGTGTAAAGACATCTCTTCCTTCCTAGCCTTCTTTGGGGTAAATGTGAACTCAAAATTCTGAGTGTGGGGGTTATTCAGGCACTGCTGGCAACTGGGCATCTTGCTCTGTTGTACACATTTTTCAAACCAAGGGCAGAGGTGCTTTTTCTCCAGTAATGATCCTTCTCACTAAACAGCAATCACAGGCTCTCTGAAAGAAGAAGACCAGAAGAGAGATCTGCATTTTAAAGTCTTTAAGTATTTGCCAGATGAGAACCCATCAAACGGTACCGCTTAATTTCCACTTTACAATGAAATGAAGTCACTAGTAAGATAGGGAATCAAGAGATGGATCTGGAACCTGGCAAGAAGTTCACGTGGACATCAATAACCCTTAGATGGCTGCTGGAAGACCTCCCCCACAAGATTCCGTCATTCAGAACAAAATTTCCTTCAGAAGCCAGGAGAAGCCCTGGATATTTCCTAAGGACTTTATCATTGGGCCCTCATGGGGGATTGATGGGTGGGGTAATCAATCGAAACAGTCAGACAACTGGAACTCCTCCCTTGCCATTAGCAAAGAGGTGGAATAAAAGGGGTTCAAAAAGCAGACGCAAGCCCTGAACTTGCTCTCTTGCCTTTGGACCCCTGTTCCTGCCTTCTGTGAAAAACCGCTCTCACCGTTTTTCTCTCAGATAGATCAACATGCAAGTAAAACCTGAGCATTTATAATCTATAACGGGGAATTGTAGTCTGTAAATCAGTCCTCTTTATCACTCTTCAGTCCCTTCCTCTCTACCTGGGACCCATAATCTGTTATTTTCTCCCATTTCTCTTCCCTCCCTACCTTAATAAATTACTGGCCTAAGTCACCTGATGTGCTCTTGAAATTCATTTCTGCAGCATAGTCAAGAACCTAGACAAAATCCAGTAACAGAATCGTTTCCACTCCTAAGCCTCTGTTCAGTGAGGCTGGGAACTGGGAGACACAGCATTACTGACAACTCCATGGTGGGTAGTTAAAGAAACCGCGCTGACACAGGGAGGGGGATCAGCCCCCCTTGGGAGGTGAAGGAGCAGGTGTTCACTGATTCGTAACAAGTTCGTTGCTGAGTGTTCTGTGGCCAGAGTTCAGTTCAGTGATGGAATCTGTCATTTCACCTGGCATGCACGTGACACAGAAATGCCGGGGACAATGTAACAGATTTGAGATACCTCAGAGAGGTCCCTGGGATATCAGAATAGTTGAGGCAGGCTAGATAGAGAATCAAGAGATGAATCTGGAACCTGGCAGAAAATCTGCCACCATAAAAATGTGGGCCTCAATACCCACAAGATGGCTTCTGGAAGAACCTTGAGAAACTCCACTGGGAATGAGAATTCTTCCAGAAACCAGGAGAAGTCCTGGATATTCTCCAGGGGCCTTATCATTGGGCCTTCCTGGGGGATTGATGGGTGGGGAAATCAATCAATACAGCAAACAGCTGGGACTCCTTCCCTGTCATTTGCAAAGGGGTGGGATAATTAATGGTTTAAGAAGTAAATGGGAAATCAAGTTCCTTCCCCTACCACCCTCCACCCCCATTCTTGCTTTCTACCCCCTGCTCTTGCCTTCTTCCTCCCTGCCTGAAACAACATGCAAGGAAAACCCAGACTTTTGTAATCTGTGATAAGGAATTGTAGTTTGTAAATCAGCCCTCTTTATCTCTTTTCAGCCCCTTCCACTCTACCTGGGACACAAGATCTATTATTTTCTCCCCTTTCTCTTCCCTCCCTTCCTTAGTAAATTACTGGCCTAACTCACCTGGCTTGCTCTAGAAATTCCTTCCTTGTAGCTTAGCCAAGAACCTAGAGAAAATCCAACAACATAGGTGTGGGGGGTGGGGGGAAGGGCGGGGGGGGGGGGGGAGATGGGAGATAGGGAATAAAGGCAGGAGATTGGGCAGCAGGCAGGAGGTGGAAGGATCTGGCAAAGAATTGACAAGGTAGATTTGCCTTTTCAAACGAACAGCAACAACCATAATAGTAATCCTAGTGAATATTTCCTTAACCAGACACTGTCCTAAGCACTTTTTATGTAGTTAATGTTCACAACAATCCTATGTGGTAGGTATTTTATTAGCTCCATGCTTAGACAGGAATAGCGAAACAATGAGAATTGAGACAATGAAGTGGTGGACCAGGTCAGTATGGAATTCACGATTAAACTCCAGTGGCATGCACCTCCATAATCCATGCTTTTTAACATCATACTATTGTGTCCCCTCATAAATGACTATTGTGCATGTGCCTATTAAAGTAATCATTGCCCTCCATTTATCAGAAAAGAAAATTAAGGCAGAGAATGCAGATTTGATTCTGGAAAAGTCAAAGAGAAGATTCAACAGTAGTCTGCAGAAAAACAATCTTTTTAAAAATTATTTTATTTCCAGTTATTTTTTAAAAATTTAAATACAGAACAGAGACCAATAAAAGAAGGCATTTCAACAGGAGTTCCTAAAAATGCTCATAATATTGGATTTATAACCAAGAGTTAAGTGTTAACAAATAATTGTGATTACTGTCATTATATAGATGTTTTCACCTTATAAAATAGCAAAAAGTTAATACCAGAAATTACTGAAACTGGCTAGAGTGGCCTCACCCATTTATGGTTACTCTAGACTTAACCTCATCCTAGCTATGCTTACCATAGTGATGATAATTCTAGATTGAATTCACCCCAGTGTAGACTAACCATTGGGATGGTAACCACCTACCCACCTGTTTAATTTCCATATGAAAGGCCTTGTAACTGACCTTTGTTCTGTATACCCCTAGCCCAAATCCTGGTGACTGACCCTGGTTTGCTTCCTCACCCCTATCCTGTTCAGCTCCTTAATGAAGGAACCTGTGTTCAGCTCCACCCCGATTATTCATGAGCACCCCAACATTATAAAATACTAGAATTTCTACAGATCAGAGGGACCACTGTGCTCCAATGTTCACACAACAAATAAAACTCTTTCTCTTTGGAACCCAAGAATCGATTTTAAAGATGCATTGGGAGGAAGGAATTTGTTTTTGCTCAGTATTAGATTTGCCTAATAAGAGGCCTCCCAGTGAAATTTGCAAGGTATCAAGAAAATCTTCAATAGTTTTGCCACAATGCTGTAATATGACTGGAAAGCAAATCAGTTAAGTCTTCTGCTCCAGCCTTCTTCCATTCTGGACGTCACCTCAAGTGCAAATCACAGTAATCTGTGTACCAATAACAGTAATGAGAAAGGACAGGGCTATCAGTTCTACCCTTTCTCACCAGATCCAGACACTGTGATCTGGCACTCTTGATTGAATCCAGTAAACGGGCATTTACAGCTGAGGTGATGGATACTTTTAATGGAAAAAAAAAACCACACCCAAAAAAACTATCAGGGAATATGGGCACAAATAAATCATCTAACAGACTATTTACCAACTTCTGTACTAGCTCCTTATTAAAGCATAAATGATTTCCAGGCAACTTCAAAGACCCACTTATCTTTCTCTGCATATCCATCAATGTATTCAAGCGCTCAGTGTGATTTCAAATGGCAGGCATCATGTTCCCTGCTAAGATAAAGGCCTCCGTGTCCTATTCACTCAATGTGAAGGCTCTATTACAATATCACTACAGAATAAATCAACACTCTGGTTTACTGATGAGAAATTTGGAATTCTTTGTATTTTCCTACTGCATCTTTCCTGTCTGTCTTCTTTAGAGTCTATTACTTCTTTTTCCACTCTCACATTTGGGAGGATTTGTTAAGTAGGGCAATTGAAAACTGCCCCCTACATCTGAATAGCTAAGTGATTATTGAGGAGTTTTGAAAGAATGTCTACCTATTGGACAGATGGTTTTGAATGGGAACTAACAGCAACACAGCAGCCAAAGGGGCTTAGCTGGAAGACTGCTCTCCCTGGTTCTGCTCACCCCACTTTCCCAGCAGGGAAGAACTTCTCATTGAGTTCCACAATCAGTCAATGGAAGAGAATAAGCTTCGGTACTAAAAACTCACTAAAGCCATTTTTTTTGTTGTTGTTGTTTTCAAAATTGGGAAATTAACTGTGCAGTGTGAAAAGATCAGTGGGAACCTATTCCCAAGAATGTGCACAATTGGAAGCTGGGGGTGGGGGGGGGTGGTTTCTCATAAGTAATTAAATATATGGGGCTTTTTTTTTGTTCTTGTTTTTTGTTGTTGTTCTTTTGGTTTACATGTCAACTGTTGATTTTTTGGAGGCGCTATTTGCAAACACAATGCTATATAATATGCTAGAAAGAAAGGTGGCATCAGCAAAACATCCCTGAGAAAGGCAGTGTTTACCTGAGGGGATGCCAGGTACAGTAGCCAGCAAAATAAACTTTCAGAGTAGGAGGCCCCTGTTGAGGACACAGGCACTGTAATGTAAACAAAACAAGGCTATCACAGCACCAATTATGAGGCTGGCTGCCTTTAGTGATCAGGGTAGGCTGGGGTGATATGCACTCTGTGGTTGTGTTATTTCTTTCTGCAAGTCAGGGCAGAGAGTGAGAAAGGCTGATAGGTTTGACTTTTCATGATGGCCTGTGAGTTAGGAGCCAAGGGTTATCTCTGAATGCAGCTGGAAGTAATGCCTCCAAAGGTCTCCCACTAGGTATCAGAATTCATTAATGACTTTCCTACAAAGCTGGAAAACCAAGACTAGAAGATTCTAATTTGGTCCTAATATGGCCTGTACATGTAAGTGCATGTATTTAACTTATCTAATTTTGTATTCAAATGTACCATGCTCCCTTGCCTCCTCCCTCCTCCACGTATCGTAAACAGGATACGCGCCCTAATAAATAGTATGGTAAAACACAAACAGCCGCCTATCTCATGGCTCTCCCTCTATATCAGTCAGTCCAGAGAGACTGTGACAGTAGTGATGCCAAAGCTTAACAAACTTAAGCATGTATCAAAGGGGGGAATAATATGGCCTGTACATGTATGTGCAGGTATTCAACTTATCTAATCCTGTAGTCAAACCTGCTTAGGCTTCTAAAAGCCAATTAAGTGATAAAGACTCTATAGGCTTTGTGTATTTAGGAAGGATGTAGACTGTATGTGAATTTGAGCTTACATTCAGAAAAAACGTGGGAGATATATTTATTCAAGCTTACGTTGTGTCCAAGAAAGCCCTAGACCCTAAGAAACCGAAACCTGATCTAACAAAGAAAGTTATTTTTGTGCCCAAAGTGCTGCTTGAACCCCACTCCTAAATCATCTGCATAAAAGGGACCTGGAAATCCTGCTCAGGGCTCAGTCTTTGGACAGAAGTCCACTGGACCCTGCCAGCATTGTAAAATTCCTTCTCAGAAGAGTCTCACATCCTGGTCTTCAATACCATGTTCACCAAATCTTCTGGACTGCCACTACAGTCCAACTCCAGATAACAACTTGCTGCAAATTACCCAACTTAAAGGAATAAGAACTAAAACTATCTACACTGATATGAATTTGTTATTTCAGAAATTCTTGCCCAGGAAGATAAAGTTGGATATAACTTTATGATTTATTTCAGGAAATTCTTAAAAACCCATCTATCTGAATAAAAGATGACCCCATTTCAAGAAACTAGGTTGTTCATAGGGTAAATAACCCCTTCTCAGGACAATGGATTGCCCATCTGGGCAAACCCCTCTCATCAAATTGTTAATGGATTTTGTCTGGGTTCTTGACTATGCTGCAGAAAAGAATTTCAATAGTATGTCAGATGAGTTAGGCCAGTCATTTATTGAGGTAGGAAGGGAAGAGAAATGGGAGAAAAAAGCAGATCATGGGTCCCAAGTAAAGAGGAAGGGCCTCAAAAGTGATAAAGTGGGCTGCTTTACAGACTACAATTCCCCATTATAGATTATAAATGCCCACGTTCTACTTGCAGGACCATTATGGCAAGGGAAAAATGGCAAGTGCGGGGCAAAGAAGGCAGGAACAGGCACACAGACTGGCACCGGACTTGGCACCGGGAAATGGAGAAGGCAAGAGCAGGGTCCAAAGGTAAGAGAGAATTCAGTCCTTGTGCCTGCTTTTTAAACTGTTATTTATTTGACACCTTCGCTAATAGTAGAGGAGGAGTTCCAGCTATTTGCTGTTTTGATTGATTATCCCAGCCATCAATCCCCTAGGAGGGCCCAATTATAAAGTCCTTGGGGAATATCCAGGTCTTCTCCTGTTTTCAGAAGGAAATCTCGTTCTGGATGGCAAAATCTTGGGCAGGGTCTTCCAGCAGCCATCTTAGGGGTATCGACATCCACATGGACTTCTTGCCAGGTTCTAGATTCATCAATTGATTCCCTATCTTACTAGCTGGCTTCAAAATGACTGATTACTCAAAAAAGACTTGTTTCAAATTCCTTCAGAATGTCTTTACCAATATAAAATTATTATGTCACATGCTTTCCCTGATTCCGGTAGAAACTTCCCCAATGAAAGAAAGCACCTGAAGCCAGACTCCCAAATCTTAAAAATATCTATCCTTGATCTCCCCATCCTGAGGCACCACTAAAACTCTGTAAGGATGGTAGTACCCTTATTGCAGGAAGCAATAAGCATGATTTTCCTTTATCAACAGTCTATTTTGGTAGCTTTCTGGGGTTTAGACAGTCAACACTTCAAATCCTGAGCTGTTAACTACCATGTTGTACTTCTTCATTTCCTTTCACAGACAAGAGAATGTAAGAGCTAGACTGGACATGACTTCCTTCAAACATTCAAGGTTAAACCGGAAAAAAAAAAAAAAAAAAAAAAAGGTTAAACCGGAAGATTCTATGGTCCAGTTCCACCATTTTATAAATGATGGAAAACTCATGCTAAGAAATGCATGATCAGAGGTCTCACTAAAATTTGGTAACAGTGCCAACACTGAAACTCAGGATTTCAAAGTTCTGGTCCTGTATTCCCTTCACAAACCCATAAAGGAGGATATATATTTAGCATGCAACCCAATTATAACTAAGAGCAATATCAAACACCTGCCACTATCAGAATTCCCATAAGTATTAATAAATAAATCTTGCGGGTTAAGGTAATGGTTTTCAGCTTTGGTTATATAATTGTATAAAGTTCTACCAAAAGGAGCCCAATGGAGAGAATAGTCCTTAAAAAAATAAATGAATAAAGTTGAGGTTTGTTGGTCAAAAAAAAATTTGGAAAATGATAAGGAGAGTAAATTTTGATAGGTTTTCTATACTACAGATATTCTCAGAGCATTAAATTTGCTAATGGGCAATCGTTCAATATGGGCGTTAAAAGTGGGTTATGGATAGAAAACAAACCCTTTCCAAAAGGTATTTTTTCCAAACAGTCATTATAATGGGGCAGAAAAAAGGAGTCTGAACAGGACAGATTATACTGTGAAAAATCATTCACCATGCTTCAAGAGCAACAGTCCTCCTCCATGCCAACATTCTATCATCTATATTTACTTATATCAAACTATTTTATTTTCATTAATGTCCATTTAGCTACAGTGAGACTCCTGGAGGGCAGAGACATTACTTTATTCATTTTAGAATCCTCAGGGCCTAGTAAGGATCACCATGGATACTGTGAGTGAATCTGAAGTAATAATCTCGGGCTATAGATGTAACTTATTTGCCTAATCACTCCACTAGCTATTAACGTGGCCCTTTTGCCAAATGCTGTGAATTTATGCCTTGGTGAATACAGTCTACACCTTCAACTGTCCACACATAACTTTTTTTTTCCCCTTGGAGAAAGCCTAATTTTCAGAGGATCAAGGTATCAGAGCAGTAAGGATAAGGGGGTAATGGAATTCTGTAATGGAAGGGGATTGCTAGGCCCTTCTTACCTACTCACCAAAATCTTTCTTTAACTCTCCCTTTTTTAAAATTAATAGAGCATTTATTTATACCCACTCCTTTGCTTGGACTACGAAATAGAGGAATTAGACTACATGACTCTGATTAATCAAATCCATGCTATACACTGGGGCCCCTCAAGGCAGAGTTTCTTAAACTCATTGTGCCTACACTTTTGGAACTCAGTCATGTTTTCTTGTAAAATATCTGTCATGAGTTTCAAGCAAGCTTTGACCTTTTTCTTTCTCTGCATTTCTTTTTAATAACAGCTTGAGATATAATTCACATACTTCACAGTTTACTTTTCTAAAGGATACAATTCAGTGGATTTTACTATGTTCCAAAAATTTTGCATCTGTCATCACTATCTTATTCTAGGTTATTTTCATCACCCTGAAAAGAAACCCCATACCCATTATTAGTCACTGTCTCTTCTATCCCTCCAGCCCCTGAAACCCATTAACCTACTTTCTGTCTCTAGGATTTGCGTATTCTGGCACTTCTTATAAATGGAATCAAATAATACATGGCCATTTGTGTCTGGTTTCTTTCATTCAGCATAATGTTTAATGTTCATCTCCATTGGTGCATGTCTCAGAACTTCATTCCTTTCCATGGCTGAATAATATTCCATCATATGGTTAGACCCAGTTTTGTTTAGCCATTCATCAGTTGATGGACATTTAGGTTGTTTCTACTTTTTAGCTAATATGAATAATGCCACTGTAAATATTCATGTACAAATCTTAGTGTAGACATATGTTTTCAATCCTCTAAGGTAGATACTGAGGCATGGAATTGCTGGGTCATACAATAACTGTGTTTAACTTCTTAAGGAACTGCACATCTGTTTTCCTTCTCTCCACTTCTGCTTTGTCATTTAAAAATAACACAATGAAAGCAAAATGCTCAGGAAATTTTTGGGGTAAAATGAAAATAGAAGGAGATAATGGGGGTAAGGAAGTCTGGCATACATCAGTTAGCATGATCAAAATATTATTTTACTACAAATAGAACCAGCAAGATGGCAGCCAAGTAAGGAGCTCCTAGTGTCAACTTCTGCTACAGGGCAGTTAGTAAATACCCAGAGCTCTCTGGAGCTAGCTGAAGAACCTGTTTGGGGGCTTCGGGAGGCCAGAAAAGCATCCTGCAACATACTTGAAGGAATGGAAGGAGGAGACTGCCCATCTGCAGAGAAGATTTGTCAGTAGAGCACTCCCGCCATGGAGGCCAGTGCCCATCCTCCACTAGAGGCAGAAGCTGCCTCAGGGGTTATTCCATGGCTGGAATTGAAAGCTCCACTTACCAAAAATGATGGAGGAAGACACAGATGGGCACCAACTTAAACTACTTAAGAGAAAATTCACCAGGCTAAAGTATAATCCTAAGAAAAGCTAAAGTTTGAGCCTGTCCAAGTCAGACAGAGGCCGGTAGCCACCATCTTAAAACTCCATGCCTGGCATAAGGGGAAGCAGGGCTAACTGAAAATCACAGTCCTGGTAGGGACTGGCTTCTTTCTATTCAGATCAGATTGCAGCATTAGCCTAGGCCCCAGTGCTACCTCATTCAGGGAGGAAGCTGCGGGGACCTACATGAGAATCTTGGGGAAATTACTGGCCAATCCACAGAGGTCAGTGATTATCCTACTCTGGTGGTGCAAGCTGCCCCATAAGCTATTCTTTGGCTAGAATTGGAAGTTCCATTTCCCAAAAACAGATGAGGAGGAGACAGTTGGCTACCAATTTTGGCTACTGATTAGTAGATTCGGTTGGCTGAGATATAACCCTAGAAACAGCTGGGTTATGAATCTGTCCAAGTTGGAAACAGGCCACCATTTTGACTCTACTGCTAGCATAAGGGGAAGCCAGGCTGACTGAAAAACATAGTCATGGTAGGAACCAGTTTCCTTCACCCATATTGGCCTCCTGTCCTAGACTAGGCTTCAGCCCCACCTCTGGCAGGAAGGAGGCTGGTGGGCCTGCACCAGCCTACCCAGATAACTGCAGGTACCTTTGGCTGGCACAGACTGAATAATCTGAAGTCTACTGGGGCAACTGCTGTCATCTTGGACCTGCGGTGCATAGATTGCTGCCCACATCTGCAGCTGCATCCCCACCCCAGGCAGGGGAAAAAGGGTATGAAGCTTCATCAGTCTCTGGAAAACTACAGTCTAGGCCTGCACAGCTTGGATTATTCCACACAGTTGTGATTCTGTCCCTACCCTGGCAAAAGAGTTGGAAGAAGCTTCATTGGTCCTTGGGGTAATGAGGGCAGCTTCAGCCTCCACAGCATATAGCAACAACTATATTCTTAGCTTCTACTGCACAACCAGCAAGGCAGAAAGGGCAGATTGCCCTAAACTAAAGAGAAAAACTATACCCAGAATAAATACTTGAGTAAGCCTGATGCCAAGAGACACACAAAAAAAATTACAATCCACACCAAGAAACAGGAAGATATGGCCCAGTTAAAGGAACAAGATAAGCCTCCAGATGACATAAAGGAGTTGAGACAACTAATCATAGATGTTCAAACAAATCTCCTTAATAAATTCAATGAGATAGCTAAAGAGATTAAGCATATTAAGGAGACACTGGATGAGCACAAAGAAGAATTTGAAAGCATACATAGAAAAATAGAAGATTTTATGGGAATGAAAGGTGCAATAAATGGAACTTAAAAAACATTAGAATTGGGAAGCAACTGTGGCTCAATTGATTGGGCTACTGCCTACCATAGGGGAGGTCCTAAGTTCACATCCCAGGGCCTCTTTGGGAAGGCAAGTTGGCTCGTGCCCATGGAAAGCTGGTGGCATGCACCTGCAGAGAGATGGCACAGCAAGTTGATGCAACAAAGGGAGACAATAAAACACAGAAGAAGGCACAGTGAATGGACACAAAGAGCAGACAACAAGCAAGACACAATGTGGGGGGGAAATAAATAAAAAACAAACATTGGAATCATATAATAGCAGATTTCAGGAGACATAAGAAAGGATTGGTGAGCTTGAAGAAATGGCCCCTGAAAGTGAACATACAAAAGAATAAAAAAAAGAATGGAAAAAATTGAACAAGTTCTCAGGGAACTAAATGACAGCAAAAGACATGCAAACATATGTGTCATGTGTGTCCCAGAAGGAGAAGAGAAGGGAAAAGCAGAAGGAATACTTGAAGAAATAATGGTCAAAAATTTCCCAACGCTATTGAAGGACCTAGATATCCATGTCCAAGAATCATAATGTACTCCCACCTGAAAAAATCTGAGTAGACCAATTTCAAGACACATACTAATCAGAATGTCAAATGTCAAAGACAAAGAAAGAATTCTGAGAACAGCAAGAGAAAAGCAATGCATAACATATAAGGGATACCCAAGAAGATTAAGTGCTAATTTCTCACCAGAAACCATGGAGGCAAGAAGACAATGGTATGATATATTTAAGATACTACAAGAGAAAAACTTCTAGCCAAGAATCTTATATTCACCAAGATTGTCTTTCAAAAAATGAGGGTGAGATTTTAATATTCACAGATGAACAGAAACTGAGAGAATTTTAAGTGAGAGTCCAGATTTTCAGGAAATACAAAAGGGTGTGCTTAAACCTGAAAAGAAAAGACAGGAGAGTAAGACCTGGAAGAGAGTCTAGAAATGAAGATTATAGCAATAAAAGTAACTAAAAGTGTCAAAAGAGTGATGAAAACAAAATATGACAGATAAAACTCAAATAGTCAGGAATAAACCTAACCCACATCGCAAAGCACTTGTATTCAGAAAACTTCAACTCAATGTTAAAAGAAATCAAAAAAGGCCTAAATAACTGGAAGAACATTCTATGTTCATGGATTGGAAGACTAAATATCATTAAGATGTCAATTCTACTCAAATTGATATACAGATTCAATGCAATCCCAATAAAAATTCCAGCAGCATTTAAAAAAAAAAATTGAAAACATGATTATCAAATTTATTTGGAAGGTTAAGGGATCCTGAATGGCCAGAAACATCATTAAAAGGAAAAGCAAACCCTCATCTCCAGACTTTATATCATATTACCTAGGTATAGTGGTAAAAACAAATGGTACTGGCATAAAGACAGATATATAGACCAATGGAACCAAATAAATGGTTCAGAAACAGACCCTCACATGTATGGTCAAGTGATTTTTGACTAGCCTGTCAAATCCATACAGCTCGGGCAGAACAGTCCATTCAACAAATGGTGCTGAAAGAACTGATATCCGGTTCTTGATATCCATAGTCGAAAGAAGGAAAGAAGACCTCTATCTCACATCTTATCCCAAAATTAACTCAAAATGGATCAAAAGCCTAAAAATAAAAGCAAGAGGGAAGCAGCTGTGGGTCAATCAGCTAGGCTCCAGTCTACCATATGGGAGGCCCTGGGTTCATGTCCTGGGGCCTCCTTGTGAGGGCAGGCTTGCCTACATGCTGTGGAGAGCCACCCTGCCCACAAAGCACCATGGAGCACTGTCTGGCCCGCAAGCACTGTGAAGAGCCAACTCAGTAAGGTGATGCAACAACAACAACAACAAAAAAAGGAGACAAGCAATAAAAAAAAACAACACAGAGGAGTGTGTAGCAAATGAACACAGAGAGCAGACAGCAAGCAAACCACAAGGGGGAGGGGAAATTTAAAAATGAATTAATTAAAAAAATAAAAGGAAGAACCATAAAACTTCTAGAAGAAATTGTAGGAAACTACCTTCAAGACCTGGTGGTAGGCGGTGGACTGTTAAAGGAAATAAGAGGAGGTCTGAGATGGACTACTGATGTTTAATTTATGTAGGAGGTTTAATTAGCTTTTCTGTAAGTGTGGAAATGTATAAAGTAGATGGTAACAAATAGTGAGTAACAGCTATTCTATAAATGGGAATGTGGCTGAAAATGGTAGTCTAGGTATGTAAATGCCAATTGATAGATGCTAGAGAATAATCTAGGAACTGAATAGCACAGTAAACCAAGAGATAGATGAGAATTCTGGTTGATGCAAGAATGCCCTTTGTGAACTAGAGCCAATGTACATCATGACTGCAGGGTGTTGGGAATGTGGAAAAGCTTGGGAGAGGTACAACTGGAGTGACCTATGGACTGCTGTTAGCAGTAATAATATAGTATTCTTGCATTATGCAAAAGATGCACTATGTTGATAATGAGGCAGTATGGAAAATGTGAGCCAAATGTATACTATGGACATAGTTATAATCAGATGGTACTATCTCATCTGTAACAAATGTTCCACCACAGTATGGTATGTTGATAGAGGGATATTGTTTGGTAATTCTGCATATGTGCATGATTGTTTTATAAGTTTACAACTTGTCATAAAAATATATTTTAAAAGTAATAATAGGGTGGGTTGGGGGACAAATATGCCAAACATAAAATAAGGTCTATAATTAATAAGTAGTAAGATTTTGACAATATTAGTTCATAATTTGTAACAAATGTCTTATGACAATGAAAGGTGTTGATGCAAAGCTGATATATGGGAGCCCTGTATGATGTTATGCATGTTTGCTTTGTAAGTTCACAAATTTTACTAAACACTTAGTTGTTTATGTATGTTCATATATAAATGATATAGAGATAATAATAGGGTGGGCTGGGGGAAAATATTTTTTTAGTAGTAATATTTTGACAATGCTGTTTAATCATTAGTTAATAACATTTAACAACAAAGCAAGGTATTGGCGGTAGGGTGAGGTACGAGACTCCTGTATCATGTTATATATGTTTGTTTTGTAAGTTTACAACTATTACTATACACTTGTTGTTTATGTATGTTTATGTATGAGTGATATACTTCAATAAATTAATTAAAAATATTATTTTACTACAAATGGGAAAAAATGGTTACTATAATAGAAGGGGGAGTTGGTGAGACAGACAAGTTAAAAGTGAGTTTTCTTCATTTTGACAGGGCCTTGAAAGTGGTGACCTTGCAGCCTTGTCTCCCTCCCCCTTAGGAGTTCCACTCACGGTTTCACTATATTGAGCCTTGTTATCTGTGGGAAAACGGAAAAAGCGGGAGGTCAGCAGACCTCTGGTGCTCATCAAACTCTCCTATGGTGTTCCCTCCATTTACGTTGCCTGCTAAGCTTCAACCCTGTCTCCTCACTCTAGGGAGATTCTGTCTTCTTATCACTTAATTCAAGGTTCTTCCCCAGACTTTTCCAGGGATGTGATAAGAATATTTGTCAATCAAATAGCCCATTTATCAATCAGATTTGCCCAATGAGACACTGGAGGTGTTTAATACAGAACTGCATAAATCTCAAATCTGTTTATGCAACCATATTAACTCTATTTAAGGGTAAAGGGAATTTATTTTAAAAGATGGGTATTAAAAACATCTCAGGAAAATGAGGTCAATAAACACAGTAAAGAATGTGATAGCCAAAATAATGCTCCCACCTCTCCCACCAAAGATGTCCACAGTAATCCCTGGAATCTGTGAATTTGTTACATTACATGAGAAAAGAGTCTTTGCAGAAAGACTTATGGTTACAGACCTTAATATTGGGAGAACGTTCTGGATTTCTGGATTATCTAGATAGACCTAATGTAGTCACACAGTGTTTTAAAAGTGGAGGAGGAAGGCAGAAAAGTCAATGGGAGAAATAGAATGAAGGAAGAGACGGAAGAGATTGCAAGCATGGGGGACTTGAACTGCCTTGCTGGCTTTGAGGATGAAGGAAGGGGGCCCTGAGCCAAGACTTAAGGGTGGGCTCTAAAAGGTGGGAATGGCCATTGGCTGACAGCCAGCAAGAAAATGGGGACCATGAATTTGGACTTCTAGCCGCTGAAACTGAGAACTAAAAAAATGCTTCTTGTTTAAGCCAACCTATTGTGTAGTATTTGTCATAACGGCTCTGGCAAACTAAGACACCCTACCAGTCCCCACAGCCTTTGACCCAACTAATGCCACTCATTTACACAATCTCCCCAATGCCTGTAGGCATTTTATTTCATTTGCCTGATGTAGACCTAGGGTAGAGTCTCACTTACTTCCACTAATTTTGCTTGAAAATATTGCTGACTTTTTTAAATGGTCTTTGTAAATTGGTTTAAAAATCACAGTGCCATCATTGATAGTGTTAATGACTATAAAAATACCCATAAGTATCTCATAACAGTATATTTAAAGAGTCAATAAATGCAGCCTACCAGATAGGGCTGCTTTGGCACAGACAATGCTTTCATTTGGAAATACACATTTGTATAATTCTGAAACAGATTGGACATGATAGAAACAGAGATTTTCCTTGTTTGTCAACATCTCTTCTAGTAGTCAATGGTGTATAACTGGATTTTTTCTACAAAATGTCTAGAAGATTAATATTATTTATACTTATGAATATGGTTCCACAAACATGTATATTAGAGAAGCCTGAA
This sequence comes from Dasypus novemcinctus, assembly GCF_030445035.2. Taxonomy (NCBI): domain Eukaryota; kingdom Metazoa; phylum Chordata; class Mammalia; order Cingulata; family Dasypodidae; genus Dasypus; species Dasypus novemcinctus. The sequence goes on along the minus strand of NC_080698.1, from coordinate 45,375,842 downwards.
CCCCCATAAATTCTTGTTTGCATTGTAGGTACTCAAGCAAATCATTTCATGTTTATTAATATACTCCTTGTTCTGTAGGGAAATTGTTGAATTTCATTACTGTCTTCTTTTGGGGTTTAGACAAAATATAGATGAGAGAGAATACAATAAGGATGATTTTAGAGTGCTCAACTATCATAACAGGGACTCTCACCAGTTGTTGCCAATGCAAAAAAGTTATGAAAGGAAATAAGGCAAGTTTCTTAATTTGCCAAGCTATGTTACATACCACATAATGGGTTGCTTTAAACAAGGGGAAATTATTGTCTCAGCTGGGAGACTAGAAGTTCAAAATCAAGGCATTGATAAGGCCTTACTTTCTTCCCAATGTCTGTAACATTCTATTTCTGGCTTGTGCAATCGTTGGGGTTTGCACCCCTTCCTCCTGTCACGTGGTGATATCTGTTTCCTTGGATCTGCTCTTGTGGTTTCTGGCTCCTTTTTATAAGGCCTCTAGTAATAAGAATTAAGTTCTATCCTGGTTCAGTTGGGCCTTAGAAGATCCTATTCACATATAAGACATATTTTAATTGATAAAGCATCTTCAAAGGGTCCTATGTGAAAATGGGTTTGCACCCACAAGAAGGAAGTTAAGAAAATGCCTTTTGTTGGGGTCCCTGATTTCATCTTCCACATGGGGTCTATGGTCATTGAAAGAGCACACACCCTGTGTGTGATGGCTAGGCTAATGTGTCACCTTGACCAAGTAACAATGTCCAGTTGGGCTAATTGTATACAAGGAATTTGATTATTAGTAAGCTGATTGCACCTATGGCTGATCACATCTATGATCAACTGTTGAGATGCAGTCAGCAATGAGTGACATCTCATCCAATTAGTTGAAGGCCTTAAAAGGAGAACTGATTTCAGCATTCAGAGAGAGAATTTCTATTTCTACTTCAGATAGCCAGCATCTTCTGGGGAACTTATTGAGAACCTTCAATGGAGTTCCTGGCTTGCAGTCTGTTTTCTATACTATCTACAGTTATCTCCTGCCAATTACGTTTCCTTAGAGAACCCTGACTAACACAACTTGGTACCATGAGTGGTTCTTGAGCAGTTACGGATAATGTAATAAACATAGGACGTTAAATTATTATTTTTGTTTTTAGTAGCTAAGTTTTATTGAACATACACTTGGTACCAGGCACTGTTTTAACTACTGAACATGTATTAGTATATTTAATTCTAACATTAACCCTACACCATAGATAATATTATAATCCCACTTCACGGTTAATAAATGGTAGAGCTGAGATTCAAATCCATTCAATCAAATCTGCTTCAGAGCCTGCACTCCTAATTACTAATAACAAAGTTATAAATTATAAGAAGAGAGCTATTAATTATGATGGGCAATAAGGTGATTTCATAAACTGAATCCTTCAAATGGAACTTGATGAAGTACTAAAGTTTGACAGTGTATGTCTATTTTTCTTTGTCAACAATGCTATGATTACAGCTATTATCCCGTCTCATGCAATACATTATAAATTCTGAGTGTGATTCAATTTCAAAAACATTTTTACTCTTGCAATTATGAAACAATAGAGTGATTAGTAGTTTTATAGGCAGGTATAAATAAGTAGTGAATTTGGGAAATACAATTTGATAAAAAAGTGACTCTGGCAATCAACTGGTGGGGTTTTTTTGGTGGGGGGTGTTGTTTTGATTTTTGTTTTCAGCATTTTCTTTAATGCCTTTGATAAATGTTTGTCAGAGCCAAAATGCTAACCTGTATGAAAGATTCAATATTTAACAAAATCACAACTTTTAAAATTAAAATTTTCTCAGCTTAGTAAATTTGGAAAAAGCCTGCTTATTAAGTGTAGAGTGACACTTTTTTCACTTCCAATTTGGGAACATAAAACCAAACTTTTGTTTGTTTGTTTGTTTTTGACTATCAAGGTGAATGAGATTTTAAATACAGATTAAATATGTGAGGAAAATTGCTTTAATTTATTGATAGCTGAACAATCCAGACATCATTATAAATGATTCAGGCAAGCATTTCTTAGGCTCAAACAGTGTGACCTAGACCTCCGTTCTCTGTCCAAGTTTTGAACCTATGTTCCAGGAGCTCCTCCACTGTGGCCTCAAAACTACTCTGAGCTGCTTCCAAAGGTTTATGGCTGTGCACTGGCATCCAAGAAGAGTGCATAGCATACCAGCGCTGCCTCCAGAAGTCCAGTGGTTTGTCCTGATTGGACAGGCTTAATTTGGTGTGCATCCCTATCATTACAGCCACAGTGATTGGCTTAGGCTTAATCAAGTCCCACCCCTGGATTTGACAGCTTCCCAGGCAAATCACTTGGCAAAGGAAATTGAGGAGCTCTTCCCAGAAGAAGGAATCCTGATTGCTGGCTACAGTTAATAATCGCCAGGAAAAGAAGTACATGTTCATGATTGGTTCTATGTAACTACAATTTTTAAAGCATTGACAAAACAGCATACACCTGCTATGTGTAAAACAATGACTAAAACATGGATTCTGCTCTCAAGGAGCTCTCAGCTGCCAGGTGGAAGGTTTATGTTCAGCAGGGAAGTAAAATGCAGAGAATACTAATAAAGCCCCAGTAGCATAAAAGACCACAAAATTGGAATATCCTCCACAATGGTAGATGACTGAGGTTTACAAGAACTTGAATCATCCAGAAAACGTTAAGTAATATTCATTCACTTTCTTCTACTTGAAGTGCCATTCACTATAGGAAGCCACCCATTACGAAGAGGTGCTTTGTTTTGTTTTGTTTTTCACTTTAATTAACAATTTGGTATTTTAAAGAATTTCAGTTACTTGAACATTTTGGGCATATCAGATAATTGAAAGATGATGACAAAACTCACATTTTTTTCTATCACACATAAACACGAATAAAGTTTACTTCCCAACACAAATCTAGATTTTTAAAAAGCATCCATTTCTTTTCTCCTGACATATTCTCAAATGCCAATTTTTGAATAGTACTCCGTTATTTTTCTAAAAACATTTTTATTCCTCTGTCCACTTGGGGAACCACTTCTTATCTTTTAAATTCCAGCTCAGATATAACCTTTGGTAGTTTCCCTAAGCCAGAGCCTCATCTGAATCTTTCAGAAACACTTAGAGAACCCTTTCTCAATCCATCTGCTCATCTGGAAGGCAGGGACCTGGCTCCTGTTTATCTCCATCTCCATACACTATCATCATCCTGCCTGACACATTGGAAATGACCAGTGGATATTTGTTTCATTATCTCTTTTCTTCCTTCTCCCAAGGAAGGAAGTTTTATGGAATTTCTGCATAAAATACAAACCTGAAAAAATAAAAAGCAGGTTCATTTCTATAGGAGCTGCAATTGGAAGGGTAAATTACTTTGCTGTATTTCCCTTCTACAGAATTCTTGTCCATGCAGAATGTCCTAAGAGCTAATTGTGCAGTTTTCTATGAGAGTACAGAAAAGAGAGAGGGTGTGGAACTGAGTAGTGAGGGTACATGAGGCATTTAATAAAAGAAGACACATTGGGAGGCACCCAAATTCCAGAGAATGGGATACAGAATGGCAGAACTGTCTGGTCTACTGATCTGGGATTCTGGGAATCTGAAACTCTGATTTCTTGGTTTAGAAACTCATTTGCAATTGCTGGCCACAGAGAAAGCTCTCCAGAAAATTTCATTTGCTAGAAGTGATCACCCTGGGTATTGAAAGAGCACCCCTAAGTCTTTATAAATGACTAGAAGCACACTCAGTACTTAAAATGGTTTGTTTTGTTCTCTGTACCAGAAGTAGAGGAAAGTAAACCAACAAAGTAAATTTGTCCAAAATCCACTCCCCTAGAACTTTGAACTTAATCTCAAAAATACTGTATTAGTCAGCCAAAGGCGTACTGATGTAAAATACCAGAAACTGGTTGGTTTTTATAAAGGGTATTTATTTGGGGTAGGAGCTTACAGATACCAGGTCATAGAGCATAAGTTACTTCTCTCACCAAAGTCTATTTTCATGTGTTGTAGCAAGATGGCTGCCGACGTCTGTGAGGGTTCAGTCTTCCTGGGTTTCTCCTTTCCTAGGGCTGGCTTCTCTTCCTCTGTGTGTTTACTTCCTGAGGCTCCAGCTTAAGGCTTCAGCATCAAACTCCAACATCAAAAACCCTCAACTCTGTCCTTTGCCATGTCTTTTATCTGTGAGTCCCCACCCACCAAGGAGCGGGTACTCAACACCCTACTGACACAATCCAATATAATATCAATATGCCCAGAGGAAAAGACCAGTTTACAAACATAATCCAATATTTCTTTTTGGAATTCATCAATAGTATCAAACTGCTACGTAGAGCCAAGGAATTTCATGGGCAGATCCAACCATTGCTGGATCTGTGGTGAGAGGGATGGAGTGCCCTTTGGATACCACACTTTCCACTTTTTTTTTTTTTTTTAAGATTTTATTTATTTCTCTCCCCTTCCTGCCCCCCCCCCCAGTTGTCTGCTTTCTGTGTCCATTCACTGTGTGTTCTTCTGTGACTGCTTCTATCCTTATCAGTGGCAGTGGGAATCTGTGTTTCTTTTTGTTGCATCATCTTGTTGTGTCAACTCTCCGTGTGTGCGGTGCCATTTTTGGGCAGGCTGTACTTTCTTCCGTACTGGGCAGCTCTCCTTATGGGATGCACTCCTTGTGTGGGGGGCTCCCCTACGTGGGTGACAGGACACTGTGTGGCAGGACACTCCTTGCACACATCAGCACTGCACATGGGCCAGCTCCACACATGTCAGGGAGGCATGGGGTTTGAACCGCAGACCTCCTGTATGGTAGGTAGACGCCCTATCCATTGGGCCAAGTTCACCTCCCTCCACTTCTTTATCTCTCTTTTCTTCTGAACATGAAGTTCAATTTAGCAATATCCTACAAGTGCCAACAGGGTGGCCTCATATGCAGACCTGTTATGTGAGTGACCACACCAGTCAAATTAATCCTGCCACTCATCTGTCAAAAGATGCCCCAGCTCATGACTAAGTCTTTCATATCTTTAGGTTTTATAAAATACCAAGAGTAAATCACTACACCTACATGAGGATTTGGGTGTTTCAGTATACTCTTATTAACACACTCTTCTCATCATGCCACAGAATAAAAAGAAAAAGTTCCCTTGGGAGTGGAATGGAGGTAGCTCAAGAGATTGGGGTCCCCCCTCCCACATGGGAGGTCCATGTTTGATTATCAGTGCCTCCTGAAAAAAAAATGATGACAACAGAAAGGGAGCCAACAGCATGTGCAAACAAGAGGGGGGATGGGGAGAAATAAACAAAAATAAATCTTTAAAAAAAAGTTCCCACTTAATGCCAAGTCCAGATTATTCTCCTAGTCTAGCTTCCATAAGCAAAAATAAAATTCAAACTACATGGTCTGTCTAAACTTCTAAGCAAATTAAATGGATTTTAAAAATTGGGCACTATTTACGGTCATTGGAAGAAAACTGTATCATTTTTCCATGAGGTTTTCATGGCCTTGTGTCCTCTGCTGTTCTTTTCTATTCTTCTTTCTTAAAAGACAATTCATAGGTTAACAACTCATGTTTTTACAACTCTAGCCAAAACTCCTTCCTGAGTTTCAGACTTAAATCCATTTCACTTTGCCTATCATGTAGTTAAGTAGTGTAAGTTAGGATTCTTGGATTTCCCCCTCCCACTCCCAGAAGTCCTTCTCCTCTCAAGTACTGCCATTATCCACATAGCTTCTCAAGCAATAAATATGGGATTCACCCTTGATATTTATTTTCCCTCAAACCCAGTACTGAATCCATCAATAAATTATGTTCTTCCTTCAAAATCCTTGTGTCCATATATATTTTATTTCCATTCACTTTCCTCCATCTCCACAATTACCGTACTTCCTTAAGCCATTGGTTCTTAAAGTCCCATTAGCATCTCCATTGCAATCTCCATTGCCCATCTAAGAGATGATTTAGAAGGGCAAGTGTTTGCCCATCCCACCCTGACCCCTTCAAGAAGACCATCTAAATCACAAACTCTGGAGATGAAACCCAGAAATCTGTGTTTCTCCAAGCCCTCCAGATGGCTCTGATCCTCACTGAAGTTTGATAATCACCTCTCTAAGCAACCTGCTCTAGCTAGAAAAACACAACACCCTCTTTATTTGTCTTTCTCTTCCCACTTCTGCCCAATTCAATTCATTATGTATTCAATAGTATAAGTAATTTTTATTCCTAATCTTGAACCAGTCACTCCCTTGTTTAATATCTCTTAACAGCTTTCAAATGCAATTCAAATAAAATTAAACTTCTCATACCACTTCTTCCCCTTATTGATTATACCATCACTATATCAGTCTTCTGACCTGCTTCTTTTGTCTCTTATAACCTCACCCTGCCCAGAAATACTCCTCACATTGCTGGCTTAAAAGATAATTGTTGAAGAACTAATCAAATACACTTCTTAGGAAGGATAAAATACAAGCTAAAGAAAGGAAAATAAAATCAATGTTTATATTGGTTCTTAAAAATAGTATGCTTTAAAACTCCCAGGTAATTTATTAAGATGGTAAATGTCTATGATGGACTGAACTATGTACTCCAATTTGACATATGCTTGGTTTTGATATAGATTCCTGTCTGTCTGTGTGAACCCATTGTACACAGGATCACTTGAAGATGTATATTTTGCCTAAGTATGCAGTTGGGCCTTAATCCAGGGTTACTGGAGCCTTTATAAGCAGAAGAAATTCAGACATAGAGGATAGGAAACCACAGGGAGTAGCTGGAAGCTGGAAGTCAGCATGAACCCAGCAGAGAAAGGGGAAGACATCGCCATGTAATGGGAAAGCCAAGGTACCCAAGGAGTGCCGGCCAACCACACTACTGACCCCAGAAGGAAGCAAGGTTTCTTCCAGTGCCCTTAATTTGGACTTCTGGCCTCTGAAACCACAAACCAATACCTTCCTGTTGTTCAAGTCAGCCCATTGCGTGGTATTTGTCCTTAGCAGCCTGACAAACTAAGACAATACCAGTTGAGAATTCTCAAGAATGTGAACAAATTACAAATGTCAGAAATTCAACATTGATGCAAGGGTTTATGCTAGAAAAAAGTAAGGCAGCTGTTTGTTTTCCAGGGTCCTACAAAAAGCCCTGAGCGCTTCACATGTATATCACAGACAAGGACTCTTGACAGACATACAAAAGAGAGGACCTTTAGTCCTATCTTTTTATCAGATAGGCAGCACCCAATAAAATCACACTTTGGATAGATTAACCATGTTATACTCCTTTGATTCCATGTCTGATAACCACTTTTTGGATTTACCTGATTTTTTGTTTTTCTTTTATTTTCTTTTTTTAGTTGCAGGTTTAGTGTACCTTAAGTTCAAACCCAGCTTCAGCATCTTTGGTTTTGGCCTTAGCACTTCTCTCTGATATAGATGACATTTGCTGCCTAGCTCCATTCTTGGATGCCAGACCCTAATCCCTTGGTTCCAATTGTAGAGTCAGCTATTTAGATAGTGGGCTTCATGAGAGGGAGAACTGGATAGGTACAAGCAGAGTTGGGCCAGGGGAAGTAAGCAAATGAGGCAAACTGTCCTGTAGGAGTTTCACCTTCCCTCTATACACAATCCTTCCTTCTTAGAAATCTTGATCAAAACAGCAGTGGGAGTTTCGCCACTCCCTCTACACATTTTTCTTTCTTCTTAGAAATCTTGATCAAAACAGCAGCCCACTGAGACATGAGTCTGTATTTCATTCTCAACAAACCTTATTCTCTATCATTTACAAAACACCCCTCCAAAGGTATGGACTGATAAAGGCTCATGACATGATTTCCAGTATTAAAGGATATATTAGAGGAAATTTGCTAAGGTAGGTCCCTCTCTGGACAACAGAATATCGTCTGTATGTGTGTATACTATGATTTCCAGGTACTTTTGTAGAACTGGGAAGATTGGTATGTTCATTTAAACCAGGGGTACTTAATCTTTTTTTTGTTCCATGGACCCCTTTGTCAGTCAGGTGAAAATCATGGACCCCTTACTGAGTCCACACTATACTGTGTATTAGTTAATAAATATATCACACTCACACCAACATGTCACCACAAGAATAACATTTTTTGGAATTTCAATCCAAGGTCTTCGGCCCCTTGTTAAAAAACCCTGATTTAAACAAACAATGATTACAAATTTAGGTTCTTACTAGTACTACTAGATACACACTACTGAATGTTCAATATGACATATTAAAAAAGTAAAAAAATAAAAATAAAAAGGCCCTGACAGTTGTCACTTAACAGCTAGGCAACTGTGTTCCAAAGAGAACCTAAACAACTTCTATATAAATGAAAATCCAGCAAGGCCACGTGGTGACTGAAGTGGGACAAGACAAAAATAAGGATACTGTGCCATCACCATGTTTGAAATGAGACAGATAGGAGGATAGTTGGCAAACACAAAAAATAACTAAACATCTTTGTCTTCCAGTTCATGTAACTGTCTATCCTCTCTTGGCTGATGGCACCTTTAACTTAGGCTAGCTTTTAACCTCCATCTCCTGGTAAAAAATCATGACACATAATCATCAAATTACCTTTACTTCCTAAGAATACCCAACTCCAAAATGGCACCTCATTCTCTAAACCACCTAAGAATCACCCCACCCAAGTAAGTGCCATCCCGGATTCCTCCTGCTGAAATGTCCCACAGCTCTTCTGGTCCTTGAGGCAACAAGTAAAGTAAACCTGTGTCCAACTATTGATGAGATCGTAATGGTCCTTCACTGGTCTTGACATAACCTTGCACAAGAGAGTGGCTGCTCTATCAAGGTCACAGTTTGTAGGAAACTGGAGGGGTTATGGAAATGGCTAACAGAGGAAGAAGTCAGACATCTCAGCTTAAACCAAAGTGATTCATGAAAATACATGTGTAAAACCAACCCTACCACCAAATAGGAAAGGAAGAAATAAAGGAAAGTAGAAAGGAAAGAAAATACATGTGCAAAACCAACACTACCACCAAATAGGAAAGGAAGAAATAAAGGAAGGTAGAAAGGAAAGAAGGAAGAAAAGTCTGACCAAGAGAAATATCATGTCACATATTGCTGGTAATTTGTTTGTTAAGCAATCTCAGCCTCAATATTCTTGTCCTAGGACTGGTATCAGGATTAAGTCTAATTTCATAAGATAATCCTCATGAAATGCTGAATATAATGTCTAGCACAAATTCAATAGACATTTCCTATCATCATCATCATCCTCTTCATAGCCATTACTGTATTATTATTATTGGGTATCAGCTTACATCGACATTTATAACAAGTTGCCTATTTCCTTGTATATGCACGGAGACATATAAATCAACAGATGCCAATCTAAGCAAAGTGAAAGTCTGCTCAGTCATTCCAAAAGGAAGAAAAGGAACAAGTAGAACTCACATTGAGCTGAAGTTCATCTGTCCACTGTCCAATCAGACGGTAACCAGGGTTGGTGGTATTTGTTGTCTGGTACTGAAAGATGTCATAACGTCCAGGTGCATCTCCATTCTTGTTAAACATTACAGGGGTACCAGCACTACCTGAGGAAGGCAAAAAAAAAAAAAAAAAAAAGGCAAATTTTAGAGTTAAGCAGCATTTCCTTTATTGCTCATTCCATGGTGACAGTCTGGAGAACTGCTAATGGGCAAGGCAGCATATATACCCACTGTTTAATGGGACCCCAAAAATGGTCCCTGAAACTCAGCCAAGTAATCGTTATGGCTTGTGGATGTTAATTAAAGAAGGTGGGAGGCAATCTGCCTCCCCTTTGAATAATTCTCTGTATTTCTCAATATTTCTTAATGTTCTTTTCAAATATATATTCACTTACGGAGAATAAAAACTCAATTTCTTATTTTTTCAGAGACAGTCTCAATATTTTTATTATTTTAGTTTCTACCTGACACTTAACCGTGACCAGTGAAGAACATTTCAAATATAATAAATAAGTGGGAATGTAGGGGAATTGGAAAACAAGCCAAAAAAGTTTACTTAGATATGTACTTAGATACTGGTTGTATTTTAAATGTTTTCTTTTTCTTTTTGCTGATTCTCATCAGCTGGTATTCAATAACTACTGGTTTCTCTTTCACCCTCCAGTTTGGGTCTTCTTGAAGAGGCAATCTTATGAGGTAAATTATTTTAGCAGAATTAGACACCGAAGTCAATTTTTAAAAACTAATACATCATTTGATATTTGAAAGTTAGATACGAATTAAAGTTCTTTACAGCACACCAAGCAACTGACAAACCATGAAAGACGAATTTTGGTTGGTTTCAGTAACATTTACAAAGCAATCACCTAAAGTTCTGTAACTGGGTGCTATTTTCCTCATGGTTCTTTCTAAAAAGGAAAAATACCGGACCTCCCAAGGTATATGACTATCACCTGCTTATAGGTTAAGACTGTATTAATAATTCTACCCAGAATAAATGCACTAATTCCTGTCATTTACAAGGAAATTTACAGGTCATTTAAAAGCTGAAAAAGAATCATCAAAAAACAAAGTAAATTCTACTTCTTTTCCTTTATTTCAATCTTAGGCAATGAGCATGAAGCACTTTTGGGAATTGCTCCCTGTAATAAGCTTAATACACCCGTGGTGGCAGAGCTTGCATCTGGTTAGCAAAGTCGTCAGCATCTGCAGAAATTGGTCCAACATGATTGTTTCATTAAGCACACAGATGAAAGAAAAAAAAAAGATAAAATATCTTAACTGGATAGGAGAAAGTATACTTTAAAATGTTTTTGTTTGTTTTTTTAAAGCTGACAACGGCTTAGGAAGCAGAAGAAGGCAAGATGTTGAGAGGGGTCCCACTCACACTGTCACTCTACGCACACGAAAAGTGAAGGAAGGATAATATGTGGGACCCTCCTGGAAGAGGGTATCGGCATTATAGGAAGCATTGAGGACTAGTAAAAGAATTCCACACCATCCTACAGACAATTTGTCACTGGCTTTAATGGCATCACAAAGGGAAAAAACATCAGCTTGTGGTAGGCGGAAGAGCGCCCTCCTTCCAATTAGTGCCATAAATCCTGGAATCTGTGAATGTTACCTTATGTGGTTAAAAGGACTTTGAAACTGTGAATACATTAAGGGCCTTGAGATGGGCAGATGATCCCAGCTTATCCAAGAGGACCCAACGTAATCACGGGTTCTTACAAGAGGAAATCAGGAGGAGGCACCGGAGGACGCAGGGATTGGGAAGATGGGAAGAGGCTGGAGTGATGCAAGGAAGGAGTCCAGAACTAAGGCATGCAGGCAGTCCCCAGAACGCAGAAAGGGCAAGGAAACAGACTCTCCCTTAGCCCTCCAGAAGGCACTTGCCCTGCCAACACCTTGACATTAACCCAGGAGACCTGTCTGGGACTTCCAACCTGCAGAACTGGAAGAAAATTAATTTGTGTTGTTTCAGCCACTGTTTGTGGTCATTTTTTTTTTTGCAGCAGCAATAGGAAACTAATGCAGATTTGAGGACACAAAACAGCAAACTCATTTTTTAGGTGAGAAAGGATATTTAGGTTCAGAGAGGGGAAATCACTTGCCCAGGGCCGGTCAGCTAATTAAAACAGAATAGTGCTCAGGAATGGATTTGAGAATCACTTAGACTATAGATAAGGCTCCAGGTTCGCCTGTTACTGCATGTGTGGCCTTGAACAAGTTATTTAATCCTGCTCTACTTTGAAGTCTCACTAATAATACTGTCTCATAGGGTTGCGATGAGGATTAAATGTAATAAAACATATATAAAATGCTTAGTTCCATGCTTTATACATAATACTCTACAAACAGTAATTACTTTTTACTGCTTTTACTTTTATTATTGTTTTGTTTGCTAATATCACACATGGCCAGAACACATCCTTTCGGATTTGCAGACTAAATTCTTCCCAATGCACCAAACTTGTCTCTCCTAGTCTCTTCCAGTTCACCAAAGTTGTCTCTCCTAATCACTGTCTAATTTAAATTTCACCATCAGGGTAAACATTTTTCACTTTCCAAACAGCAGGCTAGATAGAACCCATTCTGGGAGTGAGGACTCATCTCCAGGATTTCTCTGGTTCTACCAAGTAGAGTCAATGACTCAAACTGTGTGTGGTCAGGGGAAACATTTCAATTTGTTTCTTTTCTGTTTTACCTAGACATTATCCCCATGGCCACAAATGCACCTACTTTATCATAACACAACTCTTTTAATCCTTTAGTGTTTAGAAATCAACACAACTCTTCTCAAATGTAAGGAGAAAAAAGAGAAAAACCAACATTTACAATAACCACAAACAAAAGGTTTTTAATAGTGAATTCCTCTTTTCAGTAAGCTTTCCAAGTATACACAGAGAAAAAAATGAAACCTGAATTTTGCAGGTTATTAACACGATAATAAGAATCCTGTCATTCTGCAGAAAGATATTACTATTCAGACATTCACCTCTCCTTTCTTTCATCAAATACTAGGATTCACATTGTGCTTTGCTATAGTACTACAGCTTCTATTCCTTAAATAACATGGCTTGAGCTTTTCATAGACTTTGAGATGAGAGAGAAGCATACTGGAGGCCTGTGGCTCCCAAGGATTTCAAGCTCATCAGCTAAATATTCATCAGAATGGGACATGTTACCCAATCTTTCTCCTTTCTTACGATCTTTGTTAGGAGAAATGATTCTTGTGCCCTTTACATTTTCATTAGAGTTCGAGTTTTTTTAAAAAATGAAGGCAGAAGTGCTGAGTACTTTCAGTGATGACTTGTAACAGCACACTGTATGGCTTTGAACTTTTTGATGGATTCTACAAGGCATCTGGCTTATTCTTTCCAGATTTTGCCACAAACTCATTTTTAACAGCACCCCTGAACTACCTGAAAGAGAAAGAGAGGGATTAAGACGATCAAAGTAGTTCAGAGAAGAGAAAGAAGCTGTCAAAGGGAAAGCGAACACCCACAGAGATTTCCAGGAAACCTTATAGTGAGAATGCAGGTAACGAGGTAAAGGAAACAGGACAGTTTGACAAGATGGGTTTCAAAGAGGAGAGGATGAATGGCAGAATGTACTCAAATCTGAAATCACCTCTCCTTGATGAGAATATCTGAACGAAATTTATTTCTCCCTGGACAGAGAGGGATTTGGAATCCTCACTGCCCAAATGACAAAATAGTCACCTGTCAAAGCACTTACCTGACAGTTTTTGTCTTCTCGTTTTAACACTCTATGAGCAGATTCTAGAAACTCTGTACTGACTTATATTCCAGTTATCTATTGCTCCTCAACAAACCACCCCCAATTCTTTGTACTTAAAAACAATGACTACATTTATTTTGCTCATGATCTGTAGCTTGGGCAGGGCAATTTTGTGAGCATGGCATGTCTCTGCCCCACTTACATTGGTCGATGCAAATTGAAGGCTATGGTTGAAATCAGTGTAAGACTTGCCCACTCACCCATCTGACAGTTGATGCTGGCTGTAAGCTGGGACCTCAGCCAGGCTACAGCCAAAACATCCACATGTGGCCTCTCCATGTGGCTTCTTGACTTCTCACAGTGTGGTAGCTGAGTTTGAAATGCAAATGTCCTGGCAGATGCCCCATCACCTTTTATGCCTTAGAGGTTACCCAGCTTCATACTTTCACCCAGATTCAAGGGAAGGAACATAGTTGTTACCTCTCAATGGAGGAACGTAATGTCACATCATGCAAAGAGCACGTGGAATGAGGTACATTGATGCGGCCATCTTTAGAAAATATAACCTACCCCAACTTGTTTTCTGGAAACTAGTAAATCTTGGTAAAGATACACTTCAGATTAGGCATTTCATTATATATAAATTGCCTATGGATTTATATTCAAGAATCCAAATCTGTTACATTTACATCTATGAGTATGACCATGTGGTTAGATGGTTCAACAAAGAGATATCCAGAACAAATATAGGCTCTGGACATTGCATTTATTTGGGAAGCAGGAAAAAGTGCCTGGGAGTGATAAAGACTAAATTATTCATCTTTTCTGAGTTAGTGCCTGAGAGAAGGTTAAGTACTTGGTGGAACGGTAGCAATATTCTTAGGACACACTATCATCATTTCCTAAATTGATGCTTTGGTAAATGTGAAGGTCAGAGTCATTAAATTGTACTCTACTCATTTGGAACAAAACTCCTATGAGTACAGCAAATGCTGTGCTAAAGTAACAGAGACACACAATCAAGCTTATTGTGAGAAAGAAAAATCAAAATCCTCCTTAACATGCAAAAAAAAAAAAAAAAAAAGAAGGAGATTTGGGTTTTAGCCCTGACTACCATATCCTAGCCATTGAAATCTTGGACTAATAGTTTGCCCTCTCTAGGATTTGATTTCTTTATTTAAGAATCAGGAAACTGATGGAGGGAAAAAAAATCTCAAGTTACTTATCAGTTTAACAGTTGCTCACTTCAACTGACATAGAATCCACTAATTAAATCTAGCACAGGTAGGTCTCTGCCTCACACAACCACTGACTTCTGCTCTCAATGCATGTTACAATGTCCTAGGATCCAGAAATTTCCTGGCTGGCCATTTGGCAGAGCAAGATGTCTTCAGAGAAAAGGAGATAATGCTGACCACAGAATGTGATTGCAATGATGACAAAGAAAGAGGAAAAAAATTGTCCTGGGTGTGAACTCCCACAGAGTGGCCAAACATAAGATGGGCCAGAGGGAGGATGCAGGAACTCAGCCACTTAGAAATAATAGTCAAGAGCTGGTTGTGTAATCAGATGCCCAGGTTCCAAGAGTATCACCATCACTACCCAACTATATGACTTTCGGCATCCTGACACTGTAAATCAGTGTCCTGATATGTAAAAAAAAAAGGAGGGGGGGAATGAGAGTAAAGACCATTGTGATGTTTTTAAGATCAAATAAGCCAACACATAAAGCACTTAGCACGGTTCCTGGCATATAGTAATCATTTCCCAAAAGTAATCCATGCATTTGCATAAGCTCAGCAACTTTGATTCATCAGAGGACAAGCCTATCTTGATGAAATAGGTTTGCAGATATTATCTGAATAAAGAATCAAAGCACCAAGAAACTTCTCAAAATGATTTTTGTCACTAGTATAAGAATGGTCAGGCATATCCATGGGACAGAATACCAAGCCCAGAAACTGACTCCAGTAAATAAAACTTAGTGTTTGGTAAATAATGAAATTTTTACCTGTTTGGTTTTGGGAAAATAGCATGTATTTGGATATGTATATATATGCAATTCATATATATAAATATTTGTGTAGCAAAGTCAGGAGGAAACTACAAGAAGAAGACAATTTCAAGTAAAACTATTTTTGGTTTTATACATAAACTTTTTTTTCTCCATCTTGACTGGAAAACTACTGAAATCCACCTTGGATATGGCGTCTCTTCATTTTGATACTTGATAATCCTGAAAGATTGATACAGCATTATGGATTGGTAAGTGGACTACAGTTATTCACAAGCAGAGACCCATAGCATAATTAGGTAAACTAGGAAATTGACCCTGATATAATATTATATTTTTTAGTTGTACTATATATATCTTCTTTATATTTTTATTCTAGTAACATATATATAACCTAGAAGTTCCCCTTTTAACTACATTCAAATATATAATTCAGTGATGTTAATTACATTCACAATGTTGTGCTACCATCACTACTATCCATTACCAAAACTTTTCATCAACCCAAATACAAGTGCTGTGCAATTTAAGCATTAAATTTTAAAGACTTATAAACATGTATTTTTTAGCTAAACCATTGAAACCCATTGTTACTTATTGATTGATTGATAGATACTGGGGATTGAATCTAGGACCTCATATATGGCAAGTAGGCACTCAAACCAGTGAGCTACACCTGCTCCCCGTTGTCATTTATTTTTAATTATATTTTCTTCTTTTTGAATAGGTGATATATTTACATGGTACAGCAGTTTGATATAATTGATGAATTCCAAAAAGAAATATTGGATTATGCTTATAATCTGATCTGTACCTGGGCATGACTGAGTTATGATTAGGGTGTGGGGACTCACAGATAAAAGACATGGTGAAGAACAAAGTTAAGGGCTTTTAATGTTGGAGTTTTGATTTTGGAGTTTGATGCTGAAGACTTAAACTGGAGCCCTGCGAAGTTGGCACGTAGAGGAAAGAGAAGTCAGCCCATGGAAGAAAGGAAACTTGAAACCAAAGAAAAGCAAGCTCCGGGACCGTAGGAACCCAGGAAGCCTGAACCCTCACAGATGTTGGCAGCCATCTTGCTCCAAATAGACTTTGGTGAGGGAAGTAACTTATGCTTTATGGCCTGATATCTGTAGGCTCCTACCCCAGATAAATACCCTTTGTAAAAACCAACTCATTTCTGGTGTTTTGCATCAGCACCCCTTTGGCTGATTACTAATACAGAATTTGGTACTGAGGAGTAGGGAAGTGCTTTTGCAATTACCGAAATGCTGGAACGGTTTTATAAATGGGTAAGGGGTATGTTTTTGGAGGAATTGTGAGATGCTTGATGGAAAAGGCCTAGAATGCTTTGAAGAAACTGTTGATAGCATTATGACTGCTAAAGAGCCTTTTCATGATGCCTTAGAAGTAAATGATGAAACTATTATTGGAAACTGGAAGAAAGGTGATCTGCGTTTTAAAGTTGCAGAGAACTTAGCAAGATTAACTCCTGGTGTTGTATGGAAGGCATAATTTGAAAATGGTGAGCCTGGGCATTTAGCTGAAGAAATTTCCAAAGTAAACTCAGAGAATGCGGCTTGGCTTCTATTTACAGCTTATAGCAAAATGTTAGATGAGAGAGATATGCTGAGGATGGAACTGCTGGGCACAAAGAAAACAGAAACTGATTCTGGAAATTCTAAGCCTCTGGAGATCAAGCTCTCAGATAAAAGTGAAACTTTCATCTGGGAGGACTTAACTAAACTTGGAATTTGTAAATCAGGATCGAAGACGCAGTTACGTCGGAAAGTCTTGTGGAACGTCTTACCATGTGATGGCTTGTACCACTGCTTCCTACATGCTAAATGAACAGACTTTTTGAAAGAGCTGTATGAACAAAACCACTGTCAGCCTGGAATAAAAGGAACATGGAAAGGAGAGACTGATGGAGAAAGAGCTTTAAGAGGAAAACCATGGTAGCTGAGATCTGGAATTAGAACATCACCTTGGGGCAAGAGAGGACCCCCACCCATGTGCACAGAGAGAGTGAGTTTGCCACAGCAGTTGAAGAGGGTGGATGTTCCTATCCGATATTCTGGGAAAGTTTTGCTGCCCCAGGATGCAGGGAGGGTAGAGCACACTCTTCAAGGATTAGGGTGGTTAAGGTGAGTACCCCCACAGGTCTGAGAAGGGTGGACCTGTCCCCCAAAGGTTAGGGAAGGCCAGGTGGTCAACTCATTGCTCCGAGAGGATTGAGCCTATATGCCAAAGGTTACGGGAATGTTGTTTTCACATCACTGTACTAGGGGGGTTAAGACTCTAACCCAAAGATTGAGGTGTGGCAATCACCCCAACACTCTTGAAGGGAGAGGTCTGGAGCTTGATCAACATCCAGACGCTTGATGAGGGTAGAACCAAGAAAATGGCCATTGGGCAAGCATGTAGAAAGGGTGGGTTCCTATAAGGCACCAAGGAGAAGAAACCATCATCTTAAGAATGACTCTCAGAATGAAATCGAATGGAGGATGTCCTGCAGGTTTACTGAATTGTGGAGGACCCGTGACTCGTGTCTCCCTCCCAATTTTTCCTTATTGTAATGAAAATGTTCATCCTATGTCTGTCCATTTGTATTGGAAGCAGATGAATTGTTTTGTAAGTTTCAGAGGTCTATAGTAGACAGGGCTTTACTCCAAGACAAACTGTATTTTTTAAGTTGATTATGATATGATTTAATACCTGCATTGTAACTGATTTAAGGCTTTTTTGAATATTGTAATGACTATTTGGAATTCAGAGGGTGGAGTGCAGCAGTTTGATATAATTGTTGAATTCCAAAAAGAAATATTGGATTATGCTTGTAATCTGATCTGTACCTGGGCAAGACTGAGTTATGATTAGGGTGTTGAGTCCCCAGCCCTTGGTGGGTGGAGACTCACAGATAAAAGACATAGTGAAGAACAGAGTGGAGGGCTTTCAATGTTGGAGTTTTGATTTTAGAGTTTGATGCTGAAGACTTAAACAGGAGCCCTGGGAAGTCAGCACGCAGAGGAAAGAGAAGCCAGCCCAAGGAAGGAAGGAACCTTAAAGCAAGAATAAAGCAAGCCCCAGGGGCATAGGAACCCAGGAAGCCTGAACCCTTGCAGATGTTGGCAGTCATCTTGCTCCAAATAGACTCTGGTGAGGGAAGTAACTTATGCTTTATGGCCTGGTATCTGTAAACTCCTACTCCAAATAAATGCCCTTTATAAAAACCAACACATTTCTGGTATTTTGCATCAGCACCCCTTTGGCTGACTAATATGCATGGTATGACTAAAATGGTTCTAATAAAAATTTTAATTCTCATTACTGTCACATATAATTCTTTGTAAACATGTTTATTGGCAGCTTTGAGTAGAAACTTTGTTCTCAACATGTGATGCTATTGATGGAAGGTTTTTTTTTTAACTATATTTTTAAATTTCTTTTTAAAGAAACTTAGATTACATAAATGATACACAAAAAATATAGGGGAGATATGATACTATTAATCCAAGCATTTTATTAAAATGCCTCCATGTTTCCATTAATGCCCTTTGTTTTGTCCAGGACAAATTGAGGTTGCCACATTGCATTTAATAATTATGTCTCTTTAACCTGTTCTCATCTGGGATACTTTTTCTGTCTTTCCTGTTTTCTCATGACTTTTACAGTGTTCGGGCCAGTATTTTGTAAACTATCCCTAAATTTTTTTCTAATAATTCCCAATTTTATTCGTTTGGGGCAAGAGATCTCATAAGGGAGATGGAGACCTTTTCAGTATTTCCTCTGCAGAGACATAGAATGATGGTAAGTCTAATTATAGCTCACTTAACCTTGATCACTTGGCTAAAGTGCAATCTTCCAGTTTTTCTCAATATAAAGCTTTCTTCCACCCTTTGGGGGGAATCTTGATGGGAGATACACTCAGTGCAAATATCTTGTTTCTCATCCTACTTCAGTAAAGTAATTTTAGCATTAAACAATTCTTATTACTGAGGTGTTTACAGAATGGTGACTTTATATTTCCATTTTCTGTTGTTCTTCCTCCTGTATTTACTCAATTCAATTATTTTTTTAACATCAGTATGAACTGATGCACATCTGTTTTACTCTGAGTTACTCCAGAATTGGCCAAATGGGATCTTCATCAAGTTGGATCTTGTGCCTTCTCAACATGACCCCATCAAAGCCAGGCAAGATAGGTATGAACATGTACACATACATACATTCATATCTATTTCTACATCCACATATTTATATGTATATTTATATGCTGATATTTTCAATCCCAATCCAATATCACAAGGTTCATTCTAGCCTTCCCCCATTACTTATTTGTAACTTATTTCTCTGACAGCCAGAAATCCAGCTCTCATCCACAATATTTTCACTATTTTCTCAGTCCTATTATATCTACATTTATGTAAAGTAGCTTCAGAAATGTGGGGGGAGAAAAAAAACAAATTTACTACCTATTATACAAGATCTTTGTACAATTGTTTGTCTTCAGACTTGTAGAACATAATCAAATACTATTTTCCAAAGTTACTTTTATGATTTTTTTCTTCTCTGCCTCTTTTAGTGTAGCTATATAAATCATTTATAACACAGGTTTATGTGTTAATGTCTATATTCAATTTTGGATTACACTCACATCCAGGCTCATTTTAATTATTTATCCAATTTTGGGGATGTGAAGGATTAACATACAAGACTCAAGATATTACAAAAGATATTATCAGAGAAGTGGAACTCCTGCTTATCCCTTCTACCCTCTATTTCCCCATTTTTCTACCCATTCCTACCCACCTTCTTTAGATAACCAATTAATTTCTAGCAATGTTTTATAATTTGAAAAATAAGTTTATATCTGACTTGTGGTATGTATGACAAACTATAATCATGACTTTGATTAAACTGTGCACCTAAGCATCTGTCCTTCCCCATCCTCTTTTTCCTTCCCCACTTATATTCACCAAGGAAGAATTGTGCAAAGACCTCTCTTTTTAAGGAAAGGAGGACAAACTATAACCCCAATATTCTTTTACTCATTCATTCATTCACTTTTTCCTACATTGATTCAATCATTCAAAATTATATAATCAAGGTTTGACACATATTCAAGAGTAAATAATGTTGAGCCACAACACGACTATGTAACTTGTGAAACAGAACAACCAACACTTGGAATTCCAGAAGGTATGGCTGTGTAGAGACTTACCGTTGAAATTAACATTGCGGATATACTTCAACAGCTTCTTGCCTCCAGCTTGCTCCATCTCTGGGCAGACGCCACGGTAGTCAGCACAGAGGTCCTTATTCATGTGATGAAGGGCGTGAGCCATAGCATAGACGGCATCAATCACGAACTGAACTTTACCTTCCTGCTCATAGTTGGAATCCTTTCCAATTCTCTCCTGTCCTGCACATGAAAACAACAGACACACATGCACACACACAGATTGGCATTCAATAGAATGTCTAAATTTGCATTTGCTCTGAAATATCCTTAAATAAATCAATACCCCTGCCTTAGGCAGTACAATAATGCAAACCATATATCCATGTTATTGGCTACTATGTTAAGTTGTTTTAATAGGTTTTGCTGTTTTATGTTGTAGTGTATTACACTAGACTTTTGGACACATCAGACAAACTTTACAAGCAACATACCAAAGGATCACAATGACAGTTTTTGTAATAGAACAACACACTATTCAAAGTACAGTGGACCTGTAGCACAAAAGGATCCCTGAGATTGGCAGTAATCTTCAAAGTGCAGTTACTCTAGAAGGCAATAGGGCAAAAGACAAATTACAAACCAAACTAAATTCCACACCTGAACTCATTATCTCCTCTTTTAAAACGATTCCACCTTCTGCATTACTTGGTTTAATTGTTGTTATTACTGACAACTCAGATGTCATAGTTTCATTTTTTGTTCTTCCCTTTCTCTCACTCCCAACTCTCACCTATACATGTCTAAGGAATGTTCAAGTTCTATCAATTGTACCTCTGAAACACTGAAAAGATTCAGCCGCTCTACCTATGTCCTACTTTATGCCTTCATCTTCTACCAGGATAGGAACAACGGCCTGCTCAATGTCTCCCTTCATCCATTCATTCCTTCCTGTTCATCTTTCTAAACTCCAGAGAAAATCACCCACCCCCATGCTCAGAACTCTACAGTGATTCTTCATTGGCTACGAAATAAAATCCCAGTTCCTTACCCTGACACCTGAGAGTGTTTATCATTTCATCCCATCTACCTAATAATAAGTGACCACTATTAAGTGCCCACACTGTATTGCAAACTTTGCATAGGTTATTTTTCTTTCATCCTCACATTGTCAGGTAAATATATTATATTTAAATATATATTATATATATAAAAATATATTATATATATATAGGGAAGCTGAGCCACATAGAGATTAAATCACCATCCCAAAGACATTTACAGGTAGAAAAATGATGACAGCTCACATTTGTCAACCCGCAAATCCACATTCTTCAAACGACATTGCCCTTTTCCCATTCTTTCCCCTACACTTTTGTTCCAGACAAGTATGACCATTTCCAGAACACAACATAAACTCTAATGTTAAGCTTTCTTTGCTTTACCAGAAATGTCCTTCTTCCTTTCACCCTCATGCCTGCACATAGCCCTTTAATCAAAATTAAGTATGTCCATAAAACTTATCAAACTTTTATTATGTTAACATTAGTACTTCTTTACTTTAATGTTCTACTCGCTGGTATCCTATTTCTCTTCTCCTTTTTTATCTTTGCATCCCCAGTGTTGGACACAGTATTTGATGTCTAGTAGATACTAAACAAGACATGCTGCTTTAAATTACACATTCACTAAATACAATAAAAACGGCAGTCGTCTTTAGACCTCTTGTCCCTTGACCAAAGAGTGATTATCAACAGACTGAATTTTACTCTCACAGCAATATTTCCTAAATTGTGTCCTATGGCTCATTATTTGTGTAGTAAAGAGGCATTTATAAGCCCTGTCTCCCCTTCCCCTGCAAAACACACAAGAGATACCAGGCAGCTACTGGATTTTTAAAAATTTGGATTTATTTTCCAGAGCATTTAATATTAAAACGTAACATATAATGTTTAAGAAGGAACTTGAGAATTTCCCAAATTTATTTGTATTTTTATTTTTCCCCTTCAAAGCATGTATTATTATCTTTGCCAGACACTTCCATGTTTCAACATGTATTTCATTAAAGTATCAACCAACCTAATGTTCATAGTGACTGGGTTGTCACTGGATCTAGGCCTTTTCAGTTAATGGAATAGAATTTTTTTAAATATAAAATATATCATGAATTCATACTGCTACTTCTTACACAAACTCAGAACTACAGTTTTGGTTTTTTTTAATCTAACCTTGACACTCTTAAAGCTCTATTTCCTTTCTCCCATGAGGAAAATTCTGGTTCTTAATAACATCATGAATTATATGATTATTCATTTGCTATATCCCACATATACAAGTAACACTCTTTAAAAACAATATGTTGGAGAGTGAGTGTATCTCAGTGTTTGAGCATGTACTTTCCAAGTATGAGATCAGGTTCAATCCCCAGTATCTCCTAAAAAATAAAAATAAAATAAAATAATAAAATAAAATCAATGTGTTGTAGTTCTTTTTGTCTGTAGAGTATACCCTGTCAAGAATTGTAACATTTTTATTAATAAACATTTAAAAGTCATTGAATGATTTCTCTGTCAGTATGACAATATTTCACTGCAGAGGTTCATTGGTTTCATTATGCTTTTGATTTTAGGAGTTGTTTTTTAATTAATACAACTAACAAGCCAGATTGAATGGACATATTATGAATTATGTACCCCATAATTAGATGATACACAATGCCAGGCATATACATGGGTTATTTACAAAAAATGACCATCTACTTAGTCATAAAATAATTCCTAATAAATGTTCAAGAGTTAGTAACATATAGACCAGGTTCTCTCATCACAATATAACTAAACCAAAAATTATTAACAGATAATTTTTAAAGCTTTTAAATTTGAACTAATCTTAGGCTTACAGAAAAGTTGCAAAAATAGAATAAGCTGTTTTCTTATATCCCTCATTCTATTTCTGCCAATGCTGACAATTTTACAGAACTGTATTAAAATGATCAAGAAGAACAAATTAACATTGGTACAGCATTATTAACTAAATCAGAAATCTCAGCAAATTTCACCTATTTTTCCACTAAAGTCCTTTGGATCCCCCATTGCTTTCAGTTGTCTCTTTAATCTGTAACAATTGCTCAGTCTTTCCTTGCCTTTCATGAGCTTGACACTTTTTGAAGAGTACTGATTCAGTTATTTTGTAAAATTGCTCTCAGTTTGGGCTTCTCTGATGTATTTCGGCCGTTAAGAATAAGGTTCTTTTTGACAAAATACCACTAGAAATGATGTTGTGCTCATCTCGGCGCATTGCATCAACATAGTCACAACACTGATAATATTTTAGTACTGATGACATGTACCCTGGCCACTTGGTTAGGTTGATGTATGCCAGGTTTCTCCACTAAAGTCACTGCTTTTTGTTTTATGGTTACTTAATATCTTGGGGATATTTGAGACTATGCAAATTGTTTTTCTTCAAATATTTGCCCAATAATTTCTACATCTATCAGTGGAAACTGTCTAGACTAGTTGCCCTCTATTTCTCTTTTTGCTTCTTTATTTATTAATGAAGGGAAGAGCTGTCCCTTCTCCCCATTTATAATCAGTTATTTATTTATAACAGTTTAGACTCATGCATATTAATTTTATTCCATACGTTAAAATCTAATACTACAACTGCATATGTTGTTGCTTAAATTGTTCTAGCTTTGGCCACTGGAAACTTCTTCAGGTTGAATCCTGTGGTTTGTTTACTAGTTTACATGTCCCCTTTTGCAGCATTTCCTTAATTTCTGGCACTGAAAGGTGTTTCATGCTTATCCTCATATCCCAGACAGGGAATCAACAACTTCTTCAAGGAACCCTGGTTCCTTTTACTAGGAATGCTATTTTAGAAACTAATATCTGGGTACTAGGTGTGATCATTGCTACTGGAATCTCATTGATTTGAGGGTCTCTCAAGGGACAGAGCTGTATTTCATATGTTTGTACCTATATGCATAATATATAGATACTTCAGTACCTATCGATCTGTGAGTTTGCATTTACATATGTATGTCCATATATGTATATATGTATGTACATGTGTGTAGACATGAGTACATACTGATACCTCTGATTTAAACCCAAAATACAGAGTTCATTCTAGATTCCGCTTTCCCTTATTTATAACTTCTTTCCACAAAAGTGAGAAACCCGATTCTCATTATCAATACTACATTATTTATTGTTCAAGTCTATTATACACATAAAGTAGTGTTGGAATAGTTAACCTATACTCCTATGAGAAACAAGCTTACTTATTAGATTGAAACATTTATGTACAGTTCTCATCTTTAGCCATACGGTATCTAGTCCAGGTACTCTTTCCACAGTTACTCAGGGTAGTTTTTTCCTTCCCCACCATTTCAGTGTGGTTATGGTATGCACTTATAATTGAACTAGGTTCATTTATTAGTGTTGGCATTCCAGTCTGGTTTCCCCCACGTTATGGTTGCAGTTTTTTGTGGGTTTTTTGAGTATGTGAAGAGTATGATATTTTACTATGTGTCGATGAGAGGTATTCTAAAAAGGTACACTCAGAAAGAAAGGTCACACTCTCCACCTTCTACCTTTCTGCTAATCCATTTTCATTGTCGCCTGCCCTGCCGCCATTTTTCTATCCCTTTTCCACCCAATCTCTTTAGTTTCTGGTTTATTCTTCCTATAATTCTTTTGCACAAATGAGCAGATATGTGTGTCATTTCTTATATCTCATCTTTTTGACACGAATGATCATACTATAGGTAACTCCTCTGTACTTTGTGCTTTTCACTTCACAGTATGTCCTAGAAGTCATTCTGTTGCCAGAGCTAATTTCCAGGTTCTTGGTCATGCCATGAGAAAGAATTTGGAAACACACCACAGCTATAAGAATGTTAGAAAAGAGTTTAATAAAGAGAGAGCATACACTCAAGGATGTGAGTGCAGGTGTGCTCAGGGAAGAGACACACCCACCCTATCTAGGGGTTTCTGGTTTTATTCGCTATCACAGAAGGTTAGAGTTTGTGCTCATTGGCGTATTTGAGACAGAGTGGGGCAAAGTCACTGGGTGGTTGCTGTCCAGTGATAACTGGTTTCTGGCTGCTATCCACAAGCTCTGCTGGGCACATTGACTGGTGGTGATTGGCCACTGCCCACAAGGTCTATGGAGTTTGCTGTGCGAGGTGTTTATGAAAGTAGGTGGGTAGGTGGGGTGGGGCTTTCCTGCTTTTCCCCTCTTTCTGCTGTGTTGCATTCTGATAATGCAGCTGCTGGGTGAATGCTGCAAGCTGCCTTCTGATAACTTGTTTGTGGGAGTCAGCAGGCTGGTACCTTAGTATCTCCCACCAGGTGGTAGTTGTGTAACTCACTGGTTTTTGTGCCCCTTCTCCTTAGGTCCCTCTTCTATCCTGCCTCAAGCCTGTATCAGTTCATAGATATCCTACTTATTAAGTTCAACTGTATGGATATATCATAGTTCATTCAACCACTATTCATTGGCTTTATTTTGCTTCTGATTTTAGGTGTTACTTTTTTAAAATGTAACTTTTCATCATATTATGAAAAATATTTGCATGGTCTACAAAACAAGGTGTATTTTGAGAAGTCTTGTTTTTATTTCTGTCTACCCTCCCCCATGTTACTCCATCCCCAGTCTTACTGGTAACCATTAAAAATGAATGGTTTATCCTTCCTTTAAAAAAAATAAGTAAATATGTAGATATATTCATATCTCCTTTCTTAGATAGATGGTATCACAGAATAAGTAATTTGTTTCACCTTGCATTTTTAACCTAAAATTATATCCTGGGAATCTCTCCATAGTAGCATAAACATGGATATGGATATAGATATGTAGATATCCCTTATTTATTTTTGCAATTGTACCATACTCTACCACTGTGTGGTTGCACTATTTATATTCAGCTGGTCTCTTATCGTGTATGGTTGAAAGTTTGAGTTTTTTAAAACTCCTGTTTTTTTCGATGCTAAAATCCATTAGTACAATGAAAGTTTTGCCTGTGTGTGTGCACATGTGTTTGCGTGCACGTGAAATTAAATTTTTGCCTAACTATTTTGGGGGATAGATTCTGAGAAGTGGTAAACTCATATGTATTTTTTTTATTTGACACTTTCTTTTATTAAAGTTAATAGATCACAGAGAACGTTACATTAAAAAACATGAGGTTCCCATATAACCCACTCCCCACCCCCCCAACCCCATCATTTTTGTAAACTGTATTTTTTAAAGATATATACATCTCAAAAAATGTTACATTAAAAAACATAAGACTTTCCTGTGTGCCCCCCACCTCCCCACCTCTCTCCTCCCACACCCACAACCTCCCCCATCATAGTGGCACACTCATCGCACTCGGTGAACACATTCTGGAGCACTGCTGCACCACATGGAGAGTAGCTTACCCTGTAGTTCACACTCTTATTCAGTACATTCAGTGGGTTATGGCAGGATATATAAAGTTCAACATCTGTATTTTTGCTATATATTAGAAAATTCCCCCCCTAAAGGAGTTGTACCATTTTGCTCTTCTACTAGCAATGGATGAGAGTGTTTCCCCAAAACCTTGCCAAACTTTGATTTTTGTCCATCTCATAAGCTAGAAATGTTACCCCAGTGCAGTTTTAAATTTAATTTTTCTTGTGGGTGAGGTTGAACACCTTTTGATATAGTTAAGAGTTACCAGCCGCGCCACGGTGGGCGGCGGGCGGGGAAGCCGAGCCGGGCCGAGCCCAGCTGAGCCGCGGAGGGCGAGGGGGCCGAGTCCAGCCGAGCTAAGGCGAGCCCAGCCGCGCCGCAGAGGGCGGCGATCGGGAGAGCCGAGTCGCGCTGCGCCGCGGAGGGTGGCGGGCAGGGAAGCCGAGCCCAGCCGGGCCCAGCCGAGCCCAGCCGAGCCGCGGCGGGCGAGGGAGCCGAGCCCAGACGAGCTTGGCCGAGCCCAACCGCGGCGCGCCGGGAGGGAGAGCCGAGCCGCGCTGCACCGCGGCGGGCGGCGGGCGGGAAAGCCGAGCCCAGCCCAGCCGCAACGGGCGGGGGACCCGAGCCCAGCCGAGCCTAGCCAAGCCCAGGCAAGCCCAGCCGCGCTGCGGAGGGCAGGGGACCGGAGCCCAGCTGAGCCCAGCCGAGCCCAGCCGAGCCTGGCGGCGGGGTTTCTGTTCTTTGTTTTTTGTTTTTTTTTGTTTTTTTTTTTTGTTTTTTTTTATTTTTTATTTTATTTTATTTTTGTTGTTGTTGTTTTTTTTTTTAATCCTCTCTTTCCTGTCCCCAATATTCTTCTTATACTATTTTATCTTAACAATACAATAGGTCCTACAGGAAATACCTCACATTTGTTGGGTTTCCTCACCCTCCACTGCCTCATTTTTCTGTGAATAGATTTAGCCTATCTACACTATCCCCTTTCCCCTACAACTTGATATCCTCCACCATCTGCTATCTCTCCTATATTCCATCTCCCTTTCTTTGATCCGCAAAGTATCTAACTCTTAATTTCTAATACCTTTGCTTAGTTTTCCATCTGGTATTCGTCCCTGAAACTATTACCTTTCTTTTCTCTTTCCCTCTCTCACGGAAACAACAGCCTCTTAGTACGTACCACATTCCTCCCATATTCAGTCGTCTACCTCATTATAGGTACTTTCCTACTACTATAACTCTACACAATTTACATGATCTAACCTCCATCCTCCCAGAACTCATATTGTTGCTTTGTTAACATATATCACCAATACTACTTCACACTTTTTCCTCCCTTACACAATTGCCTTTCCCCAGCACTAATACTTTCCTTTAAAGTGAGCTTAACTAGCAATAAGAAATTGGAATAAGAAGAACAAAGTGACAAAGAGAAGATATAACACTTACGCAAAAACAACAGCTAATTAATCTCCAAGACTAGACAAAGAAGCTAAGGAACTGATTAAACCCGTCAAGAAAAAATGTTGACAAGACAGCAACAAAAATCTACAAACCAAACCAGTAATCAGGAAAACATGGCTGAATCCAATCAGGAAGGGGGGCAGGACTTCGCACAAGCAATGAAAGATCTCAGATCATTTATCACCGACAAATTTGATGAAGTAATGAAAGAGGTTAACAGCATGAAGACAACACTTGGAGGGGAAATTGCAGACATGCGCAAAAAAATAACAGATATGATGGAAATGAACACCACAATTCAAGAAATCAAAAATACACTTGCAGCAAATATCAGCAGACTAGAAGAGGCAGAGCAGAGAATTAGTGATGTGGAAGACAGTGCATTGGAAATCAAACAGATAGTAGAAGTGGTCAATAAAAAGGTAGAAAAAATCCAGATAGGACTTAGGGACCTGAATGATAATGCAAAACACTCAAACATACGTATTATAGGCATTCCAGAAGGAGAAGAGAAGGGAAAGGGGTCAGAAGGAGTGTTGCAGGAAATAATGAATGAAAACTTCCCAAATCTACTGAAAGAGACAGATGTACATATCCAAGAAGCACAGCGCACTCCACTGGTCATAAACCCCAACAGGCCCACCCCAAGACATATACTTGTCAAATTATCCAATGCTCAAGACAAAGAAAAAATTCTAAAAGCAGCAAGAGAAAAGAAAACCATCACATACAAGGGAAACTCCATAAGATTAAGTGCTGATTTCTCATCTGAAACGATGGAGGCAAGAAGGCAGTGGTATGATATAGTCAAGGTACTAAAGGAAAAAAATTTCCAACCAAGAATACTCTATCCAGCTAAACTAGCATTAAAAAATGATGGAGAGTTCAAAATATTCACAGATAAACAGAAACTGAAAGAGTATATCAACAAGAAACCTCCCCTTCAAGAAATTCTTAAGGTGAGAGGTGGAGGCGTCTTTGGGACATGGAGCTGCCCTGGATGGTGCTTCAGAGGCAATCACCAGACATTGTAAATCCTCACAGGGCCCACTGGATGGAATGGAGGAGAGTATGGGCCATGATGTGGACCATTGACTATGAGGTGCAGAGGTGACCAAAGATGTACTTACCAAATCCAATGGATGTGTCATGATGATGGGAACGAGTGTTGCTGGGGGGGGGGAGAGGTGGGGTGGGGGGGTGGGGTTGAATGGGACCTCACATATATATTTTTAATGTAATATTATTACAAAATCAATAAAAAAAAATAGAGAAAAAAAAAGAAATTCTTAAGGGAGTTCTGCAGGAAGAAAGGAAAAAACAGGACAGTCAGAGATGGAGGAGAGTGTAAAAGCAACAAGAAAGACAAAAATAGAAGGGGAAAATAAAATAATACAAACAAAATATAAGAAACACAAATCCAACCAAAATATGGCTACCATAAATAACTCTCTAAACGTAATAACACTGAATGTCAACGGACTAAACTCACCTATCAAAAGATTCAGACTGGGACACTGGATAAGGAAATACGACAAATCTATATGCTGTCTACAAGAGACACATCTTAGACCCAGAGACTCATGGAGGTTGAAAGTGAATGGCTGGAAAACAATCATACAAGCAAACAACAACCAAAAAAAGGCAGGAGTAGCTATATTAATATCAGACAAAATAGACTTTAAATGCGAAACAATTGTGAGAGACAAAGAAGGATACTATATTTTAGTGAAAGGGACAATCTGTCAAGAAGATTGAACAATCATAAATATTTATGCTCCTAACAAGGGCGCCTCTAAATATGTGAGGCAAACGCTGGAAAAACTAAGTGAAAGAATAGATGCATCTACAATTATAGTGGGGGATTTTAATACACCACTATCAACTCTGGACAGAACATCTCAAAAGAGAATCACTAAAGAAACAAAACATTTGAACAGTATATTAGAAGAGCTGGATCTAATAGACATATATAGATCATTACACCCAAACACAGCAGGATATACATTTTTCTCAAGCGCACATGGAACATTCTCCAAGATTGGCCATATGCTAGGCCACAAAGAAAGGCTTAATGAATTCAGAAAGATCGAAATCATACAAAGCAATATCTCTGACCACAGTGGAGTGAAGCTGGAAATTTGCAAGGGACAGAGACCCAGACTCCACACGACAATTTGGAAATTAAACAGCACACTCTTAGAAAAACAGTGGGTCAAAGAGGAAATCTCAAAAGAAATCAATGACTACCTTGAAACAAATGATAATGATAACACAACATACCAAAAATTATGGGATGCAGCAAAAGCGGTACTGAGAGGGAAATTTATAGCCATAAATTCATATATCAAAAAAGAAGAAAGAGCAAAAATTGGAGAACTAACTGCACTTTTGACGGAATTAGAAAAACAACAACAAAGTAACCCAACAGGAAGAAGAAGGAAGGAAATAACAAAGATAAGAGCAGAACTAAATGAAATAGAAAATAAGAAAGCACTTGAAAAAATAAACAAGACCAAGAGCTGGTTTTTTGAGAAGATCAACAAAATTGACAAACCTTTAGCGAGACTAACAAAGAAAAAAAGAGAAAAGATGCAAATACACAAAATAAGAAATGAGAAAGGTGATATCACCACTGACCCCACAGAAATAAAGACTATCATAAGAGGATACTTTGAAAAACTATATTCCAACAAAAATGACAATTTAGAGGAAATGGACAAATTCCTAGAAACACATAAGCAGCCCATACTGACGAAAGAAGAAATTGATGATCTTAACAAACCAATCACAAGCAAAGAGATAGAATCAGTCATTAAAAATCTCCCAACTAAGAAGAGCCCAGGGCCAGATGGCTTCCCAGGTGAATTCTACAAAACATTCCGGAAAGAACTAACACCAATCCTGTTGAAACTATTCCAAAAAATCGAAACAGAAGGAACACTGCCTAATTCCTTCTATGATGCCAACATTACCCTAGTACCAAAGCCAAACAAAGACACCACAAGAAAGGAAAATTACAGACCAATTTCTCTAATGAACCTAGACGCAAAAATACTTAACAAAATACTTGCTAATCGTATTCAACAACACATTAAACAAATTATACACCATGACCAAGTGGGATTTATTCCAGGTATGCAAGGATGGTTCAACATAAGAAAATCAATCAATGTAATACACCATATAAACAGATTGAGAGAAAAAAACCACATGATTATATCTATAGATGCAGAAAAGGCATTTGACAAAAATACAGCACCCCTTCCTGATAAAAACACTCCAAAAGATCGGAATACAAGGAAACTTTTTGAACATGATAAAGAGTATATATGAAAAACCGAAAGCCAACATTGTTTATAATGGTGAAATCCTGAAATCCTTCCCTCTAAACTCAGGAACAAGACAAGGATGCCCATTGTCTCCGCTCCTATTTAACATTGTCTTGGAAGTACTTGCTCGAGCACTGAGACAAGAACCAGATATAAAAGGCATTCAAATTGGAAGGGAAGAAGTCAAAATTTCATTATTTGCAGATGACATGATCCTATATATAGAAAACCCTGAGAGATCTACAACAAAGCTCCTAGAACTCATAAATGAGTTTAGTAAAGTCGCAGGTTATAAGATCAATGCGCAAAAATCAGTAGCGTTTCTATACACCAATAATGAGCAAGATCAGGAGGAAATCAAGAAACAAATACCATTCACAATAGTAAATAAAAAAATCAAATACTTAGGAATAAATTTAACTAAAGAGGTAAAAAACTTATACATCGAGAACTATACAAGATTGTTCAAGGAAATCAAAGAAGACCTAAATAAATGGAAGAATATTCCCTGTTCATGGATAGGAAGACTGAATATTATTAAGATGTCTATCCTACCAAAACTGATCTACACATTCAATGCAATCCCAATAAAAATCAACACAGCCTTCTTTAAGGAACTAGAAAAACTAACTATGAAATTTATTTGGAATAGAAAGAGGCCCCGAATAGCCAAAGACATATTGAAAAAGAAAAACGAAATAGGAGGAATCACACTTCCTGACTTCAAAACATACTACAAAGCTACAGTAGTGAAAACAGCATGGTACTGGCATAAGGAGAGACACACAGACCAATGGAATCGAATTGAAAGTTCAGATATAGAACCTCATGTATATAGCCATATAATATTCGATAAAGCCACCAAACCCTCTCAACTGGGAGAGAATGGCCTATTCAACAAATGGTGCCTGGAGAACTGGATAGCCATATGTAGAGGAATGAAAGAGGATTACCATCTCACACCTTATACAAAGATCAACTCAAGATGGATCAAAGACCTAAATATAAGAGCCAAGACCATAAAGACCTTAGAAAGCAGTGTAGGGAAACATCTACAGGACCTTGTAATAGGAAATGGCTTCATGAATATCACACCAAAAGCACGAGCAGCAAAAGAACAAATAGATAAATGGGACTACCTCAAAATTAAAGCCTTCTGCACCTCAAAGGAGTTTGTCAAGAAAGTAAAAAGGGAACCCACACAATGGAAGAAAGTATTTGGCAACCATATATCTGATAAGAGACTTATAACTTGCATATATAAAGAACTCATATATCTTGAAAACAAAAAGATAAACAACCCATTTAAAAAATGGGAAAAAGACTTAAACAGACACTTCTCCAAAGAAGAAATACAAATGGCTAGAAAGCACATGAAAAAATGCTCCAAATCTCTAGCAATCAGGGAAATGCAAATCAAAACTACAATGAGATACCATCTTACTCCCATAAGATTGGCAGCCATGAAAAAAACAGTAGAATACAAATGCTGGAGAGGATGTGAAGAAAGGGGAACACTCATCCATTGCTGGTGGGAATGCAGAAGGATCCAACCATTCTGGAGGACAGTTTGGCGGTTTCTCAAAAAATTATCCATAGATTTGCCATATGACCCAGCAATACCACTGCTGGGTATATACCCATCAGATCTGAAAACAAGGACACAAACCGATATATGTACACCAATGTTCATAGCAGCATTGTTCACTATTGCCAAAAGTTGGAATCAATCCAAATGTCCATCAACAGATGAGTGGATCAATAAAATGTGGTATATACACACAATGGAATACTAGTCAGCTGTAAGAACCAATACACTACAATCGCATGTGATAACATGGATGAACCTTGAGAATCTTATGTTGAGTGAAGCAACTCAGGCATTGAAGGACAAATACTATACGACCTCAATGATATGAAATAAGTTAACTGCCTCAGAGAGCTAGAGTCTGGAAAAGTGGCTTACAGGAAATCGGGGGGTGGAGGAAGGATGTGAGTTAATGTCTGCAGGGGTGGAATCTGTGATGAGCTGGCGGTAAGTATGAGCACAAAGAAGGGACAAAATGGGGGCAAGGGGTTACCTTCGGGTGGGGTTTTCTGGGTTTGAGGGGGGCTGGGGATGGGAAGAGGGGTAATATTGTCCAAGAAATAGGTGGGAGGGAGGGGCAACATACGAATATGGGAGAGTGTCAGAAGTTCGTTGAGAACTAAATGTTGAGTAAAACGTATCAAAGTATAAGTAGGAGGGTTACCTGGTTAGGACGCTCAGGGGGTATGGTCTGATGCGTGATGGACTCTGGAGGGAATAGCTGAAGGCTCATTTTGCCAAGGTGGGTTCTACCATTGGGCGGGGTGGACCCATATCCTGGGGAAGACTAATGCCGTTGAATAGAGAGAACTGTATCTCTCGTGAGAAAGGACGGCTCCCAGGGTATTAGATTGGCAGGCGTTGTGGGCCCTAAGGGGAGGGGAAAATGGATGTGGAATGGATGGAACAAAGGTAAATAAGGGGGAAAAAGAGGAGTTATGTGAGTGTACACGAGGATGAATATAAAACAGCTAATATTACACCAAAAACATATAGGGGACGACAGACTAATAATGAAAACCATAAGACAAAACATAGGATAACTAAAAAATTTAGAAAACTGTACAGCCTAAAATATGGACCACATAGTAAGCACAAATGTCACCTTGTTTGAAAACTATAGTGTTGGAATCTGTACATCAGTTTCAGGAAATATGATATGAATAAGTTAAAAGATTATTGCTGTGCAAGGGAAAAGGTTTTATGGTGGATCTGGGGAAATACTGTATATTGTATATATGAATTTCGGTGATCTAAGACTCTTCTGAAGCTGACATTATGTTGGGATTCACTTTACGGGAAGTTTTGGATCACAGAGTGGTTCAACAATGGCAGCGGAGGAATACTGATATGGGATGTTATTGACAGGATATATATGGTTGACAGGGAGTTATACAGGGCATATGCCCAGGGTATATGGTAATGTCTATATATACTCATAGTGGAAACAAAAACAACAGCTGGGGGGGTACTGGGCTCCTGGCCGGGGGGTCACTGTTGTGGGCCCTGGGAGAGCAGCGACAATCCTCCAGGTGCAACGGCAAGAACCAGGAAGGAAGGAGGGCCCAACAGTGGGCTCATGATACTAATGGTTACACTTTTGAGCCTATACACCTGCAATAAGAACAAGGCCTAGAGTAGCATTGTGCCTGGGGGTTTCCTCCTGACAGCCTGCATGTTACTCAAATGTGGCCACTCTCACAGCCAAACTCAGCGTGTAGATGCGATGCTTTCTCCCCAGCGTGGGACATGACACCCGGGGATGAGCCTCCCTGGCACCGAGGGATCACTACCACATACCAGCTGAAGAAGCAACTAGAAAATGACCTTGAATTAAAGATTCAATGCGGAACAGCAGAATATACCTGTCTACATATAATGACATGACTTCGGGAAGCTGTTTGACCTAATGTAAGGGGAAATGGAAAGGAGAAATGAGATTATAAGGCTGTGAGTCTCTAAAAAAGAGTCTGGAGGTTGTCAGAAGGAATACCCCTATGTACAACTGAACAGAGTCTAAGAGACAGATAAGGTAGATACAACCCCAGGTATTGGTTCTTTTGAGGGATAAAGAGACCCACGGGTTCTATGGTCACGGCAGAAGGGGTTTACTGCCATGACAGATAGCCCTTCTTTGGAGCTGGTGTTTCTGCGTGATGGAATTGGACTCAGAGGGGATCTCTTTTCACAAGACTTGCATGCTACTTTATTGGAATTGTAGTCGGTGCTGGGTTTAAAATATATGTAGGGGATTTGAATCTCTGGACTGATAATATGACACCCAGGCCCAGAGCCTCAACAGACTTCAGCTCCTACACTTTGACTTATTGGACTTACTCCACTCAGCTAACATGGAGTTGAAGAAGGTCAACCACCACAACATGGAGCCTAGAGTGTCTACAACTGGAAGCGGGAGGAGTGCATCCAGTACCCATATGGAATCTAAGCCCTCACTTGACATAGATGTGCAATGGACACAACCAATCCAATGTCCACAGAGAAAATGTGGAATGGGTGTGGGAACGGTAGCCATGGTGGCTGCTGGGTGTGGGGAACGGGAGGAAGAGATGAGATGTGGAGGCATTTTCGGGACGTGGAGTTGTCCTGGATAGTGCTTCACGGACAATTACGGGACATTATAGATCCCCCCAGGGCCCACTGGATGGAACGTGAGAGAGTCTGGGCTATGATGTGGACCATTGACTATGGGGTGCAGTGATGCTCAGAGATGAACTTACCAGGTGCAATGGATGTGTCATGATGATGGGAGAGAGTGTTGCTGTGGGGGGAGTGGGGGGCGGGGGCGGTGGGGTTGAATGGGACCTCATATTTTTCATAATGTAATTTTAAAAAATAAATAAATAAATAATTTAAAAAAAAAAAAAAAGAGTTACCTCCACTGCTCTTTCTGCAAATTGTTCATATCTATCCAGTTTTACCGAAGACTGTTGGTTTTTCTGTCTCTATTTTAAATGTTCTTTTTTTATTAATTAGATATATTAACTTTTTGGAATTAAGTTAAAAATATTTTTTCCAAGTTTCTTTTTAGGAAAATTTTCTCATGACATTTTTTCCAAAGAAAATTTTACTTAGATTGAAAAATACTATAATAAAATTTATCAATTTATTTTCCCTTTATTACTTCTGGATTTTAAACCACAGTTAAATTGTTTTTCCCTGTTTTCAGGCTAGAGAGGAATCCACCAATGTTTTCTCTTAGTACTCATATAATTTCTGTGTTTAAAGCTAAATATGTGATCTTCTTGTAATGTACTCTGGCACACAGTATGCATGTATACAGTGTGAGGAGTGAATCTGACTTTACTTTTCCCAGTTACGTATCCACTTACCATAACATATTACCAATTTACATGGGCTTTGTTCTATACTATATTGCCATATGTAATTGGGTCCATTTCTGGATTTTTAAATTCTATTTTATTGTTTGGTTTGTCTATTAATGCATCAATGCCACAGTTCTAATTATAAAGCTTTCATGATATATTTTATTTTATTTTTTAAGATTTATTTTTTATTTATTTCTCTCCCCTTCCTCGCTCCCTCCCCCCCACCCCAAGTTGTCTGCTCTCTATGTCCACTTGTATTCTTGTCAGCAGTACCCAGAATCTGTGTCTTGTTTCATTGCGTCATCTTGTTGTGTCAGCTCTCAGTGTGTGCAGCGCCATTCCTGGGCAGGCTGCACTTTTTTTGTGCTGGCGGCTTTCCTTACGGGGTGCACTCCTTACGCATAGGGCTCCCCTATGGGGGGGACACCCTGCGTGGCAAGGCACCATCAGCACTGTGCGTGGGCCAGCTCATCACACGGGTTAGGAGGCCCG
Source organism: Dasypus novemcinctus (assembly GCF_030445035.2). Lineage (NCBI taxonomy): Eukaryota > Metazoa > Chordata > Mammalia > Cingulata > Dasypodidae > Dasypus > Dasypus novemcinctus. The sequence goes on along the minus strand of NC_080698.1, from coordinate 45,338,750 downwards.
GAGTTTGAACCTTGGACCTCCCATGTGGTAGGCAGATGCCCTATCTGTTGGGCCAAATCTACTTCTCTCATGATATATTTTAAATACTGGTAGTGCTAACCTCTCAGTTGCCAGTAATTGTTATTTTATTTCAGATTTTTCCCTGTTGTTTTTCTATGTGTACTCAAGTGAACTTTATTAACTGACTTGTCTAATGCCAGGGGAAAAACTTGGTATATTTATTGAGTTTATATTACATTAATAAATAAACATAGATAGGACAGAAATTTTTATAATGCTGTCTTCTACTCAGTGTCTTTCTGTTTCCTCAGATCTTCTTTTGCTTCTTTCAACAGTGTTTTGATGTTTATCTTATAGGTTTTAAACATTTCTTGGCCTGACATTACATTTATTTTGCTATTGTAAATACCTTCCATTCACTTTTCTCACTTATTTTTGAGTGTGTATATAAAGGCTATATTTTGTTTTGTTATATTTCTTTCTTTATTTTTCCAACTTCATATGATGAACATTTTAAGCAGAGCAATCCTGAAAGAATTTTATAGTGAACCTACCAACTATATTGTGACATTAACATTTTACTATATTTACTTCATAAAGCTATTCATTTTAATGTTAATTTTATATACTGCTACTTTATGAATTTCTTTTTTTATAGTACTTAGTAAAGGCAATCTTGAAGGCCTTATGGCCATTATAAAACATATACTTTAAAATGGGTTCAAACTAATAATTCAGGAAAGCATTTCCTGAACTGCATTCATTTCAGAAAAAATTCTTTGAAAAATAATTTCATTATTTATGAAACAGTGTAGACTTTATCCTTCAGTTGGAGACTAACCTGGTATATTAGCATATTGAACATTCTGAGATAACTCAAGGGTTAAATCTGCCCTCGAGGCCTCCAGGACTTGAAATATATTGTTCTACGTCAAGAAAACCAGAACGTTTTATAAAAACTAAAAAATGAGTCTAACATTATTTTCCCTACCATGGTAGACATTATTGTTTGCCTTTATGAGAATCTCTGGCTGCTGTCTACCCCCACAGTCCTCTTTCCATAACTCAATTCTATTCTATTCTGATATAGGATGGTCATGAGCTGGGAGATGGGAGTTGCTGGACCTCTTCTTAGCCTCCCTGGGCCACTCATGACTTGTGGAAGCTGATCCATTTTCCTCTACAAAAACTAATTTAGGAACAGGCATTATGGACATAATTCTTGTCAACGAGACATAAGGGAAAGTTTGCTGGGGACCTACTGAGAAAGTTTATTTGCCCTTTAAAAGAGATCCTCTCACACAGTCATCCCCAGCCTGATCAATACGGCACAGTGAGAGAATTGAGGGCTCCATTCCCCCACAGCTAGTTTGAACAATCAGCAAGAATTGGCAGAAACACCTTCCTTAAAATTCCAGAAAACAGTTAAAGGACTGCAGCACTAGGGTGAATGCCAAATCAAGAAAAAGGTGACTTAAAAGCCACAGGATCTTGCAGGACCCTGGTTTGTCCCTGCCCACCCCTCACAGGTTTGACACAGAGCTGACAAATGCTCCCAGTGTGGACCACTGATCGTGTTTCTGGAGGGGCAAAAGTAACCCTTGGGTACACACTGGGAGCAAGTTTTTCTAGCCCAGTACATATGATGGTGGCCCAAGGGACTCATACCATCCCAGTACTTGTCCTGTGTAAGGAGGCAGCTCACAGAGCACCCCTACAGAACACTGTGGGACAGCAGTCAAGTCAGAAAGTCTGGGGGAAGGGACTGCTGGCTGCAGGATATAGAGTACAGTGCAAGGACACCATTCACTAGGGAAGAGGGATACCTGTAACTGTTATTGGAGGAATTCCTAGGGCTACAGGTACATTCCTAAGACAAGGTTCATGAGCAGAAAGGATCAGAGCAACCACCATTCTTTGACTTGGAGCTATACTCTAAACTTCTGCATGGAGAAGAGCTAAAGGAAAGCAGTTGCACAGGTCAGTGTACAAAGACTGAAAAAGGGGTTTCACTTTTTTTTAATTAGCTCCTGACATTTAAGGAAACTCTGTCATAAAACTAGCTGGTCACAATCTTAAGGAATAGATGCCTCGGATTCTAAATTTCAGTGTTAACACTATGAAATATAATAGTGATCAGCTTTCAGCAAACCATAAAACATACAAAGAAATGGTAATCAATGGCCCAGGCGAAAGAGAAAATTAATGCCTTTCAAAACTATCAGTAAGGAGGAATGGACCTGGACCATACTAGACAAAGACATTTAAAAAAAAAAAAGGATCCCAAATCCCCTCAAAGAGCTAAGGAAAATATGGACAAAGGCTAAAGGAAATCAGCAATATAATAGGTGAATACCAAGAGAAATCAATGGAGAGAGAAAAGTTATTGAAATGAATGGAGCAGAACAGAAGACCACAGTAACAAAACTTAAAAATTCTTGACAGGAATTAAAAAGAAGATTAGAGCTGATAGAAAAAGGAATCTGAGGACTTGAAGATAAGACCATTGCAATTATCCAGTTTGAAGAACAGAAAGAAGAAAGAATGAGAAGTGTAAGGAACCTGAGGAACTTCTAGGGTACTATCAAGTATACCGATATATGCATTGTGGAAACACCAAAAGGAAAGAGAGAGAAAAGACAGAAAGAATATTCAAAGAAATAACAGCTGAAAATTTCCAAATTTAATAAGACATAAATATACACATGCAAGATGTTCAATGAACTTCAAACAGACACAGCAAGATGACACAACAAAAAGAAAACAGAGATTCCCAGTACTGTTGATAAGGATAGAAATGGTCAGAGAAGAACACAGCGAATGGACACAGAGAGCAGAAAACTGGGGGGAAGGGGGGAAGGAGGAGAAGGGGAGAGAAATAAATAAAAAGCAAATCTTTAAAAAAAAAACAAAACTAAATGCAATACATCATCTTGGATTCCTGGATGGGATCTGGCAAGGGAGAAGAAAAGGCTCAAAGGGACATTATTAGGATATATGACAAATTAGAATATAGACTTTAAGCTTTATATCCATGTTACATTTCTTGAGCTTGATAAATGTACTTTAGGTATTTACATAAGTGAACAACATTGGTCTCTGGACATGTGCATGAAAGTATTAAGGGTTGAAGGAACATGCTGTATTCAGCCTACCCTCAAGTGTTCAGAAAATGGATTGATAGTCAATCAGACAGATGGATATATAGATGGACAGATAGAATGAACAATATGGTAATTGTGATAAAATATTAAAATTGTGTATCTGGGTATTTGGGGAATTAGGAATGGTATGTTAAAGTTCTCTGTATGGGGTTTGTATTATTTATCTGTCCTGTAAGTTTGAACACATTTCAAAATATAAAGAAAAAAAAAAAGAGATAACCTCGATTACATGAACTCCTTCCCACTTTTGGCTACTTGATGTTACTGAATGAAGAGGTAATGCCTGGAACAGCTCTAATCATTTTGTGGAACTGAGAGAAATTATATAGCATGGTGATGATAGCACAATAAGAACACGGAAAGGGTATGATAACACCAATGAGCTATAATTTAGCCAAACCTCGAGGCACACTGCATTTAGATATGTACATGTGAAATTTAGTATTAAATGACTAACCATTTATTATTTGACTTTCTGTAATTTGTAAATTAAAGGTTGATATTCAGTATTCTCCAGATTTAACCACTGTGCATCCTATTCACGTTCCACTTTGCAACATCTTAACAGACTACCATTCCGCAGAATAAATTTTGTAAAATGCAGTTCTAAGAAATATTTTCAGAAGAATTTGAAATTAAAAAAAAACACTTTCAATTAGTTCTTAGCTAACCAGTACAGCTCAATCTTTCAACCATTCTAGTTAACTGAGATGTTATTAAATTCTGTTTTTGGATAAAGATCATCCTCATCATGTTTCCTGGGAGAGAGTCTAAGGTTTAGATAACACGAGGACTCATTGTGTTTTACTTCTCTAGCGTGCAAAGAAGCTTACTTTTTAAGCAGGCTCTTGATTTTCTGCTCCATGGTTATTTTTACCCAAAGAGTCCAATATTTATCTTCAAAATGCACACTCTTTTAACCTTGTCTTGAATAAATTGCCAGCTGCACTACATAAGAATAATCCATAACTCTTTATCAGAATTTCGCATGTTCTTTCTGCTAGTGAGGTCTTCTCTTTGAAAAATGTGCTTAACTAACCCATTTTAATATCCTGCTTTTCCTGAATATATGCCTTGGTTAAGATGCATAAGCACATTTTTAGGGCAAAAAGGAGGCGTGGAAAATGCAAGAAACTATGGCTTTGGAATTATTAATATATATGTTCCTGTTTCAATGGGGAAATCAAAAGAGAGATGCAGTGGAGGATGAAGAGGCAAGAAAACAAAGAGATTTTTGTTAGTGCAGACTGAAAAACACATACCTGAAGGGTTAGTCAGATTTGAAAAGCTGACCCAGTACTTACTGTGTATAACAGTATTTGTAAAACTATATTTTTTATTTGTATTTCAAATATTAATTCAAATAACCAATTTTAGAATCATTCTCTAAAGTAATGCATGCTTATACTGACAGTACTTTTAAAACTTGCATTCTACAAATTTATTTAATTGAATGTAAAGTCTCAGACTTACATAGTTCTGAGGCTGAAGCTCAGAGTAGTACTCTGTAAAAATTAACTAAAAGATTAATGCTTGGATCTATTACAATAGATAATTATTCCCTGCAGGAAAAGAATATGTTATAGGAGTTTTGACTCTAGAGTCAGGGTACATTATGGTTTAGGCAAAACTGCTAGATTTGACTAAAGTGAATGCAGAAACAGCAAAGCCAATACTCTGGGTGTCACTAAATCCTACTGGGTTCTGAAAATGCTACAGTTACAGAGTAAGCCTTAATAAAATATTAAAATGATGCTGTAGTCCTTTCCCTAACATAAAAAATAAATAACTTGGTTTAGTGGATAATTTTTCCCCTCACGCATATACATTTTCTTTATAAGATGAATATTAATGGTAAAATGAGATTTTTCATTTATACAGTTCTACCTCATTGCCATCTTCTATAGTGACCACATTTAGAGAATGCCAGAGTCAAAATGCATGGACTAGCAAGAGCAATTATTGGTAGATGGAAAAACAGAGAGTCAGGGTTATATGTTAAAGTCTGCAGTGTTTTTCATCTCTAGTTGGTGGTTATGCTGAATGAAAACTGAATGGGATGGAGCTACTCTTTTCTGTGTGCCAGGCTCTGTGCTAAACACTTGTCGTGGTTTAACCTTCAAAATACACTCCTGGGTAGGTACTATTATTTTCTCCATATGCCAGACTAACTATTGAAAACAACTTGGCCAAGGTCACTCCTAGCAGGATGGAGGTTAGCTGTGAACCCCAGACTACCTAACTTCAGACCATGCGCCATTACCTGTTCCATCTCCTTGCCTGTAACTTTGGTATAAATCATTAGACAATTGGCCACATAGTTCCTTTCATATTGACACGTGGAAAAGCAATGAACTTGGATTTTTCTCTTTTCATTCTTAATTTCCTCTTTAGTTTAGAGAAGCAAGTAATCTCAAACTCCATGCTAGCCATGCTTTTTCCAACCTCTTATCCCCACTGAATAGGGCTTCCTGTAAGCTTTGACAACTACCATCCTTTGACAGCTACTTCCCTGACCTCGCCCGGAGTGTTAAAGTTAATACCTAGAGAAATTGCCAAAAAGTCTGGCAAAGGAACAAAGAAAACAAAGCATAAAGTCCAGATGACTGACCAAATGATTAGCCAACTTGGATGACCAAAGTGTGATTTCGACCCTTAAGTTTTGCAGTAGAAGTACTGAGTACTCTACAGAGATATAAAGAATTCTAGCAAGGGGGAAAGCAGTGTCTAACTACAAACTGTCATTTCCTAGCCCTTTTCCAAGGAGGATGTTTCCTGGAGGGCTATGTAATTTTCACTTTAAACTGTGTTTTCTCATGCAATTCCATTTTCAATTTCCAGTGACAATGTTGCAATTTACCTGAACCCTGTGATCCTGGTAAACAGCGGTAGGTTAAGAAATCCCCCATCCCACCCTTTGTGTTACTGACAAAGATGGAATTAACTTCTCCTTAACATGACTAAATCTTAGACAGGCTTCTTCCTGGCTTTAGATACCTGACTTCCTTCACCTTGGCGCTTACAGAATCCAACCTGGATGCATTCCACCTGGCTTTGACAGAAACTCAAGAGACAGCATCATGTAATAGGACACACTTCATTGCTTCAGTGCTCTTCCATTATTTCATCAAGTCCTTAAAAACTCCTGCCCTCTGCTTCAGGGAGGTGAGCCTTCTCTTACCCTATTGTGAGAGCCTTTGGGTTTCTCTCTGTCTCTCTCTTTCTCCCTCTCATTCAGTTGGGTCACACTTTAACTAAAAATCTTGAAGAGATCCTATTTAAAATAGTTTCACACCCACGGGAAGGTGGATTTAGAATATGTCTTCAGTGGGGTATATAATTCAAACTCTCACAATCAACCAGACTTTAACCAAAATGACTTGCAGATTCATGAATGAGAATTAAATCCTTACTACAGCATACCACTGAGATTTTATCAGTGGTTTGCTCTTGTTAAGCAGCATTATGGCAATAACTGTCTGATATGAAGGGAACTATGAAAGCAAGAAAAAGCATTCCTTGTACCCAAGGATACTTCATAATTAGTAATTAAAGGAGCTTTATGATTATCAATAAAAATAATGAAAATAGAAGCATTTTCCAATAACAGCTCTATCCTGAAAATTCAATATCCCTCTCCTTTCTTTCCAATTAAGCCCAGTTAGAAACACAGGTCTCTTTTCTGGGGCCCTAAAATACTTACAACAAAAGCTCTCACAGGTTTTCATTAGTCAGCTTCCAAAGAATGAAATGTTGTCAAATGCCTTGAGTGTCTCAAAACCAAGACAATAGGGAGATACAAAATGTTCCCAGCAACTATTAGCTAGAATTAGAGGCACCATTAGCCCGAAAGTAATTTATTAGTCCCTTCAGAAGAAAGATTAGATAATCCTTTCAAAATGGGGAGGGGATAGTGCTCCATTATTATAAAGCATCAAGAAATTAATTTAAGCCAGGAAAATAAATTTCAATCCAAAAGCTAAAAGGACAAATGTTTACCCATGGTAGCTCAGGACCAAACTGAGGAGCCATGAAAACCAGAGAAGGAGCCAGGGCTCATTTCTCCAGCTCAAGTCAAACCTCGCCCTGGGGCTTAATATGAAAGAACAACAACAACAACAAACCACACACACACAAACAACCAGCAACAACCTTGGGGCTTCTCCAGGGTCAGTTTTGGCCAAATGACTTGGTCTTTCTGGATTCCATGATCTAAATGAATATTTGAAAATCATAACATATACAGAACTATTGTTATCCAGTGATTTTCTGTAATTTAATATGAGTTAAATGGGAAAAGAAAACTTCATGCCAAATTACTCCACAATTCACATTTTGATTTTAATGTAAATCTCACAAAACACTTGGCATTTGTGAAAACATTATTTACTCGGTACCCCCACCACCCATCTCGAAGGCTTCATGGTTATAGAAACCACAGACTTTGACTATATGAAAGTTATTATGAATCTTCATCTACAAAAAGTTGGGCAGCATAAGATAATAGAACTCTTACCGAATTTTGCATTGCTTTGGGAATACTGACTTGACTCTGCATTCAAACTCAGCTCCTTACACTAACCACAGTGGCAAAGGTACTGAGAATACAAGCATACCTTGTTTTATTGCATTTCCCTTTATTGTGCTTCATAGATATTGTGATTTTTCACGAATTGAAGGTTTGTGGCAGGTCTGAGTTAAGCAAGTCTATCAGTGCCATTCTTTCAAAAGTGCCATTCTTTGTGTCTCTGTATCACATTTTGGTAATTCACACAGTATTTCAAACTTATCATTCTTATCATCTGTTATGGTTATCTGTGGTCAGTGATCTTTGATGATACTATTGAAATTGTTTTAGAGCACCGCAAACCACACCATATAAACCAGTGAACATAATCAATAAATATTTTGTGTGTTCTCACTTCTCCACCGACCAGCCATCCCCAGTCTCTCTTCCTCTCCTCAGGCTTCCCTATTCCCTGAGACATAACAATATTGAAATTACACCAAGTGATAAGCCTACAATGGTGTCTAAGTGTTCAAGTGAAAGGAAGAGTTGCATTTTAAATCAAAAGATAGAAATGATTAAGCTTAGTGAGGAAGGCATGTTGAGAGCCTAGCTAGACCAAAGGCTTGGCCTGTTGTAACAGTTAGCCAAGTTGAAAATGCAGGGGAAAAGTTCTTGAAGGAAATTGAAAGTGCTATTTCAGTGAATACACAAATGATAAGAAAGAGAGACAGCCTTATTGCTGATAATGAAGAAAGGTGTAGTGGTCTGAATAGAAGATCAAGCCAGTCACAACATTCTTGTAAGCCAAAGCCTAATCCGGATCAAGGCCCATACCCTTTTCAGTTCTATGAAGGCTAAGAGAGGTAAGGAAGCTGTGGAAGAAATGTTCAAAGCTAGCAGAGGTTCTTCATGAGGTTTAAGGAAAGAACTTGTCACCCTAATATAAAAGTACAAGACAAAGCAGCAAGTGCTGATGTAGAAGCTGCAGCAAGTTAATCTAGAATATCTAGCTAAGATAATTGATGTAGGTGGCTATATTAAGCAACAGATTTTCAGTGTAGAGAAAAAAGGCCTTATATTGGAAGAGGATGCCATCTAAACTTTCATAGGTTGAGAGGAGAAGTCAGTGCCTGGCTTCAAAGCTTCAAAGGCCAGGCTGGCTATCGTGACAGGGACTAATGAAGCTGGTGACTTGAAGCTGAAGCCAATGCTCACTCATGATTCTGAAAATCCTAGGGCCCTCGGATTATGCAAAATCTGCTCTGCTTGTGCTCTATAAATGAAACAACAAGGCATAGATGGCAACACATCTGTTTATAACGTGGTTTACTGAATATTTTAAGTCACTGTGGAGACATACTGCTCAGAAAAAAAGATTTCTTTCAAATTATGACTGCTCATAGAGTAGTCCAAGAGTCTTGATGGAGATGTACGATGAGATTAATGTTGTTTTCTTGCCAGCTACCATATCCATTCTGCAGCCAGTGGATCAAGAAGCAATTTCAACTTTCAGTCTTATTATTTAAAAAATACAATCTCATAAGGTTATAGCTGCCATAGATAGTTATTTCTCTGATGGATCTCGGCAAAGTAAACTGAAAACATTCTGGAAAGGATTCACTTTCTAGATGCCATTAAGAACATTTGTGATTCATGGGAGGAGGTCAAAATATTAACATTAACAAGAGTTTGGAAGGAGTCAATCTGAACTCTTGAGGGGTTCAAGACTCCAGTGGAGGAAGCAATTGCAGATGTAGTGGAAATAGTAAGAGAACCAGAATTAGAAGTGAAGCCTAAAGATAGAACTGAATTGCTGCAATCTCATGATAAAAGTTGAATGGATGAGGAGTTGCTTTTTAAGGATGAGCAAAGAAAGTGATGGCTTGAAATGGAATCTACTCCTGATGAAGATGCTGTGAACATTGTTGAAATGATAACAAAGGAATTAGAATATAACATAAATTCAGTTAATAAAGCACTGCCAGCGTTTGTGAGGATTGACTGTAATTCTGAAAGAAGTTCTACTGTGGATAAAATGCTACCCAACAGCATTTCATCCTACAAAGAAATCTTTCATGAGAGCAAGAAAGAATGGACATGATAAACTTTATTGTCCTATTTTTTTTAAGTTTTTAAATTTTTATTGAAGTATATTATTCATACATGAATACACATAAACAATAAGTGTATAGTAAAGATTGTGAACTTACAAAATAAACATACATAACATCACACAGGGGTCTCACCCCTCCGACAACTCTTTGCATTGTTGTGAAACATTTCTTACAAACTATGCAGGAACATCATCAAAATATTACTCCCAACTATAGTCCTTATCCTACATTTGGTGTATTTTTCCCCCAACCCATCCTATTTTTTAAAAACATATTTTTGTTACAGATATTGTGAACTTGCAAATAAATCATACTGATGTGTGGATTTCCCATACAACTCCATAGGCACCCCAACCTTCAGCAACCACCATCCTGATTTGTCAGCAGACATCAATATTGAGGCAATATCCTTCACTGGCAAAAAGACTATAACTTGAGAGAAATGAATAAATAAACAAATCTTTAAAAAAAAAAGATTATAACTTGCTGAAGGTTAGGGTGATGCTTGGCACTTTTTAGCAACAAAGTATCCTTTAATCAAGGTATGTTCTTTGTTTTCTTAGACATGATGCTATTACACACTTAATAGACTACAGTATAGAGTAAATTTAACTTTTACATGCACTGGGAAAACCAAAAATTTGCGACTCACTTTATTGCAATATTTGCTTTATTAAGATGGTCTGGAACCAAACGCACAGTATCTCTGAGCTATGCCTGTATCTAAACCTTTTAGAAAGACAACAATTAAAATTTTATAAGAGAAGAATAGATCAGGGAGACCTGAAAAAATTGCTGGGTCTAATGACTAATTCAGAGGAACTATAGATAATAGAAATATGTAAGTCAACATTTCAGAAATGCAAGGAGAAAACTCTAAAATGTGGAAAATTCTACAGGAACAGTAATAAGCCCTTTTCTTCAGCAAGTAAATAGTGAGAAGTAAAAGGAATGGAAAACAAGTTATAGATTTTTAAAAAAAGACTTAAGAGAATTATCAAATATGGATTGTGAACTTTGTGTAGTTTCTGACTGAACGATTGTATATAGAAAGTTATGAGATAAGTGAGAGAATTTGTTCATGGACTGGATATATGATTATAAACTATTTTTGTTGTTATATATTTGTAGGAGCACTTACCCATTAGAAACATATATGGACATATTTATAAATAAAATTACATCTGGATTTCTTTAAAATAAGTCAGTGGCAAGGAAAATTATGAGTGAGATACAGATTGTTAAAAACTGACCACCTATTTACAATGGATGAGGGTGTGTGATGGAAACATGGGATTCATTACACTAATCTATCTGCTTTTGAGTTTGTTCGAGATTACATGATGGTGATGAAAAATAAAAGGAAGGAGGGGGAACAGGAAGTAAAAGGAGGGGGCAGGAAGTAACAGGAGGAAGAAGAGAATGAAAAGGAAGAAGAGGAAGGAGAAAATGAGGAAGAAAAAGGAATAAAAAGAAGATCAGGAAGAAGAAAAGGGAGAATAGTGAGGGGCAGCAGTGGAAGACACTACTCTGCAGGCATCTCCTTGGGCAGGGGACACAGGTATGAACACAAGGCCCTTTCACGTCATTCACCTTTCACAACTCTACTCAAAGGCCTCCGTCTGGGATGCAGTGTTTCTCTTTGTCCTATTGGGTCTTATAGGTACCCCTGAAACTTCATTTAGCCTCCCAGGTATTTTGTTAAGGGCCACACATATTGCAGATGCTGTGGTGTATCGGCAGCATCGTCCAGTTCTCATAGTCTAAACTTAGATCTCCTAGAAGTAAGATAGGCATGCTGTGGGGATGGAAAGAGTTTTTCCTCAAGGGCAGCATGCCCTCTTTTATTTATTTATTTATTCATTTATTTCTCCCTATGACCTCATTGTTTGCATTTTCTGCATCTGTTTGCTGTGTGCTGGTCTTTTTAGGAGGAACCAGGACCCAAATCTGGACCTCTGATGTGGGAAGGAGGCACCTAAAGGCTTGAGCCACCTCCACTCCCTGAGCATGCCCTCTTGACATAGAAAGAGGACACAAGGGGATTCATCCCACTTCAGGGTAGAAAGAACATCTCAGAATCACCAGAACAGTGAGACTTTTTAGAAAAAAGCCTTGCCATAACCCCACTTGAGCACTGTGTCCACATCTAGGGATTGCAACTGAAATTAAAAAGAAAAAAGCACATCCATGCACAGTGAACTCCCCAGGGGCAGGTCAAAGGGGTTAAATATATTTATATGCACAAAATCCCCAAACAGAGACTAGCAATATAGTGGGTACCAGTAAATATGAAAAGATGAACAAGTGTCCATGAAAAGGAAATAATATGATTAATAAGTAGCATCTATAAAAGGACAGAAAAGAAAAGTTGCAATCCATCAACTTGGTTAGCTGATGGCTGGATGGAGAGTTTAATTCAGGTAACCAGTTGATGGCAGACAAGCCTGGAGAGGTGTATTAATCAGCCAAAGGGGTGCTGATGCAAAATACCAGAAATGGTTCATTTTTATAAAGAGTATTTATTTGGAATATAAACTTATAGGTACCAGGCCATAAAGAATAAGTTACTTCCCTCACCAAAGTCTATTTTCATGTGTTGGAGCAAGATGGCTGCCAGCATCTGCCAGGGTTCAGGCTTCCTGGATTGCTCTGGGCTCAGCTCCTCTGTTTTCTCCACAAGGTCAGCTGTAGATTATGAGGCCCTCTAGACTTTACCTTCCTTGACAAGGTCAGCTGTAGACTATCAGGTGGACAGCTCTGTCTCTCTCCCTGGGGTTTCTGCCATGTCTAAGGAGCCATCTCTATTCTTCTATTCTCAGGGTTCCTCTCTTCCTGGGGCTTGCTTCTCTTCCCTCTGCATGCTGACTTCCTGGGGCTCCAGCTTAAGACTTCATCATCAAACTCCAACATTAAAACTCCAACATCAGAAACCCTCAACTCTGTCCTTTGTCATGCCTTTTATCTGTGAGTCCCCACCCATCAAGGGGTAGGGACTCAATGCCCTGATGATGTGGCCCAATCAAAGCCCCAATCATAACTCAATCATGCCCAAGTATAGACCAGACTATAAACATAATCCAATATCTATTTTTGGAAGTCATAACAGTATCAAACTGCTATAAGGGGTAATACCAGCACACTAAATCCTGATATGAACGTTCTTTCTCTTGAATTGGGTTTTTACACAGTTAAAGACTCTACCTGTCATTGCTTCCCTAGGTTCAATCAAGTTATACAAGTGAAGATGGTAAAAATATTCTTTTAGTTTTTTTTTAAAAGTCAAAATTACTTGAAGCTCCCTCAAAAAAAAAAAAACAAAAACAAATGTACACATATATTTTTACAAATACTTTTGAACATTTAACCATGATTAATAAAAAATAAAAGAGACATGTTTCTTCAAAATGAGCTCTAATAATATTCATAAGTGAGAAGAAATAAAAATCTATATGATTCTCAACTCGGAGGCTCTGAAAGCTCTGAGGCTTCTTAGCAATGTCATCATCTGCCACCTGTGTCAAGAAAAGTTGAAATCTATAACGTGACAAGAAAAAAAAGAAAACCTTAACCAACTGCTAACCAGAAGGTTGAAATTGACAGTTCATCAGTCAGAACACACAAGATGACTGGTCTGTCAAGCAAGGTACACACATGGTAGCTATGGAAGGAGAGTAATTAAGTGATGGTGGAATGGTATGCTCCAAAAGAGCAGGGCTGAGGAGTTCTAAAAATAAAGTCCTAAAATCCACGCTTAGTTTAAAACATTTACATTTAACCAGGATGGTTTCATGAGGAAAAAGTCCTTCAAAATTTCAATGTTTTAAAACCAATTTGGAGTTTTCCAAAAGTGGTTCACCAGAGGAATTGTGGGAAGATGGCAGAGTAAGGAACTGCAGAACTCAGTCCCTCCACCAGAACAACTATTAAATAGGCAGGAACTGTCTGAAACAACTATTCTGAAACTCCAGAAGCCAGAATAATACTATACAGCACCCAGAGAAGAGCAGAATGAAGAGGCTGATTAATTAAGGTAAGGAACAGTAAATGGTTTTCTCCATGTGGCAGTTAGTGGCATTCAACCCCAAATCTTGAGACAGATCACTATGCGAGTCAGCCCCTGGTTAGCTTGCTGGTGACAGAAAGGGACATAAAAATCCTCTTCCTAAAACCAAGGGTGGGTATGACCAGTTTCTGACAACGGCTTTTGATTGGCGACTTTGCATTGCTGGTGGCCTAGCTCTGAGGACGGCCATTATTTCAACCCGCCCTGGACAAAAGGTCAAAGTGGAGGAGACTTAAAGAAGCTGTGCTTCCCCAGGGCCATGGGGGACAGATAGCTGAAGGGCTGCATTTGCTGGGCAGACCAAGAAAGCTCAGCTCCAGAGACCTGTGGAAGAACCTCTTGGCCCCTTTCTGATCCCCTCCCCAGGGCACCTTGGAACATGGCTGCACCCCTTTGTGGACCACTACAACTGCTTTGGCTGGTAAAGACTGACTTAGAAAAGTCTGCTTCAGCCTGCCATTCCTCCAGAACTTGCCCTCTGGGCAAAAGCAGCTTGATACAACAAAAGGAATGCAAGAAACTTTATAGGCAGAAAACTCTGGGGCAAAGGCTGGCTGACTTCAAACACCCAGGAGAGGGATGTCTGTGTCCTGGGAAAAAGAGGAGACAACCAAACTCCTGTGAATAGGGGAATTCCAAAACAAGCAAAACCCCAGGACAAGACAGAGGCTCAGAAAGGCAGGGATAACCCTACACACTGATTTAGTCATCGGGAAAACTTCCTCACAGGAAGGCTGAAGCAAAAGAAAATCTCTACTTTCTCACCAGCTTGTTATAAACTCAAGAAACAGACATCTCAGGGAGTAAATCCTCAAGTTAACATTTTAAAATCTTAGAATGCACAGGTTACAACAAAAGAGTAAACAAAGAAACAGGAATGGATGGCCCATCCGAAGGAAGAGGATAAAATTCCTGAAAAGTACCAATGAAGATGAGAATGTGGACATACTGAACAATGTCTTGAAAAATTGATATTAACGATGCTCAAGGAGATGAAGTAAAATGCTGCGAAATGCAGGAAAACAATGAATGAGCAATATAACCTTCATTACCTGATTTTATTTAAAATTGAAAAAGGAAGCAAGCAGAACTATTGGAGTTGAAGAGTACAATAACTAAATGAAAAATTCCCAGGAGGGTTTCCAGAACAGATTAGAGGAGACAGAAGAATCAGTATACTTAAAGTCAAGACACGTGAAATGAGTCAAGCTGAAGAGCAAAAAGAATAAAAAGAATTATAAAAAGCAAAAATAGCTAAGACTTCTCTGAGACACCATCAAGCATGCCAATATATGCATTATGAGTGTCACAGAAGGAGAGGAGAGAAAGGGGCAGAAGGAATATTCAAAGAAGTAATGAGAACGAACTTCCCAAACTTAGCAAAGGCATTAAAATACACAACAAAGAAGCCCAGAGAACACCAAACTGGATAAACAGGAAGAAGAATACACCCCCTCATATACTGACCATACTCTCGAATGGGAAGGACAAGGATAGGGTTCATAAACCGGCAAGAGAAAAGCAACCTGACCAGTTAGACTAAATATTGATTTTTCATCACAAACCATGAAGGTAAGAAGGCATTAGGTCGAAAAAAATTAAAGTGCTGAAAGAAAGCAACAACCAACCAAGAATTTTATATCCAGTGAGACTTTCTTACAAAGATGAGGGAGAGAGAAAGACATTATCAGATCAACAAAAGCTGAGGGAGTTCATCACTACTGGAGTTGCCCTACAAGAAATGATAAAGGGAGTTATTCAGAATGGAAAGGAAAGGACAGAGGAGCAGAAAGACAACTGTAAAAAGGAATTAAATCCTGATGCATGCGACAAGAATGAAACTTGAAAATGTAAATTGACATCAGTGAAACAAGCCAGACACTAAAGGACAAATGCTGTATGATCTCACTGATTAGAAACAATTAGAATAATCAACTCATGGAATCCGAATCTAGAATTTAGGTTACTAGGGAATGGGGTAAGGATAGGGATTGGAAAGTTAAGGCTTAAAATGTATAAGGTTCATATTTTGAATAATGGAAAAGTTTTGGTAATGGATGGTGATGATGGTAGAACAACGTTGTGCCTTCAATTAGTACAGAAATATGTATCTGGATGTGATTAAAAGGGGAAATGTTAGATTGTATATATGGTAACAGAGGAAAGATTTTAAAAATGCCCTTGGAGCATCACTCTACAAACAGTGTAGTTAAACCATGGCCTACATTTAACAGTACAATTATAAAAATGTGCTATCATCAATTATAACAAATGTTCTACATCAATGCAATGTGTTAATTATAGTGTGGTCTATGGGAAACCTATAATTTATGCGTGATTGTTCTGTAAAACCAGTTCTCTAATAAAGAAAAAAAAATGGCACTTCCATGTCTCTTATAATCAGCCCAGCCCTTGCAAAATAGTTAGAAGCATGGATATTGGTGTCAGACAAACATTAGCTGAAGTTTTGCTTCTGCATGTATTGTATGTGGACTAAGAGGACATTATAGAACCTCTCTGAGCTCACTTTATCATCTGAAAAAGACAATCATTATAAAGCAAAATTCTCTTATTTAAAGGACAAGCAATGCTGGTTAGATAAGACTGCTGTTGTTTGTTTAATATATACTTATCACCCATCTTTGGCTTTTGTGGATTGCTGTGAAAAAGGAACTGATTTTATTCTGTGTGTAGATATACTATGAGGAATGTTGTATCACTTTCAATGTCTCCAAGCACTTAGTAAGAAGTGGGCTACCAAAATCAAGGTCAAAATTTACGCAGCATTGCTGAAATTGATGGCCTTACCCAGGGGCCTCTTTTCAAAATCTCACTCAATCATCTTAGGCTCAAGTGCCCAAGGTCCTCCAGAAGGCTGTCAGGACAAAATCCTTCAAACCTCTCTTTCAGGCTTTACTGGTCACTGCTAGTAACAATTGGGCAAGTCTGTTTGGTCATCCTTCATATGCTAAACTCTCCACTCTATGGCATCTTCTTACTTGTCCAACTGCCAGCTCCTTCCATTTTTACAAGTATTTTCACTCCTTTTCCATACTGATCAACCTCCCTACTCCAAAACATCCTTATTCCAATTTACAAATGCTACTTTAACTTCCTTAACTACAACCTGGATGTTTCCTGCATGAGAACACTGCTTCTCCTGTGGCACTGTTAAGTCAAGGATTTTTTACTCTCCTATGATGCATGTATCTCACTGCCCTTCTTACTCCCTAATACTACTTACATCCTCCCATTTATTTTTTCCTTTGTAAATAAACTCCTGCTACTTTGAGTCTTACCTTTTGTAGTTCTTGACTCATTTGTCAAGAACTGTGATGGGTCTGAGATTAGGCAAAAGCCTGCCTCATTTTCCTGGACATTGGCACAGTACATGAGATTCATGAGTCAGAGACAAAGGGCTTTATTTTTACAGCAAAAGTAATAAAGTAATTTTCTTGGACTGGTTCCCCACTTCCTAGGGTTTGAAAGAAAGTATACTAGTGATACAGTAGTCTGTACTACAGGAGAGCAACTTTGATCTTAGGGAAGCTGGTCTTTCATACTCGACAATAAACACACCTGCCCCTTGCTCTAAAGGGAGGCAAAACCTCTTTCTTCCAAGGTGATTTGCTATACAAATATCCTTGGAAAGATAGCCTGGAAAAAAAGGAAGTGTCTGTGCTCACAAGATGTGCAGAAATGTGAAAAATCCATGAAGAATTATTTTCCAGCAGTATTTAAGTTTCTCATTATAATACCAATCTCAGGATTTGGCAACCAGGTTTTCTTTTCTACCCACACTCACTCTGACCTGGACAGTCATTCCAATGGCATTAATTATCATTTGCTGACCAATTTATACTTTGTACCTCCAATCCAGACTTGAGTTCTAAAACTGCACACTGAATTTCCTTAAGCTCTCTTGTTGGATGTCTTCTTGTCATATTGAACAAAATACATTTAAAATTAAATAAACTATGACCCTCCCCAACACCAAAATCTTTCCCATTAAAAAAAAAAAGACAAATCCTGTGCCAGATATATTGTTTGCCTTGGCTATCCCCATTTCCACTCTCTACTCTTCTCTATGCTCACTTTGATGGAAAGAATCAATGAGTTCTCTTCTCTTCTGCCTTCCAGTTAGTGCTGCCAATGTGAGTCTCAGGAAGATCACTGAAGAACAGGATGATTGTTTGGTTTGGTTATTTTTTTTAAAGATTATTTATTTATTTCTATACCCCACCCTACCCCACCCCTGTTGCTTGCATTAGCTGTCTGCTCTCTGTTCATCTCTTTTTTGTAGGCACTGGAAACCGAACCCAGAACCTCTCAGGTGGGGGAGGCACCTAATAATTTGAGCCACCTCCACTCCCTGCTTGTCTATCATTCTTCCTGTCACTTTCGCTGCATCATCTCGTTGCATCAACTCGCTGTGTCAGCCCATTGTCTTGCTGTTTTGCTTGTCTTCTTTAGAAGGCACTGGGAACCGCCCAGCTGCTTGAGCCACATCCACTTCCCTTGGTCTGGTTATTATTGGTCTGGCTCCCTTATTGTCAGATAGCCTCTGCTTAGAACTGTTCACCCAGGTTTCTGATAACTACTCCCTCTGCTTACCCTTTCAGACTAGGAGTGCTAATGTGTCCCTATGTTACTAGCCCAAAGGTACTGCACTATCCCTCACTCCCTTCCTTAATTCTTGCTTAGACTTTCATGCATCATCTCTTTATCAAACTCTCTTTAAATCAACCCATGTGGATGAGCTGTTTCCTCCTTGGATTCTAAAAGATGAATCTGTATCAGCCAGAAATGAGTGTATCATGACTGTTGTCATCTCCCACATCCAACCCATGATCAAATTGCAGACATTCTTTTTTTTTTAACAAATCAATTTTATTGATACATATCTATAAACATACAGTTCATTCAAAGAATATAATCAATCGTATTTGCTATAATCACTTAGTTGTATGTTTATCACCAGAGACCCTAATTACTAGATATCTCTCAAATTTGTCTCCTCCCTCCATCTTCACAGCCATTGCCCCACTCCAAATCATCACCATTTCTCACCTGGACTGTTGCACAGGCTCCTGATGGGAGTCACAATATCTATTGTGGCACTCCTTCAGAAGACATTTTAAAACTGTAAGCCAGAGCAGGTCACCCCCCCGATTATAACTCCTTACCACAGTTCTTCACCGCACTTAAGTTAAAGTACAGAATATTGACATGGTGACAAGGTCCAGCATGATTTGATTTCGTCAAGTCACATCTTTGGACCCACTTTCCTCTCTCATTATATTCTACTCACTCACCTTTTTTGTTGACTTACAAACACTGAGAATTTTCCCAATTCATTCTTCTTCTACTAGGAACACTCCCAGGTCTCCTCTCTTTGTGATACTCTCTGGCTAACATCTACTCTCAAGTTTTAGTTAAAATATTATTTAATCACAGATCCCCAAAGTTTTGTCTCTCTGCACAGTCTACCTGGCTTAGTCCTAGCTTAGCACTTGGCTGGCTATTCAATGATAGAGTAAATGAAATGAATATAACATGGTCCGTGATAAAGTCAAGCAGACAGGCAGGCAGGAAGGCTAGGAAAAAGGAAGGATGGAAGGAAGGAAGGAAGGAAGGAAGGAAGGAAGGAAGGAAGGAAGGAAGGAAGGAAGGAAGGAAGGAAGGGAGGGAGGGAGGGAGGGAGGGAGGGAGGGAGGGAGGGAGGGAGGGAGGTGATATGAATCAAGTATAAGTGAAAATAAAAGTCAAGGAAATATATCATTTAAGAAAGAAATACCTGATACATATGATAAACTATGAATTTAGAGATGGAGACAATAAACTGGCATAGCCAATTAATTTGAGTGGCTGAGACTGCAGGCAATATCTCTATTTAGGGGATATTAAAAAAAATCCAGGCATGTGATGATAATTACTTGGACTATAGTGGTACCAGTGAAGATTTTCTGCTCCCCACAGGGTCTAGCATAATAAATAGTTGATTGATGAGAAAGTTTTTTTTCTAACCATTTTTTATTTCTTTCTCTCCCTTTTCCCCTCCTACACCATTGTCTGCTCTCTGTGTCCATTCACTTTGTGTTCTTCTGTGCCTGCTTGCATTTCTGTCAGGCAGCAATGGGAATCTGTGTTTCTTTATGTTGTGTCATCTTTCTTCATCAGCTCTCCATGTGTGAGGCGCCATTCCTGGGCAGGTTGCACTTTTTGCATGGGCAGCTCTCCTTGAGGGATGTACTCCTTGCACATGGGGCACCGCTATGCAGGGGGAGCCCTGCATGACATAGCACTCCTTTGCGTGTGGCAGCACTGCACATGGGCCAGCTCACCACATGGGCCAGGAGGCCCTGGGTATTAATCCCTGGACCTCTTATGTGGTAGGCGGAACCTCTATCCGTTGAGCCACATCCGCTTCCCGAGAAATTTTTTTCAAAGGATTGATAGGTCTTGGTGACACAATGGATATGGGAGAGAAATTTATAAAGGAAGGAAGGGAGAAAGGGAAAATGTTAACACATTTTAAAGCCTACTAATTGAAGGCATCATATTTGGGAATTTAAAGTATTTAATTACTTTAATTCTTACAAAAGTCACACATACTTTTAAAAAGGAAATAAAGGCTCAAATTATAAGATGTGGGTTTTGCATATATATATTACAAATTATGGTTCTGCTGCCTAGCTGTATGAGTAGATGAGTTCCTTACATACCAGGGTTGTTATAGAAATAAAATATCTTAAAATAGTATGATTTGGACTTTATTTCTCCTATGTCCAATGAAGCAGTGAAGTGAATTGAAGTGGTCCTAGAAACTCAGGCAAATAACTATAAAAACTGAATAAAAACTAAAAGACCTGAAGTCAGAGTACAGAGTCTCAAGTCAGCAGAGCAACTAATGATATTCCACTGGTCTCTTAGGCTCTATTCACTTCTTAAAATGTCTTCATTTCTGCTCCTCAGCCTAAATCATTTCAGCTGTCATGTCTTCAAGTTCACTGATTCTTTCTTCTCTCAGGGCCCATCTGCTTGTGAAACCTAGGGAATTTTTCATTTCCATTATTTTGGTCTTCAACTCTGACATTTCTATTGGGTCCTTTTTAAAATTTTTCTTTATTGAAATTCTCATATTGCTCATTCATTATTTTACTAATATTCTTTGGGTTTTCCTTTATCTCCCAGAGCATATTAAGGATTTTTTTTAAAGACTTTGTCTGATACATCCAAAGTCCAGTTCTTTTTGTTGGATTTTTATCTTGTTCCTTTGGTAGGCCATCATTTTCTGTTTGTCTTGTAATCTTTTGTTGCACATGGTACATTTTAGTATTTTAAAGAGTTAACTCTGAGACTTTGTCCCTGAGCTGTTTCTTAAATTTCTATCTAGCTAGTAATATGACAGAGATCTCCTTGAGTGCCAGGAGCTAAGAAAACAAACAAACAAATGCCCAAAACACCTTTTACAGTCTTTGCAAATTGGCTCTACATTGGTTGGTGCTCTTCTTCAGAGTACAGCTCTTCTATGAAGAAGATCAGCCTAAGACAAATGTGAAGTTCAAGGTCTACTGTTTTATTCTGAGCCTGAAACTGGTCCTGGGCTTATTCTTGCTCATAGCTTTAGGAATTCCCCCATTTATAGGAATTTGAATGTCCCCTCTATTCCCTATGATATAGACTTTCTCCCCATTCCAGACACTCTATTATATGACTTAAACAACCCTTTGCCTCAAGCTGCTTTGACATAATTGTTTCTTGTACTGCTTTAGCTGTCTGCAAACTGTTTTTGCTTGCAATTCTCAGAGGGTGAGTTAGAAATGAGTTTCCTAGTTCAGTCTTTCAGGCTGCCACTCTATAGATTGGCACCAAATACAGGCACTGTAGCATGTGCATACAGGTTACTCTGCCACCTCTGGAACAGAGACACAGACCCACAATGGTAGCAGTTTGGCTCCACAAAACACTAGGGACAGGGTATGGATGGGCCAGCAAGGGCACCATAAGCTTCCCCTACCATTTTTTAAAGCTTAGTTTTCTTGATTTGCATTCACACAGTGACTGCAACCCTTTATCTGTTTCCCAGTGCTCTGAGGAAGATGGCTCTCTCTGTTTGCTAATTGTTCTAAGATTCTGTGAGGGAACAGCACCTTGGAACATCTTATGCCACCATACTGGTTGATTAGAACTCTTCCAAAATGTGAATATTCTGCATACAGTGAAATGCTTGATCATAAGTGACCCATTCAATCACTTTTGACACATACATACGAATACACAGATTTTCATCACCCCAGAAAGTTTCCCTTGCTCCTTCATAGTCAACCCTTCTTTCCCCACTAAGAAGCAACCAAGGGTGGCCACAGGTTAGTTTTGCCTATTATAGAATTTTGTACAGATAGGATTGCACATTATGTACTTTTACTCAGAGTAATAGTTTCTTCATTCATCCATACTGTTGCATGTATCAACAGTTCATTCCTTTTACATTGCTAAATAGTACTCCCCTGAATGGAAGCACCATACTTTGATTATCCATTCTCCTTTTGATGGATATTTTGACTAGTTCCAATTTGGGGCTTATCAAGAACTATGAAGGGTCAGAGGTTTTACCCTATTTTCAGGCTAACAGCTTAGCCTGCTAGTTTTAGGGATGTTGGCAGAAGAAGTGAGACTACTAGGTCAAAGCCAGTTTCAGCAAGCAGAAAAATCATTGTATTTGTACTGGAACCCCTTGTCCTCAAAGCCCACAGAGAAGTTGCATATATGGAAGTTGCATATACAGTGAGTTTGTGTAATAGCTGATAAACTCCGAAACTAGGCAATATGAATCTTTTGTAGACTGAAAGCAAATCTGCCTGATCTTTGCTCCAGAGGGGGATATCGTGTTTATTATACTGGCCACTAAAGAAACTTGCCCTCTTTTCCATAGGGAGGCACTAGCAATTTGCTATAAAAACATCTTAAAAAGACATTCAGTGCTTCTGCTCATAACATAAGCAGAAATAGAAAAGACTCACTGAAGACTGTCATCCTAATGAGGCTATTATGAATAAAGCTACTCTGAAAGTCCCTGTACAGGGCTTTTTATGGACATATATTTTCATTTTTCTTGGGGAAACAGTAGTGTTGGTGAGTTACAGACTCATGCATGTTTAACTTCTAAAAAAGTTGTCAGTTTTCCAATGGGGTTATACCATTTCATTTTCCTAACAGCACAATGTATAGAAGCATCATCCCTCCACATCTTCCTCAACATCTTTTTTTTTTTTTCACTTTATAGTATCTCATTGTGGTTCTAATTTACACTTCTCTGAATTATTTCATTGCACATTTTTTCATTTGCCTGTTGGCCATTTGTATCACATCTAATACCATCCTTTGCTAAGCATCTTAGGAGCCCAGCATCCCACGTTATGCAAATTATCTGCTAGAGGAGCACAATAGTAAAAGAAACCACAAGGGTTGAATCATGGTCATAAATTACATGATTTTCAAGTTAATATATAGGCTGTAGCCATAAAAGTATACTTTACAAGACCACAGTTACCTCCAATTTCTAAACGGTAGTTAATTCATTGTCATTTAAGAAATCTTTCAAGGAGCCTGTTAGAGCATAAGGTCTCCTTCTATGGTATCCAAATGAATTAAGAGAAGAAACTTTTAAGATGCTTAAATCATATTCCCCTAAGGGTTTAAACATTTCCTAGGGAAAAGATAGGTACTGTCTGTGTTTTGCTTTTTAAAGCTGTCATTGACCCTTTCATGCCAGGAGGGCGCCACTTCCATGAATCAAATCTCAGCCGTCAAATGCTAGCCCAACGACTGTGGACAAGCCACTTACCTAAACTCTCAGGACTTAGTATTTACAATCTACTAAAGAGGAAGAAAAACTATCAGTTCTCCCAACTATGTTGAGTTACAGAGATAAATCAAATGACCCCAGGGATAGTAAAACAATTTCAAGACTCTAAAGTATCTCACAAAAAGTTTTTATTTCTTTTTATCAGTATATAAACATATGAAAAAATTGTCAATCTTACAAGGTTTCCAAGAAATACAATTTAAAACAGAGGTAACACAACACATGTTATATTAATAAGTTTGCAAGTGACTGGATAAAATAATAAAACTTCTCAGGAATCAATTTGTCAACAAATTTCAATTGTCCAAAAATGTTATACTCTTTGAATAAATAATGATAAAAATAGGTACTATTTATTTTCCTATCATTTATGGAATGCTTGCTATGTGTGAATCATTGTTCTAAATGTTTTCAAGTATTAACTCATTTGGTGATGCTCCTTAAAGCACAAAACAAAACATGTTTAAAAAACTATCAGGTAATTACTATTAACATCTCTATTTTGTGAATAAAAAAATAAGCACAGAGAAGCAAAAGCTTCCACACTAGACTTCATAGCTAGTATGGGCAGAAAAGGAAATTGACTTAGGGTGACTAGATTTCTTTACCATTCTATTTAATGAACTACTGAAAATTCATGCAAAGGAAGTAATCCAAAAGAAGGAAACATCAAGAAATATTAAGATATGTCCTAACATGTCTTATACATACCTGCAAACTTTGGGTGAAATATAAGTAACAATTCAGCAAAATAAGGCATCTCAAATCACTGCATTATTAACATTTAAAATAGTTAAGAAAACTAACGCTAGGCAAAATGTTTAGGATCTATAAATTAAAACATTTAAAAAATAAAAATAAAAAAGATCTGAATTTCTTATCACCATGCTAGTTTATAGGATTGCAAGAATTTGTGATTCTGCCCAGAGCAGCATTATGTTTTTAGAAGGGCTATAAAGTGATAATACAAAATCTCCTTCCTATGAATGACAAGACCAAGATCTCAAATCTCACTGGTATCATAAGAAATTAATTTTTCCACAAGTGCCAGGGAATAGCACCAATCCAAGCAGACATAATTCACTTTATTTAGCAAAACACATGGAATTACAATAAGAAGTAAATTAAAAACAAGGTGATCCATCAAATTCACTGTCCCAGGAGAAAAAGGAAAGTCTTAATGGAGTGTATTTGGCAATTTATTGCACATGCAAGCTTCCTTCACCAGAGAAGTGAAATCTCTCAAGGGCAGTCATTTTTTTTTTTTTTTTTGCTTTCGCTATGTTCTTTCCCTACTCTTAGTACTAAAGGAAACCAGTAGTTGGCCAACAGTCTCATGCTCCCTCAGTGGACCAACTCAGTAGTTAACAAGCCAATAGCACAGAGCTCCTCCCAGAAAACCATGTTCAAGGCAGATGTCTTCAAGCCAGAAGCCTGTAGGCACAAATGCCATGCTGTTCCTTTTCTTAGGTGCCATGGTGGTGGCTGGTGCTGAATTCTGAATGTTCGGGACACAGCCCTCCACCATTTTTGCCATGAAGTGCCTCTACCTGGAAGACACCTTGGAAGAGGAAAAGTAAATAGCAACATAAGGCTTTCAAATCAGACAGTGTCTAGTTTGCCTGAGTTGCTATGACAAATACCCCACAATGGGCTAGTTTCCACAAGAATTTATGGTCTATGGTTTCAGAGGCTAGAAGTCCAAAATCAAGATGTTGACAAGGTCTTGCTCCTGGAGTCAGGAGCATTCTGGTGATGGCCTTCCTCTGTCATTGTCACAGGACCATCTCTCTTTCTTTGTGGCTGCTCCTCTGGTTTTTGCTGACTTCTGGCTGCTGCTTCTGGTTTCTGACTTCTACTAACTGTGTCCAAATCTCCTCTCTCTATAAGGCCTCCAACCATTTAGATTAAGGCACACCCATAATTTGGCCATATTTGAGTAGGATCTTAGAAGATCCTATACACAAATGAGTCCACACCTTAACTAATAATCACATTTACAAAGGTCCTATTGAGGAATTGGTTTATATCCATAGGAACACAGAATAAGACATAAACATAGCTTTTAAGGGGGGGACATGATTCAATCCCTAACACTTGGGTTTAGATTCTAGATCTGCCACTTTCTGAGTGACCACGAGCACATGGGGCAGTTAAACTCCCTTGCCTTAGCTGCCACTTCATGCTGTGTGACCTTGGGCAAGTTGGTGTGCCACCCTTTTCTCCCATTCCTTCATTTATAAAACAATGAAAATAACTATCTCAGCATATCATCACAAATAGAGGCAAATGCCTTTTGGAAGCAGATAGCAAAAACCCTGAACTAGATCATGGTGGGAGCTTCAGTGGAGGCTTCTGTAAGAGGAATTGAGACATAAAAGAAAGTGTGTTTTATTTTTCTCAACTAAAAAAATAAATGAGGATAAAAATGGAATTATTACCCACTCTGACAGTCAGTATCATCTATGTAAATTTCTGAAGATTGTGGATAGGACTGAGTAAGGGTTCAATAACTATTACTTATTGTAACTATTTCTTAAAGGATGCTCAAAATTATAGTCTTAAAAGTATAACTTACAAAAAGCCAACATTTTAAGTTTTTTAGATTTTCATTCACCTACTTGTTTGTAGGATGAGGCACTGTCATTTAAGAAAATACATTAACAAGCATTGGTTACTTTCTTTTTATTATAGCTTTAGCCCTGGATCTAATTTCTTTTTCACACAATATAAAATACAGCAATTCTTCAGCTATGAGAATAACAATAAGCAGTGGAGGGCAGGGTGAGTCAAAGCTGCGAGGCTGATGTGTTCCCCAGTCCTCTGTTACTGTGATTTATTTTTTTAAAGAAGGAATGGCTAACATATTACAAAGAGTTGATTAAATTTTCACATTTCTTTTTATAATGGAACACTTGTCAACACAAAATAAATGGAGATCTTGTGATTTTCTTAATGTGTCTTGTAGAAAACATAGCGGGTTTGTGAAATACTTATCATGTGTAGCCCAGTAACCCCCAATTCAGTTAATTTGCCTAAATGATACTCCAAATGAAACGTGACACTTCAATGCTTCTACGTTTAGCAAGATGGGACCTCCAAGAAAACATAGGCTTGTGTCCCTCTTTTCTTTCCCTCTCTCTCCTTCATCAATTACTATGAAATATTTTATAGGAAGGCTTTTTGTTTT
Source organism: Dasypus novemcinctus (assembly GCF_030445035.2). NCBI lineage: Eukaryota > Metazoa > Chordata > Mammalia > Cingulata > Dasypodidae > Dasypus > Dasypus novemcinctus. The sequence goes on along the minus strand of NC_080698.1, from coordinate 45,311,838 downwards.
AAGCATGGAAAGTCAAATTAATGCATTCAGGAATCTTTGAGGAGCTAAATAGTGGATCAGGAGTACGAGAGGGAATCCCATTCCAGGGACCCCGGAGAACATGCTAAAAACTGGAGTCTTCTTCCCACGAGCAATCCATGGCCAATGAAATGTCTTCAATATTGGAGATGACAGGATTAGTTTTGACCACTAAAAACAGAATTAATTTAGATTTTGAACATGTCTTGATATTCAATACCACTTCTTCTGTAAACTCAAAACTTCTCCAAGGAATGAGAGAATCTATTGAAATATAGTCTGGGTTAGAAGCGAGATTAATATAGTCACATTAATGACCAGGCTGTAAGACATTAGAAGTCTGACAACTATTTGCCCTAATGATTTCCATACACTTGAATTCACAGAAAGGGAACTGATTCAGTTTGACTTTTGGCATAGGTGTTTTGTTTTTTATTTTTAAAAACTCTGAAAGATACTATTTTCTTTTACACACTTGCCTAAAATTTTTGTGACAACTGCATTTTTTCCAATGTAAAAGCAATAACATCTTGTAATTCAACATTTTCCTTCCACAATAAATTTCCCACTTCTGCCACTATATCAGATCACCGTGGTAGATCAATTTATAGCTGCTGTTCCAATACTGATATACTTTCACTCAAGGTATTATTTTGTACCAGTTCTGTTTCTCGCTATTTCAGTCTCTACTATCTGCCTCAACAACACTGCAAGTTGGTGTCTGTCCCACCTTAAAAGGACAGGGTGTCCCAAAGAGATGAAATATATTCGAGCATAATTTTATAATTATAAACACAATTTCCTTCCATATACTTGTGATGCAATTGAGTCAAGGAGTTTGAATTCCATTTTTTTCTATTTGTAAAAGGTATTGTTTTCTCATCAACATAATAAAATTTGAATACCAACTGGAAAATACTGTCATGTTTTGTGTTCAGTAAAGGAAAAAAGAAATGAGGTCAACTTGCTTCTCCACCGCAGCTGTCTGTGAGGACCCACAGGGATCAATCCAGGATCATTATCAAAAATGTTCTATAAAGAGTCCTTATGTGCCTGGGTCTTGCAAAGTGAGTGCATTGCCATATAAACAGCACACTGGAGTTACTCTCAAATGAGAAAGTGACTCTTTGTATTCGGTTCATTAGACTATTGGAAGGCAGCTAGCCATCAAAGAAGAAAGAGCGTAAAATGGACTCATTTTCCATTTGGCTGATATTAATACATCTGAGCAACGGTCTCATCAGCACAATGGTGATCATAACCCTTTACAAACTGACAGGAATTTTGTTATGCGTCCAGCTGACTGCTTATTCCTGGAATAATTCTTTACTGCTCTTTTCAAGCTCGGAATCTAATTTGTTTCTTTCACAGCATTAATTGTTACTTGAAATTATTTTATATCAGTTTTTAGCTTTCTGTCTGCCTCCAACATTGGAGCGTAAGTTCCCTGAGAGCAAAGGCCTTGCCTCAGTTTCTTTGCTTAGCCCAGGCCTTGGTCTAGTGCACCTAGCTGCTAAATACAATTTTTTTTTCTTTTTTATTGAATACATGAATGAGAGTATGTAGGAGAAAATGAAAGTATGCCATTAGTTCGGGGGATTAGTATCTTTTCCTTATTAGCACCCAGCTCTTAAATAAGTCAAGGAATTTCTTCAAGGTTCAAGTGTTTGTTTTTTGTTTTTTATTTGTTTTTTATAATCTGTAAACAGTAGGCAACACCTGTTGTGTCCATCTCACAAGGTAGATGAGAGATCAAATAGAATGATACAAACACATAAAAGTGCATTGTTGGGGAGCAGATATAACTTGGTGGTTCCCATGTACAAGGTCCTGGGTATAATCCCCACGCATCCTTTTAAAAAAAAGTGCATTGATATGCATGTAGCAGTATTCGATGCAAAGAAAGTTCAGGTTTAAGACAAAAGAAGAACGGGGCTAAGATATGAAGAGAAAGGAAGAACAGTCAATTTGAGGGAGAAGGGATATTTTTAATTTTTATCTTTTTTACCATGGCCAGAGGTAGGATCAATCATGGTCTTTTCCAGGAACCACCAACCACCACGACCACCACCACAATGACAGCAACTAAACCACTGATCATTCACTATTTCCACCATGCCCTGTTCTATTAAATTCTTGCAAACCTCTTGTGAAAGAGATTTTTTTTTTCAAAAAACCTCTTATGGTAGAAACTCCTCCTAAGGAAGGTTACATTCCATTCTAACTTGCTTGCTAATATGTGATAAGTCATTCAATAGCTCTTTTTCATACTTACTAAAATGGCGCCAAGCATATAATTCATAATACTGATATTGCTTACAACAGGCCTTCTGTTTTCAAGGACTTTTTCCAAGAAACTTCATATGTATTAATTATCAGAGTTCAGGAATTCTTTATTATCTATATTTCTCTTTGGAAGAGATACTATGGTTATCTCCATTTTGCAAATGAGGAAATGAGGGTGCAAAAATTGAGGCAACTTGCTGCCGTTGGTTGAATTATGCATCCCAATGAAAGATAAGTTCTTAACCTGAATCTGCATTCCTGTGGCTGAATGAAACCTTTTGTAAATAGGAAATTTTGAAGATATTTTAGTTAAGATGTGGCCAACTGAATCAGTGTGTGCCTTAATCCATGCTGCTGGAGGTCTTATAAAGAGAAGAAACTGGAAGCTATTGTTCAGAGAAGGCCAACCTAGAAAGACATTGGATGTCCACAGAAACCTGAAGAGTAGACCCAAAGAGAGGGAGATCACCATGTGTTATGAGGCAGAGATGCAGACCAAGAATTCTCAAGGACTGCAGCAAGCCAGGGCCAAAAGGCTACAGACTCTGGGAGAAAGCATGGCTTTGCTGACATGGACTTTTTGGATTTCTAGCCTTGCAAACTGTGAGCCAATAAATTCCTGCCCATGATGGCACTGTAAGTGAAAGAGCTGGGATTCAAACCCAGGAAAGATTTCTCTTTCATAAGTAAAGATTTAACTGAAGATTTCTTTCATAAATAAATTAGTGTGACTGAGGCAGATGGCCTGGCTACTGTGTTTCTACACACTAGAGACTATGTTGGAAGTCAGCACAGACCTGTCTTTGCCCAGGAAATTACACGCAAATGCTACTTGAGGATGAGAATGATGATCCAATGGTATTGGAAAGAGTGAGGCAAAGTTAGAAAGCACACTAGCAAGTTTTTATATGGGCATATATATATATGGTAGATACTTAGCTTGTGAGCACATTTTTATTTTCTAGAAAAATGAATACGACATTACACACACTATAAAAACTAAAATGCATTTAGTATCCATATTTCTCTTTGGACGAGGCAAAAAAAAACTTTCATTACTAGAAACCCCTCTAAAGAAGGCTACGTTCGTTTCTAACCCGCTTGATGATACTTGATAAGTCATTCAACAGTTCTTTCTTATACCTACTAAAATGACTCTAAGCATCCAATTTATAATACTTACATTGCTTATAAGAGGCACTTTGTTTACAAGGATTGTTGCTGAGAAGACACACATGCTTTAATTCCCCTTATTCATAAATTCCTTCCCATTAACTGCCTAACCTGACAGACTTTCCAAATAAGGAAAGGACATAACTCCCAACTTTAAAGCCTTTGGCTGTTAGAGTTATTAAGAAAGAAATGGCACACAATTCACATAATTATGGCTTCTAGCATTTATGGAAACAGTTTTGCCTGGAGACCTCTGAAGTTTCAACTTTGCATTTGTGCTATGTGGCAAGAGGAATTGAAAGAACATGGCCTGAATTAAAATGGTGTGTGGTGTAGACGTGTAGCTTTGTACGGATGATGGCAGAAGGAAGAATTCATTTACTGCAGGGTATATATGTTTATATACTTTAAAAGGTTTTAGTCATCTCCCAACTTGGGCATGTGGGAGAGACTTTGGAAAATGAGGTTTATGAGCTTAGTGCCATTTAGTAGACAAGAGCCTGGCCTGTAACCTATGACCCTTCTACTTTGCTTGTGCTAATATAGTAAAGTACATTATTGTCCTAATATATTGATGCTACATTAATAAATGTACCTTTCATTTACAAGTTTTCTTTTTACCTTGTGGGTCTGTCTCTCAGCTACAGAACTTTTCCTCACTGATTTTGATAGGGTTTGTTATAGCAGAACACTGGAGAACAGCAGAAAATAAAGGAGCGGCTTCCAACTTAATAAAGCCAGTGTACATCCCTGCCCCAACCAAGATTGTGTGGTGAGAAGTTTCAGGGCTCTGTCTCCCCACAGAAATGTTGAACAACCAAAGAGAATTGTCAGAAACATCATTCTCAAAGCTCCAGAAAATAGTTAGATTACAGAAGCAGGGTGAATACTGCATTAAAAAAAATAGACAACGTATAAGCAGTAGGATCTTGCACCTATACTTTGGCATAAAACTATTCTCTAAATTCTTTGTATGGATAAGCCCTAAAGGAGAACACTTGCACAGGTCAATTTGCCAAAACTTGGAAACACGTTCCTTCTTTGCTGTTGTTTTCATTCATTAGCTCTTGGCATTCAAGGAAAACTCTGTTATAATAATATCTATATACAAGTTTACAGAACAGTTGACTAAGACCAAATTCCAATGATAAAATATTAAAATATCAAAGTTTCCAAGTTTCAGGGAGCAGATGTTACTCAAGTAGTTGGATGCTGGCCTCCCACATAGGAGGTCTCAGATTTGGATCCTACTATCTCCTAAAGAAGGTGAGCTGATACAATGAGCAGATGCAACAAGCAGACAGCAGGTGTGGCTCAAGCAATTGGGCACTCGCCTCCTACAAGGGTGGTCCCAGGCTTGGTTCCTGGTGCTTCCTAAAAAGGCAAGCAGACAAAGCGAGCAGTGACCGCCAGCAGACAGAAGAGGGAGTCATCTGGGGCATTCCAGATTTCAACAAAAGAATACAAAGCACACAAAGAAATAGTAATCTATGCCCGAGAAAAAAGAGAAGACTAACGCCATACAAACCATCAATGAAGAGGAACAGACCTAGGATATATCAGACTAAGATCTTAAAAAATGGCCCTAAATATGCTCAAAAAGCTAAAGAAAAACACAAAGAACTAAAGCAAACCAGAAAAATGATACATGAGCACAAAAAGAATATTAGTTTGATAAAAATCATGAAAATGAATCAAACAGAGCTGAAGACCACAGTAACAAAGAGGAAACTTTTCTTGGAAGGGTCAAAAAGCACACTGGAGGTGACAGAAGAAAGAATGAGTAAACTTGAAGTCAAGATGTTTGAAATAATCCAGTCTGAGGAACAGAAAGAATAATAAAAAAAGTCAACAGAGCTTGAAGAATATGTGGGATACATAAAAGCATACCAATATATATAATTTGGGAATCCCAGAAGGAGAAGAAAGAGAGAAGGAAGCAGAAAGAGATAAATTATAGCTAAAAACATTCTAAATTTAATGAAAGACATTAATATACATATGCAAGATCCCCAACCATCTCCAAACTGGATAAACACACATAGACTCACATCAAGAACATATCATAATCAAATTATTGAATGCTAATGAAAAAAAAAAGGGGATTATGAACACTGTTAAAAGAGAAGCATCATGTCACATACAAGGTAGCCTGAGTAAGACAGTGCCCATTTCTCATCAGCAACCATGGATGAAAAAAGGCAGTGAGATGAAATAAAGTGCTGAAAGCAAAATATTGCCAACCAAGAATTCTGTATCTGGATAAAATATCTTTCAAAAATGAGGAGAGGGAAGAGACATTCCCAGATAAACAAAATCTGAGGTACTTCATCACCACTAGACCAGCTTGTAACAGTCTGATTTTATGAATTCCAAAAAAGATATTTGATGATGTTTGTAAACTGATCTGTTCTCCTGGGTGTGGTGCCCTTTGATTGTATTAGATTCTGCTGAGAAGTCTTTGATTATATTATGTTAAGATTAGGGCTTTTATTCAACTATGTCATTAATGTAACTCAGTTTGAGTCTCTGCCCCCTTTGTGGGCTATATGAATGGACACTCAATCAAGGGGACATACAGAAGAAGATACACAGGAAGAGAGAGCTCCATAGATACCAGAGGAAGAGAGCTCCATAGTCACAGAAGAGGAAACATTGGTCATGCAGTCCTGGGAAGAGATGAGCCATTTGCCTGCTAGTTTGCAGCTGAAGAGAACAAAGCAGCTGAGCCCTATGCCAGCCTACAGCTGAGACTAGAAGAAGCTAGGCCCACAGTGGCTCAAGAAGAAAGGGGAAAGCTGAACCCTTGCAGTCTATCACCCACCATCTTGCTTCCACACATGGCAACCGACTTTGGGTGAGAAAGTACCTCTTATGGTACCTTGAGTTGGTCTCTTTAGGGCCTTGTAACTGTAAACTCTTATCCCAAATAAATACCCTTTATCAAAGTCAACAGAGTTCTGATACTTTGCATCAGTACCTCTTTGGCTGACTAATACACAGCTCTACAAGAAATGCTACAGTATTAAATTACTACCCATTCAAGGAGCATGATGTATACAACCTACACTCAAATATTCAGTAAATGGATTGTCAGATAGAGAGATAGATGGCTAGATAGACTGAAACACAGATGGATAGAATGATAAAAAGCAAATTTGACAAAATGTTAACATAGATGGGTCAGGAAATAAGACAGTGTAAGAGGTTGTTGGAGATCTGTGTGGGGTTTGTATTATTTTTGTAACTTTCCTGTAAATTTTAAAGTACTTCAGTATACAACTTTTTTAAGCCAATGTTATGTGACCAATACTGTCTCTGAGCTTCTAATGTTGGAAACTTGAAGTATACATGACATGAAATTGCATGATATATACATAAGAAGTGGAAAGATATTACTGATTCTAAGATAATGTCCTCCACCATCTTCTGGTAGACGTTCAAGAATGGAAGATGAGAAAGGAAAGATTGAGTGGAAGCCTGAAAGTCATACACTCATGTGTGCCCTTGAAAAGACTCCTAGACTCTGTAACCCCCACATTTCACACCCCATGTCACCCCTCTGCTCCAAGATCACAGGAGAGTCATAGAAGTCATCAAATTGAAGCTGAGCCTGAAGAGGCTCTAAGGCAAGAACCAAGAGTCCATGTTGCAGTAACTTTTACCTCTCCATAAGTTAAGAACATGATGAACAAGGCAGGCTCCTGGAGAGGTACTTGTGGACAGGAAGAAGCCATGGATAGAGGTCAAAGGTGCAGAGTAACTGTACCTCACCCATAACTCCAATGTTAAGGTCAACCCCATGGACCAGGTGGATGAGGGACTATACAAAGACTAATTACATTTCTATAAAAAGCGTTTACAGAGATTTTTTTAAGAACAATGAGGACTTCAGATAGAACATTCAGATAATTTTAATTTGGGAAATACTGTGTTATTTGGCATCCCATCCATCTAAATTCTTTCTATTAGCAAACCCACTCAAAGAGATGTTATAAAATGCCTTACTAAATCCATGAATTTATATATTGTACTCTATTGGTGGTGATTGGTGATTCTGTGACATGAAATGTTTATCTTTTTTTTTTTTTTTTTAAGGTACTCAAGGCCAGAGATTGATCCTGGGACCCTGGATTTGGGAAGTAGGCAGTCAACCCCTGAGCCACACTGGTTTCCTTCAGTTGGTTTTTTCTGTTTGTTTGTTTTGCTTGTGCTTTGTTTTTATTTTTTTCAGGAGGCACAGGGAATCAAACCTGGGACCTCCCATGTGGGAGGTGGGAGCTCAAACGCATGAGCCATGTCCATTCCCTACAATTATTAAATGAACAAATGCATGAATGAATAAACATTCCTAATAATCTCTGGCACATATTTCACTGGTCTCCAAAGAGATAGACACAAGCCATTTAGGAGAAAAGTACAGGAAGATTTAAAGGCCAATGACAGAGAAATGTCAACCCACATTATGATATTTAGAGATGTGTCAGAGAATAAAAAATTCAACAAAGCACCCCATTAACACACAACACCATAATGGGTGTTCACACAGATTAAATCATAATTAATCTGTTTCAAACCTCTATTTAAGAAAGTACAAAGGTATAAAAAAGATGCATTTTATATTTGCTTCCCTTCAAAATGATTTCAAAAAATCTTAGCGCAGCAAGGGATTAGACATTACTTATAACATTCTGATATGGATTCCTCAATCAAATTGATTAAATTAGATATTGCATTACAATATCTTTTTAACAATTAAAGGCCACGGCCTCTTCAGGAAAGAATAATAAAATGACATGGGTAACTAATTAGTAGGCTTATAAATTCTTTCTACATATATAGTCTCACCTTACCTGACTTAAATTTACAATCTGTGTCTTGATAGTCTTGTAACCAAATTATGTAGGCTCTAATGGCCCTGGGTCCCAGGTGAGAATGACTTTAGAAATACCTGATTTGCTACTTAAAAGCATTAATTAACGGGTTTTTCTGGCCCTGTAAAGAAAAGGATCTTTACTTATACTATCACCTGTGCGAAGAAAGGTACAAAGAAAAACACATCTTAAGATTTGGCACCTTCCAAAATGTGGCCGTTTACCAGGATGCTCTTTAGCCTCTGCTGTCTTTCCATACTACACGTTGTTTTATAGGCACTCAAGTCAAAATTGAATTTGCTTATTGTATGATTTGAAAGCCCTAGCAATGGGATACAATGACTTGTTATGGGGAAAAGAAGAGAACGATGTCACCAGTTTATTCATCCTCTGTCATCTCAAAGGAAAACACATCTCTGAAAGTCAAATTGTTCCCTCATGGGATGATGGATTTCTAAATGCTGGGTTCTTTCTTTTCAGCAAGGAGGTAACTGATGAATCAGTATTCATAAAGTGACATTTGGCAGAACAGTAATGTTAGTTAGACAAATGTTCTGCATAAGCCATAAGATATGACAGAGTGATAATTTTTATGAGCTGCTGTAGGCAAACACATTCAGATTCTCAGAACCTTGTTCTGAGTTTGAAGAATGGGTTTGGGAGCTAAGATCTTGGGGATACAACTCACCACCTAAAGATATAGATCACTAGGGATAAAATGTTACAAATTTGGGATATGAGGTGTTGGGAAGGTCCAGGGCTCACTGATGCTTGGAAAAATTCTCTGCATTATGGCACTGAACTGCCTTAAGCCCTGAGTTGATACTTCACTGATAGCATAAAGCTAGACTGCTGACCTTCTATAAACTTTCTGATAGCTTGAACAGTGCTGTGTAAAGTGCACCCCAATGAAAAGCTCCTGTCTATACCTATGTGCTCATTCAAATCACTGCCTGTATTTTCCTGTTGAAATTTGATATATACCCTTTGTTTTCCTCAGGACTGACATAATTCTCACAGTCAACAGCATTAAATCCAGAACAGCAGAAACTGTAACCATTACTGAGCTACTACTATGTCACTTGAAATCCTTTCTTTGAAATACATAATTCAATCCCCATGACAACTTTGGATATCAATTTTATTATCCCTATTTAAAAGATGAGGAAAGGCTTTGTGAAGCTAAATATGTTGTGCCAGGTCACACAGCTAGTCAGGTGTAGCCCTAGGACACAAAACCAGATATCTGTCATGTTAAAACTTACAGATTTTTTAAAAAATAAAATTTCATTGAAGTACATCATTGATACATAACATACATAAGTAATAAGTATATAGTAAAAGTTGTGAATTAGGAACACAAACATGCAAATCATCATACAAGACTCTCAGGCATCTCCCCACTACCAACACCTTGCATTGTTGTGAAACATTTGTTACAAACTACGAAAGAGTATCATCAAAATATTACCAATACAATAACTATAGCCCATATCTTATATTTGGTGTATTTTTCTCCCAATCTACCTGATTATTAACACTCTGTATTAGTATTATTAGTTATCATATTTGTTGTGTTAATCACAGTCCAAGATCTTCCACCACTGGATTCCCTGTGTTATACAGTACCATACTTTGTACAATCCATTCGAAGTGTATGATCCATGGCTCTCTTTTCATCACAGAGTTGTGCTATCACTTCAATTTTAGAATATTATCATTACTCCAAAAGAAAAATCCCATACTCCCTTATATCCCCTATTGTTGTCCCTTATAATTTAAATAATATCTTCTTGCTCTTGCTGCAAAATATGATATTACTGATAACTATCATCTGTAAGTTACATTAGTTGTAATTTTCCCGAGTATCACCATATTCCCAGCACTGAACACCTGCAGTTTTAATCACTTTGGTGTAGTGATGTTCCCGATTCCAAGATGGCTTCAATCTCTTTTTCAGTCACTCCTTCATTTGTATACTTTTCATTCTTCTCTTGACCTTAGTGACCCCACAAAAAAGTATAATTCCCAGATGGTACCCCTAAACTACTCATACTGTCACAACCATATACCCCCAAACCTCAACGGTGAACCATTTAGTCTGAGGGTTGTTGGATGGGGGAACATAAGTACAATCTGAAAAAATTCACATCTGACCTTTCTTCCTCAAACTGTAGCTAGCCTGTGGTAAATTGTCCAGAAAGGCTTTCTTTATTTGCATGTATAGCTTGTACAGTTCCCAGGAGAAAATGTAGCTCTATTATGAAGTGCCATATGACATTATTGCCTGTCAAAGGAAGTGTGTATTTTCTGAGAATGTCTGAACCTTTAAAATACACTTAATCAACATCATTTCTTCATAGGAGATGGCAGCCAAGATAACCCATGAGTAGGATACATCACTGCCAGTACCTGGTAGCCATGAATTAAAAGTAAGCCATTGCTTAAGAAGGAAGGAGGAATACTATCTAGTTCTCAAAGTTGCAAGATCCTGGGAATGGGCCTCAAGGAAAGTTTAGTAGCTTTAAAATACTAACAAATGTGGTAGCTTTCTTTGGTGTAGGGTGTTTTTTTGCTCTGCTTTGTTTGCTTTTTGTTTTTTTGAGGTACTGGGGCCAGGGATTGAACCTGGGACCTTGTATGTGAGAAGCAGTTACTCAACTGCTTTAACCACACCTACTCCCCCAAGGTGATTTTTAATGCATATACTTAGTTTATAGGTTGAACAATCACATGGTTGTTGAGATTATTTTCCAGAAAAATACATGTAAACTGAGTGCCAAATAAAATGATGAAATAGTTTCATGTTTATTTCACATTTCTTGAGAAATCTTTTTTCAATAATTACCTTTACTCTCATGACTTTTTACCCTCTTGGGTTAGAACTCATCCTTATACCTTAACCTCAGGAATATGCTCTCTCCTAATAGTATGAGTTTCATTCTTCATCTTCAGAACTTGTCCATCTTATGTCTCATTATCTTGTGGTCTTAGGAGATGATTGATAGAATAATGGAGCTACTTGGAGCTAAGATATAAGCAACTTTCTATGGCTAAGGTATTATACAGTCAGAAAAATATCTGCATTTTAATTTGTGCCTGACCCCTAGGACTAAACAGTATAAAAATTTCTTATTCTTTAGCAGAGGCTGGTCATAGATACATTAGTGAAAGAGGTTGCTTTCTGCAGTCCTGAGATGAAAGCACACACTGTCTCCACACTCCCCTTGAGCTGCAATGCCAGACTCCTCAACTAGCCTTCTCTTGGTTTGCTCCTTCCCAGAAAGCCAAATCATTCTTTCTCAGATTTCAAAATGCAGTTACCAAGGCAACTTCCCCTTATATCAGATACACCCTTAAGCCCCTCAGTGCCTACCCCTGCCACCCATTCTTTTCCCTCTTTAAGACTGCATCTCTCTAGGGGTTCAAAGACCCTCATGAATTCAATGCAGTCTGTCATTTCCCTCCATTACTTCCCCTTTCTCATTCTCTAGCAAACTCAGCATGTCTTTTATCTAGGTTATTTGCTTCCCACTTAAGGCATTCTTAAATGCCAAGAATTTTTACAAAACATTTTAGGAATACTACCAAAGCAAAATACAAACAGTTGCATTTGGAAAAAGAAAAAGTACAAGAGAGAGAAACAAATGTACAACCACTCATATCCAGTAATGGAGAGATCAAAAGATACAGGAATGAAAACAGTGTTTACTTCCATTTGCTATGTTGCATCTTACCACAATGGAAGTGGTGAGGAAGGAAGGAGGGAGAAGAAAAGATACAAATGATTTGGGCCAAAGGCAATTTAGTAAATGTGTTCATAATTTTCACACAAAAAGAACATACTATGAAGGCAAACAGTACTATTTCCATTTTTGAAAGATAGTGTTTGGATAACAAGCTTACTTATTTTTATAAAGTCAAATGCTCAATGACCAGTGCTAAAATGTGACTACAGAAAAGAAACGCTCGTGGTAGAGTATGCAAATGATGGGTCTTGGCCTTAGATAGGAACAACTCTAATTCCCATTAAACAATCCATTTCAGCTTCTAGATACTCTACAGAACAGCAAGGTCCTGAAAGAACTCAGAAAATTTATCAATCATCTAGATACTTCCAATATACACAGATGTCCTTTGTCATCTAGACAAATGACTCTGATATTGATATAGACTGTGAGTTTATACAAGCTTCAAGCTTGCATAGTCTTCTGAAAGTCAATTAAGTGATATCGGCTCTGTGTGAATTCAGGAAGGATGTGGGCGGATGTGGGTGGTATGTATATTCAAGTTTACCTGAGGTGCTAACAACCCCTAGGCCCTAAGAGAGTGAAACCTGATCTAACAAAGAAAGTAACTTTTCCCACTAAAGGCACCTCTTGAACCCCGCTCCTAAATCTTCTGCATAAAAGGGACCTAGAAACCCAGCTGGAGGCTCATTTTTTGGACAGAAGTCTGTTGGACCCCGCCAGTGGTAATAAAGCTTCCTTCTCAGAGAATTCCTGTGTCCCAGCCTTCAATACGTCATCACTGAATCCTCCCAACTTCCACTACATTTCTTCAGGGCTCATCCAGGATTCGCTGCAAAGGCTGGAGGTGGCAAAAGTTGATTACCCTTCTTGGAAGCCTCCATGGAAGCCAGGGAGACCCAGGTGAACCCCAGAGCAGAGAGCCCTGACCCCTTTAATCCAGAAAGAGGTTGTGGACTCTGCTGGATCCCTCGCCCCTCCAGAAGAAACTGGAGGCACCAAAGGGTTTAAAAGGAGACCTTGAGAATGAAACAAAGCTCCACACACCAGACAGGTAATATCTCCGGGGGCATAGTGCAGAGAAAGCCTAACTCTGAAAGTTAGAAGGGGAATATTATCACCTCCTAAAAGAAGACCCTAGTAATCTCAAGGAGAAGGGAGGAATCTCTCTTCTCTAGGTCCAAGGAAGGAAAGGAAAACAGGTGGCTGTGTGTGCATGTGACTGTGGCAACTGAATGAGATGCACAGACAGGCTTCTGTGCAGTGAGAGCGGAGTCCCAATCTGCAATTCCCTGATGACCTCATCTGGTCAAGGGCAGGTTAGGAACCCTCTGGGGCCCTTCATCTGAGTCGGGGGTTCATACTGACCTGCTAAGGCTGAGAGGTGCCATAAGTTCCCATGAGGTACATGGCCAGAGACGGATGAAACAAAAAGCTGAGTGCTGTGCAGCACCAATGCAGGGTAAAAACATGGGGAACACACAAAGTAGGACCCCACTAGGTAGTATGCTAGGCAGTATGCTGAAAAACTTTCCACAGGCATTCCATGGAGATGTATATGGCATAAAGTTTCAGCCAGGCAAGCTTAGAACACTTTATGAATAAGAACGGCTGACTTTCAGCGTGGGCTGGCCCCAGGAGGGCACATTTCACCCCTGGATCATCTGTAAAGTCCACGATGTGGTAACCAGAAAACCAGGGCACCCTGACCAGTTCCCCTACATTGATGCCTGGCAGGACATGGAAGTCAAAGTCTGCCCTGGTTAAGGAAATGTATGACTAAAGAAGCTAGGATTTGCCTGATACTAAAGCCCAGAGATGCTGTCCAAGGAACTAGGCCAAGCAAATGCCTGGTTCTGACCACTCATTCTAGAAGAGCCAGACAAAAATGACCTCCCACCACCATATGTGGTTGCTCCTACTGCTCCAGTGCCAAGGAGTGGGGACAAGCCATCCCTGCCACCATCCTCCCTGAGCAGCACAACCTCATTGCCCCCACAGCCACTCCTGCAGCTGGTTCCACAGCTGCTTTTTCCAAGCAACACAGCCTCGTCACCTCCACAACCACTGTCTCTGCCAACCTTGGCCCCAGGCAGTATAGTACCGACCATCAGTCAGGAAGGAGTCCCCGAAAAATGACAACTCAGACCACAGGGAGCCCCAGGGACAGCTGGAGCAGGGAGAAGGGCCACCCTACAGCTACCTCTCCATGAAGCCTAAGCTCCAATTTATTACAATGCCAATGGCCAGATTCAAGAAGGAAACTGAATGTTCATGTACCAACCCTTCACTACCACTGACGTCTTTAACTGGAAAAGTCACACCCCACCATACTCAGAGAAGTCTCAGGCCATGATGGACCTTTTCCAGGCTACCATACAAACCCACAAACGCACCTGGGCCAACTGTAAACAACTCCTCATGACCTTACTCAACTTCGAGGAGAGAACACAAGTCACACAAAAGGGGCTCTAACCTGGCTTAAAGACCACCCAACAGAGGGAACCCTGGACAGTGACCAATATATCCACACACAGTTCCCAGACAAGGAGCCCCAATGGGATCCCAATGACACAACTGGGCTCTTCTGACTATAACCTTTCCATAGGGGCTTAGTTGAAGGGATCAAGCTGGGAGCCAAATATCAGTAAACATGGCTAAGATCACCCAAGTCCTACAGACTCTAGATGAAAGTCCAGCTCAATTCTGTGAGCAACTGTGCAAGGCATTTTGTGTATACACATTCTTTAACTCGGACGCTCCTGAAAGCCAAACTGGTGAATGCAGCATTTGTTGCCCAATCACAGGCTGACATCCAAAAAAGTTACAGAAGTTAGATGGATTAGCTGGTATGAATATTTCCCAGTTCATGGAGGTAGCCGCCAAGGCTTATGTCAACTGCAATGTAGAAACCAGGAGAGAGGAAGATTGGAAAATGAAAAAGAAAGCAGACCTCGCAGCAGCAATAGTCAAAAGAAGCAACCCCATGTCAAGGAAAGTAAACTGGGACGCCCCAGCCCCAAGGAGGAGGGGCCCACCCTTAGGGTGAAATCAGTGCACGTACTACAAGAAATAAGGGCACTGGAAGCAGGAGAGCCCCAACAGGCCACTTGACCCTGTCATCCCCAAGAAGGTGGCCAAAGCATTAGCCAAGAGAGCAAATGGGGCATTGCAAACTAAACCCCTGGGTCTGTGCAAATTCGGAAGGAAAACGTGCCAATCAGTTCATCAGACTTGTGGGAACAGAGAGCTCTGATGAAGATTATTAGTACAGACCAGGCTTCTATCCTCTCGGCCCCAAGGAGCCTACGGTCAGAATTCAAACTGGGAACCACACCATATATATGATGGTTGACACTGGGGCTCAACACTGTAATGACAAGGCCAGTCGAGCCATTATCAAAAAGACAAGTCACTATCCTAGGGCAACTGGCAAAAGTACCCAGTGGCCCTTCCTCCAAGCCAGGGCCTGTAACACCAGGGGTAAAGAAACCACATCGTGAGTTCCTTTATCTCCTGGAATGCCCAGTCCCCCTCCTGGGTTGGGACCCGCTGTTTAAACTACAAGTTCAGATTACCTTTGATGCCATGGGGCAATACATGTTAATACTGGGACCACCAAAACCTCTGAAAATAGTACTAACCCTCCCTCTTCAGGAAGAATGGAGAATGTTCTGCCTCACTGAAGCCAGATAAACTGTGGCTGCACCACTCCCCTTTGAAGATGGGCCCGAAGTATGGGCAGAGGGCAATCCACCACGGATGGCACATGACATTCCTCCAGTTATTGCTGAAATAAAGCCCACAGCCAGCCCGCTAGCATAAAGCAATATCCAGTTCCACGTGGAGCACAAGAAAAAAATCTGGTTACATATTCAGAGATTGCTGAATGAAGGCATACTAAAGCTGTGTCAGTCTCCATAGAGTACCCCGCTCTTCCCAGTTAAAAAGGCTTGTGGGGACTACCACCCGATCCAGGGCTTGCAAGCAGTCAACTCAGCAGTAGTAACAATACACCTGGTGGTCCCCAACACTTACACTCTCCTCAGTTTGATACCCTCATCAGCAGCCTACTTTTCATGGCTGGATCTTAAAGTTGCCTTTTTCTGCATTCAGATAGCACCCCAGAGTCAACTGATTTTTGCCTTTACATGGGACAATCCAATCTCTGGTGAAAAGCAACAGCTAACCTGGCATGGCTCCCTCAGGGATTCAAAAATTTACCCACTATTTTTGGACAAGCCCTGGCTAGTGATCTTAAGTCCTTTAAGCCAGAAAGCCATAATTGTTTCATCCTCCAATATGTAGATGACGTCATCTTGGAAGTCCTACCTACCAAGACTGTGCTAGTGGACTCATGCCCTCTTAAAATATCTGCAATGAAAGGGTTATCAGGTATCTCAAAAGAAAGCCCAATTCTGCCTACCTCAGGTCAAGTATCTAGGTTATAAGATAGCACAGGGGCTCCATAAATTAGGACCAGAAAGAAAGGAAGCAATCTGTAGCCTCCCTGAGCCCAGCACTCGCCAAAAGTTGCAAGAATTCCTAGGAATGGCTGGATTCTGCCGCATGTGGATCCCCAATTTTGGGGTCCTCACACACCCTTTGAATGAAGCCACAAAGAGGGGAGATCGTGAACACCTGGGAAAACCCACAGAAAGATGCTTTCACCACTCTCAAGCACTCTGATGGAAACACCAAGCCTCAGGCTTCCAGATCGCAGTAAACCATTCTACCTCTATGTCCATAATTACCAAGGCATCGCAGTAGGAGTACTCATTCAATACCTGGGTTCCTGGCAAAGACCAGTTGCCTATCTATCCAAACAACTGGACACTGTAGCTCAGGGATGGCCCTTGTGCCTGCAAGCGATAGCCGCTGCAGCAATGCTAACACTAGAAGCCATGAAATTAACTCTTGGGCAGCCTATGATTGTTTGGGTTCTGTAAGCAGTAGTCACAATCTTAGAAGCCAAAGGAACATACTGGCTTACTAATAGCCACCTGGTTAAATATCAAACCCTATTATGTAAACATCCATCTGTCCAACTGGAACTCATTTTTAAAAAAAACCCTGAATCCTGCTACCCTGCTACCCATAGAGCCAGGAGTTCCAACCCATAACTGCCTGGAGACATTGCAAAAGGTGTATTCCAGCAGGCCGGATCCCTAAGACCAGCCACTACCAAATCCCGACATGGAGTTCTTCATGGATAGGAGTAGCTTTGTTAAGGGCAGTGACCAGTGAGCAGGATATGCTGTGGTGACCTCCAAACCACAATGGAGGCCCAGTGTCTCCAGGATAACACATCATCAAAAAAAGCTGAACTCATTGCCCTCACCCAAGCCCTACAACTTGTGGCTGGGGCCAATGTTAACATCTACACAGACTCCAAATATGCCTTCCTTACCCTGCACACACATGGAGCCTTATACAAACAAAAAGGACTCACTAATTTGGGAGGAAAGGACATTTAATATGGCACACCGATTCTGGAACTACTAGAAGCAGTTTGGGAGCCCATCAAAGTGGCTGTGATTCACTGCAAGGGACACCAGACTAGCCACAGACTCATTGCTCAAGTAAATCAGAGGGCAGATGCCGAAGCAAAAAGAGCTGCATAGAGGGATCCCTAGCTGAGGACCTGACTGCTGCCCTCATTTCCCAACCTCTTAATTATCAGAAACTCCAGTATATACAGCCTACTTTGGCCCCCAGCCTCTGAATCACCATAATCCACAAGGTACTCAAGCCGAGAGAGAGTGGATACTCTTTGAGAGCAGGACACAAGGACCGAAAGGGTGGTGGACATTGCCCGATCACAGAATAGTCATGCCTCGAGTATTAGCCACAACCATAGTTCAGAACTACCACGAAAACACACTTGGGAAAAACCCATCTAAAAGAAATGTTAGATTCTTCTACATCCCAAGTCTAGCCGCTATCACCCATGTCATATGCCAATGGTGAATGATATGTGCAAAGAATAACCCTCGCCAGGGATCCAAGGGAGCCCCAGGAGTCCAACAAATCAGCAATATGCATCTTGAAGATCTAGTAGTTACTTTCACTGAAATGTCATGATCCAGAGGCTAAAATACCTCCTAGTCCTCGTTTGCACCTTTTCCGGCTGGGTGGAAGCCTTCCCCACTTGAACTAAAAGGGTGAAGAAGTGGCCAAAGTTCTGCTCAGGGAAATCATTCCTTGATATGGGCTACCCCTCTCAACTGGCTCCAACCACAGACCCACCTTCATTTCTGAAATCACTCAAGAGATTGCCAAAGCACTGCACATCTGATGGAAACTGCACACTGTTTTCCTCAAAGTCAGGGAAAGTAGAGTGAATGAACCATACAAAAAAGACTTATGCTGCCAAGATTTGCCAAGAAACTGGGCTAACATGGGTGTATTTACTTCCAAGTGCCCTCCTCCAAGTTCAAGCCAACCCAAGCAGAAATCCTCTTTGGAAGCCCCCACCCCCACCCCCTTAATCTGAAATATAAAAGGGGACCTCAGAGAAAGAGGAAATTTATGGAAAGCTCAGAAAATGATCAACTTAGGAAAAACCCTACAAAACCTGCATCACTGGGTCCAAGAAAGGGCCCCCATTAGCTTAAGCAGCTCCATACACCAGTACCAACTGAGAGATGCAGTCTGGGTCAAAGATTGGAAATCAGCTCCACTAACCGCTTGATGGTGAGCACCCTATCCTGTCATTTTATCCACCCCCACTGCACTTAAAGTAGCTGAAATCACCCTGTGGATATACCATAGCTGGGTCAAACAAGCTGTCCCAGAGTCCTGGACTGATATTCCAAGACACCCACAACTCAACCAAACTCATCTTGCAAAAGAAGATGCCAAGCCCTGCTCCAGTCACACCCCAGAGGCTGACTGGTCCATGCATGGCTGAAGGTTGAAGATGGAACACTGAGCTCTGCTCCAATCATATCCCAGAAACTGATTGGTCTACACACAGCCGAAGATCAGAGGTCCAGTCCAACCTTAAAATGTGCCATTGCCTACTACCCCTAATTCTAGTCCTAACCCTCTCTCAGTCCCGAGTTGTCACCACAGAGTGTGAGCCATGTATCCAATAGGTGTGAACAGGGGCCCATGTCAGTAACATGTTAATATATCATAGCCCTTATACCTGTAAGGTAAGGGCCATACAACCACCTGCTAGTTTCAAGGAGTTTCCTATAGTGTCTATAACATATCTGGCCAAATAATATATTTGGCCAAATAACCTGCTTTGACCCCGAAAACCCTATGGTCTCCCATTTGTGGGAAATACAAGTATCTAATCAATACGGGAAGCTGCTTAATTCTACCTCAGTCACTAGCCAAAACCAACAAGCGTCGCTCCTATTCAATGCCTGTCAAGTCATAAACTTTAGTAAATGGAGCAATTGTGGAGGGCTCAGCTGGGAGCGAGTGTACACTTACAATGATAAGTATTTGTGTCATCCGAACAGCACCCTCTCCCAAGGAATCAAACAGGATTGTCAAACGCTAAGGCATTTCTATTGCCCCTACTGGGCCTGTGTCACATGGGCAGCCTGGCATCCAAATGGGGATGCCTGGTACATACCCAGCAAAGGGCATAAAGCCATCTCAGCAAAGGAGCAGTATCACCCAACTGCCCCCTTGGGCAATGTAACCCCTTTAACCTTGCCATCCAAAAAATTTCCACTGAACTTGGGGAAGGAATTCAGATGGGACTCCTCATTAATGGTAAAGGAGTAGACCTAGGAGTTTATGTCTGGGTAGGTATAAAGAAATTTTCCTCCAGGGTCAAACCCACTCCTCATTCCATTCTTTCTATGATGAAACAGAAACCCTTCTCCATTCCCCAGGTGACAAAGAACCTTTCATAAGCCTAGCCAAAACTATAGGAGCAACTCTAAATGTCTCCTAATGGTATGTGTGTGGAGGCACTAATATGGGAGACCAACGGCCCTGGGAAACTAGATAATACAATTACAGCCAACCATATAACAAAACTGGCCTCCTGGCCATCCCCTAAGATGGTATGTGGCCTTACAAGCTTCTTTCATAGGAAAATATTGTGCTTCAAGGGTATGCCTAAACCTTCTATATCTGTTGGAAACCTAACATGTATGAGGGAAATATTCCAAAATCATACCACCAATACAATGGAGTCCTGGAGAAAACGGAACGAATATGACCTCATTTTCATTAATCGTACCTTCCCCAAATTAATCAAAATATGAAATACCACTGCAAGAGGCACCTTTACTGCTCCAAACAGTCTGAACTGGATTTGTGGCAAGGTTGCCTTTTGGGAAATTCCCCAGAATTGGTGTAGTACTTGTATGCTCGGTACAATAAAACCCTCAATCTTTCTCATTCCCCTAGCAGAAGGGGAAAGACTGAGTCAGCCCATATACCAAAACAGGAAAAGAAAAAAGAGCTATAACCACCTGGGCAGAAAATGAGTGGCCCTCAGAATATATAATCCAATACTATGGGCCAGCTACTTGGGCAGAAGATAGCATGTGGGGTTATCAACCCCCCATCTATATGCTAAACTGAATCATCTGCTTGCAGGCTGTAGTGGAGATAATAACTAATGAGACCACCCTGCTCTAACCTTGCTAGCCCAACAGCAGACCAAATTCAGAAACGTTATCTATCAAAACTGTCTCACCCTAGACTATCTCTTAGCAGCTTAAGGAGGAGTTTGTGGAAAGTTCAATCTCTCTAATTGCTGCCTTGAACTAGTTGGCACTGGAAAAGTTATTGATGAAATTACAAACAAAATGGTAAAAATTGCCTATGTTCCAGTGCAAATCTGGAATGGTTGGAATTTAATCCCTTTGGAAATTGGCTGTCAAAAGTAAAAAAATTCAAACTTGTAGTGGGAATAATTGCCTTCCTCATAGGAGGATTTACCATACTCCCTTGCCTCCTCCCTTTCATCATAAACAGGATACATGTCCTAATAAATAGTACAGTATAAACACAAACAGCTGCCCATCTTCATGGCTCTATATACATAACAATCAGTCCAGGAAAACTCTGACAATAGTGTTGCTGAATCTTAACAATCTTAAGCACTTGTATCAAAGGGGGGAAATGATATAGACTGAGTTTACACAAGCTTCAAGCTTGCATAGTTTTCTGAAAGCCATTTAAGTGATACCAGCTCTGTGTGAATTCAGGAAGGATGTGGGTGGATGTGGGTAATATGTATATTCAGGTTTACCTAGGGTGCTAACAATCCATAGGCCCTAAGACACTGAAACTTGATCTAACAAAGGAAGTTCGTTTCTGTGCCAAAGGTACCACTTGACCCCCATTCCTAAATCCTCTGCATAAAAGGGACCTAGAAGCCCAGCCATAACAAAGCTTCCTTCTCAGAGAATGCCTTCAAAACATGACCATCAAATCCTCCCAACTTCCACTACAATATCAAACTAGTTTTTTCAGTTCCCACTAGGAAGTTTTGTGTCATCTAGGTCTAGTAAAAATGGAATTTCTTTTCCCAGTTTCCCAACTTTGTTACAAGGATCATATTCCCAAAAACACTTTATTGTTACACACATGGTTTGAAGAATGTAATTAATCTTATACTCTAGAAAATGTAAGTTATATCTACAATAATATTTGATTTTGAGTCATTATTCTTATTTACATCTCTGTTCATATTTAATTTCTCCTCCTTCACAGGAAACTCCTTGGAGCAAAGTCTTAAACTTAAGCATCCTCATGCCCTTCATGGTGTTTTTAGCCCCATGATTTATGTATTATGCCTAATTAATAGGTGTCTGTTGAATGGATGAATCTATAACATCTGAATGATCAGTATTCCAATAAATATATTGTAAAAAAAAGTCACTAAATACAGGAACTGCATCCAATCTGACTTCATCTTTGTTGTTCATATAGTAAACATTTTAGGGTTTTGTGGTACCTCAAGGTCATCATTACAAATGCTGAAGGCTTCTATAGTTGAGGAATGCTGTTTCATAGAAGTTTAAGTGATAAGATGGTAGATCTTGTATAAAACCCTTCCATGATTACACAGTACTCTTTGGATACAGAAAAAACTCTGCATAGGTCCCTGAATGGATTGTGCCTTGCCCATATATCTACATCTACTACCTAAACTCACACTTTCTCTCTGTTGTCTGTCCTTCAGTAACCTTTTCCAATTTTTTGCATCCTCAAAGATATCATAATCCCCTTGCCATAATCTCTTTGCATTGCTATTATTCCATCAGAAATCCTCCAACCTCTCCTTCCCCCTCCCCAATCAGACAATCCTTCTTTGGATTTTGATGCATACATCATTCCCTCAGGAAGTCTCTTTCTTTTTGCTTTTTTTTTCATGTGGTAAAATGTATATGACTTAGAATTTACCATTCTAATCATTTTTAACTATTATTCAAAGGTATTAAATACAGTCACAATGACATGACTATGTCTAGAACTTTCGTCATTACTAGCAGAAACTCTGCACCCATTAAGCTATAGCTCTACATTTCCTCTCAAGGAAATCTTTTGAGATTGCTCCTGCCTTGTATCTAGGTGAAATTCCTTAGTAATATGTCCTTATAGCCCTTAGAACATTGATTGTAATTTATAATTATACATTCAGTGGAAAGATCACTTAAATAATGTTCCTTTCTCTCAATAACTCTAAGCAGCATGAGAACTGGGTCCTTACTTGGTTTCTCTATATCATGTCACTGGAGATTAGCACAGGGCTTCATATAAAGGAGTTCCTCAGTAAATATGTCAGTAAATAAATGATTTTTTTCTACTTCATATATCTAAAAATATATACATATATTGTGCACACGAGTATGTGTTATTTGAAATACTCAAGCAAAGTCACAAATTGTGGCTCAGTGACTAGTTTTAAGCATATTTTAAGTAGCAGGTAACTCATTAACTTATATCTTATGAAAATCATTTGGAATTCTCATTATTCTAAACCCAAGAACTTGGTTTCTATAACCAAATAAACTGTAGTAATGGTCAAATCCAGGGCTGGTATGGGGTTTGTCAGAGATTTTTGTCTAAGTGAAAATGACTTCATACTCCTAGCTGGAACATGAACTAATATTTATCTGTGAGACCATTCAAAGCAACATGACCCCTTCTGAATTCAGAGAATCAGTGAAAATGTCAATTACTTCTAGATGGACAGGCAGAAAAGAATACATTCTCATCTGTATTTCTCTTGTCCTGCAAGACTTATGCTCTTGTTCTATTTTCTGAACAATCTAGTAAAATTCAATTTACTTTTTCAATTTGTCTCCAGCCAAGCTTCCTTCTGTCATCTATGCAGACATTTCAATGCTGTCCACGTAAAGAAGAAGGGCAAAGAGAATGAAATTACCTGTGCATTTGCGATCAGTGTCTTCTTTTTTTGACCCACTAATCGTCAACTTGCAGTTGAAGTTTTCCTCCCAGTATTCAGCAAACCACACATTTCTTCTGTTGTTTTCAAGTGTGCGAGATGTAAAGTAGGCATCAAACCCTAAACAGGGTTAAATGAAAAGGTTAGTTCTTGCAGTGCACTGTGGGTATGTCTGGAAATAAAATATCAGTGATGGTTTTTCTTTGTTTTAGTGGAATGGATGCTTTTGTATCAATCAAAAAAATTAAAAAAAAAAAAAAAGGAACAGGAAAAAATGTATTGTAATACTAACCTATGGCTAAACTGCTAGAACAATTCTGTAAGGCAGATGTGTGACCTACGAGTGACATTTTCTCAATGAATCTGCATTAGGACCTTAAGGATGATGCAATGATCACAACATGTCTGACACCTCTAGTGAGCAAGACCAGGGACAAAGTGTCTCCATCATCATCATCAAGATAATGTATCAGATTCTTTGCCAAGTGCTTCACATAGATTTTTAAAAATTCATCTCAGTGATCCTCTGAGATAGTTATCATCATTATTCTCATTTTGTAGATGAGAAAACACAGGCTTGGAGGGATTAATAACATGCCCAAGGTCAATTATTATACCCTATTCTTTGGCATTCTTGATCATGTCAGCCACTGACCAGATGGAATATTATTTTAAAACCTCTTTCATTCAGTAATTTCCCACTACGTTATTGACTTCCTATTAAAAATGTTTTTGAAGAGCCTGTAGGAAAACTAAGCCCAACTTAAGGGCCAATGCTATTCATAAAGTCCATCCAGATGAGCAGAGTCCAGGCCTCTGGGAACTTTTTTGCTGCCCCTTTAGAATAGTGCAGCTTTAAATGTTCCAGTGGAGCCACTTGCTGAGCAAGAGTGGGGGGAAAAAAGACTGGAATTGGCATTGGAAGGCTTAGGCTTGATGCCCCGCTCCTCTAGTGTCAATACACCATTGAAACATGAGCAAACCTACACTTAACCTTTCTGATTCTTCTTTCCTCTATCTGTAAAAATTAAGATAACATCACTTCCTTCCCCCACAGGGTCTGGTTGTGGTAGTGGGAAGAACCCTACAGCGTTTAAGGTCAAGAATCATAGAAGACGGACTTAAATTTATATTATTTAAATGATTCAGAATTTTCCCTTTAAGGCCATAAAATAATTAGCTGTAGACTCTAAACCCCATACTAGGAGGGCCATGGGTTAATTTTATTTACCGCTACTTACCTAGCACCTAATTCTGGGCCTGACTTGCAGTAAAGGACTCTAAATTAAAATATTTTAAATAAGTAGATAAGGCAAAGAGTAAAAACAAGAGACATATAAAGCAAAGGAGATCACATAATATTTTAGGGAAAAGAAAAAGAATATTCTACATCTCATAATTCATTTTCCAGGCCATTTTCAGAACATGAGGGTCTTAACCCAATATCCAGTCAACTGTCATTTCATAACCATCAACCTAGCTGGACTGGAAATAACCTGGTAACTGAACCCATTCTGATCATCAGCGTTGATCAATTCATTTGGCTAGCCAGATGCCCTCTTCCCTTCTCACTGTTCTCCATATGTGGGCTTCTGCCATTCTGCTGCCACCAGATGACTGTTCAGTGAAACAACATAATATTTCAAAATGAAGGAACAATAGGTGAGCCTCATAAGAACACTGTATGCACTTGGTCATTTATATATATATACAATATATGCACACACACGGGACAAACAACCAGCTCCCACTTTGCTCTCTATATTCATTGCCAAACCCAGCCCCCCCCCCCAAAAAAAAAAGCCGATTAAGGAACAGTGGTAGATTGTGACACTAGTGGCCCCTGATAAACCACACCCTTGGGTAGTCCCCACCTATGTAGACTGTCTTTGTCTATGGGACATTAGCAGGTGTGATGCCACTGTGCACACTGTGGATTGTCCTCTGAGAAGGTTCCTTCTGGGGGTCCAGCTGGCATGCTCTAAAGAAGTCAGACTGGGTTACATGGATCCACGAGGACACCCAGGGTGCTCAGTCAGACACGGCTGTCCCAGTCATCATAGCTGAGGTGACAGACTTGCAAGCAAAGTCATTTTGGAAATTCTAAATATCCAGCTGCCTAGAGCACTAGAAGAACCACTTAGCAGAGACCTCCCCAATGGAGAATGGTCGTGATTATTCTTTCAAGCCACTAACTTTTGATGGGGGTTGTTATGCAGCAATAATCATGCATTATCGCAGCACCCTGAGGCTCTCTCTGTAAAACACCAAACCACTGCAGGCTTTTACGATAGAACTGTCAACAAAGAAGCACCAGAAAGGAGTTCTTCAGCTCCTCACCTCAACTTGGAATCCCCTGCCTGGAACAAACCTTAGTACTGATACACACATTCCCCAACTCAGAAGAAAGTATTCTGGAGAGAACCACTGTCTCTGCAGTTTACCTCTGCCGGAAATGCAGACTTGTGTTGGTGAAGGAAGGACTAGTTTGCAGGCAGTTAACAGGCAAACTAGTCTAGTTTGGAAAGGTCTTAACTGCTTTTCTGCTTTAAAACCGACAGATTTCCAGGAAGAAAGCAAGCACCGCAGAGGGTGGTCCGACACCATCTCCTTTGTGCTTTCCAGCCAACACCAGAGCAGGAAGTGGATGAGGGACAGGCGAGGCTGTTTTGGCCAAATCCTCTCTTCATCACACACCTGGTCTGGTTCTCAGCTTCCTCCTCCTCACCTGTAGGCTATACGGCTCAGCTTTTCAAATACTTGCTCACAGGAATCCCCTGGGGATCTTGTAACATGCAGGTGCTGATTCAGAAGGGTGAACCTAAGAGCTGCCCTTTTAAGAAGCCCCAGGTGATATTTGCTGCAGTTTGGAGGACTAGGGACTAGCTGGGGCTCTCAAACTTCAGCATCTGCAGGTGGGATTTAGGCTGTTCAGCCCGATTTGGTTAGTCTCAGCACTGTCATTCTCTGAGCCTCGAATTTATGCCCCAGTTTGAAATGAGAGGGTGTTCATTTTGTTTCTGTAGTTCAGACTTTTGCTTAGTACCCCACAGTGCACAGCAGGAGCCTTGCCTTGTCCTCCCCTGACCTGCACACAACAAAAGGGAGGTTAAGGATGCTGTTACCTGCTGCTGAACTTCCCTGCTGTGCTACGTCTGTCTATATACCCTAAGCATTGCCTCCTGCGTCCCTTTGCAGGGACCCCAATAACTGTTTCTCCTCTGAGTACTCTATTGTAGGCTCAATGTAGGCTCAACAATCTTGAATTTCCAGGCTGGGGCTGTGTCCCAGGGTTTCTATTTTTAAATTTTAAATTAAAAAAAAATTATTTCTCCCCACCCCCTCACTGTTTTGCTCACTGTGTCTGTTCATTTTCCCTGTACAGAAACCGAACCCTGTACCTCCAGTATGGGAGGGAGGTGCCTAATTACTTGAGCCACCTCCTTTCCCTGCTTCGTTGTGTCTGTGTTTTTCTTCTTGTGTCTCTTGTTGTTTTATCTTGTTGCATCAGTTTGCCATGCCTGCCCCTCACGTCCACAAGCTGTCTTGCTCGTCCTCTTTAGGAGGCACTGGGAACCTCTGCTCCTTGTTTTGTTGTGTCTCTCATGTTTTTCTTCTTGTGTCTCTGGTTGCATCAGCTTGCCATGCCTGCCCATTGCACCAGCTTGCTATCTTCTTTAGGAGGCACTGGGAACCGAACCAGGGACCTCCCATGTGGTAGGCAGGTGCTCAATCACATGAGCCACATCCGCTTCCCCAGGGTTTCTGATACACAGCTCTGTCTCTTCACTGCCTCCTCTGAAGACACGTTGGCCTTAGTAGGAAGACTCAGAGCCCTCAGTCAGGTACCAACATAGCAAATATTTGCTTTTTGTTGTTTTCCAGAGATGCGAATCTGAGTTGTACTTCCTTCCCAAATTTAGGGAGACCACATAATGAAGTGGTTTAGAACTACTGGAGTCACAACACATGGGTTTGAATCCCAGCTTTGCCGCTTTCCAGCTATATGACCTGGGGCAAATGACGCAGATACACTGTGTCTCAGTTTCCTCATCTGTTAAATGGTGTTAATATTAGTACCCACCTTATGGAGTTTATAAAGATTACATGAATTATTAATTGTAAAGTACTCCGAATAGTTCCTGATAAGTTATATAATATGAACTGGTTGTTCAATCAATGCCTTCATCAATTAGACATTCCCTGAGTACCTGTGCCAAGTATTGTTCTCTCCACTCAGAAACCGTGGTGATTAAAATAGACATGGTCCTTCATGTGACTTCTATCCATCCTAGTGGGGGAGATGGCAGTCTTTAAAAAATATCATGCAAGTAAATATAACATTACAACCATGATGGTTTCCATGAAGGAAAGTTATGCAGTGCTGTGAGAGTACAGAGAGGGAGAACTGAGTTAGGGATCCAGGGAGGGCTTCTTGGAGGAATAGAAGAATTAATTGCAAAAGAGGAAGATAGGTTTTAACTGGAAGAAGGGGATGGGCAGGGAATGGACATTTCATTCTCATGGAAGAGCTTGTGCTCTGACTTATGAGTATTAAAGCTATTCTGGCATTACAAAATTTCCCTGGACAAGTAGGCCTAAAAATCCACAACTATGAATAGAACACTTTCTATGTACATGCAATCATTAGATGGTCTTGCTACTGGAATTCTATTAACCTGGTGACTTAAATGTTTATGCAATGAATATATAAACAGATGAATAGCTTAGTTTATTAAGTACGTCTCAAAAATCCTGATGTCAGTCACATTTCTATTGGATCTTATAAAAATTGCATTAGTAGCAACAATTAGAAAAATAATAAGCATTATACATATCTCTCTATATATTTTTTCTCAATAAGTGTCACATCAACCCTGGGAAGTAGGTACTAATTATATTCCAACTTTATAGCGGTAGAGGCTATGACTTAGAAAGGAGTGGTCACTTGCTCCAGAGCACTCAGAGAGTAAGCAGCTGTGCTGGGTTTTGGACCTAGTCTGTCTGATTCCAGAGCCCTGCCGGCTCCTCTACTGCACAGCAGTGATTCTCACACTTCGGTGGGCATCACAATCATCTGGAGAGCTCATAAAGAACAGAGAGACAAAGCTTACTGAAGTAGGACAGGGTCTTTTTCCTTTTTCCCAAGTTCCCAAGGACAGTCTCCTACCCAACAAACGTTGAGGACTACTGCTGTGAGCCTCTGGGGCTCTCATTTGCCATGTCATTTCTTCCCTTTCTACTAGATGCCCTCCCACAAACTACTACACAGGCTCTCAATTCCATCAGGCACCTGGGTGCTCAGCAGGTAGACGAGGAAAACAATTACATGGTCACATGCTAGAAAGGGTGAGTCAATCAAAAGGTTAAAACTGGTTATGTGGGCTGACAGTGCTGAAGCAAAAGCCAGGTGTGGCGACCAGAGCCCCTCAGAAACAATTTAAAGCAGCAGCAGCAGCAGAGGTCAAATGGGTGTTGTTCAATTTAGTTAATCCTTTCTGACTGACTTCTGCTTGAAAGATTTCTTTCAGAACATGGCAATCTGTTTATTCGTCTTTAGTAGGGCCATGGCAAAAGATAAATTAAGTCTCCAGTTTTCCCCATTTTCATTAGTAAAGAATGAAGTAATTAATGAGATATCAAAGTTATTAAAATAATCTTTGCTGTAGCCATAATGTTATACTGTCTTGGAATGTAACTCGGCAGCATTTTGAGTGAGGCACACACCATAGCTTTTTTTTTCTTTTTTAATAGATTGGTACTTTTGATACGGGGTGGTCCAAAGCTTTCCCTCTGGCTGTAGTCACTGGGCCTTCACTCTTGGCCTGCCATTGCTGTTTCTAAAGCATAAAGATTCAATCTATCTCCTTTGTAGAAAAAGGCCATTCAATGCTTGATGTAAAGTCCATCAAGGTACCGTAGAGTCAGGGATAGAAACAGAAATTAGAATGACTCTAATAAATGGATGCAATAATAATCTAATAAATTTATGTGTATAGAAGTGTGCATAGGGTATATATGGATATATGATATATAATATACATCTCGTGTGTGTGCATGCATGCATGTGTCACGGTGAATTGAGACTTTCTCCTCGTTTCTCTTAAGAGCTCAGAAGAGAAAAATGATCTGTGCACACATCGCTTTATTACTAGCTAAATCACCAGAAGTCTGTAAATGCAACCCAAAGTACCAAAACTGGAATTTCAAATCAAAGGAAATAAAATCAGAGTTATGTTAAAGGAGAAGCGTTATTTTTTTCATATGAAACAGATGAACTTTTGAGTATGAAATTATTCCATTTGTGGGCCAGATGAGTTTAATTTCAGCAATTAATCCCCACATGATTCTGAAACACATGACCCATTATCTAATTGTTGAGCAACATTACTATAATGTTGGAAATAAATGTAAAACAACTTAGTAATAACGAGGACAGTTTTAGCTGGCAATACTGCTATACCTTTCCTGCTCTTTCCTCTGTTAATTGGGGTATTGCCCTCAAATGACCCCTCAAATTTGTGCTGAAGACTACAGTGTGCAAATCTATGGACACATGATCTATTCCAGGCAGTGTGTTTGGGAGGAGCCCTTTCCAGGTGAGACAGAATAAAGCTTTCATAAATATTTGGTATGAGAATATCAAGAGGGGTTCAGAGGACATAGCCAGAGCAAGGAAGACTGCCATTCATGAATGGGGCTTCACGCAGCATCAGAGAGCGGCCAGCATCCCTGCTGGCTGCTTTTTCAGCACAAGTCATGCCTTGCCTATTAGAACATTCCTGCCAGCCTAAAAGGCTATGAGCACCCAAGGCTTCCATTTTCCTAGCCTCTAAAGAAGCATCTCTTAGCTCTTCCTGGTCTGCTTCCAACTCAGGAAAGTTGTGCAGAAGATTCAGAAACACAGACCTCCTGGCACATCACGGGCCAGTGATACCAGTGGAGCAGATGAATGAAGTAATGGATGGATGAATGAATAAAAAGGAAAAATATATAAAAAGAAATAAAAAAAAATAAAAATAAATTAAAAAGGAAAAGACAAACAGAAAAGAAAGGAATAAAAGAGGAAGGGTGGAAAAGAAAGGGAAGGGAAGAGAGGAGAAGGGAGGGGAAGGAAGAGAAGGGAGAGACATTTGTGAGAGTGAGAAACAGGGGAATTTATAGTCCCTACTACTGAGAGGGTAAATTGGTGCAAGCACTTTGGAAGACAGGTCAGCTTTATCTATTAACACGGATGATTTACATATCCTAAAGACCTAGCAATTCTATTCTAGATATAGTCTCTTAAAAAGTTTCACACAAGTGCAATGTATATATGTCCAAGAATGTTTAGTGAGGCAATGTTCACATTAAAATGTGAAATAATCCAAATACTCATGTGTTATGAATATGCTATGACATACTAGGAAAATGAAATGAAGGACAGCTGTTCACAAAATCATACATGAATCTTGAAATAACAAACGATTAGAATAGGAACAAAAGAACACGTTTCCAGGATCATTCCAGTTACATAAAGTTAAAAACTGGGCGGAAATAAGCCATAGTGTTTAGTGAGGAGCAACAGGCAGTTGAATGACAAAAAAGCAATGGATTTGCAAAGGTAGAAGTTAGAGTACTGGTTCTTTATGGTGGAAGAGAAAGGGAGTAGCCATAATCCTGGGTGGGATCTAGGGTGTGCCAGGCTTCTGAGCTGCTGCTACTGTTTGTAACTGGAGTGGTCACTGCATGAATATTTCAAGTTATACCTTAAGCACTATATATTTGTTGTATGTCCATTCCTGTTTCTATAATTCACTGCAATAGATTGAATGGTGGCCCACCAAAAGATATGCCCATGTCTCAACTCTTGGAACCTATGAATGTAACTTTATTTGTGAAAAAAAAAAAGGGTCTTGGCAAATGCACTGCATGGTCTTAGGATGAGATCATCTTGGATTATCTGGGTAGGTCCTAACTCCAAGGATAAGTATCCTGACAAGAGACAAACAAGAGACAAGGGCGGAAGGTCTTGTAAAGATGGAGACAGGGTTGGGGTTATGCAACCACAAGCCAAGGAACCCCTGGAAACCATCAGCAACTGGAAGAGTCAAGGACGAGTCTTCCCTAGTCCCTTCCAAGGGAGCATGACCCTGGAAACACCTTGATTGTGGACTTTTTGCCTCCAAGAAGAATACATTTCTGTTGTTTTAGACCATGAGGTCAGTGGTAATTTGTTATAGCAGTCCTAGGAAACTAACATGCTTATAGTCAATTAAAAAAAAAATCCTGTTGTAATAATCCTTACCTCAGCTTCTCATTGATCTGAATGATCACTTTTTTTAATCAGATGTTGGAATCTGCTTGCTTGTGGAATATATTTAACCAAAACATTTGTTTCATACATTCTGTTTTGCCCCAGAGTATTTTTAAAACCAATTTAATATTGCAAGACTTCACTTGAAGTTGCAGATTTCTGGCTGCCCTTGTCAAGTTAGGAGATCTGATAATAGCTATTACCTTCCCATGTGACAGCCCTCGGGGTGGGCCATCTATTCCCTCAGGGTGACCCAAGCTCTCCAGCCCACAGTATCTACTCCCCCCAGTCTTCTCCTTGGGCCTCTTTCCTCATTTCTGTGATGTGAGTGCTTGTCATGGTAGGCAACATGGAGCTTTCCATCTCTGAGAAATGCTTCTCTCTTGCTTTATTGCACATCTGCTGCAACTTGAGTAACATGCAAACCCCATTTAAATGAGAACTACTATTGCAACCCCCTAGGAGTACATCCTTGAAAAGAACTACTATAAACATAAGAAAGTTAGGAAAACAGCAGGATATAAATTTAGTACAGAAAAACCATTTATCTTAATATACACAAACAATCGCCACTTAGAAGATGTAGTGGAATAGAAGACTCCAATTTTAAACCTAGAGAGAAAGACAGGAGAGGAGAAGGAGAAGAGAAAGAGGAGGAGGAAAGGAAAAAGGAAGAGAGGAAGAAAGGGAGTAAGAAAAACCTAGATCTGGATGACTTGAGCTTAGAGGAAAGAATTGTGTAATATCTCTTTAAGGAAAATTTAAAAGCCTTCCTGAGAGATCATCGACATAATTAAATAGAAAGATATCACTTGTTCTTGGATGGGATTACTCAAAATCATAAAGATGTCAATTTACCTCCAAGTTAATTTATAAATTTAATGTGATGTCAATAATAGTATTTTTTTTCCTAGAGCTATTCAAGTTGCTTCTGAAGTTCATATGGAAAGATATGTGAGCCAGGAAACACCTGACTAAGAAAAGCAAGTGTCTATGTACGTTTGGGGCTATAGAGGGAAGAAGGTGAGGAAGGGGAGGGCAAACTCTACCAAGTATAATATTATAACAACAGATTACAAATACTCTGTAATTTAAAAAGTGCAGTCCTGTTATGTGAATAAATAGGTCAATGGAACATTGAAACAAAACGTAAAGTGCAGAAATAGACCCACTTGTCCTTGGGTGTTTAATGTAGAATAAAGGTATCATTTCAGACACTAGAGAAACAATTGACTTTTAATAATTGTCTAATAAAGAACAACTGGTTGGGTATTTGGAAAAAGATCAACTTGGATAGCAGTGGGAAATTAACCTTTTACCAGCCCACTAGCACTAGTGGGAAGCGCTGCGCGGAATCAACCATGACGTGTGAATTGGAGGCATCCACTTTTGGAGAAGATGAGTTTTGCACAGGTTAAGAACAAGTTTCTTGTAAGAACTGGAGTTCCTCCACCCTTTGTGGTTCCGTTTGATGCTGCCTTGAGCAGGACATTTGCAGTGGGTTCAGCCACCGAATTAGATCAGGCACTGAATGGAATGTTGTCATGAAAACTCTGCGTCTAGCAGTCCATTCCTGAACTGACTCTCTCTTGAGACTTGAGCTCCTTGAGCACAGTGACCATCCCTTACTCATCTCTGCCTTTCCAATTCGAGTTCTCGTCAATATTTGTGGAAGTAAATTGAAGTTAAAGACATGTAAATCAGTTTGGCAAGAAGATCATTACTGATCTGGTGGGAGAAATCTAGGCTCTCAGAAGCAACCACAAAGTTGCTAACTGCCTACTAATGAAAGTGGTGGAAACCAGTCATTATTTTTTGAGCAAACCAACAAGAATTATTGCAATGGCAATTATTCCACAAAGAACAGAAATCCCTTGGGATGTGTTTATAGATGAAGTAGAAGGAATAATGTCTGCAATATTATTCCACAAAGTGCCTCCAAAGGGTTGTTGCATATTATACAATGCCAGAATGCTTGCCATATGTCATTTCTTTAAACTGCCTTTAAAGTAGAAGGGCATTTTTTGTAATGTGAATATACTTAAGTGAGAATGAATATGGGTATAAAAATAGAGTAAATAAATAGTTTAGTGGTTAAAAACAGACTCGGAAACTAGAATTGTAGGTTTCCATTTCTCGCTTTGTCACTTGTTAGCTGAATGAACCTGAGTATTTAACCTAAGTATTTCGAGTTTCTCTATCTACAAAATGAAAATGATAATATCTAATCCATGTGATGATTGTAATGATTATTTGAGCTGATATATGGAAACTATCTAGAACAATGCATGGCAAAGACTAAGAGTGTAAATGTTAACTAAATTAAAAGAAAATTAATATTGGCATACATATAAGGAGAGGAAAAAGAGAGGGAGAACAATAGAAAATTTAAAGATATTGGAACTTTAAAACTAGGAATATCCATCAAATATTCAGCTGTCTAACTCATGTAATGTAAAGTCAGATGAACCTGAGTTTAAATCTTAACTCTGCCAGATACTGTAATATCTATTTTATTTAACCTATTGCTTTGATAAGGTGGTAGCTGAACTCTATATCCATCCTTCCATCCATCCATCCATCCATCCATCCCTTGACTTATTCCAGAAAAGATTTAAAGTGGTGCCTTTATTCATCTATGAAAGACCTTGTTGCAATGATTTAAAATAGTAAGGCCAAACCAACTAACATTTTAAAGTCCTCAATATAAATGAGCGTCCTTGTCCTCTTGTTTAATGTAAGCAGTTTTAGTCTCAGCTCCAGATACTATAACTACCTTCTACCCCTGAAAGCCCCTCATTTTCCTGTGCAGTATGTCCTTACGTGACTTTAACATCCTGAACACATGTTGCTAAGAGGCAGCTCAAGATGTACACTATTGGAAAGATGGAAAATAAAATGGCTGTCCCTCTAGTTGATACTGTAGTAGGTAAGACTTAGAGACTGGAGGTCACAGACTGCTTCTGTAGGGTATGGCATGAGAAGTAAATGACTGTGGTGGGCAGTCCTACTCTCTTTCCTCTACCCACCCTCATTATGAAGCTCACCTGAATCACAGTTTTAGCTAGTGAAATGTTTTTACATGATCTTTGTAAGGCACCTTGGGTCTAAACCTTACTTAGGATCCAACCATCCTCATGGGTTACTGCATTTCTTTTGGACTTGGGTTTTTATTGTCATCTTCCTATACTCCTACCTTCCTCCCCTTCAAATTCCTCCTTTCATACTATGTTAGTCTCAAGCTATCGTATATTTCTCATATCATTTTTTAAAATTTAGAGATGTACACTAACAAAAATTTCATGCATAATATACAGTTTCCCTATACCACTCTATTATTAACAACTTGCATTAATGTGGTACATTTGTTACAATTCATGAAAGAACATTTTTATAATTGTATTATTAACTATAATCCATGGCTTACAATAGGGTTCACTGTGTTGTACAGTCCTAGAGTTTTGTTTTTGTTTACTTTAATTTTTATTCTAACATATATACAGCCTATAATTTCCCTTCACAATCATATTCAAATATATCATTTGGTGTTGGTAATTATCTTCACAGTGGTGTGCTACCATCACCACCACCCACCTCTAAAACTTTTCCATCAACCCAAATAGAAACTCTCTACAAATTCAGCATTATCTCCCCATTCCCTATACCCAGTCCAGCCAATGGGAACCTACATTCCAGGTTTGGACTCTGAGTGTGCTTATTCTAATTGTTTCATATCGGTGAGATTATATAATAATGATCTTTTGGGGAAGCGGATTTGGCTCAAGGATAGAGCATCAGCCTACCACATGGGAGGTCCAGGGTTCAAACCCAGGGCCTCCTGACCCATGTGATGAGCTGGCTCATGTGCAGTGCTGATGAGCACAAGGAGTGCTGTGCCATGCAGGGGTGTCCCCCGCATAGGGAAGCCCCACGCACAAGGAGTGCACCCCAGAAGGAGAGCTGGTCCAGCGTGAAAAAAGTATAGTCTGCTCAGGAGTGGTGCTGCACACATGGAGAGCTGATGCAGCAAAATGATGCAACAAAAAGAGATATAGATTCCTGGTGCCACTGACAAGAATACAAGTGGACACAGAAGACCACACAGCAAATGGACACAGAAAGCAGACAACGGGCTGGGGGGGGGGGGGGGCGGTGCAGGGAAAGGGAGAGAAATAAATAATCTTAAAAAAATAAAAATAAAAATAATGACCTTTTGCATCTGGCTTACTGCACTCAATATGATATCTTCAAGGTTCATTCATATTGTCATATGTATCAGAAATTCATTCCTTTTCACAGCTGAATATTATTCTACTATATATAAGTACTGCCTTTTATTTATCCCTTCATAGGTTGATGGGATTCTTAAATTGCTTCCAGGTTTTGGCAATTGTGAATAATACTGCTATGAACATTGGTGTGCAAATATCAGTTGAAATCTCTGCTTTCTTTTGTGTATATACCTGGGAGTATAATTGCCAGGTCCTATGGTAAATCTACAGTTAACTTTCTGAGGAACTGCAAAGCTGTCTTCCACAACAGCTGCACGATTTTACATTCCCACCAACAATGAATGAGTGTTCCTATTTTTCCACATCCACTGTATCATTTATAATTTTCCATTTTTTAAAATAGTAACCATTCTAGTAGGCATGAAATGGAATCTCATTGCAGTTTTGAATTGCATTTCCCTGATGGTGAAAGATGATGAGTACTTTTCAGGTGCTTTTTGGCCAGTTGTATACCTTCTTTGGAGAAATAAATCTATATCTTGAATATATATTTGCCCATTTTTAAAGTTGGATTTTTTGTCTTTTTGTTGCTGAGTCGAATGGTTTCATTACGTATTCTGGATATTAAACCCTTATTGGATATGTTGTTTCTAATTATTTTCTCTCATTGTGTAGGTTGTCATTTCATTTTCATAGTGAAGTCCTTTAATGCCCAAAAGATTTTAATTTTGATGAAGGCCCATTTATCTATTTTCACTTTTGTGCTTTGGGTGTAATGTCTAAAAAACCATTGCCTAATAAAAAAGTTTTGAAGATGCTTATCTATGGTTTCTTCAAGGAGTTTGATTGCCTAACTCTTTTATTCAGGTCTTTGATCCAATTTGAGTTGATTTTTGCATATGGTGTTATGTAGGGGTCCACCTTCATTTTTGTTGATACAGACATCCAGTTTCCCCAGCATCATTTGTTGGCAAAACTATTGGTTTACAACTTTGCTGAATTCATTTATTAGCTCTGGGAGCTTTTTTGTGGATTTATCAGGGTTTTCTGTATATAGGATCATGCCATCTACATGATCCTTTCCAATTTAGATGCAGTATTAGTCAGCCGAAGGGGTGCTGATGCAAAATATCAGAAATCTGCTGGCTGTTATAAAGGGTATTTAATTGGGATAGGAGCTTACAGATACCGGGCCATAAAGCATAAGTTACTTCGCTCACCAAAGCCTATTTTCACATGTTGGAGCAAGATGACTGCCGGTGTCTACAAGGGTTCAGGCTTCCTGCGGACTCAATACCCTAATGCCCTAATGCCCTAATGCCCTAATGACATGGCCCAATCAAAACTCTAATCATAACTTAATCATGCCCAGCTACAGACCAGATTACAAACATAATCCTATATCTATTTTTGGAATTCATAATTATATCAAACTGCAACATATGCCTTTTATTTCTTTTCCTTGCCTAATTACTTTGGAAAGAACTTCCAGTACAATTCTGAATAACAGTGGTGGCAGTGAGCATCCTTATCTTTTTCTGATCTTTGAGGGAAAGCTTTCAGTCTTTCACCATTAAGCAGGATGTTAGCAGTGGGCATTTCATAAATGCCCTTTATCACGTTGAGGAAGCTTCCTGCTATTCCTAGTGTTCTGAATGTTTTTATCAACAAAGAGTGCTGGATTTTGCAAGAAGGTCTTTCTTCATCCATGGATATCATCATTTGGTTTTGTTTCCTTTGTTTTATTAATGTGGTGTAATACATTTATTGAATTTCTTATGTTAAACCACTCTCACACACTGGGATAAATCTCACTTGATCATGGTGTATAATTCTGTTTCTTTAAAAAATAACTTTATTCAAATAAAAAAAAATAGAAAAAGGCAGCTCAACAAGTGATGGAAGCATTATTCATAAAAAGTTCTGTCAGGGGACCAGCAGAATATCCCTGTCTACATAGAATAACAGGAGTTAAAAATGCTGTTTGACCTAAAGTAAGGGTGAAATGGAAAAGACAAATGAGTTCATATGGCTGAGTTTCTCAAAAAGAGTCTGGAGGTTGTCAGAAGGATTGCTCTTATGCACACCTGAGCAGAGTCTCAGAGACAGATAAAGTAGATACAACCCAGATATTGGTCCTTTTGAGGGCTAAAGAGACCCACAGGTTCTATGGTCATGGCAGATGGGTTTCACTACTATGCCAGTTGGCCCTTCTTTGGAGCTGGTGTTTCTGTGTGATGGAGCTGGACTCAGATGGGATCTCTTTTCACAAGACTTTCATGCTACTTTACTGGAATTGTAGTTGGTGCTGGGGCTTAAGATATATCTAGGGGATTTGAATCTCTGGACTGACAATATGATAGCCAGGCCCTGAGCCTCAACAGACTTCAGCTCCTACACTCTGATTTATTGGACTTACTCCACTCAGCTAACAAGGAGCTGAAGAATGTCTACCACCACACCATGGAGCCTAGAGTGCCTACAACTGAAAGCAGGAGGATTGCATCCAATATCCATGTGGAATCTAAACCCCCTCTTGACATAGATGTGGAATGGGCACAACCAAGCCAAGGTCCACAGGAA
Source organism: Dasypus novemcinctus (assembly GCF_030445035.2). Lineage (NCBI taxonomy): Eukaryota > Metazoa > Chordata > Mammalia > Cingulata > Dasypodidae > Dasypus > Dasypus novemcinctus. The sequence continues at coordinate 45,273,232 of NC_080698.1, read as the reverse complement.
GGAGGAATACAGTAAGGATCAGCGTGGACTTAAGGATATTCTATTCATGAACTATTGTGATTAATAATCAAGAAAATGTGGCATTGATGTGGAAAAAGTGGCCATGGTGGCTGCTGGGTGTGGGGAATGGGAGGAAGAGAAAAGATGTGGAGGCATTCTCGGGACTTGGAGTTGTCCTGGGTGGTGCCCCAGGGACAATTGCCGGATGTTGTATGTCCTCCCATGGCCCACTGGATGGAACGTGGGAAAGTGTGGGCTATGGTGTGGAACACAGGACATGGGGTGCAGCGATGCCCCAAGATGTACTCACCAGACGCAATGGATGTGACATGATGATGGGGGAGAGTGTTACAGTGGGGGGAGTGGTGGGGTGGGGGCGGTGGGGCCAAATGGGGACCTCATATTTTTTTAATGTAATATATTTTAAAAAAATGAATAAATTGAGAATTTGAAAAAAAAGAAATAAAAGCCACCCAAAATAGGAAAAAAAAAATTAAGATCATTACTTGGACAAAAATATTTGTCAGGCATGGCAATTCTCTTAATTGGAAACAAGTAAATATATTTTGAAAATGTTATTCATAAGTGAATTTGGATTATAGTAGCAAAATAAAATTAATAAATTCTAAAAAAAAAAGAAATATGGAAGATGTATGAGCACAAGTAGTCTATGCTTTCATTTACATGAAATTTCTAGAAATAACAAATTCTTAGAGGCAGAAAGTAGCTTAGAAATGACCAAGAGAGAAAAGGGAGAGTTGTTATTTGGTGGGTACAGAGTCTTTGTAAATTGTGGAAATTTTTAAATAAAATTAATTTAAAAATAAAAGTTCTGTCAGGCACTTTTATTTCATCTAATTCCAACTACTAACTCAATTGCTCCTCTAGTGTTTGGAAAGATACACAAATGAAAATAGATTAGCTAAATGACATATATAGTCAAGGTCTCCTTATAAATGAAAACATGAAGAGAAAAAAATGCTTAATCATATTCATAGCTCACAAAATCAAACCCCATATTCTTTTTTTTTAATGTAGCATTAATATACTACCAACTTTGCTTTTATCATAAAATATTATAATGTTGTTTTTAGCAATAGACTATAAATTACATTAGTATAATTCCTTTGATATGCTGTGGGATTATTCAGTAGGCTGGTACTTTGTTGAGGATTTTTGCATCTATATTCCTAGTAGTATTAGTCTGTAGTTTTATTTTCTTGTAATATCTTTATGTGGCTTTGGAACGAAGGTAGTATTGACCTGATGGAGGGTTTCTCCTTTCCCACTGGATTTCCTCTCTCAACTGCAAGGCTTTCTTCCTGATTTTAGCTGCAAACTGCCGTAGGGTTTGTCTCTTTCTAGGCCTATATCAATCTCGGGTGTTCTGGTCTCTTCCCAGTTCTGCTATATTCTGTCAGGCAAATGGCCTGAGCTGTTTGAGTCTTCTCCTTCCTGTCACATGGCAGAATAAAAAATGACAGAGCTTTCCTGTGTCTGAATGAGTGTCAGTTTATATCAGACCCAGCAAAGGGGTAGGTACTCAACCAGAGTCACACCTTACTGACATAGGGGAATCAAAAGCCCTAAACAATGTTAACAAGCAATCTAATCAAAAGTCCCTCAACTGAATTTAATGCATTCAAAGGGTTTTGCACCTAGAGGAATAGATTCCTTTACAAACATAATCTTTCTCTTTTTAGGATTCACAAAATCTTAAACTGCTTTAGTAGTCTTGATGGATATAAAATTCTTGGTTGGTAAATTTTTTCTATTAACACTTAAACATTTGTCCCAATGTATTTTTGCCTCTATGATTTCTGGTATGAAACCCATACTTAATCTTATTGGGATTCCCTTGTAAATAACTCATTGATTTTCTCTTGTAGTTTTCAGAACTCTCTCCTTGTTCTTGGCATTGAAAAATTTGATTACTATGTGTCTGGTCATGGTTATCTTTAAGTTTATTTAGTTTTGGGTTCATTTGGGCTTCTTGAATGTGTGTTTTCATGACTTTCTTTGAATTTGGGAAGTTTTTGACTAATATTTCTTTGAATATTCCTTCAGCCCCTTACTCTCCTTCTGGGACTCCCATAAGGCATATATTGACATGCTTGATGGTGTCCCATAGGTCTCTTTTACTTTTCTGTTCCTCAACATGAAACATTTCAATTTTTTTGTCTTTGAGATCACGGATTCTTTCTTCTGCCACCTCCAATATGCTGGTGTACTCATCCAGGGAATTTTTCATTTTAGTTTTTGTGTTCTTTAATTCCAGTATTTCTCTGGAGACATTCCCATATTGTTCACCATTATTAGTTTTGTTTTGTTTTGTCTTAATGAGTTTTATTGGCTCATGGTTTTGAGGCTAGGAGAAGGCCAAAATCAAGGTGTCATCAAGGTAATGCTTCCCAGAAGACAGTAGCACTCCGGGGATGACTGCCACTTGTCCTTGGTCCTTGGCTTTCCTGTCAAACAGCAAAGCACATGTCAGCCTCTCCTGGCTTCTCAGGTCTGTAGACTTCTAGTTTCTGGTTGTCCTTTGGGGCTCATTTCTCTCTCTCACCCTCTTCTCTCTCTCTTGCCCTCTTCTCTCTCTCTCTCTCTCTCTCTCTCTCTCTCTCTCTCTCTCTCTGCCTCTCTTTCTCTCCTTCTTTCTCTCTCTCATCTCTCTTTATGTGAACTTTCCTATATGGCCTTCAGCATTAGGATTAAGACCCATCCTGATTCAGTTGGGCCACATCTTAACTGAAGTAGCCTCAACAAAAGGTCCTCTTTACAAGAGTTCACACTCACAGGAATGGATTAAATTTAATAACATGTTTTTCAGGGGTTCAGAGCTTCGAACCCCCACAAATGTTACCATGTTGCAGCCCTTAGGAAGGTAATACCATTTCCATGATGGAACACTGGCTTAGAATCATTAGATTCTCCACATGACCAATGGCAACATCAATGCCAGGCTTATAGAAAGGCTTGAAACTCAGAGCCGAATGATTACTCAACCATGGTCTATAGCCCACTGAGTATTACTCTACTTTATGTTCTCTAAGATTCAATTATTCTCCTTCTCTCACCTCGTATCTTCTTTATCACCCCCATGTCTAGAATAGAAAATTTACAGAACTTACCATTTTCTGCATAACTAAGGTATAATTTGAATTAAGAGTATATTTTCTAGAAGCTGAAAAAATCCCAATAGCTCACAGTTAATTCCCTATGTTAGCCTTCTCCTTTGGATCTCAGTCCTGGCATCAGGGTTTTCAGGGAATGTGAGATGTAAAAGATATTCCCTGCCCTACTCCATTCTACCCTAATAGCAAGAGGTGCCACACCTCAATACAGGGGCAGAACCAGATTTTATAGGACTTAAATACATATTTGGGGGGCTATTCTTTTTGTGTATACAAGAAACCAAAATTAGTTATGAAAGAGAATATTGATTTAGAATAAAAAAGAAATCACAGTAAATTGCAATTCGTGAAAAGATGAAAAATACTATAAGTATAACAAAATTCTGAAAAATAACATTGAAGTATAATTAATTCCCTGACATGACTTTAAGTACTCTTTCTTATATTTTTGGTTGCATATTTTTGAGCAACGTCCTCATATGCCAATTTTATGCTATCATAGTCCATAGAGTGGATTGAAAGTTTATTTAGTTTCCCTCTAGGATAGTAATCAAAATACATTTTTAATTATTGATAGTTTAGAAAAGTTTATTTCAGTTTCAGTATTTGTAATTGGTAATATAAAATTTAGAGTTTCTGTCAAAATTTTGGTAATTATCTTTCAAGGTTTTTTTCATATATGATCTGTAAGATTTAGAAGAATTTTACACAGACTGTATTCTCACAACATTCATTTCAAACTCGCACCCCCCCCCCCCCCCCCCCTTATTCTCATACTTCCCTGCTGGGAGCAGTAGCACGTGGTCACATCCTAATAAAATCTCTGGCCCTGAACTTTCATATCCTGACTCAGGTGAGTTCACACACTTTGGTAGGAACATTCCTGGAAAAAACTCCTACGCTAGATAGCAGTCACTACACAACACAGTGCCACATAAATATATTCTATTACACCACATTATACCAGCATCTGTTTGGCCAGATCACCAAAATGCCTGTGACCACTGCTAAGTGCCCTATTAGGAGAGGAAGTACTGACAGAAGAAAAGTTGGAGTGGAAAGAGTTAGCTGTCTAAATTGACTGAGTTTAAAAAATCTTTTGCAAATTTTACAAAAATACATGATCAACCATGTGAAATCATTGTAAATATCTTTCCTAGGGCCTAGGGGAAGTCCAGTGCAAGTGAGGGGCCCTGGGTTTATCAGTAAATCCATCTTTTATTCAATGAACCCAACATGGCCTGGGATGCCAAAAGAGAGTTAACCTAAAGGAACTGTGACATGGTGACTGAATCAATTGTGTCTGTGGGAGAGGAGACTCCAAGAGAGAAAGTCATGAGTCAATTCCTTCTCAAGTAGTTGAACTCCAGTTAAACTTCATGAAGATAGAAAATGTGTCCAATTTTTTCACCACCAAATCCCCAGTGCCTGTAACATTTCAGGGCACCCCAGCATTTGCTTTGATATAATAAGGGAGCTTTCCCGTTTTGACTGATGCTTTGATACTATCAAAGGGAAAAGGGGTTGCTTCCATATAGTAGGGCAGGGAAGTTTGGCTGCAACCCACCGGATCTTCTTGGGTACCACTTTATATTAACACACTTAATGATAAAAGCAACTTGACTGCAGGTGATCCTTACAAGTAAGATGTTCAAAGTCCCTCTGCAATGAAGGTCTGGGTCGTTAAAGAGAATCCAATTAGATGAGGTGATGCAGGATAGAAAAGGTAATACTTTGGAGGAGAAGCGTAATACATATTCAATACTGCCTTGCCACCAGAAGTAAGAACTAAAGGATGTTGTAAGATTCATTTATTCTAAGGTAAATGTTGTTTCTGCTGTACTAAGTCACTGCTGCTTCTCTTGGAGACCTGCTCCTTCCCACTACAGCCATAATTCTGATAAGGCTGCCAATCACAGTTCTCTACTCCCCCTCCCATTGTGAAGGCTGAGGGTGCAAGCCTGGCCAATCGTATTACATTGTTCCAGGAATCCCAGGGAGGATTCCAGGTAAGCATGCAACCGAGATTCAGCTAATCAAGGCTATAATCATACATTGCTTTCTCCTTTTTTCCCTGTATCTTCTTGAACACATTTTTTTTTAAGTCTATTAAAAATAAGAATCTATTTTTTTTAAGTCTCTGTCCAGTAAGTCAAAGTCTGGTCCTCTTCATTGACAGTGTCTGGATTTTAATTTTGTTCATTTGGATGAGCCATCTTTTCCTGTTTGCCTTGTAATCTTTTATAGCATACTGTACTTTTTTTTTTTTAATTGTTAACTCTGGAATCTAGTCCCTGAGCTGTCTGTTCCTGAGGATTGTGGTCAGCTAGTGACATGACAGATTTTCTTAAGGCCAGGAACAAATCAAATCCAGGCAAAAAGCACCTTTCACCATCTTGGCAAATTGGCTCTGCTTTGGCTGTTGGTCTCCTACAGACCTTACCAAGTCTATCAAGAAGAGCAGCCCAAGGCAAGTAGAAAGGGCAGGGCACTCTCTGTCTTATTTGAACCTGTGTAGAGTTGGATCCTGGGAGCCTGCTCCTTTTCCTGGGTTTACCTTTAGACGCATTAGGAATTCCTAGTTTACAGTTATAGGAGTTCAAATGAACACCTACTCTATTTCCTTTGAAATAGACCTCCACCCCCTACTGGGTGTTCTCCTGTGTAACTTAATACCACAGTCCTTTGCCTCAGGCCATTTACATGTAATTGTTTCTCCACTGTCCCAGATATCTGCAAGCTGCCTCTCTGCCCTCAGGACAAACTCTGGGAGGATGAGCTGAGACTTCCACCAGATAGAATAGCGGTGACACATCCACGCCAGTATACATATGGGGGCCATTCTGCTTCCTCTGGAACAGGGCCAGGGACTCACCGTGGAGTGCAAACTGCCTTCACCCTGCATTCTGGAAGGGGCGAGGGCGGGGCAAGCATGAATACTAGAAACTTCTAGGGCTTTTAAAGGATTCAGCACTATCCTAGTTAATGCAGTCCTTTAACTGTTTTCTCTTGATTTGAGGACGGTGAATGTCTTTTAAGATTCCGCTGCCTCTTTCCCTGGGTAAGGGGATAAGGGGAGGAGAGGGGGGCTGGAACAATGGCCACCCTCAGAGCCAGCTTCCAGATACCTGCAGTAGCTGGTCAAAGGTAGAGCTCTGCTATCAGACCACATGCCCCTGGGGCTTGAGGGACTAGGTCTTTTTGTCCACCCAGCAAGCTGCCCTGGGAAACTGAGCTGCAGCTTCCACCTGCTGCCTGCCTGAGGCTAGGGATAAAGGAGAAGGCAACTGCTGCAGGGATGGTAAAAGTCGCAGGTTTTATTGCAATTTACTAGCCTCTTCCTCCTGCTCCTCCCTGTATGCTGCATAGTGTTCCCCTAGACTCCAAGTTTCAAAGCATTTGGTTCAGGCAGTTCCTGCCAGTTTAATAGTTGTTTTCATGGCGGAACTGATTCCTGGAGCTACCTACACTATTTTCTTCCCACAATCCTCTCCCCATATCTTTCCTTTTACCTCTGTAGCAGTGACTGTAAGACTTGTCATACTAAACTGGAGCAATCTTGACTGAATCAATCTTGACTGCAATACATATTGGCACTTACCAATACGTGTCAGAATTCTTAATATAATATAAAGAATTATTCTTAATATATAAAAAAAGTTTCTTAAAAAATGTGCAAACTTTGTTCTAGCAATTTTACTTCAAGATATTTATCCTAATTAAATAAATGTGCATTTTAAAAAACATATATAAAGCACTATATGAAATTAAGGAGTTGTTAATTTTATCAGCTATGATAGCACAGTGATTATGTAAAAGGCAAAAGGTTCTTATCTATTAGAGATGCATTCTGAAATACTTGAGATGAGAACACATGATGTCTGGGATTTTGATTCCAAATGCCTTCTCACAATAAAAGTTTGGGGAACATTAAAACATGGTTGGAAAAATATTTATGATGATTGAAAGGAGTTCATTATATGCTTCTACTTTAATGGTGTATGTTTGGTAGTTTCTATAATAGAATGTTTTTAAAAGTAATTATAAAGATGCCAATCTGAGCCCTGTTTACGACAATGAAAACCACACAAAAGCTGATTTATGCATAATTAAATAATATAAATATGCTGAAATATTATACAACCATCAGAATTTGAGATAAGAAAGTGTAGTTTTTAAGAGCCGAACACCAGAATTAGGAATTCATGTGTTATACTAAAAATAATTTTAAATATTCTGAAAATATAACTCATAATTTATAACATTTATTTATTGAATATTACATATTGAATTGAATATTATTGAATACTGTTATTGGAAACTGTATTTATTGTTTTTTATTACATTTTATTACTACTATTACAATTATTTATTGTATTTATTTTTGTTGGTTTAGGCAAATTATTATCTATAATTTTATGATATTCAACAAAACATTAATAGTGGGTTATTGCTGGGGGATGGATGATATTTATTTTATTTTTAGCTTATACACATTTTCTAATTCTTCACATATATTACATATATACTTATTCATTTATATATAAATATATGCATATAAACACACATGTACATATATTTAACAAAAACCCATACATATGTGGTATATATATATATACACACACACACACATTTATATTTATATGAATATAAATAATATCATATATATATCACAAAAACATTGTTTATTCCATCTAATTTTCAGTATTTTGCACATTGTTAAACTTTGTAGAAGAGCAGTTATCTTCTAAAATGAGTTAAATCCTGTTTCTCTGCATACCTAATTTTCATAAATATCAACTATAACTCTATAATGGATAACTTTATCTAAAGTAAGTATAATAAATGTAATCATGTCACCACTCCCTATATCAACAACCAAAGCAGACATCAATAATTAGTCATGGTAATTAGTCTCAATGAACCTCATCTCCAGTACCTTTACAGCTCAGTGCTTTAGGAAGCTAATGACTATCTGGCTTCTTAAAGATGTGCCATCCTTGATATGACTGTATATTATAAAGATATGAATATTTTATTACATTAATAATACAATCTAATACTTAATGGAATACTACTAAACTTAGAAAACTGCCTAAATGTTTTGCACTATTCTCTGTTTTCAAGGAACGCTCAATCCAATAAAATCTTTTAGAAGATACCAAGGAAAAACATAGTGTTTTAGCTTACTATAATATGTTTAGTATTTTCATAAAAGAAATGTGGTAGGAGGTAGGAATTGTGTTTTTAGAAATAAGAGTAGGAAGGTGTGTTGCAAACATTTTGTATGAATGGACAAATCAAAGTCTTTGGTTTGATTTTATTGTCTGAATTGTATTTTTTTTTTTTTTTGCCAATAGGGTTCAAAATGTTTCAGGGTTTTCTATGATTTCTTACCAGACCACCAAGAAGCTTCTTGATGGGAAAGATGGACAAAGATGAAAGGAGCATATCTAGAACACACCATTGCTTTTCCCTTCCTTACATACCAAAGAACATGCATCCTTGGTACTGTGTATCTGCTGCCAACAGCACCAAACTCTTACCTTATGACTAGTAAACTCCAGGAGTAGACTCCTTTAACTTCTTTTTATAAAACCACACCTTAAAGAATCAGCTATCAACCAGAGTCTCTTTTCTCTTGCCACAATTCTAAGACTCCATTATAGCTTTTTTTTTTTTAAGGTTATCCTTAGCTGCCTCCTCAGACTTACTGCTTTTTTAAAAAGATTTGTTTATTTATGCCCCTCCCCTCATTGTCTGCTCTCTGTGTCCATTCACTGTATGTTCTTCTGTGTCTGCTTGTATTCTCATTAGATGACTCTGGAAACCAATTCTGGGACCTTCTTGAGTGGGACAGAGGGGATCATTCTCTTGCACCACCTCAGTTCCCTGTTCTCCTACATCTCTTAATTGTCTCTCCTCTGTGCCTTTTGTGTCATCTTGCTGCACCAGCTCTCCACATTGGCTGGCACTCCTGCGTGGGGCAGCGCTCCTGCATGGGGGGCATTCCTGTGTGGGGTGGCACTCTGTGTGGGCCAGCTTGCTTTGCAGTCCAGCTTGCCTTCACCAGGAGGCCCTGGGCATCAAACCCAGGACCTCCTATATGGTAAATGGGAGCCCAACTGCTTGAGCCACATCTGTTTCCCTCAGCTGTTTTTATTTTCTCACCGTTCTGGAAAGAACCCAGTCAAGTTCCCATAAAGACTCTAAGCCCAGTGAACTAGCTGGAGCAGGTCATATCAACTCAAAAACAATCACTGAGAACCTGCCATGGAAATTCCCAGTTGTGATATGCCTTTCAAAAAGGACAGGCTTTTTACCATGTCCTTTGCAAGGCCAAACAAGGAATTATTTGACAACTAGCTGGGTTGGTATACGAACCTGGAAAACTCTCTCTTCCTGGGTATTCGGTATTCTGAGAAGCAGCAGCTTTGGCACCTGCCTAGGAGAATTACTTGCTTTCTCATGTCTATCAGGGTATGGAAGGTTATGAAAGAGATAGTTTTATTTATGTATTTATTTTTTTATTCATTTTTTGTTTGATGTAAGCCATTACCTATTAAGGGAACCGGCTTCAATTTACTTGAGAGGAGGTAGTATTTTCTGAATTTTTACTTTTATGATCATTATTTTACAGTTGGGGAATAATTCCTAACTATAAGGCACACTAAGTAAACTATTCATCAAGAGTTAGTAATTTTCTAAAGGCGTAAGTAGGCCAATAACATATTCAAATGAGACAGTCCTTTCAGATTAAATTAATATAAGTAAGGATAGCATGAACTTCACAGAATGCCACCTCTGCTATTCAGAGGATTCGATATAAAACTGCAAGGTAATGGGTAAAATTGGTTCTCAAAGGTTTTATGATTACTGATACTTCAAAGAAATAAAGTAAATCCAATGAGATTTCAGACAGGGTTGAGAGAACTTGTGCACAGTCAGATGGACTCATTTGTTTTGAATGCATATTGTTCGGAAATAAACATGCAAAAATTTTTGTAGGCTTAGTCCTTCATGCAATCCTTTAGGAAGTTCATTCATTCAACAAATATTTGATGAGTGCCTACTATGTGCCAGGCACTATTCCAGGGTATGTAACTATTGAAAAGATGGACAAGATCCCCATGCTCGTGGAATTTTCATTCTTGTACAAGAAGATAGACCCTACACTTTGAAGGACAAACATTTCAGGGAGGGAAAAGCACTATGAAAACCATATCAGGATAATGGAATAGAGAAAAAACAATGGGTGGTGGCAGCTCTATTTTAGATCTAGTGGTCAAGGAAGACTTCTTTCAAGAACTGGCATTTTAGCTAAGACCTAAATGATAAGGACAAGTGAAGATCAGGGGAATCATGTTCCAGGAATAAGAAATAGAGAGTGCAAAGGGCATGATAGTAGAGAGCCTGGTGTGTTAGAGTACTGAAGAGAGGGACAGAGGTGAGATATTGAAAAGTATATAAAACACTACACACAGAGAGAGTTAGGCCCTGATGTGTGTGCAAAATTGTCTTTTCCTATAATTTTTAGCATCAGAATGCTCAAAACCCCATTACTGGTTAGAGATGCCATTTAAAAAAAAAAATGAAATGAAAATGACAAGCAAAATCCAGAGGTCCTTTATTCATAGAAAAAGGCACAGCAAGGTACCAATTACACATGTTGACAGATTTTGTCTAGCTTTTGCCTTTCACTTCTCCCTATATTCAGGGCCTCTTGATTCTACGTTGACTCAAGTGGGCCCCATTTTTAAGACCAATCTGACATAAGAAATATTTGAAGCAACTGCAGGGTGTCACCTGACAGCAAAGTATCACATGTGCTGCCCTTCTGAAAATTGCCATGTCTCCATGATATATGAGACCCCAGTAAATATCTCCTCCTATATGAGCTCTTCCCAGGGATGGGTGCCCTGCTACATACCAGTGGAAGCTTTGATACCACTTTCTACATAGTGGTTGGAAATCATGTATAAGGAATAAAATCTGCATGTGCAATTTCAAGCTAATCAAACTCTCTGGGCCTCAGTTTCTTCAAACATAAAGTTAGGATAACAGCTTCATGCTTGTAGGAGGGATTCATTGTGATATTGGATATAAAGTGCCTACGGCAGTGCCTGGCACATTAACTGCTCACTATATATTAGCACTTATCATAATTATGACCAAGAGTCTCTTCCTCCATAGTGTCCTAATACTGCGCTCTATCCTCCTGCCAGGTTTTGTGGCAGCTTCCTCTGTTAACCCCAATACACACTGTTTACCTGGACTGTGACCAAGTCTTACAATTCTGTGATGACACTGGCTGAATTTCTCCGCATCTTGCATTGGTTTTATTCCCACAGTGGGTAGATTTTGACCCATGTTCCATTATTTCCAAGTCTGATAGTTAACCCAACCAGGAGAGAAATGGAACCAATTGCCCTCAGCTGGAGTTGGCATTATTTTAAGAATTGTTTACATTTCCAGGGTTGTGGGAGAAAAGGAAAGGGTATTGATAACATCCAGCCATTGCACCTGAACACAGAATCTTCTTGAAAGCTGAGAATCCAGACAATTAGTCCAGAGCTTCAGAATGCCTAGGGATGGGGTAAGGAGAGAAGCACTGGAGCAGCAGTTGTAATACAGGCTACAGGGGCTTTATTGTCAGACAGACCTGTGTCCCACATCTGCTGCACCCCTATCAACTGTGTATCAGTGGGTAGGTTCCTTTATCTTGCATAACTCAGACTCTTTATACATGATGTGGAAATGACAATAATACCTACGTCACAGAGTTGTTAAGTGGATTCCCTGAGAAACATATAGGAAAGCACCTAGTTCATGGAGCAGCTATAACTTTCTTCTTCCTCCATCTCCACCCACTTGTTATGACGTCTGATACACATGTACACCTTGTTTATGGGACCCACTGCAGTGCTGTTATAATTCTGTTTACTGTAATACTGATGAGAGCATGTAATATTTGTACATTTCCCCCTGATAGACAGCCATGATGTCTATCTTATCATACCGTGTTTTTATAATCTGAATGAAACTAGCCAGTCTCCTTTGTTCTAACATAGGCCCTTTTTCTCTTTTATTTCATGTTCTACGAAAGTGCTTCTCAAACTTTACTGAACATTGGAATCCCTGGGAGGACTTATTAAGTTGAAACTTCTGGGTCCTCCCCCAGAGATTCTGACTTGGTTGGACTGGAGTAGAGCTGAAGAACTGGCATTTCTAACAAGTTCCCAGGTGATACTGATGTGCATGCTTTGGTACCTAGATGCTAGGGAGGGGGCATCTCAGCTCTATTTGAACACTAGAATTCCTGGAAAGTTTTTAAAAACAAGATGTCTGACTCTTTCAATTAAGCCTGACTCTCTGAGGGATGGAAACCAGGCATCAGACTTTGCTTGTTTCTTTGTCTTTTAAACTCTCTAGGTGATTTTAATGTGCCACTAGGCTTGAGCACTATGGGTCTCTATGGAATAGTTTGGAGCCATCATGGCTGACCAAAGGCATGCAGATGATAGTGCTGGAGGTACTACCAAATTGTGTCGGGTACGAGTGCTATTGGGGGTAAAAATGCATGTTTTGGGATGGCTCTAGTTACCTTCATGGTAATACATGGCTAAGGAAACAGCCGATGCAGGTCAGCAGGCAATTTGTGATGAAGGAAGACTTTTGGTCATAAAGGACATTGGAAACAGGGAGGATGATTGCGGCAACTACTGTATGAAGGGAGTAAAAACTATGGCTGAAGAGAGAAGTCATGAATTCCAGATTTCAGAAGTGGAGAATAGTATCTGCCAAGATCTAATACCTAGGTATCTCCCAGGACTGTGCTAACACAGTCCACAAATGATGATTTGTTTAGAACCCCCATTTCCAGGAACTTATCTCCTGACCTGAATGAAGTATTTGCAGGGTGCCTGTATCTGGAATAGTAATTCACATCCCTGGCTGCATGTCAGACTCACTTGTGAAACTGAAAATATATGTACCTATGCCTGGACTTCATGAAACCAGACCCAGCTAAATCAGAGTTTCTGTTGGTGGGATGTAGGCATCAGCATGTCTAGCTTCCCAGGTTATTCTGAAGTGTCATCAGGGTGAGCAGCAGCTATTCTAGAGTATTATACAGTTGATCAGGCATATACCCATTTTAAGCACAACCTCAGAAGTATTGCCCAAGGTTTACTAGAAACATAGAAGACAAGGTACCTTAACTTGAATATATCTAGTCTTGTTCATATACATGATGATGACTCAGGTAATGTTACATGCTCAATATCTTTTGAAGCATCAAACAAGGAAAAAAATATATTTGCCATCCCTGCATGTGTCTCACTGTTTGAAAATTGTTATTCATTACATGAACATTCTCTAAATTTCGAATTCATTTTAATCTGCTATATAAAATGTATAATACGTTTATTCAAGGTTAATGTTATACTACTTATGTAAGGTCAAATTTATGTTTCTGTTGTAGATGGTTTGAACATTTGTAATATGTAATTTTTTTCTGCAGAAATTACAATTCTTTTAGGAATCATTAAATGATCATGATTACATTCTTGTGTATATAATTTTCCAGCAATCATAATCTTACAAAGGCATGAATTTAACCCACAGAAAGCACTGATCAATTCAGCAAACTAAACCTTACTATACTTTGAGCCAATGACAAAGAAAAGCCAGACAAACATGTTAGAGAAGTATTCTGCATTGTGGAGGCTTCATGTTTTATTTTTAATAATTGTACAAGAACTATGTTGCCTAGTTACCATCTTCATTTTGTACTCTGATCTAAAAATGTCTCAGCAGCCAGAAGTTTTCAGTGAGCTCAACACCTAAACTTATGTAATCAAATATCCAGAAGGAATATTACCAAAATGATACTTTGTTCTCTCCCCAATCACAGATTAAGCCATTGCTTAAAGACTGAGGGGAAAATTAATATTTCAGAAGAAAGAATTTTTATACAGATCTGAGGGGGGAAAAACTAGAAAATAAAGAAAAATAACTCCGAAAAACAATAATACAAGGGTTCCAAATGCATGACCATTTATTATTTGAGTTCCCATGGGAATCTAAATCAAAAGAAAAGGTTTTTTGGACACCAGAAAACCTTAAACTGATATTTAAAATATTATCTGAACATTTCATGACAAAATTTGCTTTCATTTTGGAGTATTTTCAGATTTGAACAGAACTGTATAAAACCCTACTATTTTAATTCTTATTCCAGCAACTCCCAAAGAATGCTATTTTGATGTATTATTTTCCTATGTATTTTTTTTGGCATATTGATAAAGACATCATATTTTTAGAGATGGAAAAGCAAGCTGAGAATAGATGTCCCAAGTCCTTCATGTAAAGACCAAGTTGAAGAAATAACTGTAGATCATTTCATTTGTTCACAGTCTGAGTTATTAAAATATTTCTGAGATGAAGATATTGCATTATGTGCTGTAATAGGAAAGTATGACCTACCTGACCCTTTTTTCTTCCACTTTTGGGAATGACATCCTATTTTCTAGGAATCTAGAATGGGTCTAGTGGGACTGCTGAAACTATAGAACATGAACATGTTTAGAGGTTAAATGTGGACTCCAAGCCATTCTGGGCCAATCAGTCCCCTTCACTGGGGATCTGAAATCGAAAATAGAAATTCTCAACCCAGACTCCTCATTTTAATAATAAAATTGTAGATTTAAGAATTGCTGATAGCAATCATGTAGACTGGGAGGCAAAAAAAGCCAGCTTGCCTTTGAAAAGAATGATACAGAGGTTCAAGGGAAGAGATAAGGTGTTAAAATATTTTCTTAAACTTTTTATAGGGTTCAGGTACTTGGTTGGTTCCAATTTGTTTCTAATATTCTGATATATTCCTTGCCTTGGAGTTCCATAAGACACACCTTTATCCATATGATGAATCATAATACCTCTCTCCCCTTTTTACTTAGGCAAATTCCAATGGGTGTTGGCCAATGGCAAATGTAGGGGTTTTAACTAATGGGGATGAGGGAATAAGTCTGATACAGGCCCTTTTCTCAAGGAGACTGCCAAGGGGTAGGATTTATGTAGACCATTTTGACAAAAGGACAAGAGTTTCCAAAATTATCGAGATCACTTGATAAGCATTTTCATTGGAAGCATTCCTGCCTCTAGAAAAGGAGGAACAGAAAAGCAGTAACATTTGATCCATGTATTTGAAAAAGTCTAGAGAGATGACCAGTATTTTATTTTATTTTTCAGTATTTGTTGGGGGGTTTGGTGTGTTATGAATACAAGTTTAAACTACTCCCTCTTAGTTCAGAAAAAGAAATAGCTTTTCTCTCATTGTAGATCATTGGTTGGAGAGCTCCAGTATCTGTATTCTAGCATGAAAACTAGGATGGACTTAGTATTTAAACCATACAGATAAATAAGGGCTTGCTTGAGACATGATGTTTCAACAATGAAATATGGTCAGCAATATTTGTTCCATAGGACTACTCATAACTTCCTGTTTTAAGGATCAGGCACACACTGAAAGCCAGATGAGAGTTTGTGACACTTATTGGCAGTGTTTGTGCTTGCTCCATAGGTCAGAGATTTTATCCAAAGGAAATATTATCCAAAGAAGTGTATGGTATCTCAGGTCCCTTTTAGTTACTAGGATTGCTTCCAAATTTCCAGTGTGTCTTGGATGAAAATGCCATGGTGGAGTTATTAACCACAGCAGAAATTAATTAAATCAATTATGGTAGGACAATTATGAAAGCATGTAATATACAGCCAATGCCCCAAGTTACTTTTAGTTTTTAGTGGTAAATAAGAAAATACAAACAACAATAACATTAATATAAACTTTTACTGAACTTTTAAAAAAATTATTATACTGGACTAGGAGAATTAACTATATTATTTCAATTATCACAAATATTTTATAAGTTAGCCATTACTCCTATTCCCATTTGGTTTATGAGTAAACTAACAATTAAAAGGGCTAAATTACTAATATACAGTCTTATAGATAATGAGTGGAATCTGAGCAAAGTCATTTGGGAAGTCATTGAGGGTTGGTTCTTAAGAATGTATGACATAATTATAGCAATACTGGATGACAAATACACTAGCAGGCTGAGAGAATGGTTCACATTTGTGGGGGGTCATTTCTTTATGAACCTTCCTGTATGTGATTCCCTACACACAAAATAAAGGTACTACAATATCCATATTTAGATGACTTCACTAAGGTTCTGTGAAGGAAGATCCTTCTTCCAAGGTTACAAGTTAAGAAAACATGAGGCCAATATTTTAGTCCCGGTCTGTTTACTCAAAAGTGTATACTCTCAAAATCTGATAGGATAAACACTAAGAGCAAGGAGTTATTGTGAAGTCAAATTAAGAATAATAGATTTTAGAGAGTGACATCATCAACATGGTGATATAAGACATCCCTTGAAAAAGTCTCCCCTCAGAAACAACAAATAAACAGAGAAATCTCACTTGCTTGGATCTTTAGAGTAAGGTAGAGACAGGAGAAGGATTCCATAAATGTTAAATCAAAGAAGTGTCAAAAAACAAACACCCAAATCAGGTAGGAAATTTGCATCCTGGACCTGTCAGTCCAGAACCCCCACACGCACACACACACACACACACACTCAGTCCACTCAGTTTGGGAGTTGCTGAAAGACGGGACAGCCTGCCAGGAATCCTCCTGCCACAGATTCAGACCAAGGTACTGAAAGGGAAAAACTGCCAGTCAAAAATTCTTTATCCAGTGAAACTATCCTTCAAAAATGAGGGAGAATTTAAAATATTCACAGATAAACAGTAACTGAGAGAGTTTGTTAACAAAAGACCTGTCCTATAAGAATTACTAAAGGGAGTTCTGCAAGTTAAAAGGAAAAGACAGGTCAGAGTGGCTTGGAGTAGTGTGAAAAAATGAAAATGATCAGCAAGGGTAACTTAATCCCTATAAGAGTCAGAATACAATTAAACAAGAAAAAAGCATATTTCCTGATAATGGACACTTAAAATATAAAGAGTAATATGGGACAAAAACAACAGAATGAGGAAGGGAAAGGGGATATGGAAGTAGAGAACAGGTATACTATTGAGGTTAAGTTGGTATCTTTTCAAATTAGTAGTTTATAGACATAGGTTGCATACTACAAACCCCTGGGTAACCACAAAGAAAGTAAATAAAAAATATAGAGAAATAGAATTGAGATAGAGATTAGTGAGATACATCAGAAAAGATGATCTATAAGATGAAAAGGAGGTTAAAATATAGAATAAAGGAAAAAAGAAACAAAAAAGATATATAAAAATCATAGGACAAAATGGCAGAAGTAAGCACTGCCATTACATTAGTTACACTCAATGTTAATGGATTAAACTCCCCACTCAAAAGATACAGAATGGATCAAAAAGCATGAACCACATGTATGCTGTTTACAATAGAGTCATTTTAGACCCAAAGACACAATTAGGTTGAAAGTGAAAGAATGGATAAAGATATTCTATGCAAATAGTAACCAAAACAGAGCTGTGGTACCTATATTAATATTGAACAAAATAGGCTTTATGTCAAAAGCTGTTACAAGAGACAAAAAACACTATGTAGTAATTAAAGGGTCAATCCACTGAAGAAATAATAATCATAAATATTTATGCACTAAGCCACAGTGCCCCAAAATACATTAGGCAAACATTAACAAAACTAAAGGGATAAATAGGCACCTCAACAATAATATTTGGGCTTATCAACATAGTCACATCAATAGATCAGTTAGACAAAAAATCAGTGAGGAAATAGAGAACTTGAATAACACAATAAATGAATGAAACCTAACAGACATACACAGAACACTGTACCCCCAAACAGCAGGACATACATCCTTTACAAATGCACATGGATTGTTTTCCATGATAGACCTCATGTTGAGTTACAAAACAAGTCTTGATAAATTTATAAAGATTTAAATTATATAAAGCATCTTCTTTTAACATAATGGAATAAAGCTGGAGATTAGTAATAGGCAGAGAACTGGAAAATCCACAAATACATGGAAGTTAAATCATATACTCATGAACAATCTATCAGTCAAAGGAAAAATCAAAAGGGCAATCGGTAAATATCTTGAAACAAATGAAAACAAGAATATAAAATATCAAAACTTATGGGATGCAACAAAGGCAGAGCTGAGAGGGAAATTTATAGCCCTAAATGCTTATGTTATAAAAGAAGAAAGACCTAAATTCAAAGAAGTAAAGAAACAACAATGATTAGAGCAGAATCAAATGAAATAGAGAATTAAAAAAAAAGAGAGAGAGAGAGAGCATTAACAAACCAAAAGCTGGCTCTTCATAAAGATCAATAAAATTGGCAAACTCTTAGCTATACTGGCAAAGGAAAAAAGAGAGAAGATATAAATAAATGAAATTAGAGAGTGTACATTCTTATTGATCCCACAGAAATAAAATTGATCATAAGAGGTTACTATGAAAAACTGTTTGCCAATGAATTATACAACCTAGATGAAATGGACAAATTCCTGGAAACACCTACACTGACTCCACAAAAAATAAAAAATCTCAACAGACAAATCACAAGTATAGAGATGGAATTAGTAATGAAAACCTCCCAACAGCAACAAAAAGCCCCAGGACCACATGGCTTCAGAGGCAAAATATAACAAACATTCAAAGAAGAATTAATGCCAAACTCTTTAAAAAAATTGAAGAGAAGTGAGCACTGCATAACTCATTCCTTGAGGTCAACATAATCCTAATACCAAACCAGATAAAGAAAATATAAGAAAATTACAGAATTCTCTTATGAATATAGATGTAAAAAATTCTCAACAAAGTACTAGCAAATCGAATCCAATAGCACATTATAAGAATTACACACCATGATCAAGTGGGATTTAACTGAGGTATGCAAGGGTGGTTCAACATAAGAAAATACTTTAATGTAATATACCTCATTAACAAAATGAAGCAATAAGAACCACATGATCATTTCAATTGATGCAGAAAAGGCATTTGACCTCGCATTCTTTCTTGATAAAAACACCTAAGAAAATAGGAATAGAGGAAACTTCCTCAACACGATAAAGGACATATATCAAAAATCCATTGCTAACATCATACTCAATGGTGAAAGAAAGAGTTTTCCCTCTAATATCTGGAAAAAGACAATGATGTCCATTGTCTCCACTATTATTGAACACTGTACTGCAAGTTCTTACCAGAGCAATTAGGCAAGAAAAATAAAGAAAAGGCATGAAAATTGAAAAGAAAGAAGAAACACTTTCACTATTTGCAGATGGCATGATCCTACATATTGAAAGTCCCAAAGAATCTACAACAAAGCTACTAGAGCTAGTTTATCAAAGTGCCTGGGTACAAGGTAAGTATACAAAAATCAATAGTGTTCCTATATACTTTTGCTGAAAGAAATCAAAAGAAGATCTAAATAAGTGGAAGGACTTTCCTTGATCATTAAGATGTCAATTCTACCCAAAGTGATTTATAGATTCAATGTAGTCTCAATAAAAATCCAACTGCCTACTTTGCAGAAATGGAAAATCTAATAATCAAATTTATTTGGAAGCATATGGGTCCCCAAATAGCTAAAACCATCTTAATAAAGAAGAATGATGTCAGAGGACTCACATTTCCTGAGTTAAAACTTACTATAAAACTATGTTAAAACATGTCAAAACAGGGAAGCAGACTTGGCTTAACGGACAGAGCATCTGCCTACCACATGGGAGGTCCTGGTTTTGACCTCCTAGACCCATGTGGAGCTGGCCCACGTGCAGGGCTGATGCATGCAGGGAGTGCCCTGCCATGCAGGGGTGCCCCTGCATAGGAGAGTCCCACGCACAAGGAGAGCCGCCCAGTGGGAAATAAAGTGCAACCTGCCCAGGAGTGTGCCACACACACGGAGAGCTGATGCAGCAAGATGACGCAACAAAAAGAGACACGGATTCCCACACCGCTGACAAGAATAGAAGCAGACACAAAAGAACACACAGTGAATGGAGACAGAAAACAGACAACTTGGGGGGGGGGGGGGCGGAGGGGAGAGAAAGAAATAAAAAAAAATGTCAAAACAGCATGGTACTGGTATAAGGATAGATGGAATTATTTGAGAGTTCAGAAATAGTCCCTCAAAATCTAAGGTCAATTGATTTTTGACATGGCTTCCAAGTCCACTCAATTGGGAAAGAATAGGCTCTTTAACAAATGATGCTAGGAGAAGTGGATATCTACATGCAAAGGAATGAGGCAGTTTCTCTAGCTAACACAATATACAAAAATTAACTTAAAATGTATGAAAAACCTAAATATAAGAACTAGAACTATAAAACTCCTAGAAGAAAATGTAGGGAGGCATCTTCAGGATCTAGAGTAAGGCAATCATTTCTTAGACCCTACACCCAAAGCACAAGCAATAAAAGAAAAAAAAAGGTACATAAAAGCCATCAAAATTAAACACTTTTATTTTTGCATCAAAGGACTTAATCTTCAATGTGAAAAGATAAACTACTCAATGGGAGAAGATATTTGGAAACCACATATCTGATAGGGGTTTAATATCCAGAATATATAAAGAAATCCTACAACTCAGCCACAAAAAGACAAACAACCCAATTTAAAAAATGGGCAAAAGACTTGTACAGATGTTTCTCCAAAGAGGATATACAAATGACTAAAAAGCACATGAAAAGATTCTTGAAATCATTAGTCATCAGGAAAAAGCACATCAAAACCATAATGAAATACCATTTCACATCCTTTAGAATGGCTGCTACTAAAAAATAGAAAATAAGTGTTGGAGAGAATGTAGAAAAATAGGAAAGCACATTCATTGCTGGTGGGAATGCCAAATGGTGCAGTCATCATGGTAGGCAGTTTGGCAGTTCCTCAGACACTAATTATAAAACTATCTTAAGTCCTGTCAATCTCACTACTTGTTATACATCCAAAAGAATTGAAAGCAGAGACTTGAACAGATATTTGCACACTGATGTTCATAGTGGCATTGCCATAACCCAAGTGTCCATTAACTGACAAATGGCTAAACAGTATATGGTATACACATGCAATAGAATATTATTCAACTATAAAAAGGAATGAAGTCCTGATACATTCCATAACATGGATGAACCTTGAAGTCATCATGTTGAGTGAAATAAACAAGACACAAAAAGACAAATATGGCATGAGCTCACTGTTTATTAAAAGCAAACTCAGAGTCAGAATCTAGAATTTATGTTTCCAGTGAATGGGGTGAGAATAGGAAATGGGAAGTTAATGCTTAAAATATGTAGGGTTCTTATTTTGAATGATGGAAATGTTTAGGAAATAGATAGTGGTGATGGTAGCACAACATTGTGAATGTATTTAACAACACTGCTATATATATATATATATGAATGTGATTCATATATATATATATATGAATGTGATTCATATATATATATATATGAATGTGATTAAACAAGAAAATGTTAAATCGCATATATAGTAAAAGAATTTTAAAAATTTAACTATATACTATACAGTGAACCCTAATTTACACCATGACCTATAATTAATAGTACAATTATTAAAATGTGCTGTCATCAATTGTAACAAATATTCCACATCAAGGCAAGGGGTTATTAGTAGGGTGGTATATGGGAATTCCGCATGTTGTGAATGATTGTTCTGTAAACCCACAACTTCTCTAATAAAGAAAAAATACAGAAGCTAACATTTACTGAGCATATACTATTTCTAGATTCTAAGTGATTTACCTGAAGCAAACTGTTTAAACCTTTTAATCACCTTAAGATAGGTACATTATTCCCTTTTACAGATGACGAATATGAAGCAGAAATATCCTGAGTCATTTCTCTGTTATTGGAGATGAGATCAACTTGCTCCACAGCTGGCACCAATGATTCTGCCATAAGCCTCACAATTACAGCAGCAGTTAACCAAAAAATAACAAAAATGACAACTAGAGTGTAATAAAGAGTTTTTCAAAAACAATCTGAAAACAAGAGACTTTGGTGAAGGAAAAAAGAATGAAATTTGGTGGTTGGATCTCTAGTGTGGGAAAAAGGGTAGAGTGTGGTTTCAAGCATGGATTGAGGGCAGCAAATGTGGCTCAAGTCGTTGAATGCCTGCTTCCCACATGGGAGGTCGTGGGTTCAGTCCCCAGTGTCTCCTAAAAGCAAAACAACAACAACAAAACAACAGGCAAACAAATGAAAAAACCAAGTCAGGAGAGCCAACGTGGCTCTGTGGTTGAGCTCTGGCTTCCGACACACGAGGTCCTGGGTTCAATCCCCAGTCCCGGTAAAAAAGAATGGATTGAGAAATCATTTTAATTTTTAATGAGGGCATTTGTGATTTCCGAATCACCAAGCTTGAGATGATGGCAAGACCATTAAGGAAAATGCGCTGAAGTATGAAAATGTATACTCAGAAGTCAAAAAAATGCCTGTGATGCTTGAAAGTGGGAGAAAGAACGAAACCTTCCTGAGGAAAAGTATAAAGAAAGGACAAAGCCCAGTGAAGGGATGAGCCATGAGAAATGCCTATCTTTAAGGATTTCAAAGAGAATCAAAAGAGCCACCATTGTAGATGGAGGAAGAATTATCAGAGAAGTAGGAAGAGGGCAGAGAATACAGAGTTGTAAAATTCTAGGCTCAGTAAGATAGGATAGCTTCATGGGCATGCTATCAGTGCACTTGCATAGATCCCCAAGATCAGAATGGTGCCACACATGGGGATAATGCTCAAATATTGCCATCTTGAAATTCTTAACCATTTTTTAACAAAGGGTCCACATTTTCCTGCTGCACTGAGTGCCACAAATTACATAGCAAGTCCTGGTAAATGCTAAAATTGTCTCAAATCTCCCTAACCAAAGATTACTCAATTCCTGTATAAAAATATCCAGTCACAATGAGTTTGCCTCATCTTGGTGGTAGCCCATTGCATCCTCAGATGGATCTAAACTTTAGAAAACCCTCTCTATCGTAAACTAACAAACTCTTTCTTTGTAATCTCTCTACATTCGTCCTGGTTCTATTCTTGACAAAAACAGAGAAGAACTATAATTAAGTGACAATCTTATCTATAAATGCCATGACTTATTGATTTCAAACGTTTTGTCCCATGGAACCTATCAACTGTTCATTGACAAATGGCAGGCACGTGATTGGCAATCAATACTGATTAATTTAATTGATTATGAGCCAAGTATCCTATTTGGTTTCTCACTTTCAGGAATGATTTTACAGTATATTCATGGGTCAAGCATTCCAATGTAAGAATCCTGAATATTAAATTTAAATTCATTCCCACATGAAAACCTTAAAAAAAATTTAGAAGCCAGTAACCATGTTTACATTGAATTTTCTCATTTTTTTCCTTTTTGTCTTTATTTTTTTTTTAATATTACATTAAAAAAATATGAGGTCCCCATATACCCTCCACCCACTTCACCCCACTCCTCCCCCCCTTAACAACAATCTCCATCATCATGAGACATTCATTGCATTTGGTGAATACATCTTTGAGCACCGCTGCACCTCATGGTCAATGGTCCAACTCATAGTCCACACTCTACCACGTTCCACCCAGTGGGCCATGGGAGGATATACAAGGTCTGGTAACTGTCCCTACAGTATCACCCAGGACAACTCCAAGTCCCGAAAATGCCTCCACATCACATCTCTTCCTCCCATTTCCAACCCCCAGCAGCCACCACGGTCACTTTCTCCACACCAATGCCACATTTTCTTCAATTACTAATCACAATAGTTCATGAATAGATTATCAGTAAGTCGAATTTTCTCATTTTTTAAACTCTTTTTAAAAATTATCAGGTAGGGAATTGCCTCATCACCTGGATCATTTATAAATTGCTTTTGGTCTGGATGTTTGGAGTCCCTTTAACCAGAGTTTCTTAACTTGGCAACAGTGACATTAAGGCTGGCTGGATAATTTTTCATTGGAGGGCACTGCCCTGTGCACTGTAGAATGTTTCTCAGCATCCAGAGCCTCTGCCTACTAGATCCCAGTAGCATTCTTTTTACTCCTAGTTGTAACAAGTAGAACATCTCCAGATGTTGCCAAATGTTCCCTGAGGGGCAAAATCATCCTCGGTTGAGAAAGAATGATTTAAAGGAAACAATTAACGCATGATGGCTTTAATGGATGTATGGCACTTGATTTGCTAAATTATAGGGTTTTCTTTTTAATCATGGTGAAAATTAACATAAAATAAAAATTAAATAAGCATATAGTATATAACATAGTTTTTCTTAAGTTGTTTATTAGGAAGGAGTGTCACCAAAATTTCCCTATGATGAACTTCTCTAGGGGATGAATTTTGGTTTCCTCTTCATACCTCTTTTCCTCGAGTTACTCTTTCACACTTTCTATATTCTTTGAATTTTTAATAATTAGAATGCATATATCTTATAATTAGTGTAAATGCTGCTCTCATTCTGAAATAAAATAATGAACATGGGGGTGGTAAGGAAATGAAGCCTGTAGGTAAAGGCACATTTATTTTCAGGGAAGATTGGTAAGACAGGCTCCTGGGGGACCCTGTGTTCTTCTCTATTTCCAAAGGACCCATATCTTATAGTTTATAGGAAATAGGAATAATATTAAATTCCATGAAGTTCTCTTACTTTATGATCCAAAACTCTTTTATACACACACAAGACAACAAAGTAAACGCAATAAGCCAGGGGCTATGATTTAGAATACAGAAGTAGCCAAATCTAAGCAGATTTGCCCCTAAAAAGAGAAAAAGTGGTGTCATTGGCATCAGATAACTCACAAATAAAGAGAGCTTTGGGCATTGCTCATGAAACTGACCCCTGGATTTAGCTCCTTTTCATGCTCCCATATATTCATCCATCCAAAATTTCATAATATCTTAAAATCATATCTGATTTTGATGATGTAAAAATTGCATATATCACTATTCATGCATTTCCCAAAGCTTTACATAGGCATCCATACTAAACTACCAGAAAATAACAAAAATGATAAAATATATGAAAATCGAAATACTTCCAGCATATGTTAGTTAATTCTAAGTGCAAGATGAGAATTCCTGAATTCTAGGGTATGCTAATTGGTGAAAATCTAACAGCCATCTTCGTTTAGTTTGTAAAATACTTTTTAAAAAGGAAAAAAAAGCAAAATAGAAAGTAAGTTAAAGGGATAGGTGTTATCACTGCTTCAGAAAACTTTCCTCAAACTTATATTTTTAGTTTGTGTGGTTTCACTTCCATTCCATTATACCTTATAATTATAGTTAATGTTAAACCCAATATGTGACTATAAGGAATTAAGATTTATGCCTGGATGATTATTCATTTTATTCAAAAGTTCCTCTCAGACTAACTCTACTCTTATTAATGATTGTGTTATAATTTTGGCCAAGACAGACTCTCTCATAAATGGGACTCTTGGATTAAAAGGGAACCATGGAATTGTAAGTTTAAAATTATTTTTAAATGGAGGAAAAATAGGGAGGGTGATGATATCTTTAGGATAGAAAAAAGAATAAGCAATAACAGTTACTTAAAATTTATTATGAGAACAAACATTCACTCTATTTGGAAAATATGGTATAATTCAAAGGGACAATAGAGAGTAAATGGAGCTGGACAACACTTACTTTGACCCTATTTCTGTGCAAAGAAAACTATACTTTAAGTGGAAAGAGAACAAATTATTATAAAATAGGAACTTGACCCTTAGCTAGATGAGAACAGAGTAAGAGGGCAACTTGCTCTTTTAAATGAGTTCAAATTCAGGTTCAGACCAACTATATTAAGAAAATGCTCATACAACTGAAGGAAGAAAGTCAGAAATCTATGAGAAATTGTAAAAAATTGGAGTTAGCTGTAGTAACTGAGACAGTAAAATATTTTCCCTATTTTAAAAAGGGGTGGCTAAGAAAATTAATTATAGAAAAAAACTTTGTACCAATCTCTGGAAAACTTTAGTGTATCTATAGAACATGTGGAATGGAAGGACAAAGAAAAGAGATGAATGTTTACAGAGAACTGGATGCCTTTACCAAAACAAACAAGGTGACATCAAATTTCTCTTTTAGGGACCAGGTCACATGCTCAGACAAAAGATCTAGAACACCTTATGTATCCTTATTGGAGATATTGGTCTCATTAGTCTTTTACAACATCCCTCCAACAAACTATAGAAAGGCCTTGTAAAGCTACCATTTTGGGATGCATGAGTTGGAGGAGTTATAGCTGACTGAACCAAAGACTGTCAAAGAATGGTTCAAAATAGAGCAAGAAGGCAGGCAGATTTTGGAATCAGACATATCTGAGTCCACATTCCAGTTCTTTCCTCTTATAGCTCTGTGATCCTGTGCATATTATTTAAATTTTCCAAGGCTGGGGTTTGTTTAGAACTAAAATGGTATGATTGATAATAACTTACAAAGGATTTTAAAGTAATGGATGCTATGGCAAAAGACTATAGAAGATGGTACATATAAACTATATACAAAGTGCTTAAGCTGAGAAAATGGTTCCATATGATTTTTATTATTACTATTACTTCTATTAATACTACCACTAATACAACAAGCTGGAGGATGGTCTCTAGCAGAATACTACAGGGTCTGCCTTTGGCATTGGTCTTTTTCAAGGTTGCAGTCAACTGCTCGAAGACCTTGATGCACAATTACCAGATTCCTTTATAGACAAACTTGAAAGAATGCTAATATGAAGAAGGGAGACACATAACCAGATGTAATAAAAGAGATGGAACTTATAGACAAATATGCAATCACACTTTTAGAGGTTTGCAATAATTAAAAGCTGTAGCTCAGTTTCCCCTGATATGCATTGGGAAAAGGCTAATCCCATCCCCCATAAGCCTACAAGTCCAAGGGCATGGCACTTCCCCACGGGTTAAATAAAGAAACCACATAGACACAGGAGTAAAGGGAAATGGAAACCTTCCCTACCTACATATCGGAGGGAGATAAAATTCCTACAGAACAAAGAAACATCTGCTCCTGCAGCATTCCAAGAAACCATAACTCCCTAACCCACTGTCTTCTAGTCTCTATCAGGGAAAAGTTATACCCCTCGGGCTTCCTATCAGTCCCTGCACTTCACTAGGACCTTCAACCCCCTCCACCAACTATCATTTCCCTGCCTAGGAAAGTTCTGTATAAATTCAAATTCTCCCCTTCCAAGGAGGGGGCTGAAGTTTGTTCTTCAGAGCCCTTCCATTGGAAGAGCTTCTCAATAAATCTTTCTTTGTCTATAGTCATATCAGTCTTCGTGTCCCAGTAAGCACTGTATTTTCTCCAACACACACAAAACAATTTTAATGGTGAAGAATAGTGTACATAAAATTATATAAAACTAAATAGCATGGCATAATGAATAATTATAAAGCATGTATCCCTGGAACCATCACCCTGCTCAAGAAAAATAATAGCATTAGTTCCCCAAGAAGCTATTCCTTTATCACCACATTCCCTCCCTTTTGCTAGGTAATCATTAACCTGGCTTTTATGCTAATCAAGTCTATGTTTTTGTTTGTGGCTTCAGCACACTGTACCTGCCACTAAACAGTAGAGTTTACCGGGGTTTTTTTTTTAACTTAATGTAAATGGAATCAAACTGTATGCAATTGTTTGTGACTTCTTTTTTTGGACCAATATTTTGTTTCAATGTGAAGAGTCATTTATATTGATGCATCTACTATAGTTCAATCATTTTCACAGCTGTATAATTTCCAGGATATTATACACCGCTAACCATTCTATCATTGAAAGATAACTTGATTGCTTCCAATGTTTGGCTTGTGGCAAAAAGGATACCCTAACTTGTTTTGTTCATGTCGTACTGCCCATTTGTACACATGTGAAGTATATTCATGCAAAATGCATTAAATTTACTATTTAAATTATTTTTCCATTTTTCATTAACAAGGACATATAATTTAATCCATGTAAGTTAAAGGCATTGTTTTGTTACCTCTGTACTTCCAAATCCAAGTAGAACATTTAATAAACTTTAAGGGTAATAAGTGAATATATTTTGTATGAATTAAAATTCTGTGATATCTTGACCACATAAGTGATTTTTTATCTGTATAAAAATTGTTTCCAGAAAACATATTAGACTAAATAAAATTCGCATACTATACGGCCAAATGTAATATGATTTAATTTCCTAGAAATGCATTTTTCCTCTTATATCGACAAGAACTGTTTCTTAAGTTATTGGCTTTTTTTAAAGGGAAGTTTTAATTTCTTTCTTTACCCCTAAGGGGAACTGCAAACATTCAATAGTGTTTGCAGGTTTCACAGATAATAAAGTTTCTATTCAAAGGCAGTTTACAAAGGAAGGTGAAAAGTTACTCTTTTTTTCCCCCAGTGTTTTATCTACTGTTTAAAGTGTATTTTTTATGGAATTTAATTCCCATAGCACATTTCCTTGAATTATGACACTGGAAGAAAGAGAGCAGGGAAAGGCAGCACAATAAAAATTTTGATCAGGCAATGGTGATACCATCCTATAAGCTCCTGTAGGGCAATTAGCGTTTCGCTATTTTGTGACTGTGTATATACTTGTGCTGTCCAATTTGGTAGCTACCAGCCATGTGCGACTACTGAGCGCTTGACTGGCTAGTGCTACTTAGCTGTACTCTACATGTAATATACACAAAAGATTTCAAAGACTTATTATGAAAAAAAAGTAAATATCTCATTAATTTTTATCTTGATTATGTGTTAAGGTGATAATATTTTGGACACCTTAGATTAAATAAAAATATGTTATTAAAATTAATTTCGCCTATCCTTTTACTTTTCTTATGATATGGCTACTAGAAAATGTTAAATTGTATATATGCTTACATCTCTACTCCAGAGAGTCCAAGGATTTTTTTCCCCTCCAAAGATCTAGATATTTATTTCATGATATACCACTAGTGGATATAAATGTATAGTTAATTTTTTAGCCTAATATCATGAAATATTTAGTTTCACACTTAGACTAAGGTTTAATTGGCTCATTTATCCCCACTCAGAATTATTAGGAGATACAAAAATAAATTCCACAAAGGTAAAGAGAGACTAGGGAAATTATAGTTCTACTTAAAAAGGTAAACATTGGCTGCTGCTGCCTGCACCAGACATGGTGGGCTGGCACTTGGGGTCACAGGGCTCAGGAGCCCAGAGGGGGCTCTGAGGACACACCAGCATGAGGTAGAGGTGAACGGGATACTGCCAGGTGGACCACCAGCTGAGCTACTGCCCCCCCTCAGAAGGAAAGCAGGGAGTGCGGATCATGAGGGAAAGTGGAACAAGACGCCGAATCAAGCTCATGTTCTCTTTGACCAGTTTGTCCAGGCCACCACCTGCAAGGGAATCCTTAAGGTCTCCTGAGAGCTCTATGACCACCTGTACCTGAAGCCCAGGGACTACAGCTCCTTCTATCACAAGATCAAGTCCAAGGTTGACTACTGGAAAGCCAAAGCCCTCTGAGCAAAGTGGAACAAACAGGGCAGCCACAAAGACAAGAAGGGAAAAGCATGCACAAGCACCAAGTGTCTCATCATCAGAGCCAGCCCCTGTGGCCTCTGCCGAGCCTTCAACTTATCCTTGCTGGTTGCCAACGTGGTTGTTCTTGAGAAATGGGATGCTTTCTCCTGCAACATCTTCCATCTCTGGCCATTAACCATCTGTGATCTTCAAGGTCTGGACACCAAGGAATTCCATGGCAAGTTCTGTGCCAGAGCCACTGACCACATCAGTATCTAACAGCTCTAAGTAATACTTTTGAAAGCAGCCCTGATCCTAGGCATTGAAATCCATGCCAATGTGGAATTCCAAGGACTCATACAACCTCCTGAGGACCAAAAGAACAAACAAATAGGATGGAAGGCACTGGTGCACCCCAAAACCTATCCTGTATCAGAATATGAATTTGAAGTGATCAATGGAGAGGATGGCTGTAGGAACACCTTGGAAGGATTTTGTCAGAAAGAATTTCATGGCAAACTGGCCATCACCATCACGGCAAATTTTATTAACCGATATATGACTGCAGAAGCCAAAGGGGAAGAGATAACTGGTGTTGCTTTTATATTCAACCAAAAATTTTTCCAGGAACTGAGGGAAGCCATGGTATCGATTTGGAAAACATCATCTATTACAAAGACGATATGCACTATTTTGTAATGTCAGCCAAAAAGCAGAGTTTATTCTACAAAGGGATGTTACTGTATGACTACACAGATGCAGAGCTCTTGCTTTCCTGGGATAATGTGGATCAAGAGGCTCTTCTCAGCTATGCCCGAGAGGAGGCAGACTTCACTCTGCAGCAGCTGCCATCCCTGGATTTTTCCATCAATCACTACTGGCAGCCCGACATGTCCATGTCTGACTTCACTTGCATGTATGCCTCCGAGAACAGGGCCTTGGTGTGGGAGCAGAATGAACACTAGTTACTGGCGACCCTGGAGGGATGACCTCCTCGAGGCTTTCCGGCCAATGGGAGCAGGAATAGCCTGGGCTTTCTAGCTGCTATAGACTTTGCCTGGATGGTAGGAAGTTGTTCTCTAGGAGCAGGTCCCTTGGCAGTGCTGGCCGAGAGAGAGAGCATTTATAGGTCACTGCCTCAGACCACCCCTGAGAACATGAGTAAAAACTTTAGCTAGTACAGTATCAACCCTATCACCAAGTATCCCAATTTTAATGTCAACTTCCTCCAGCTAAGCCAGGTGAACCATTTATATGATACAGGATAAATAAAGGACATTCATCTGGAAATGGAGAACCTGGTGAATTCCCAAATTTGACCTGCAATGAGTCTGTAGCACATTCAAACAAATTGCTGGGTTGGTGCCAAAGGAGACAGATGGCTATGTAGGGGTCAGCATGGAAGACCTCACCATGATTGGAAAAGCAGCCTGGCTCTTTGTGTAATTAGATACCACTCTGATCTGATAAACTTTGATTCTTTGGATGAGAAGAATGTGGAGAAGAGCAAACAGCTGGCCTTCGATATTGCTGCAGCTAGGTATCACCCCCCATCATGACAGACAAAGAAATGGATTCTGTGAGGGAGCCTGACCATTTGTCCATGGGGATGTACCTGATGCAGTTTTATGAGATATTTAATGATTCGCTCCCCTCCAGTGATGCCTTGGACCTGAATGCTGAGGTGAAGGCCATCCTGATAGCCAGCACCAAATCACCCATCTCCTTCCTCAGCAACTGGGTCAGACCATCTATCAGAAGTGTTCTTCCAAGGATAAAATGGAAAAGGTCTTGGGAAGAGGAAATGGACCAGTCAGTCAGAGGAGGAGGAAGCCCCCCAGGCCTTCCAAGGAGAGAGACCCCCACTGGTGAGCACGCTCACAGACAGGAGGATGCACACTGCGCCGGCAACCAGAACAAAGTGAAGCACGTGGCAACCCAACTGCTGGACAAATTTGAAGAGAACGCTCCTCCATGGTCCACTGGCTAGGGAGACGAGAGCTCCATGAAGAAGGAGTTACTGCAGAACTTGGGCTGCAGCGACACATGCTATTTCTGCCAGAAGCGGTCTACATGATGGAGAAGCTGAGTGCCGAGGGCAAGTTCTTCCACCAGAGCTGCTTCAAGAGCGACTACTGCGCCACAACTCTGTGTGTCTCAGCCTATGCCTACAACATCAAGGGCAGTAAATTCTACTGTAAACCTCACTACTGTTATGTATGCTCCAGTTATGCACAAAGAAAGAGACCAGCAGTGGCTCCTCTGTCTGGAGAGGAGGCCAGAGGATCCCTGCAAGATGGACCTGCTATTGACTGAAATGCATGGGCCAGGACACCTCCAGCTCAACCGAGAGAACTCTGGTAGCCTCGCTTTCTTGTTTGGCTGGGTGGCGCATCACTCTGCAACAAGGCCAAGGGAATGAGCCAGCATCTCAAAAGCAGCATTTCTTCAATTGGGCATCAGATGCCCCCAACCTCCTGGATTCCTTTTTCATGTGCCAGCCTCTTGTGATTGGAGTCGCCTTTCTCTAGATGTGGTACAGATCAGAGGGAAGTTTAACTGGCACACTGTGAGCCAGTGAGGGCACGAGCTGGTGAGTGGCATCTCCCATGCTGTAGGTAGTGCTTACTCAGAGCCTCAGAGTCTTGTCACAGTAGCTCTCGGCCTGCCCACCTCCATGGAGCACGTGGAGGTGGCTGATTCCAATCCCATCCAGGAACACAGGAATCCAGGGCAGGCTGGTTTTATCATTGGCCCAAGGAAGGATGCAGAGTCATAGGCCTTTGCGTAGCCCCCTGTTTGGGACTAGAGCAGTGTGTAATTCGATACATGGGGCCCTGTATTAGTCAGCCAAAGGGGTGCTGATGCAAAATACCAGAAATTGGTTGGTTTTTATAAAGGGTATTTATTTGGGATAGGAGCTTACAGATACCAGGCCATAAAGCACAAGTTACTTCCCTTACCAAAGTCTGTTTTCACGTGTTGGAGCAAGATGGCTGCCAACGTCTGTGAGGGTTCAGGCTCCCTGGTTCCACTCTTCCCAGGGCTCCAGCCTAAGGCTTCAGTATCAAATTCCAACATGAAAAACCCCTAACTCTGCCCTTTGCCATGCCTTTTATCAATGTCCAGTGGCATAAGAAGTTTACATAATTACTTAATCAAGTGAACCTCTGAATCCAATATAATCTAATATGCCCAGAGGAAAAGATCAGTTTACAAACAGAATCTAATGTTTATTTTGGGAATTGATCAGTAATATCAAACAGCTACAGGCCCCATGGACTGGATCCATTTCTTGCTGAACTTGAATTCCCTGCATCCCATTTCCTATTTAGGTAACTGGATAAGCTGTCACTGCTCTTCATTTGCCTGAGGGATGGACCCTGTCCTGGTCACATTGGGGCATTTGAACTTCTAATGGGGAGCAAGCCCCAACTTGTGACACTCCCTTAGTCCCTCCCTTGTGTCAGAAGGTGAACAGCACTGTCCCCACCTCTAAAACCACATTTATTCTGGTCACTGTAGAGCAGGACTGGGAAGGGCTCATGGGCACAAGGCCAGTTGTGAAGAACTGTGGTATTATTTTTTTCCCTTAAAGCTCTCTGGTCCATGTCAAAGCAGCCTGGTAAACATGTCCACGGTCCCACAAAACTACTGGGTCATCCTGATGCTCCCAGTACAGAACAGATAGTTGGCAGCTAGGTGCTTGGCAAGGGTGAGAACAGGTGTCAGATATGCTGTGTTTCTGTTTGTCATGGATTTTCTTTCTGTTCAATGCAAACAGAGCTAATTACAAATGCAAAAAAAGTGAATATTAACATCATTTAAAATAAATTGTGAGATAGATTTTATCTTTTTCCAGGCTGGTATTGGTATACTTATATATATTTCATTGGGTTAGTATTTCAATGACTAAAATGCAGTTGTGTTCTATTTTTTACATTTTTTGCCCTCCACTGTAGCCATGAAGGCCAAAGAATGAGATCCCTGGGGTATTTATAGTATTTCACACTGAACCCCTTTCATATTTATTTTTTAAATTTTTTTGAGGTACTGGGGGGCTGGGAACAGAACCCAGGACCTTGTATGTGGGAAGCTGGCGCTCAACCACTGGACACATCCACTCCCCTGAGCTGGTTTTATTGTTTGTTTGCTTGTTGTTTGTTTTTGTTTTTAGGAGACACTGGGAATGGAACCCAGGACCTCCCATGTGGGAAACAGGCACTGAACCACTTGAGTCACATCCACTCCCTGAACTATTTCTTGAGGGTATTTTATGGTAAGTCTTCACAGCAATATATTTGATAGGTAAATAAGAAAGTATTTATCTATTTATTCAAAATAAAGTATGTATATAACCAGTAACTGAATATATGTCCTTTGTATCAATATAATTGTATTGTTGTATTGTTATAGGACATGATATAATAGGTATATTTGTCAACCAAAGGGGTGCTGATGCAAAATACTAGAAATCTGTTGGCATCTATAAAGGGTATTTATTTGGGTGGACGCTTGCAATCACAAGGCCATAAAGCACAAGCTATTCCCATTACCGAAGTTTGTTGCCATGTGTTAGAGCAAGATGGCTGCTGACATCTGCCAAGGGCTCAGGTTTCCTGGGTTCCTCTCTTCCTGGGGCTCATTTCTCTCCAGGCTCAGCTGCTGTGCTCTCCCCACAAAGTCAGCCATAGACTATCAGGCAAACATCTCTATCTCTCTCACAAGGTCTCTGCTGTGGCTAATGGAACCTTTTCTCCTTCCTCACATATCTGCTTCCCTCTGGGTTTACTTCCCAGGGTCCAGAATCAAAACCCCCACTCTCTTCTCTGCTGTGTGGTTTTCTCTGTGAGTCTCTGCCACCACATCCTACTGATGTGGCCCAATCAAAGCCTTAAATATTATTTAATCAAGTAAAAGTAAAACCTCTGAATCCAATATAATCCAATATGCCCAGAGGAACAGACCAATTGAAACACAATCCAATATCTATTTTTGGAATTCATAAATAATATCAAACTGTCACAATTGGATCACAGTGTTGCTATCCTAACAACATGGGAATCATCTAATAATTCATTTTCTTTATTAAATATTTAGATCACAAAATTTACAGTGTCTACTACTCCATAAACTAACCTCCCATTTTTAATATGTCCTCTCAGTTTATCACAGTTCTACCAACGAGACAAACAGCCAGATGGAAGGTGAAACACAGCCATCCACTCATCAATTTGAGAATCTCTTATGTACCAGCAGCTGTAAGCATCCCTTAGTATATCTAAGGGAATCACCTTAACCCATGTTCCATAGAAAACCACGAAGAAAAAGATATGCCATTCCTTCAGGGTCAATGCCGTGGTAATCAGTTGCTTCATTCTGAGATTTTGAGGGGGTAGGGTGGGCTTGGCGTGGGATCTGAACAGCACTCATGTTTCAGACCACCCATAAATAGCACAGAAAAAAATCAGTGCAAACAGCTTGTCAACTTGGCATGGTTAAAAATCTCAGAAGTTTCCTTTCATTGAAATCACCATTTGTGGGTATTCAGTGTAAGGTAGAATATGTGTGAAGTGAAGAATAAATGACCAGATCTAAAGTCCATAAGTGAATTTGAGATTGCACAGTTTAGTTTGGTTACTTAGACTCATAAAATCCGGTCTGCTTCCTTAATATAAATGTGAGAACAGTGTGGTCAACTTTAATCAGATGTCATTTTAGGTTACCTACTTCTAAACCAATTAGGAACTATACACTCTAAGAATAACTTATTTGCTTGCTTTTTGTGTCCCTTTTTATTGAACAAATTTTTATTGCGTGCCTTTTATGTGAGAGTCACTGATCAGAGTGTACTCACACATTAATGAACAAAATAGATGAAAATCCCAGTCCTGTAGAGTTTACATTCCACTTAATTGAGTCAGAGATGGATTTATTGCTTATAATAATAAAACTCTGCTGCTTGGCAAAGAATTCCCAGTAAAATTCAAGAACAAACACCACCCTATTCTGTACCACAATGGAGAACATCCCTAAGGCAACAAAAGAACAAGAAACAAGGGACAGAAGGAATAGAACTGGAAACGAAATCATCCCCTTCTGCCAGTAAGTCTGTATATGTAAAACAAAAACACAAGAACAGCAAAACAAACCCCCCAAAAAGGGCAAACTAAAGGCAATAAGAATGTACAAAGTGGTATCAACATATAGAAATCAACAATTTTCACTCATATAAGTAAGAACACCATAGGAATTCCAATAAAGATCTAATTTACTATAGCAAAAAAAGCCATAAGATAACCAGGAAAAAAAAAACTTTAAAAACAAAAAGAAATGAAAAATTATTATGGAGAAGTTTATAAAACATTATTGAAGAAGAGCTCTTGGTTTTCTTATCTGTCTGGTGCACAATTTGATGGGTTGTGATTCTTACCTTCTTGGGAGTTGTAGACTTACAAAAAAATGATTTTTATAAAACTTATGGTCACCATACTAGACATAAATGCACATAAATAGAATACTATTTTTTCAGAGTTCTCGCCCAACCTCAGAAACCCACTTATCCTAAGCTAGATAACCACAAATGTTTTTCTAACACTAAAATGATTCTGTTTTCCCGCTATTGTTTTAAGGTAATATTATTAAAATATAATAAAAATCACAATAACAGTGAACCTTTAATATGAATGATATCCTGCTATTTTCAGGCACAATACTTACTACTTTATCTACAGTACCATAGTTAACTCACATTAGATGAGATAAAACTGCCTGGACAGACCTTTTTAGGAATAATGCTTCTATAACTTGGTGTGCTGACTTTTCTGTTATTTTATTTTTCTGAATTTGTAATAAAGTTTGAATTAAAAAAAATACCTCACAACAAACCAAAGTCACAGTCACTTGTATTAGTTCCATTTTATTGATGAAAATGAAGGCTCAAGGAGGTGAAGAAAGCTCATACTCCAATGTGGTCAGGCTTCATGGTTATGTCTTCTCAGAGAACCAACCAATTTATCTTTTTTTTTCCCTCAGTTTCAATTTATATGCATCTTGGTGTGCTTGCTTAATGCTTATCTCTTCCAATGGGCAATAAACTCCAAGAATAGAGACCTTAGCCAGTTTTGTTCGCCATTGTAACCCTACTACTTGTACATTTTGCAGGAATTAGTTATCACTCAATAAACACTGACAGAATAAATTAATGAGAGGATGAAAGAATGAATGAATTAGGAACAACCCTGCCCCATTCACACAGCTTGTGAGTAGGAAAGCCTGGATTACATTCAGGCCTGGATGACCTCAAAGCCCCAGATGCTGTAAATGATGTCATAAATCAGACAAAAATTGAAAAGAATATCATAAAAAATAATAATGTTGAGCAAAATGAAATATACTGAATGATAGAATGAAGCAAGGGAAGTACATAGATGGCATGAGAAATGGATGTGGGACAAAAAAAAAATAAGCTCTGAGCTTTTTACTGGCCAAAGCTAAGAGAGAAAAATGATGAAATATTACTGTTCGTATATTTGAGTTTTTCCAGCACAAAGTGCCTCCTGTGCCCCTTTCCTGTATTCCTTGTCTTACCTCAAACAAACAGACTGCCTTTCAAATTTTTCACCGTACCATAAATTTATATACATCTCTCTGCAGCGTTTATTTTTCAAAGAGACTTTGGATGTTGCAATGGGAAAACACCAACTTGCCCAGGGTCATATACTGGAAGAATAATGTCAACAGAAGGGGCAGAGAAGAATCTGGCAAAGCAATTCCAATGGGGTATGGTAAAAGTTTAGCCCTTACGCCTCAGTCTTCATAAGCTGAAACATGCAAAGGACATACCCCTTTAGTTTTGCTCAATTTTGCTACCTTCTGGCAAATTAATATGTTCCAAGTTGAGAAGGGCTGAAATACTAAATTTCAGTATTCAGTATCTCGGTGGGCTAAAAGGAGTATGGGGTCCTCACTACTACCTCCATGCTCATTTTGATATCACACCTCAGAACAAAGAGATTTTTTTTTTTTAATTTGCAAAGCAGCTGTTTATACTATGTAAGGAATTAACTAGATGAGGCACTAATTCAATCTCCAACAGGAAATGAACTATTTTAACTTTAGTTCAGATGCTTAGTGGCACAGAGTATCTTCTTAGCAGGATTTGAGCAGAATAGAATGTGCATGGTACAAACTCTTTCTTTTTCTGTTTCGAAGAAACATCCTAACCTTAATAACACAGATATAGCAAAGCGAAATGTTAAAACCTCTTAAGGCTGTGTCCAAACTAGGCCATTCAATCATTTTATGCTTATATGTGGGACACACTCAAAACTTCTCTGAAAAGTGCTTTCTTTCTCTTGAGATGTTAACAAGTGTTTATTTTTAAAATATGGGCCTCCCACATTTCACACCACGCCGATCTTCTCTCCTTGTTTCTTTGGTGGCCTTGATCAGGTTGAGACACCATTTAGAGCTAGATGGGGACAAAAAGTAAGCATAAGCTACCTTTCCACGGGGTCATCTGTCAGTGGGAAGGAAACAAGGGCAGGAAGAAGGTTTGGAGAAGTGGAGACCCAGGGACAGAAGGGATTGCAGCAGAGTTGGAGGTTGCACTTAGGAATCAGGTAAGGAAGAAAATCTGCTTGGGTCCTTATGGAATAACTGCACACTGTGCAACTAAAAATACAGAAAAACGGGGAAAGAAGGGCTGACTGTGAGGTGCTGAACAAGAATTCAAACAACCTCCTATTCCTGTAGACAGAAGGAAAGTATGTAAAATATGTTTCCAAAAGTGATTTGCTTTAAATTTTAAATTTCCACTCAGGGTGCTTTCCACCACCAAACCCCTCTCAAAAATTAGCATACTTGCCTTTACAGATCTATAAAACATTTGGTCAATTTCACACCAGAAAGACATGAGAAATGTCTAAGAGGAACAGAGTAATCCCACTGTTTTATAATTTTTTAAGGAAGTAAAAAGAAAGACTATCTTTACTGGTAATTAAGGTTTAGGTAAATTAATGGGGTGCATTGTTAGTGTTCTTGAGTTTGACAGTTTTTAAGGCTGTTATCAGACATCTCTAGTCTTTTGCTTCTTCATTAGGTTGCTATGACAGTACCCATAAAATGCCCAGAAGATATGTGGCACAAAATATGTGATCAACAAATACAAGTTATTCAAACCTATATTCAAAAGATGTTTTTTTTTAGCCAGTCAGGTAAATTTAGTAGTGGACTGGATAGTATTTCCATTATATGTAAAAATGGCATTGCAGTTATATAGAGAGCATTCCTAATTCTTCAAGAAGCACATTGAAACATTTAGAAGAAGAAAGATGTGATGCCTGGGATTTGCTTTGGACTAAGAAAAAAAAAAAACAGATTCAATGAAAATGTCTCAAAATCCTGATAATTTGATTGAAAGAGCATTATTCTAATTTTCTTAAAAAAATGAGAATTTGGTTATTATTTTACTAATGTTGTATTAGTCAAATGTTAATTAGCTTTTTAAAATCTATAAAATATTAACTGCCTCTTTTGTCACAAATAGGCTTCTAACATGGCATGAATTCAAGCATGGCATTTTCTATAAAGAGAAGTACAGGAAGGTGAGAGGTTTAGGTTATCTGTTGAACCTTCAGGGTTCAGAGCACACCATTAACTCCAATGACTGATGTGCCTCTTGGGGTCTTTTTTCTTGGTGGAAAGCCCAACCCAATTTGGCTTAAGCCAATGGAATTTTTTTCTTCATTTAAGTTTACGTGTCCAGTTGTCTAATTACTTTCAGGCTTGATGGTTCAGGGTACAAAACTTCATAAAGGATTAGTTTCTCTCTGTGTTTCATCTCTGACTTTTACTCGGGAATTTCAGACTCTGGCTTCACATGGTAGAAAGACAGTGGCTCCAACCTCTACAACCTCTCATTTCAGTACTCAAGCTACAAGGGAGAGTCTCTTTCTCTAGAATTCCATGTAAGTCTGTTGGTTCTACCTGGCTTGTGTGGCCATTCTACACCCGATTACTCTGAGACTATGTGCAGTGGCGCAGTCTTGAAGTCACATCCTTTGCCTAGAATCGAGATTAGAGTCAGGTCCATTAAAAGTACAAGGATTTGGGAGGTGGGCTTCCTGGAGGAGAATAAAGTAGGGAGATATGATTCTGGAAAGTGAGAGCAGCAGCTGTTCAGTACAACTGAGGCACAGCCGTTTTAGTGTCCACAGCTATATGGAAAGGTCGGGGATTTTTTGCAAGGAAAGTTTAGCACCATTTAGTTAACTTCGAGACTCGAAATGCTAGACTTTTATGCTCTATTAACATAACTAGTACTCAGTATTTTTAACTTCTCTCATATAATTTTTTGTTATGTAAATATTGCTGTTTGGTTTCTTGGAGTAGCTGCCTGAAAAACTGACATGTGTCTTTTATTGAAAGACCTGGTTCTCATCTTGTAAAGAGGTGCAAGCATTGTCTTTAAACTCTCAAGCTGGACAGGATGCTAACATCTGAGGCCTGTGTAACCCTAACACTTTTGGTTTAATACTTCTTTCTATTACTTCATGTGGTGATTTCCCCATACCAGTTTCTTATTTCCCTTTTCCTACCTTCCTACCTCCTCTACCACAACTCATCCGTGCTACTTCTTGAGGACTCCAAAGGTTCCAGGATCTGTGCTAACTGCTTTATTGAATGCTTTATTGAAACATGATCCCACTTAATCCTGACATCATTTTACAGCTGAGGAAAGTCAGGTTCAGAGAGGCAGAAAAATTTGCCCAAATTTATAGAGTTGGTATATTGATAAGGCTCAGATTTAAACTCAAATCAGTCAGGAACTAAAATCTATGCCATGCTCTTGCTCCATATATGCTAATGACTTGGACTTCCTATTAAAGGAGGATAATAGGAAACTGACTAGATAATTTCAGTATTTCCCTCTCCTGACCATGCAGATTGAGCAGTAGTGTACTGAGGTTGGTAAAATTTATTGCAATGAAAGGAAAGAAAGTATGTGGTACATCTGATGCCTTCACATTTTGCATTGGTTGATTTTCTCTTGTTTTCTTTTAAAATGAACATGGGCCTCCTTTGTATAGAGCAGTAGTTTTCAACTGAGAGTGATTTTGTCCTCCAGGGGACATTTGTAAATGTCTAAAGACATTTTTAGATGCCACAAATTGGGGGGGGGGTGCTACTGGGTCGTGAGTAGATGCTAATATTCTATAATGCACAGGACAGACCACCCCTCCTCCCCCACAACAAAGAACTATTGTACCCCAAATTGCAATAATGCTGAGGTTAAGGAACCCTGGTTTAGAGCAGAGATCAAATATATTCTATAAAGGGCCAGATAGTAATTAAGTTTAGACCTTACAGGTCTCTGTGGCTCACTACTACTCATCCATTCTGTTGCAGTGTGAAAGCAGCCCAACAATATGTAAACGAATGGTCATGGCTGTGTTTCATTAAATTATTATTTTTACATACACATAAAAACAAAGTATTGGGTAAAATTTGGCCTAAGGGCCACAGTTTGCCAATCTCTAGTCTTGGGTGGTTCTGAAGCTGCATGACAGTATCTGAAGGCTAAATTATTAGCATTATCTGGAAGACTGTAATTTCAGGTAAGTAACCATCCCATTCCAGCATCAGGGGTTAAGAGCTCTTTCAAAGTCCCAAGTATGTTTTCCTTAAGGAACTCAAAGCCATTTTTGCATAAGAAGCAGAAAATCATGCATGGCATTTATTAGGATCAAAGTCTGGTCTGAGGGATAACATTTTTGAGAGTGGCAAGTCAGCAGAGTGCTTGTAGCAATGGCTCATGAACTAGCAAGTGGGACTAGAGAGGGAAGAAAACATATCCTGTTTGAAATGTCAGCAGGAAAATTTAATTTTAAAAGTACCACCTTATACCTTTGGAGTGCTGTGCCATTTTGAAAATGCTTCACCTGTATTATTTCATGGCATCCTTGGGACAATCACATTTAGGGAGTAAGCCTTTCTGAGCTGTAACTCTAAG
Source organism: Dasypus novemcinctus (assembly GCF_030445035.2). Classification (NCBI taxonomy): domain Eukaryota; kingdom Metazoa; phylum Chordata; class Mammalia; order Cingulata; family Dasypodidae; genus Dasypus; species Dasypus novemcinctus. Next base: position 45,231,522 of record NC_080698.1, on the reverse strand, counting down.
ATATTTGGATTACAGAGACGGTGTTAGGACATTTCTTTCAAGGAGAATTTGGTCTAGTGGAGAAGATACATAGAAATATAGAACATTGGTATGTGTTCAGTAAAGCTCTCCATTTGGACCCAGTCTTGTTTTGGGATGAGGCCATGGGAAGGTGGGGGTGGGGAAGCTTCCTGAGGTTGTCTTGCTTGATTTGAGTGCTAAAATTAATCTAGAATTAGGAGTTGGCTAGAGAGAGAGGACAGAGGAAGAGTAAGCTGATCCAGGGGTGGGGTGGAGGTAGGGAGAAAGAGGACAATGTAGGCACAGGGAGAACAAAGCCATGGAAGTTAAAAGCAGCAAACCATGTGTCATGTGATAGGAGAATAACAAGGAGATGGTGAAATTTGAGATTAAAATCTGAAGAAGGAAACCTATGAGGGCCACTCCATGGATTGTGCTTGGTTGCCATTCTAGGGAGCATGGACTTGATCCATTATGTGATGGAGAATATTAAAGTCAAATTTCAAAACTCAAGTCACAGAACAGACTAAACAAAATCCCTATGTGGAGGTGAGGAGGCCTGTTGGGGGGCTGCCAAGCCGTCCACCCAAGAGAGGGGCAGTGGGGATGAGAAGGGAGCAAACAGATGCAAGAAGCACCTAGAAGGCAAAGGTTTCAGATCTTACAGGTAGGGCAGGAATTATTATCTCCATTTTACCAATGAGGCAACTGAGACTCAGCAAGCACAAGTCATTTGCGGAAGTTAATGTTTAATTCATGTTCCCTGTGTTTCTTTCTTTAATATTTTTGAATAGCTACAGGGCATCTACATGTGCTAGACCTGGAGAATGCCTGCTTTACCTATGTCATATCTCACTAGAGCCCTATGCAGGGAAATGTTTTTATTTGGACTTTTTCCAGGGGGGAACTGAGGTTTGCAGAAACATATAACATGTAACATGGCTAAGGGCCCAGAGGTACTAAGGGAAGAGGCTGGATTTCCACTATGTCATGCTGCCTCTCCAAAGAATACACCATGGGCAGGGCAGCCCTTCAGAACCACACTTTCTGAAATGGTAGTCACTAGTCACACGTGGCTATTCCAATTCAAATTAATGAAAATTAAATAAAATCTAAAAGTTCAGTTCCTTAGCCACACAAGCCACATTTCAAGTATTTGAGAGCCACGTGTGGCTAGTAGCTACTATACTGGATAGAACAGATATAAGCCATCTCATCATCACAATAGATTCTATTGAGCAATGGGGCGACTTCACAATATTAAATCCCAAAGATGTGTGTCTTGTTACAAAACTTTTTACCCAGAAAACCTGGCATAGCCTTTTAGGTCACAAGCCCAGAGACACAGGAGATCAGCTGTCATTTATTTTCTCTCTTTTGATTGGCCAGCAGTGCAGACCCTTTTGTGGCTCCAAGAGTTCCACCTTAAACCAAGGGGAAAGTAGAATGTGAATAATGAAGAAGAGCTTAAGCAAAGATGCCGGGGGCTTTCCTTGTGAAGGCCCAGCTTCCCAGTGCTATGCTTATTAATGTAGTTTAATGGAAATCGGAGATTAACTAAAGAAGGCCGATAAAGGAATTCTACTTTATAGCCACTATAAAGGGGATTAAAGCTTAGTCTAAGCATCCACATAATCTGATTGCTTTATATGCCCACATGCACAGAAATAAAATAAAATTTAAAAAGTGAAGAATAAAGTAAAATAGGCCAAGGCTAAAATCATTTGTACTGTAATCAGAAATAAACTGCAGTTAACCAAATTAGACAATTCTGAAAAATTAATATCCACTGGATACAAAGCATGAAAACAATGTGTGATTCTGAAAGAAAAACTTGGCATACAGAATTTAGAAAGCAGGGTATCAGTGGTAACCAAGATAATGTACCACAAATAATCAAGGTATTAAGCAGATAGTGGCGGCTTTCCTCTGAACTAGGAAAGTTCATGCACAGTGTCCTTGAGAGAATAAAATATTTTGAGTACCTTAGGATTTCTTAAATAGCTGGATCATAATTCCAAATTCCAGAAAGATTTCAAACATGTTCTAATTATGTTTTCCAAATGGCAATTTGAATTATATTGGCTTAGTGGTAAGTTATATAAAGCTTTTTTTCCCCGAGAAAAATATATTAAACAGAAAGAGAATATATCTCATAACTGTTCTCCACTGCCAAGGATGAGGTTCCTGTGAAAATTTAATTAAAAATTTTTCTACTGTTGTTTTCTTTCCTCACCCCCTCCTTCAACACAATCCTCTCAAACACATACCACATATAAAATGTGATGCAGGTCAAAATCATTGTGGTAAAACATAACATGAGCTAAAATAAAATGATGGAGTCCTCATTGACCTTGACATAGTACAAAATATTATACCAAAGTACAAAACTTTAAAATACCTGATATCTTATTCTAAGCAGTTTTTCTACATATAAGAAGGATGGTGAGCTGCTGAAATATTGCAGGGTCTAAGCTTTGGACGAAGTGAATGACATGCAATTAAGGACTACATTGTATTCTTTTCAGTATACTTGGAGTCCCAAGGCTAATGGAAAGTGTACTTTATGCATGCAGATTACTTTGCAGAATTCTGATTCTAAAGGGGACCAGACCTATAATACTTAAAAATACATTATGTCTGACTCCCCACCTGAATTTCCCAATGTCTGCTGAAAGTCATTACACTGTGTACAACCTGAGGACACAAGATGGTATTTTCAGCACCTGGAACAGTGTCTCACATTTATTTGAGACTCGAAAAAATCAATGCATATACCTTTCCATGATCGCCTTACTAACATTTGAAACCCAGCAAATACCAAAGTGAATACTCTTATCTTCTGCACCAAACTACTCCTCTTTAACTAGTTATCCCTGACCTAGTTAGCAACAGCAGCTCCCTCTTAGGGTCCCGGTGCTTACCCTTCCCAACCTGCTCCTAAAGCTTCTTTTGTGCTAGCTGAGGTCCTTGCTCATGGTTGCAATATATCCAACTGATTGTTTCCCTTCAGACACTAATATCTTCCACATCTTCTGCACCTCCTCCGCCAGCTTCATTTCCTACTTTCTCCCTTCAGAGCCTTTCCCACTTCTTTAGGATAATGTGTCCTTAGGGGGTCTTTGTTCCAGAGCACTGGACTACACTCACCAAGTCCACCTGCTGACTCACAACTTTGTTCATTCTGTGTGCCACTGGGAACTGACTTCTTCCCTTATCAAAATTCAATTCTTCCTTCAATGCAGTATAGCAAAGACATTAAGTCCTTGGGTTGAATGAGTTAGACAGACCCAAGTGTAAAATCTGGCTCTCCTACATAGTGTATGTGGTGTGTGTATATGTGTGTGTGTGTAAGGGCGAGGGAGAGGGAGAGAAGAGAACTCGAGCAAGTTACTTCACATGTCTAAAGCTCACTTCTGCGATCTTGGGTTAACAACAATATTTACTGCATAGGGCACTGTTAAGAATTAAATGAGTTGATATGTCAGAAAGGCTTTAGCATAAACCCCAGCACCTCACTTATAAGCAATCAAGAATTATTAGTTATCCTTAATAATACTGTGTAATTGAGCCAACCTCCATTCCAATGTCTTCTTTCAAATTAGGTCAATTATTATAAATCATGTATCACAATGATTAATTGTTTTAGTTACAAATTAATTTTACCTGAGTCTCTCACTAAATTGTAAGCTATTTGAGAGACAAAATGCTTTGTCGTTTTTATATCTACTAAATCATTTACTTATAAGGTAAAGTCTGTGGACTGCTGTATGTCTGTGAAATGCTTGATGGTACTGGTGTCCACAGTGAGATAACTTCAGAAATTGAATCAGCTTTTACACATTTTCATAGCAATTTTCCATAACCACACCATTTTCCCATCGTTTATAAAAACATTGGTCTGCAGTGGATTAAATTACTTTTTTAAAAACTGGTCTTTTCCTACAGAATTTGAGAGTTACTTTCCTAGATACAGTATGTAGCACAGAAAGAACTTACAGTAGCTTCTTTCTTAATAACAACAAGAAGAAACACTCAGAATTGTGCTTTTCTGAGAACTACTGCACTTGTTCAAGTTAGTAGCACATATAGAGATCCAATGAATCAGGTTTCAGAAGTGAAATTCAAGACTTGAAGAAATTTAACCATGTATTAATCTATTGAGTCTTAAATTTCAAAAACCCTTTAAAAATGTATTTTAAAGCATCCTCAACCACATGTCAGGCACACTATTCCACCACTACCTGAGGAAGAGGAAATGTGAGCTCTTAATTTTAATTTCTCTAACCCCACACATCTTAGCCCAAATACCAACCTTAATGTTGATTTGATACTCATAGTTTCTTTTCTGGGCAAGGGTAGGGTATGAATTGAGGTAGGAAGATGAATAATTTCAGGTCATACAGATTCCACTCTTAACCCTTCAGTCCCTTGGTATTTCTGCATTCATCTTTAGGCCTTTCTTTCCCTTCCTCCAACCTAGCCCCAAATCATGGAGCCTGGATACAATGAACGGGACTAGGGAAATGTTACATCAACATCTGGCCTTTTGAAGGACACTGGAAAACTTATTAATGGACTATTAATTGACTGGCTTGGAGAAAAAAATCTCTCCATATCAGCTATTCAAATTTTGGCTCCAGATAGCAAAATTCTTTTCAGTTTTTGAGAGAGCTAATTGGAAATTGCAGTTTTTAGCCCACAAGAATAGGGGCTTTTGATTGAATTCATTTCATACATTATGCAGTCACCCCATAGCCTGTATTCAACAGAGTGGCTATAATTCAAAACTCAAGAAATTTCTTTGAGAGATTATCACACCTCAGCAACTTATCTATAGAACCTCTGGTTAGTCCAGAATAAACATAGGAAAATTGGAGAAAAGAAATTGTAAACCAAAGCGTAGTTTTGCTATTATAAAAAGATGATACTTTACTACAGACCTTTAAGACATCCATATTGATTCTGGGGTTGTTTTTGTTCATTAATATAACAAGTATTAACTGAGCATCTACTATGTGCCAGGGACTCTCATCAGCATTAGAGATACAATGATAGACAAAGCATGCTTCCTGTCCTCAAAAACTCTAGACTATAGTGGAGGAAAGCAGAACAAAATCAAGTGACAACTCAATGAGGAGAAAGCACTGCTGTGTAGGAAATGTAAGAGGGAATTATGAAAACGAATATGACAACTGCAAATTGTACTTTGACATTCATTCCCCCTTCTTTAATTCTAGAATTCCCAAGTTTTAGCCACAGACATGGAGACCAAGCTGAAAATTACATTTCCTTGCTTCGTTTGCAATTGGTAGTGGCCTGACCAAGAGAAGATGAGAAAAAGCGAAGTTTGCCATTCTGGGGAAAAATGTATGTGTGCTCCCCTCACCAGGATCTTTTTTCTCCTGGCTGAGCATGAGAACTGCCCAGTCATGGAAGTCATGTTTTAAATACTGTGGAATCACCTCACCAGCTCTAGCCATCTCATCTCTATCCAAACACATAAGGGAAATATACGTATTTATCTTGTTGAAGCCACCTGTGTCAGTCAGGGTTCTTAATCGAGGGAAACAGAACTGACAGGAGATAGTAGTAAATATTATGAGATTTATACAATTGTCTCATGCAACTGTGGAGGTGCATGAGCCCAAATACCAAAGAGCAGGCTGCAAGCCAGGAACTCTGATGAAGATCCTCAATGAGGTGACACTGGCTGTCTGAAGGAGAAGAGAATTCTCTCTCTAAATGCTGAAGTCACCTCTCCTTTTAAGACCTTCAACTGATTGGATGAGATGTCTCTCATTGCTGAAGGCAGTCTCCTCAACTGAATGTAGATGTAATCAGCCACTGATGCAATCAACTCATTGATGATTTAAGTCCACAAAATGTCCTTGCAGTAAAATTAGCCCAGTGCTTGCTTGACCAAACTAGGCATTATTACCTGGCCAAGTTGACATATTAGCTTACCATCACACCATGCTATATTGGGGTAGGTTTGTTACAGCAGCTCAGTATATACATTAACTAATATAGTGTAGCTTGGAGCTTTTCATTGAGTTCTGGTACATTCAATATAATGAACAGTAGTACATACAGAACCTTGTGGTGAAAGACAAAGTTGAAATATGAGGCAGAACCAATGGCACAAAGAACCCTGTAGCCCTTTAAAAAAACTTGGTTTTTACCTTACATTGCTGTAGAACAACATGATTATATATGCTGTTAAAAAGCTGCCTTGGTTTGCATTGTGGAATGTGGTGGGGGAACAGTAGGACAGATAGATCCATAGGCATGAGCACTAAAGATGGCCCACATTTAGTATTTTGAAAAGTAATGGAAGCAGCCAGATTCCGAATAAACATGGAAAACATTAATCACTATCATTCACGTTTTTTTCTTGACACGGTTTACCAGACTTCGATTACATGGTAATCACTATGTTCAAAGTTAGAGATGTAGTGAAAATCAAGAAGAGAAAAGAGACAGTCCCTGACAGTATAAGACCAGGAGGCTAAGGGTCTAATATAGGAGAGCCCAAGGTATTTATTGTACATATAGTGTCTCATGAGATCCATGCTCATAGAATTTTTGAATAACATGATATGAATCTGGTTTGAATATGTATCTCATATCACAAGAGATCCATGTTCATGGAATTTTTAAATAACATGATCTGAATCTGGTTTGCCTGTTGCTTTAAAGCCTGCACTCTCTCACCTGAATCAGGTAACATCCTGAGGAATACCATAAGACAAATAATCAAATGCCAAACCAATTCAAAGCTATTAATTACAATCTGGATACAAAAATTAAGTAAAGTGAATTACTCATTACTACCAACTAAACCATTGTTTAGGTCCTATTTTACATATTGCAATTCACATTCTCTAAGAACCTAACAGTTGAGAAAAAACTCAATATGTTTTGTTAAAAGATAAACTTTAGCTACTTTCATGAGCTGGTAAAGAAAGAGAATTCTACATTCCAATATTGTTGCAAAACTACCTGAATATTTCAAATTGGTGGTATCACTTTCTGTTCAAACACAGCAGTCTTATGACTATTCCAATGAACAAAACTTCCAGAAATGCCTTCTAAGTCTTCATAAGGCATTCTCCAGGGTAGATGAGAGGTCCATGCAGGATAAATGTTTTCTTATACTGTAATAGTCTTTATGTCTACCTTGTACATTTTCTCCAAGGTGACATTACTTCCTGGACTCCTTTATACTTTTCCAGGATTCTAATTTATTTATTTGTTTGTCTGTTTGTTTATTTATTTTCATTCTTTCTGTTTTTTGAAGATGATGTTCCTCTTCCCTTAATGGTCAGGTTTTTGAAATAATTATGGCCAAGGGAAGAGTATGGGATATGGAGATGAATACTTGGATAAGCTGTCCAAAAAGTTCCGTGTAGATGATGACAGAAAAATCACAAGGGGATCTGACTCTTCAGAGTCTTTTCAGAATTTTTTCAACCTTGAGTACAACTTGGAAACTATTTTCAACCTTGAGTCCTACCATTCCACACTTCATTACTAAAACAAACATGGGATACTAGAGAAGATACTGGGAAGGATTATGTTAAAAATCTTATATGATCATTGTGCAGGATTCACTTACTTTCTGCACCATTCTCCTGCAGAGATATAACAAATATATGCTTGGGCTAAAGAAAATATAAGAAAAAATTATAGATAAATAATATCCATATTAGACTAAAAACATTCCTTCTAATATCTAGTCATGAATTCCAAATATCTTTTAGTAATAGAGTGGGAATATAAGGGACATTAATTTCTGTTGTGTTTATGCAGGTTTTAGATCATTCCACATGAAAATGCCCCCCATAAAGTATCTCAGAGGTACCAAAATCCATTTTTAAGATTAACTATAGGCAGCAAAACATCACTGAAAATATTGCAATGATGCTATTCTTACAGAATGAGCAGGTTGAAAAGAAACAGAGTCAGGGAGGGGATAAAGAGGGACACATTATATCTCACGAACCTTCTTCAAAAAGATTTTAGAATTGTTATCTAGAAAGTGTATGGAAGAAAAATGTCAACATTTTTGCAGTAAAGATAGCTATATATGACCTAAAAATGGATGGCCCAATCCCAATAAAGCCTTAATTAGCATATTTGTGGAAATGCCCCTTTAAGCCATTTTGAAAATGATGTTAGATTCCTTTAAGAATCCTTAGGGAGATTCATAGTAAGATTAATAAAATGTATTTCCAAGATAATTTTAAGTTTAATTGAAATAACTCACTAAAAATATATCATAATGAAGCATTGTAATTTATTCTGACCACCTCCTATTAAAATTTGATTAAATAGAAATCTCAATTACCCATGTTTTTGCTAATCTGTTACTTTCAAGGGGGAAAAAAACCTGAAATGATAAGAAAGTAGAGTGATGTGATCTATTACACAGAAATACTAAATATTGTGATTCAGAACCCATGCAGCCATCTCTCACATAACTTTTTCAATCTTCTCTTCCTTTTAATAGAGTGAGAAATGTTGTTCCAAATGCCATAATTGAGATCCTGCAGGAAACTTCAACACCAGAGAAAGATTTGGAGTTATTAACTGGTACATACTTACAAGAGAATAAGGAGAGTAATTTTAAATAATTTCCAACCAGAGTTAACATCAGGAATGAATAAGAAAATTCCATTTCTCAAATTCAGTACTTAAATTTTAGTTACTTAAGGATGTTCTGTATTTAAAAGTATAAAGACATTTCACAGAACTATGCTTCTAATTCCAGCCACAGGGTTGACTGAGGGAATGCAAACATTCCAATGAGTATTTTAAAAATGACACTTCAAAAGTGTGAATGCCATAAACCTTAAACATTCTTTAAATGTATAGGTGAATTTGAAACAGTGCATGGAAAATGCCCCGGTGCCAGACATACAGGTGGTTGTATAATGCTACAAAGGACAAAGGGGAGAGGCAGAGAAGAAAAGAGGATGCAGATACAAACCTTAAGAGCTAGGAGTTGAGTGTTAAAGTCCTCTTGGACATGGAAGATAAGCCTTTGGTGCACAGAGGACAAGGGAACCACTGCATAAAGCTAGAACTCAAGAAAGATAGTTCCCACCATTGTGGCAAAACACAACAAGCTGGCCTTCCAGCCCAGAAAAGAAACAAGAGGAAAATTCCTAAGTGTTTTGTAGGTAAAATGAATTCTACTAATTCTACTAATATTGTATAGGATTCTCTAGCTGAAAATTTATAACACCTGGCCCCAGACAGGTGACACTCCCAGGATCCTGGCAAATTCCTTATAAATCTGGGAGGCCAAAACTGGCAATTGTTAATTCAGATTTCTATGTTTAACTAAACTGTCAATCGATAGTAAGGGCAAAGTATGGGAAGTTTTAGACAAAGATTGCCACTTATTCAATATTACTTAAATAGATGCTAAAAGCTGTATTTCAGGAGGGTGGAAATGGAACAATTTGAGGGAGTAAGAAGCAAAAAGAAATGATGACCTAGGATATGTGTTAATCTGTGGATTAAACTAAAGAAATCATGGATGATGAAAAATCTAGCCATAAAAAAAGGACAAATATTAAGGGATTTAGAAGCACTGGCAAAATAAAAGTATACAAAACCATGGAATACAGAAATAGGTGAGCAGAGTTATGGCCTTCAAAGATTCAAGTACTCTTTGAGAGGAGACTAGAAACATGGAAGAAATTTTAGTTTATAAGGCAAATATGAGAGTTATAAATTTAGGATTATCAGTAAAGACGTGCAATGAAATATATAGTTTCTAAAGGAGGAAAGAAAAAGGAATTTAAAAATGTTAAATCCTTAACCTTAAACCTTACCCTGATTCCAATCCTAAACCTTACATTAACCGTAATCTAATCTAATGCTGTTTACAGGAGACTCACCCTAAACTTAATAACAAACAAACATATTGACAGCAAAGGAATAGGAGAAATATATCAAACAACAAAAGAGAGTCTACATGAGACAAAATAATATTTAAGACAAAAACTCATCAACAAGAATAAAGAAGTAGTAGCACAGCACTGTGAACATAATTAACAGCACTGAATTATGTATTTGAATGTGGTTATAAGGGGAAATTTTAGGTCGTATATATGCTATTAGAATAAGTAATTAAAGAAAAACAAACATAGGACTATAAAACACAAACAGGGGACCCTATTGTAAAAAATGGGCTATAGTAAATAGGACAATTATAATAATATTGTTTTAATAGCTCTAACTAATGTACCACACTAATGGAAGGTGTTAAGTATAGAGAGGGTAGGGGTGGGAGTTATGGGTACCCTATATTTTCTGCATGTTTTTATGTAAACCTACAACTTCTCTAATCATATATATATGAAAGGAAAAATACCAGGAAGATAGCAATTCTGAACCAGATATCAACACTATTAGTCAGCCAAAGGGGTGCTGATACAAAGGACCAGGAATCTACTGGCTTTTATAAAGGGTATTTATTTGTGGTAAAATTTTACAGTTACAAGGTCCTAAAGGGTCCAACTCAAGGCTGCTTTCTAACCAAATTCTGTTGCCACATATTAAAGCAAAATGGCAGGGGATCTCTGCTTGGTCTCTCCTTCCTTCTTCCTCTTAAGACTCTGTGGTCTCAGCGTCTTCTAATCTCAGTTGTAGGCTGGCATAGGGCTCGTCTCTTCATGGTTTCCTATATCAGTCTGGCATAGGACTTGTGCTTTTCCAGGATTTCTCAGGTGCTCAGCAAATGGTTCAGCTCTTTCTGGGGCTCCAGGGTCAAACATGACAAAGTTCTCTCCTCTTCTGTGTGTCTTATTGAGTTAATGTCCATTTATATCAGCCCACCAAAGGGGTAGGGGGTGCAACTAGAGTCTAAGCCCTAATCTTATGTAATCAAGGACATCTCAGTTGAATCTAATACAGTCAAAAGATACCACATCCAGAGGAATAGATTAGTTTACAAACATAATCTCTCTTTTGAGTATCCATAAATAATAACAAACTGTCACATCATCACATCATCTAACACAGGAGTTCTTAACCAGGGGCCTATGGTTAACCCTTGGGGGCCCATGGAAAGATTTCAGGGTGCCCATGAGCTTGAACTGAAAAAAATCACCTTATTATCTTTATTTTCTCTGACCTGTAACTGAAATCTGGCAATTCCTTCACTTATGAATGAATGCGATAAATTACAGTACTATTTCATGGTTTTCACCTGACTGGCAAAGGGATCCATGGAACAAAAAAGGTTAAGAACCCCTGATCTAGTAAGAAACCTACCACCCTAGCTCACACACACATACATCATTCCCTCAAGCAAAACTTGATATAAGTACAGGGAGAAATACACACACACACACACACACATCACTATGGGAGACCTTAATGCAACTTTCCCAGAAATACACAGATTAAACAGACTGACATTTATTAAGAGTAAAAAAGGTTTGTGTAGCATAATTAATAATTGATCCAAAAAATTGTTAGAACCCAAACTTTAGCACTGAGAGAATTATCTTTCATTGCAATGGGAAAAGTAGGAATCCATCAGTGGGAAAGTGGACAAAAGATAACGAACAGTCAGTGCACAGAAGAGAAACTTGGAATGGAAAACCAATATATGGGGACCAATACTAACAAAAATCATCAGGGCAATGCAGCATAAAATATTAATTATTTTACCCATACGATTGGTCAAAATGTAAAAACTCTAACAATACCATGGGATGGTAAGGATATAGAATAAGAACTTTTATCAACTGTTAGTGGAGTGAATCATTTGTCAATATTATTAAGTTGAAGTTGCTCAAATTGTGAGACCCAGTTATTCCCCTTTTATCTGAATTACACTAGAGAAGCAAGCTCTCACGTGTGCCTTTTACTTTTTAAAGTAAAAGGGAAAATTTGGGAATACACTAAATGTCCTTCCAATAAGGAGGACATAAACTCTGGTGTAATCATAAACAATAAAATGAATAAATTGAAACTAAATAGATAATGATTAAGTAATCCCTAAGACATAGTATTGAATGAGAAAAACATGAAATATGCAGGTTCAAAGAATATATATATAAACTTAAAACTGCATAATATTTTAGTATATGATGAAGTGTAAAGATACATATGTGCAGGCCAGACATCACATTATGCTACTTACTCATGACTATTTTTGGGAATGGTTCTCCCAGGGAGATTAGAGGTACTATTACTTAAAAGAGAGAGAAAGAGAGAGAATGGAATGGGTGTTAGGAGAAAACAGAAGATATTGATTATATACTCTCTGTTAATTTTATTTAGAGAACAAGATGCTTTGTAAGTTAACATTATGAAATGTAGGTGGGTCTCTGGTTGGCGTGGGGGGTTAGAAGCTGATAGGGAAAAGCTTAGTATTTGAACAAGGAGGAAGTTTAAAGGAAAACTGGGTGTTTTAAGGTCTAACATAACTTTAGTTATTTAAAAGCATTCATTATGCTGCACAGCTTGTTCCTTCGGTCATGCTGAGCAAAGTGGCAAGTAATGTATCTTATGCTTTTGCTTTATGTTGATATTTATATTCTTAGGTGACCTCTGGTTATATCATGGCCTTCTCAAGGAGTAGAGCAGGAAAGTCATAGAATTAAGGTAATATGGTAGACATGGCTTTCATTACTATTACGGCAGTACTAGTAGTACTACAGTACTATTTTCATTACTACTACAGGAGTACTAGTAGTGCTACAATAGTATTTAAATGTAAAGTATCATATTTAAGTATCACACTACTTAAAAATTATTTGTATAACATATATTTACCATAACAGTTAATTATAACATATATGTAACTATTGTTAAAAAGCAAAATGCAATGATCATGCATGAAAATACTTTTTCTTAAGTTATTTTATCAGCAGAATTTGAAAGTAATATTGATATGGATGGTAAATTTTTAAAGGAATATTAGGAAAATATTTTCCCCACAACCAGATATTTTAAATTCAATCTAATACTTTCATGGGCTGCCTCCCATGTATTAGATTAGGCATCTGGTCTACTTGATAGGCATGGGTGATATCCAGAGGTACTAATCTATCACAAATGCTCTTTAGTTGTCAAACTTATTGGAAAAAGATATTTATTTTTTCTTTTAAAACTTCTTTGAGGGTGATCTTCATAATAGCCCTAGATTTCTATATCGAGTTTATGAATGTATAGCAGAAAGATGTGGTAGTTCAGATCTTAATTCTGTGGCTTGTTACTTCAATATTATTGGTTACTTTACTATAAACATCAGTTTTCTATATTTCAAAGTAGGAGAAGTGATTGAAAATACCTTATAGTTATTGTGATATATTTTAAAATCTTTTGTAATATATTTTAAAACCCTTGATATTTGGCAAAAGACTTTTTAAAGCCAGAATACATATTTAATAATGGAGACTTACTATGCTGTTTTTAAAAATGTTCAAAATAATTATCATTACTTTGTTTCTCCCCTCCTACTGCAGTGCTGATAATACACAGTTTAAACTTTCACTCATCCATGTTCCCATGCAAATTAACCATGCTTTTACAAATTACTGGAAAAAATGACTATTGTAAAAAATTATTTCAAATACAATGCCATGATTTAATACTTCACATTAGTTTTAACCCTTCATCTCCCAGGTTAGCATGAAGTACCAAAGTGTTGCAAAGCAACATTGTCATAAAGACTAAGACACAAAACTTGAACAACCAATTGTTAAAGATTGCTCTGATAAGCACCTGAACAGTGAGCATAGCCTCTTTCACACTTAGAACTAGCAAAACCTCTCCCTAGAGTTACTTGAATTAATTCTGGATCCCTAGGGTTCTATATAAGTAATATCTATTCAAATATGTTCTTCAACAAAGTTTTTAAACACCTAGTTGGTCCAAGTATGCATCCAGCCATAAGGAAATAGCCATTGGTTGCTAGAGCTTGAGAGCTGTCCCACTTTCCCTCTTTTTTGTTTTTTTCCACCCAATTTTGTGAGTCATATACCTTTACTGTAGTTTTGTTCTTAAATTAGAAAGCACTGGTTTCTGTTCTTTGCAACCCAAGTACCCTGAATAACACAGTATTGCTGCTGTAGTTTCCCAACTCCAACTTCTGGAAAGAGGACAAGGAAGCCTATGAGAGATAATGTGAACCATAGATAATCAGAGAGGTGAGGCCAGGCTAGAACCGTTTAGGAAGCCATAAAAACATCCAGTGTGACTGTGGCAGTTTGATATTATTCATGAATTCCAAAAAGAGATATTGATTATGTTTGTAAACTGATATGTTTCTCTGGGTATGATACACCTTTGATTGTGTTGATTTGATATTATTTTAAATTCAGAGGTTTCAATTTTACTTTATTAAATCAAGATTAGGGGCTAGATTTGACCACATCATTAGAGCACGTAGGGTAGAATCCCTGCCCCCTTGGTGGGCTGATAAAACAGACTCTCACACAAGTAGAGACACAGAGAAGAAGAACAGAGAGGATGAGAAATACTCCACAGACATGGCAGAGGCCCCAGGAAGAGAGATGAGCCTGATAGTTTGGAACTGAAGAGAACAGAGCAGCTGAGAAGCTCTGAGAGATAAGCCATATGCCAGCCTATAGCTGAGATCAGAAGAAGCTGGGACCATAGAGCCTTAAGAGGAAAGAGGAAATCTGAACGCTTGCAGACATCACCCGCCATCTTGCTTCAACATGTAGCAACAGACTCTGGGTGTGAAAATACCTGTTATGGTATCTCAAGTTGTACTCTTTAGGGCTTTGTGACTGTAAGCTTCTACCCCAAATAAATACCCTTTATAAAAGCCAACAGATTTCTGGTACTTTGTATCAGTACGCCTTTGGCTGACTAATACAGTGACCAAGTTACAAAGAACAAGAATGAAACCATGAACAGGAAATAGCCAAACAGTAAGGATCCAGAGGAAACTAGACTGGAATAGCAGATGGTCAGGAAGTAAGGTAAGAAGATACCAGTGAACTTGGGTCCAGATTTGCTGTTTTGAGTTCATCTGCTGTTTGAATATTCAGAATGCAGGATAGCATAAAGGTACAGGATACAGGGGCTGCTTATGAAATCTGAAAGCAATTTTCAAAAATTTTAAAAATACTACTAAATGTATCTTAAATTATTCTTTGTAAATTTGACTTGCCTATATAGAATGCCAAATCTCTGCTTGGGCCAGGAGATAGATGATAAATATCAGGAAATAAATGAATAATCAAACAAAAAACAGAAATATATAACTTGTAATGGTAGTTATGTCATGGCACTTAAAAGTTCTGATTGGTCACTGAAATCATCAGGGGGATTTTTTTCAAGACAGGTCTTCAGAGTTGGCACCATGACAGAAACAACAAATTAGACAGATAGTTACACACATACACCCAGAACAAACAACAAAAAACTTGTTCATCATGTGATTGTCTTTATTTTTTATATTTTAAAGATTTATTTATTTTTTTAATTTCTCTTCCCTTCTTCCCCCTCCCCCAGTTGTCTGCTCTCTGTATCCATTCGCTGTGTGTTCTTCTGTGACCGCTTCTACCTTATCAGCGGGATTGGGAATCTGTGTTTCTTTTTGTTGTATCATCTTGTTGTGTCAACTCTCTGTGTGTGCAGCACCATTCCTGGGCAGGCTATACTTTCTTTCCCGCTGGGCAGCTCTCCTTACAGGGTGCACTCCTTGCGCATGGAACTCCCCTACACGGGGGACACTCCTGCGTGGCAGGGCACTCCTTGCACGCATCAGCACTGCGTGTGGGCCAGCTCCCCACACGGATCAAGGAGGCCTGGGGTTTGAACTATGGACCTCCCATGTGGTAGGTGGATGCCCTAACCACTGGGCCAAGTCCGCTTCCCGTGATTGTCTTTAAATGTGAATATAAGGATAGCCTGATTTTTGAAACATAGGCTTTTATGAAAAGTAAAATTATTTTTAAAAAACTTTGGGAACTAGTTACCTATTTCAACCCATTACCCTATGCTTGAACTTTTTAAAAAACATTTTTGATGACTAGTTACCCATAACCAGCCTACATACTTCTATGCATGCCAGTGACTGTGACATCACATGACATCTTATCTTACAAGAAACATCACACGTTGGCAAAAGCAGCCTGGAATACAGTCACAAACTTACTCATTTATTTAGAGAAATGGCTTAGCAAACCCTATTTATTTTCCTAGATCATTATTGGCCAGGGATGGACAGAATTTCCTGAATTGAATACTGAAGACATTGTTGGAGATTGATAGTAAGAAAATATCTTGTATCAGTGACAAAAAATTCCACTTTTTGAGCTTGGAAACAGTTCACAGAATTATAATTGTTATGGAAATTCCAAATATTTTATAACTGCTGCATTAAAGAATAGGTCAAAAGACCCACCCTTTGTCATATTTTATTTTCTATATATTTGCTAAATCATTAGGTTCTCTGATAAAAGCGGCCTGGGACTAAATTCAAATATTTTCTGATTATCTAGGTTGATACAAAGACATGTCATTCATGGATCTATTTTCTCTTTCCCTCTCTCTCTTCCCCTCCCTGCCTCCCTCACACACTTGCGTATGCATGCATGAGCACAGATATCATGGCACCCTCACTCTTGCCATCATTACACAACTGAAATTTCAGGGATAACTGTGATTTTCCCAACACCAGAGGGGAACATTAATCATGGTAAAAGCCAGACTTCTGATGGTCCGCTTAAAATCTTGAGTAAATTATTAAGTCCATAATTTCCTTGCTGTCTAACCCACCTTTTAGTGGTTACAAGAAACCTCAAGGGACTTGTTTGAGACTGAATTCTGAACAAGGAAGGAATGGCCAATAATGGGAAAATCACAAGAATCATGGAAATATGTGGTTCTGATCTCATGAAGCCAGTCCTCTGCTTAATACGGTTCAACTGACATTTTCTATACACCTGCCAGGTGTCAATTGTGCTGTACCCAGTTTTGAAGATTTGAGTCAACTTAAAGAAACTAGGCTATAAATACGAAAGTTCGAAAATGTAAAGCTACATTCCTTGGATAGAGTTATTCATAAGCAAAATGGTTCAGGTATTTTTTGGGGAAGAGAGTGTCCAATAGAAAGGAAAACTCGAGTATAAAACTGCAAAACACAAACACACACATATGCAGAAACACACACGCACTTACATACCCAATAAAATAGTAAAGGCAAAATCATTTTAAAATAAAATATATAGACCTAGGAAAATTCACTGAGTTCAAGTTTATAAACTTCTTGTCCAATACAATAAGGGACAGACACATAAATTAAAAGCAATAATAAAAGGGGCAATCACCTATAAAAATAACCTGTATTCAACAGAGAAGCTTATCACAAGTGGCATTAAACAGACCATTAATTCCACAGGAACTTAAAAATTGGTATTCTTAAAGAAAAGTTCCACGGTGAAATAAATTTTGGAAGGCACTAAGTCAGAGTTAAAATGCTTTCTTTATTGCAAGACTTCCAAGAGCCTTTAAGGGGTCAACATAGAAATGAATTTTCCACAATTTTCCAAATTTATTTGACATGGAATCATTTCAAAATAGAGTATTTCAACACTGTGTTCTATGGAACATACTTCATAAACTCTGGTCTACATGATATTGAGATTCCTTCAACCTTTAAAAGTCCTTGTTATTAATCAAGTGATTGTTGGTGATGACCCCCTGGGATTTGCTCCATGCATTCTTGCTCACTGGACCTAATGAAGTAGATTTCTCATAATACTGAGGTTTATCTTTCTTGACTCACCATCACTTGGACTATATCAGAATCATAATCCTTCACATTTTAAAGGTCTCTACTTTTTATCCCTGGTAGTATTTACTGATTTCCTCCCTCCCCCCAGCTCTCCAATTGGCACCCCTAAATTGCTAGTCAGATTTTCAACTCCTAAATCCCCAGGAGTTGTTTGAGGCGTATAATCTTAGAAAGTGCTGGAGGACCAAAGGAGGAGGAAGAGAAAGGGAGGGATTTAGCAAAATATTAGGTCACGTTTCTTCAGTGATGAGAATATAATTACCATGAAATAATTATTTTTCCTTTCTTTTCTGATGTGCTACAGACTTCAGAGATGAACTCTCAGACAAATTTTATAATCTGAACATCTATTGCCTTGTATTTTATGTCTCATAACAGTGGGAATTTGCATACAATTGTTTCTATATGGAATCTTCCATATCATTGGGCAGTCTCTCATTTCATTTGTTTGAATAGCAGAGCACAGTTGGGAAGATTTTAACTTGAAACAACCTCTCAAAGCTAATTTTGGATGTTATAAAGATGCATAAAATTACAAAAAAAAAAAAAAGGGCCAAAGAAATTAGCATATAAGGATTACCCTTGGTAGTATGACCTAAAACTATGAAATATTAGAACTCTTATAAACAATCTCCTATAAGTCATTTTATATAAAGAAATACAGTACATGGTTACAATATGGAATAGTATGGTGAACACTGAGAGGATGGAGTAAAACTTAAACCAAAACCACGTTTTTCCTTATGGCTTGTGATTGGATACTTTCACTACAGTCAACAGATTGAATGAGGATTGTATTTCCAGCAATGGAGGTGGCAGTCAAGATAATATGCTATGGAAAAGCAGTGGATGACTGAAGCAAAAAGTGGTTATAGAGAAGACAGGAATTGAGGTTATAGATGGTTATGAGACATTTGAACATAATCATTTCATGATAAGAAAAGGAGGAATATTTCCAGACTAATATTTTGACCTATAAACAACTTATATCTATATAGAAGGAAATTACAAGATTGATGTTTATAAACATTTGATTATTTCATCTACAACCTTAATGCTTCTATATTCCATGGGCCAAAAATAAACTTCTTGAATCCTGTTATTGAGAAAATAGAAGATTGTTTCATATTTGCAGATGAATAAGATACCTGGTTCCAAAATGATTTAGTCCTTCCCTAGACTACCTAATGTTCCCCAAGGGCCTGGCACTGGTCATGACCTGGAGTTATTAAGTTGCACAGGGCGAAGGCATATCGATTTTAACACAGCAAGTTACAAATATCCCCCCCTCTCCAGGAATACTTTCAGAAGCTGAGTGCCAGTGAATACCAGTTCAGAATATATATGGGGAAGACCAATTCCAAATGAGAACCATTCTCACTGGGCTGGAGGAGCAGCCAGCCATTGTGCTTTGGGTTCTGCATGACAAGCTCATCAGCTGGGCCACTTTATGCTAATAGAAAATAAGCTGACATGTTACAGCAACCTGAAACTGCAAGTTTGCCATGGCCAGTCTCTTAATGAATAGAGAAAGAAATTTATGTCAAGCTGTAACCAAGTAAAATGAAGAAAGTCAAACTACAACAGAGAGGAAAATGGAATAAAAATGTTCATTGTGAGGAACTAAGCTGACAGAAGCCCTGAAACAGACTTTAAAAACCTGTCAGACTGCATTCTAAAGCTTTATGAAAATCAGTGATGGAAAACAGTTTCTTAAAAGGACCATCCTCACATTTGTCTAGCTATGTTTTATCGGGATGAGAACTGTATGGCCTACATTTCACATTCCTTTTGCATTTAAGCATGGCCCTTTAATTAGTACTTACTAATGAGGTATGAATGGGTGTGATATGCATCTGTTCTGTGACAAAGCTTTCAGGAAGCATGTGAATCTTATTGACATTTTCTTTTAATGTCCACAGACTGCATGTAAATCACTTAGGGCTGTAGTTTTAGCAGTTCTCAAACTCCAGTGAGCATCATAATCTCTGGAGGGCTTGTCAAGCACAAATTGCTGTACCCCATCCCCACAATTTCTGATTTTGTAGATCTGGTGAGGATCCTAATAACATGCGTGTCTAATAAATTGCCAAGTGATGCTGAAGATGCTAGTCTAGGGAGCACTCTTTGAGAACCACTGGCCTAGGGTATGGACAAGACATGCAATGGGAAGGTCCATGAATTACTGTGAGGACAAGTGCTGTCTGCTGCACCCAGGTATATACTTATATTATATTTATACGCTTATGTGTTTGGGGTCTATTTGGGGTCTATTAGGGTAGCTATTGTTACCCTAATTTAAATAGATAGACTAAAGGGCTAAGGAGTGATGGGGATGGTATGAACATTTAACTGGGACTTGAAGGAAATATGGAAGAGAAGATGTTCCTGGTGATATGGAGAAATGAATGTAAACAAGGAACCAAGGGAAGGAAGGGGGGAAAAAAAAGTAAATTAGATGTAAGAATGGAAAGAGATATCCTGGTGGGGTTGGAACACATCAATAAGAAGACTGAATTAATTGGAGAAAGGATTTCTATCAGCAAATAATGGAGATCTAGTTTTAAGATATGAAATGGAGTCCATTGATATATGGCCATGAATGCCTCATTGAAAAGGAACTTTAACTCAAAGAAAGGGGACAAAGAAAAGGTCCTTAAGCAAGAGATGACCAGGCTGTTAGAAGTTACTGCTTCTGTATATTATATATATGAATTGCTGTGGTCTAGGGCTCTTGTTAAGAGAAGTTCAATAATTAGGGGAAAAAAAAAAAAAAAGAAAAAGATAGGATGTAGAATTTTTTCCAAGTCAACACGTATTCTATATCTAACCTTTAAACCCATCGCTATATGCCATTTTGCTAGTAAGGGATCCTGACATTATATTGGGCTTCAATTTTCAGGAAGTTCTGGATCACAGAGTGATTCAACAATGGCAATGGAGGAATACTGGTATAGGATACTATTGACAGGTGATATATGGCTGACAGGGAGCTATACAGGACTTATGCCCAGGGTGCATGGTAATGTTTGGATTTACTCATAGTGGCAACAATTAAAAACTACAGCTGGGGGGGTACTGGGTTCCTGGCCAGTGGTGCTCTGTTGTGGTCCCTATGGGAGCAGTGACAGTCTCCCAGGTGCAGCGGCAAGGACCGGGAAGGAATGAGGGTCCAACAGTGAGCCCCTGACGCTAATGACTATGCTTGTGAGCTGATATGCCTGAAATAAGAACAAGGCCTAGAGCAGCATTGTGCCTGGGAATTTCCTCCTGACAGCCTTCATGTTACTCAAATGTGGCCAGTCTCGAAGCCAAACTCAGCATGTAAATGCAATGCCTTCCCCCCAGCATGGGACATGACACCCGGGGATGAGCCTCCCTGGCACCGAGGGATCACTATCAACTACCAACTGATGATGCAACTGGAAAATGACCTTGAATGGAAGGTTCAATGCGGATCAGCAGAATATCCCTGTCTACATAAAATAACATGACTTTAAAATGCTGTTTGACCTAATGTAAGGGGGAAATGGAAAGGAGAAATGAGTTTATATGGCTATGAGTCTCTAAAAAAGAGTCTGGAGGCTGTCAGAAGGATTGCCCTTATGCACAACTGAGCAGTCTAAGATACAAATAAAGTAGATACAACCCCCAGGTATTGGTTCCTTTGAGGGCTAACGAGACCCATGGGTGCTATGGTCATGGAAGATGGGGTTAACTGCCATGTCAGATGGCCCTTCTTTGGAGCTGGTGTTTATGCGTGATGAATATGGACTCAGATGGGAACTCTCTTCATAAGACTTTCATGCTACTGTGCTGGAGTTGTAGTTGGTGTTGGGGTTTAAGATATATTTAAGGGATTTGAATCTCTGGACTGACAATGTGATAGCCAGGCCCTGAGCCTCAACAGACTCCAGCACCTACAATTCGATTTATTGGACTCACCTCACTCAGCTAAGATGGAGTTGAAGAAGGACAACCACCACACCATGGAGCCTAGAGTGCCTACAACTGAAAGTGGGAGGATTGCATCCAGTATCCATGTGGAATCTGAGCCTCCTCTTGACATAGAGGTGCAATGGACACAACCAATCCAATGTCCACAGAGAAAAGGTGGCATTGGAGTGGGAAAAGTGGACATGGTGGCTGATGGGTATGGGGAATGGCAGGAAGAGACGAGATGTGGAGGCGTCTTTGGGACTTGGAGCTGCCCTGGAAGGTGCTTCAGGGGCAATCACCGGACACTGTAAATCCTCACAGGGCCCACTAGATGGAATGGGGGAGAGTATGGGCCATTATGTGGACCATTGACCATGAGGTGCAGAGGTGCCCAGAGATGTACTTACCAAATGCAATGGATGTGTTATGATGATGGGAATGAGTGTTGCTGGGGGGGGAGTGGAGGGATGGGGGTGGTGGGGTTGAATGGGACCTCATATTTTTTTTTAATGTAATATTTTTATAAAATCAATTAAAAAAAAAGGAAGTTACTGCTTAAAAGAGTAATTGCATAATGGTTTAAATTATAGGGCTAAAGATCTGGATTCCAGGAGGATACTCTGGAGCTTATCATGAGTACCCAGGATGGATCACGAAATTTACCTAGACCCTAGAACAAGGTATGTTATCAATAAAAGCTTCAGTTTCCTCTCTTGTAAAACAGGAATAATGGCCTTCCAGGGTTATTATAAGAATTAAATGTAACTGTGTGAGAAAAACACTGAGTACAATGCTTTGCTATAAATATGCAGCAACTATTAACTATAAAACCAAAACTGAGGTGGAAGGAATGGTGAGGAGAGAATAAATCCATTGGACAATGTGAAAGAAACACTTTGATGACTCTGTAAGCAATTACATGTATTGGAGAAGGGATAAATAGTACTCACATGAATATTTCTCATGTAGGGTCCCTTAAAGTAGTGGGGTAGGAGATAGAAATGATGATGATGGGAAAAAAGATCTGAGACAATGAAACTTTTCTTTTGTTTTTCTCTTCATGTTTGTTACATTTGGTCAAAGGTAGATTTGGGAAACCCTTTGAACAAAATAGGCTATTTAGATACTGCAGATCTCCAAACATCTATGACAAAAACATGCCACAATTGGCATACTTAACTAGAAAGGAAAAAGTTAATGCCTAACAATCCTGAATGTACCCTAGGATGGGTACATTTACTCCAAATTTAATTTGCAGCACTGGACAGGTTACTTCCCAATTTAAAATGACTCACTCCCAGCTAAATCTTATTATGTCTACAAATGTCACAGGTAACCCAAGAAGAGTTTAAAAAGTAGCTTCTGTTGAATTAATCTATGACCATGCAGTAGACTCTAGCCATTTACAGGAGAAATTGGAAATATACTAGCGGTCTCAGTATGTTGCTTTAAACGCAATGGCATTGTAAGGAGCAGCCTTGAAATCTTATTTATTTATTTATTTATTTTATTTTTTTAACTCTTTTTAAACATATTGTGATAACACTGTAGCAATAACCCTCCATTTAAATTCCACAATCATTGTTCTTTCTAAACATACTTGAAGACCTCTTTCGAACTGTAATGACTTTATTGATTTCACTAGGTGACCTGGATTGATTGAAAACTTGGGGAAGTTTAAAACAGTAAAAGTTCCTCAAGGGCATTTTTCCCCTGTGAATATTTCACTTATTTTTAATACAGTGTTTTCCCTCCATAAACCATCAGTTTGGTTTCTTTTAGGGAGTCCAGGTATAGCAGATCTCATACTATCTGACCCTAAATCAAAAGCCCCAAAGTACATATTAAGGGTTGTCATCCAGGTTCAGAATTTTATGTTCTAGACTTAAGGTCTTTCTTGGTGTTAGAACGCATCCAGAATTCTCCTATTATTAGACAGCATCAGGGTAGATACAATGGATGCAACTTAAGCGATGAAATCACAAAGAATTGGGAAAAGTGTTTTAAAGAGGATATATATTCTGTGGTTTGAGCTCACTGGTGATAAATAGCCAGTGAGGGCTTGTATTGCTAGTTTAAAAATAGCGTAAGACTAGGGAGACTAAGGAAAATATTAATCTTATAATTATCCATTACCATAGGTGAAACAAAATGAAAACAGTTTTCTCTTCCTCTCCTATACCATTTTAGTTGAATCTAGACATTCCTGGGATTAACTGTTATCTTAGCATTACCATGGAATATGATTTCCCTCATAAGGTAATGATTCCCTGGAGAAATCAACCTAGCAATCCCAATGAAATTCATCTAGTTTTGGTCAGTATGCCAATTCTTACCTTGGCTCTAAAGAATAAAGAGTCATGTCATCTACTTTCAATGCACACTGAGAGCATGGAGACCTTCTGATGACCCTTGAAGTTGATAAAACCAACATTCAGTAAACTGAGGAGGGTTATTAGAGTTGCTACAGATCACGCTGCAACACATTAGAGCTGATATGGTGGGGAATACTTGCAGACCAATATGGTGCTCAAATCTGTGATTGTTCTCCCAAAGTATTGAAATCACCTTGTCACATAGACCATGGACAGTAAAAAACATCTAAAGCATTTTCTCCCTTAACTATGGTCCCCATCATCAAATTCAAATAAAAATATGAGAATCTTTTGTGACTTGTCTGATAGGGACATAAATAGCTTGATTAGTGACTAAATTTGTAGTCTTTGTTGCTGTGGTCAATACATATGGGGGCGAGAAGCATGGTTTAATTCATAGTTTATAACGGTATTTCTGTAATGATATTACTCATCATAAGGTATTTTTAATCTGTTTAAAACCTGAAGCTGCCCCTTACATTAAATATAACTTTTAAAAAAAAGATTTAAAAACATCTTCCAAATTAAATTTGATTCATGTTTTTTTGATGCTTCATGTGCATGAATGCATCTTACTCCAGTTTCCTATAGGTCTCAACTTCACCCCGTGGCTACAGGAATGAAAAATGGGAAGCAACTGAAAGCAGAATTGATCTTTGTCCATTAAAATGGCTAGCTGTAACTATAATCAAATTGCTGACAATTATTCAAGTACTTATCTTGTGTTAGGCACTGTGTCTAAATTAGGCTGTAAAGAGTTCTGCTGATCATTGAAAATAAAATAATCATTAAAACCTGAGAGGGATTCCACAAGTCAGAGATTGTTTTAGTTTCCAGGCTGCTAACAAAAATACCACACAATGGGTTAGCTTAAACAGGAATTTATTGGTTCATAGTTTTGAGGCTAGGAAAAATTCAAAATCAAGGCATCAGCAAGGCAATAAATAGTTTCTCCTCAAATGCTGGTGTTCTGGGGCTAGCTGCAAACCATCCTTGGGTCCTGGGCTTCTCCATCATATGACAACATGTATGTCTTCCTCCTTTCTATTGTGGATTCCATTGACTTCCAGCTTCTGGTTGCTGCCCAAGGCTGCTGCTTCTGTGTTCAGTTTCCTTTGCTTAGAAGGATTTCAGCCATATTGGATTAAGGCCCACTCTCTTGTAGTTTGGGCACACCTTAACTAAGAACATCTTCAAAGCTCCATGTACCAATGGGTTTACACTCACAGAAGCAATGGTTAGGACCTGGGCATGCCTTTTGTGGGGGACGTGATTCAATCCTCAACACAGATGGAAATCACTAACATTATTTTAGAGGCAATTCTATATAGTATGAGTACAGGTCAAGCTCAGACTTTGGTATTTATAATGGAAAATTCAAATGTCACTTCTGTATAGTAGGTCAGATTCTTGCTACAAAAATCCCATGTTCTGGACTTTTTATCATTCCCTGGTTTCCACAATTTTCTTATTTTTAATTAGCATCATTTGGTTTAAACACAATTAAAGGGATATCTTTTTTATAAATAACTTTACAAGTCAGAGAAAAGAACCTTTTGTTGTTTTGAGCATTTTCACTTTAGGGTCATACAAATAGATCTTTAGCTCTCTATCAGCGTACCAAATTATGATTTTCTCATTCTCCACCTGCCATGTGCAATTTCTAGCTAAGTGACTCCCAAGGAATTTCTTGGCAACTGCATGGCTATGGACACATGAAGGAATGATGAAAAGAGCAAAGTATTTCAGATGACAGATTTTAATCACCATCATGAGAAATGCCAGTCATAAACCTCAGTCACAGTCTGGTGATAACACAATCATCTCAAAGCTTTTCCAATATTTCTGAATAAAAGGCATCTCATTCTACCTTTAAAATGAGGCAATGCTTAAGAAGATTCAGTGGTTCAGTCTTTCTTCCCAAGACAAGTGTTTGCTTCATTTCCAAGCATCAATAACTGTGCAACAGTCTGCCTGTGTTTGCAAACCAATTTGAAAATCAGAGCACTCAAAAAATCAGCTCCACAGTATGTGAATAGATATGTCAGCTAAAAAAGCCCCCATTAAAAGAACTGTAAATGTCTGTAGCCTCTTCCATCTTAATGTCCTCTGCTGTTTAAAGAGGCCAAATATCAGCTACCTTACCTTAGGTAAGGTAAGGTTGTTGAATTCCCATAAAATGAACATTTGGGTATCAGCCAGGCACAGAATTCTGAGCTGAGTAAATAGCCACAGTGAATAAAAAATATTAGCTAACATTTCTTGTGAACCTACTAAGTGCCAGATTCTGTTTTAAGGATGGTGAACACGTATGAACTCACTTCATTCTCATCATAACCTCACAAAGGAAGCTTCCATTACCTGTATTTTACAAATAAGGAATTACAGGCACCCTAAGATTAAATAACTTGTCCAAAGCCACATACCTCATAAGTGGTACAGCTGGCATTTAATTAAGAGCCTACCACCTTAACTGACAATATACTGAATTAAACAGGATATTCAATGCTTGAGAGATTCTCAAAGTGTGGGGCCTGGCTCAGGAGTATCAGGATCACCTGGGAACTTGTTAGAAATACAAATTCTTAGGTCTCAGTTCAGACCTACTGAGTCAGGAACTCTAGGGTAGGTCCAGAATCTGGTTTAACACTGTCTGCAGGTAATTTTGAGAGAGACTAAAGGTGGGGAATCACTAGTTTAGGGTTGACACACTTGAATAGAATAGATACTGCTCTCAATAAGCTCTTGATATAGAGAACATGTTTCAGTTTCATGGCAACTGTAAAGATTGTGTTGAGAACAGCTCTGAGGTCAATCTACAACTAGAAGGAAACAGTGCAGTAGTTGATTGGTGATGTCTACCATGCTCCAGGGTAGTTTGGATCGTTGTCACCTTATAGGGATATGGGAGATTGAAGGAACTAGACACTCTTGATGTTTGTTGGCAAGTTTAGGGGTGAGGTTCTATCGATGAAAGGCAATAGAAGCCTGAGTCAATAAAACTCAAAGTAACTGTAAGTATTTACAAAGTACTTTCATGTATCATTTGTCTTTGCACTCACCATGCAGGAGGGACAGGGATAGTATCATCTCTGAGTCCCTGAGTGCCTCAAATATCCCTTATATCAAATAATTCATTCCAGTGCTTCTCAAAGATGTAGGAAACAATGCAGTGGGAAATTATTTGGGGGGCAATGAATTAAAGAGGATGGAGAACAATAAAGGAATGCTGTTTCTGTTACAACCCATACTCAGAAATATTTATAATTTAGGAGAACTTGATGTCTGGTATCGCCCACCTTTCCAAAAGGATTCTCCAGTCAACATGCTCCATAATTTTAACTATATGCTACATTAAAATAAAAATCATAGTTAAGTCTAAAAAAACACAAAACTTTTAACTGTACATTCTATGGGCAAATGTAATTCTATAGCCATGTCCTCTCAACTACAGAGGCAGTAGATTAAGGGTTTAGAGCATTGGCTCTGAATCTGGATAGCCTGAATAAATCCCAGCTTATATTTTACCTTGTTATATGAACTTAAGCATAGTCTTAACCTTCTTCTAAATTATGAGATGGTGATAATAGGCGGCACTACCCAAAATCTTACTTCAAGGAATAAACACATGCAAAATATATAGCAAACATTTGAGAATATTAAAACTTTAGTTTAGACAATACATTTGTTATTGAAACAGATAAGCCTTTTGTATTTTTTGCACTCTGCCAGTGGTATTTGAATGGGGTGGATTAAAAGAGACAAGAACTTTCAGCTAAGGTAATTCTGCCAATCGAATCAGTATGCAGAGCACACTGCTTACAAAAGTTACCTCTATCTACCAGGTTGTAAGTTCCTGTAGGGGAAAGACAATATTTCATGTCTCTTTACACTCCCAGAACATGGTCTGACAAATAGTAAGTGTTGAATAAATGTTACGTAAACAAGGAACATATGACCTGACTTTCTGCTATTATTTGTAATATTATCTCCACAACCTCTTCACATATGCACAATCATCTTTTTTAAATGACTTCCTTAGCACAGATATTTTCTTATTGTTACTTGAAATTGCATCTGTTTAATTTTCATCCTCAATGGAAACTCTCAAAGTGTCCCTGAATTTGAGGAAATATTCTATTCCCTACCATCAGTTGACTATGGCCTTTGACTTTCACTGAGATATTTTATGTATTTTTAGTAAGTTATTCTTGTCTAATGCTCTCTTTCCCAAGTCAGAAGTTGTGCCAAAATTAACAATACTCAAGAACAAAGAGAAGCATCTGTCTGTGTGATCTCTCTTTATTTCTAGCCTTTAGTGGTGTTTTATCATGTTTCCTCTGTGCTGCAGAAAACCGTGGGAGCTTCTTCCTGGCCGCCTGCTGGTGCCAAGGACACACAGGTGAAGCAGTACATGGTGGCCCTCACTACAGGTGCAAAGTTGGATGCAGGCGCACAACTCTACTAAGCCTTACAGGGGAAATTCAGGTTGACGTTTGTGGCAGAACTTTGATTTCACTTAAGGCTCTTAGTCAGAGACCAGCAGGTACTGGTCCTCTTGCTGATCAGAGGTAGTTATTTTTTCACCTCCTCAAAATGAGAGAGAGTATAAGTGACTGACCCAAACCTGAGATAATGTCATGCTTAAAGGGAAGGGCTCTCATGTCTGGGGATGTCCTATTTCTAATCAGGAGGAAATATTATAGAAGCACCATAAAGGTATTTGTGGAGAATGTAGTATATTCATGGAGGCACTGAACCTGGACGATGAAAGCCATTCAAAAAAGATTAACGGTAACATTCTTTCACATCAGATCATATTATTTCATAGAAGAAAGAAAAAACTGTACTCGTGGCTATAATATGTAACCAGATAGTTAAACTGTAAGATCTCGTGAATGATAGAAGAAGAAATTTAGTTATATTACCTTATCCTGAATATTTAAAATCATCTTCAAGAAAGTGATTTCTCCATTTCATGTGGATCCAGACTTCTGGCTAATCATCTTTAGAGTCAAGAATTTATTGTTCCCTGGCTTATATTTTCCTTCTGCTATGTGTTTGGACAGAAACAGTTGGCAGTCACAGAAGTCATATCATATTCTCTAGAATATGGTCTTTGAAATAGCTGAGCAAACTTGAATGCTCAGTTATTTAGGAAAAAAACAAACAGTTCCATAGCTAATTCCTCCAAACAACTGAGGAATACCCAGCAAAGCTCTTTGATCTGCCCCTCCCAACCTTGAAAGCTCTGACTGGCTCTGCTCTCTGCTTTCAAAGAGCCATTTCTCCCTTGGATCAGTTTCTCTAAAACATGGCATCTGCACACCAGGCACAGTAATCTTCTCACTAATTACTGTCACAGAGACAATAAAAGCCTGAGGAGGTAGGGAAACCTTGGAGGCCTCCAGTGACCACCAGGAAATTCTGACAGTGTCCCACAGAAACTTACATTCTCCTAACTCAACAGAGGGTATGAGAGTCTTCTATCACGGTTGAGAGTCTTCTATCAGGGGTCAGTCAATCGACACAAGACACTGAATTTCAACTGAACACTGAAACCATTCTCCATGGCTCACAAATTTTTGATTTTTTAGAATATTGTTTGGTAAATTCTGATATTTTCCTGAAAGAGTTCAATGTGAAAAATAATATTTTGGGGGGTACAGAAGCCAGTTTGAAATTTATCTAGCTGGGAAAAAAAGTGTTTCTTTATGAAATTATGACATTCTGGTGTTAGGTCAATTTTATAGGACTAAATTTATTTCTACAATCATGGGATTACATGGAAAGAATTTTCTGGTTTAAATAACAGTACATCCAAATTTTAAAAACTTGTGGAAAGGACACTGACCTGCATTTATTTTTGAAATCATGACATAAAACAGGCTTTGGTGGTTTTAATATCAGTAGACTGGTGAGCCCAGGCAAGGCAAACTTTTTCACAAAGCATCTACGTTAGTGAAATTCAAAGGGCAAATGTCCTCACATAGTCATGAAATGCTGTTCAGTTTCCTCGAGTACCAGCCGGAGCCTCTTACTGCATCTCGAGATTAGTGTGAGGGAAATTGTCCTTAACTGAAGGAAAAGCTCTTTTAAGATTTATTTGCTATTGATTCTGTTATAGATCCATACTTGACCCAGACAGGAATTAGGCAACTACATAATTTCAAAGCTTACTTATTGTACTTAGAAAGACTGTTTGATACAGTGATCATAGTTTATTGCTGGTCTCAAGATGGACTCTCACTGATCATCACTTACCTCCTTCAGTCCCAAGAGATTGTCTAGAAACAGGAGGCTGCTGTCCATTTCTAACCCTCACTACCAACAGGTGTGGGGTCTTAGTTCCATTTCTTCAACTTTGTATTAGGTAAAAGGCATATTCTTTCTTTCGCTGTTCACACAAAGTTGTTGAGAACATCAAAGTAGGTAATGAGTAGGAAGGGGCTATATAAACTCCAAAAATTTGTAGAAACCCAAGGCAGGAGTAACTCATGGGGACCCTGGGTTGACATTCACTTTCATTGTTCAACATCCTGTGCAGACTTCGTGCCATTGTTATTTCACTAGAGCTACACCAATTTTAGGTAAAAAGTAGATTTCTATTGACCCTTCAAAATATATACACATTAAAAATACCTCTGACCACTTTTCACATTACCTCTGCCACCAGCTAGAGACCTCATCATCTCTCACCTCCTTCATGTTTAACATCCCTTTTCAGCCTTGCCAGGCTGGCCTACTTCTTTCTCTCCTGCATAGGAACCTCCCCAAAATATTCCTGGCCTTTAATTCTCTGGTTATTCCCTAATATTTTATTGCCAGAGCAGATGGGGTCCATTGAGACCTGTCTCTGTACATTTCTTTTTTTTAGAAGTACCAGGGATTGACTCCAGGGCCCTGTATATGTGTAGC
This sequence comes from Dasypus novemcinctus, assembly GCF_030445035.2. Lineage (NCBI taxonomy): Eukaryota > Metazoa > Chordata > Mammalia > Cingulata > Dasypodidae > Dasypus > Dasypus novemcinctus. Next base: position 45,200,487 of record NC_080698.1, on the reverse strand, counting down.
AGGCACTCAGCCACTGAGCTACACTGGCTCCCCTGCCTCTGCACTTTTCAGATAAGGGGAAAATGAGGCTCAGTGAGACAAGAGACTTCTCTGATGCCACACAATAACCCTGAGCCCCAAGATGGGAACAGAACCTGAAGGACTTGTTCGATAAGGCAGCTCTTCCCAATGGCCTCTGGAAAGATTGTAACATGAGGCCAATGCATCTATGATACACATTGTGGGGCTTCTGGTACTTTGGCTGCAGAATCCATGAGACTTTCACAGAGATGGCTAGGATGTCTATGGGAGGAAAAATGCGTTCTGTTTTCAGTGAGGGTCATTTTCTCTCTTCAAACATTAACTCCATTACTGACACATCTACTTGGAATCTCTGCTCCTGCTTCATTTTCATAGTCTCCCCCAATTTGCCTTGTTTTCTCCTAATCTTTGGTCATCTGACTCTCTATTTCAAGGAAATTCCTTATTCCTCCAAATTTGCTTATCAAATTTCTGCCCAGTTCCGTCCCTTTTGTGAAGCTCATCATGATGTCCCCATCAGACATGCTTACTCTCCTCAAGGATGTATAAGTAGTTTGGCCGTGAAACATCATGTCTTCATTGTATTCATTAACTTAAAAATATTTCTTGATCACCTCAGCATTTGCTAGGTACCTGCTAATAATGTGGTAATTTCAAATTATTTTGAAATTTTAGTACATAAGGGATGCAGTTTTAAATAAGATGTAAATGGTCCTTGATCTCGTGGAGTTTTTGTTCTACAGAGGGAGACAGCTAATAAGCAAATAAAAATATTTTTTATGATAGTCTTGAGTGCTGTGAACAGAGTAATAAGATACTGAATAAGCCTTTACAAAGACTCATAGTAGGAAGAAACTTTTCAGATGGGGATTTCAAGGAAGACTTCTTCAAGGAGGTGACAATTCATATGAGATCTGAATGACAAGGAGAAAGCAGCCCTGTGGAAAGGGGAAGATCATTTTAGGTAGAAGGACCATCTTGTGTCCAGGTCCTAGGGTTGGAACAAACATGGAATGCAAGAGGAAAGGAAAGGAAACCAGCATGGCTGGTTCAAAGGGGGCAGATAGAGAGGAGAAGGGAATAGGACTGGGCTCAGGTGGCAAATCCCATAAACCAACACAAAGGCTTGGATTTTCTTTCAAATGGGATGGGAAACCATTGGAAAGTTTCTTGAGAGACTCTCCCTTATAGCATTATAGAAACATTGAAAACAGCACATGCATCGTAGGCATTTCTGTACCTCTAAAAGGACTGACCATGAGTTACAAATAGTTGGAATTCAATACACATTTGACAAATTGCCTCTTGAAGTACATTTTATGCAACATTTCTAGTTCATTTAAGATTGCTTCTCATTGCCATGTAAGGGAAAAGCCAAGGAATCTCAAATATGGCTTGATTAAAAAAAAAAAGCTTGGATTTCTTTGAAACGATCAAGGATATAAACATGGACATTAAAGTTACTTCCAAAGAGCCCTAAGAAGGAAATGATGTACATGGCAGAGAACTTGGGGAAAAGAAAATAAAAAAGATCCCTTCTATCCAAAGTGGACACTCCAGGCCTCAACCTTTGTGATTATGTTATGTTAATCCTATCTTCTGTGCTGTATAATCACATTTCTTCCTCCCAGTTCCTAGAGTTTAGTAAATGGTTTTGTACAGCATTTCCCAAACATTAGCCATTCACATCCCACCTTCAAAATTTTTGCTAAACCATCTGTACCATTGGATAATTAGCATCTTCCTCTAAAACAAAGATGGTGGTGCTCTGGGACTGGCTGCTGGTGATCCATGGAGTTCCTTGCTTTCCCATTACATGCAATGCACATGGCAGTATCTTCTCTTTTCTCTTCTAGGTCCCACTGACCTCCGGATTCTGGCTGCTCTCTGTGGCTTCCTGCTCTGTGGCCTTCTCTGTAAGGTCTCCAGGAATGGATTAAGACCCACCCTAATTCAGTTGGCCACCCTTAACCTAAGTTACTTCACCAAAAGTTCCTATTTATAGTGGGCTCACACCCAGAGGAATGGTGTTAAGATTAAGAACGTATTTTTCTGGGGTACATAATTCCAAGCCACCACACTACTCTTTCAGAAATTCTGGTCTAATCCGCTCATCTGGATTTGTTCTGAATACCCTGAGTCTCATTTCCTTAGAGCAGGGCAAGGAGCAGCATAACCAATCAGAAGATGGCTGCGCACACCAGCCATGAAGAATGAATCAGGATGAGACTTCTTAATTACCAGGGAAGCTGTCTTTCCCATAGTGGAGTTAAGTAGCTTCTCCAAGGTCCAAAGGTGAGTGGGTGGCAGGGTAAAACCACTTATGATATGGCATGGTTGAGGGGACCCCATTTGCTGAATGATGGATGGAGCAGTTTCCAGTCTAGCTATCCCACTTACAACGAGCAACTTGGGAACCTGTGTCTTTTCGAGTAGAAGTGGTAGTGAAGTAACAAAGCCTAGGAGAGAATTTGTCATCAGAATGTCCCCCTGGTGACTCCATGGTCTTGGTTTGAATACTTTGATGATGACTTTGGTGGCAGCAAGCCGGGTATGACGAACACTCAAGTCACATCCTTAACACAGGCCAGGTTATAAATTTAAGGAATCCTGGGATCTGGTTTTATTTTAGATTCTTTATTAAATCTAACTCCCCTAGAACTTTAATTTATGTTCAGAAGGAAGAATACCTGCAAAGGGACCTACAGGCCCAATAAAACCGAAGGCAGACATAGCAAAACACTGAAACAGACATCACACGTATTCATTGCCCCCAAATTCCTGGCATTTCTGTCATCTGCAAAATTCTGTCCTAGGCACTGTAGAAATAAATGATAAGATATACCTTCTGGTTTATAGTGCAGCTAGCTCTATCTAGTAAAATTCATGTCACAGAAAAATGCTTGTAGCTAAGTACTTACCAAGTATTCACTAACAGGACCTTAAACAGGGATGCATTTTTTGTCCATAACAAGCATTCTGAAAGCAGGAAGTCTGAGGCTCTATGATGTCATCAGAGACCTGATTAACTTTAAATTTCTGCTCTACTATCTTCACCGAGTTGGCTTGTTGCCTCTCAGGGTAAAGCTGCCAACTGCAGGCATCAAGAATACAAGGGGGTTAGAGTGCAGAGGACTGTGTTGTTGCTTACATCTCAGGGACCAAAACTAAGTAGCAGGGAAGCTAAAATAGTAAGCAGGAGGTAGCAAAGTGCTGAGGGGTTGGAAATGGGGTTTGGATACAGAAATCAATAGTTTCTCCTACATCAAATCTTTCTTCAAAGCCTTCAGGACTTAGTCACATTATTGGGGTATGCACAGGGCATACTTTTATTTATCAAATAGTACAGGACACAAAAACCAAACACCATGACGGTGGGTTAGAAAAAGGTTTCTAATCAACTATCCTTGGTAAATCAGCCATGCACAGTTTATTCATTTTCACAGACAAATCTAAGTTAACTCTAGAGTTTAGATAAGCTAGAATCACTGAATTTTTGTACATTCTCTATGGTATGAAAGAAAATAAAGGGTTTCAGTGTTCAAGAACTGGGACCAAATGCTGGTACTGGCAGTTGGTAGTTAATAGCCCTGATGAAAATCACAACCCCTTAAAGAACTGTTTGTCTCATCTACAAAAATGGAAGAAATTAGACTTACCTTTTTATATGGTACTTGTTAGACTTATAATTTATATATTATTTAGAATGGTGCCTGTAAACACAGTTTCTCAATAAAAGGTAGCTTTTGGAATATGGCGTTTGTTTAATGTCAGTTTTATATTAGGGTCATCTATGGAATTTTTAAAAATGCAAATATTATGATTTTCCTTTAGACCTAAGTAATCAGAACCTCAGGAGACAGGGCTTGGGAAACTTTATATTTTCATAAGTTCCTTAGAGCTCAAAGTACAAAGCTTGCTGTTAAGATCAAAAGATCCGACTGCCTTCCCAATGGAGGATCTTTTCTACAAAGAAAGAGCAACGTGTTAAAACAAACAACTTGTAATTTTGATGTACCATCAAACTTACAGGACTGTTACAAAAATAAAACAAACCCTTCCAGAGGACTCTGACGTGACATTATATGCCCAGATACCAGATCCATCCATCCGTCTGCCTATTTATCAATCTATTTTCTAAACATTTGAGTGTAGGTTGTATACATCATGTTTCTTAAATTCCTAATGCTGCTATTCACATTTTCTAAGAACAAAGATATTCACTTATGTAACCACCTTAAGTACAGTTATCAAGTTCAAGAAATTTAAACAATTACATAAAGCTTACAGTCTCCATTCAATTTTTTCATATGTTCCAATAATGTCCCTTTGAGTCTTTCTCTTCCTTTGCTAGATCCCATCCAGGATCATGTATTGCATTTAGTTGTCCCTTTAGTTGCTTTTTATTGTGTCATTTTCTTAATTGTGGGAAAATATATATAGCATAAACTTTCCCATCTCAACAACTCCCAAGTACACCATCCAATGGATTAATCACATTCACAATATTATGGTCTCCTCACCACCTTCTTGGACTAAGACATTCCTATCTCCCCAAACAGAAACCATACACACATTATGCATTAACCCTCCATTCTCCCTGCCCCACTCCTGGCAACCTGTACTCTAATCTCTGTCTTGAGGAGCTTGTATATTCCTTAGTATTTTCTTTATAATTACCATGGGGCTTAAATTTAACATCCTCAATCTATAACAACCTTGTTTTTATATATATGTATCAACCTAACTTCAACAGTATATGCAAATTATGTTCTTATACTCTTCTGTCTCCCCACCTGTATGTAGTTCTGGTTACAAATTACATTTATACATTATGAGTACAAAACCACTCATTCTTCATTACAGTTTATACAATCTGCCTCTTAGATCATTAACAAAGTAAAAATGGAGTTACAAATCAAAAATAAAATAGTACAGGCATTTATATTTACTCCTGTCATTACCCTCACTAGAGGTCTTTATTTCTACATGCAGCTTTGATGTATTACCTATTGCCCCTTCCTTTCAACCAGCAGAACTCTCTTTAGCATCTCATGTAAGACAGATCTAGTAGTGACAAACTCCTCAGCTTTTGTTTATTGGGGTATGATTTAATCTTTCCCTCATATTTTGAAAGACAGTTTCCCAGATACAGAATTATTGTATGGCAGTATTTTGCTTTCAGCACTTTAAATGTATCATACCATTTTCATTTGCCTCCCTGGTTTATGATGTTAAATTGACACTCAATCTTATTGAGGCTCCCCTAAACATGACATGATGCTTCTTTCTTGCACCTATCAGAATTCTACCTTTATATTTGACAGTTTGATTGTAATTAGTCATAATGTAGGTCTATTTAGGTTTATCCTGTTTAGAGTTAGTTGAGCATCTTGGTTGTGTATATTTATGTCTTTCATTAAATTTGGGCAGCATTCAGCCCTTATTTCCTTGAATACCTTCTCTGCCCCTTTCTTTCTTTTCCTTGTAGGACTCCAATAATGTTTCTTTTGGTATGCATCATGATATCGCACAAGTTCTGAAGAAGTGATCAGTTCATTTTCTTCATTCCCCCTACTCCTCAGATTGAATGATTTCAATTGTTTTATCTTCATGTCCTCTGATTCTTTCTTCTACAGAAAGCTACAAACTGTCACTTTCAACAACCTAGAGTGTTCATCTAGTGTTGAACTGCTGTTGAACACTTCTACGAAATTTTTAATTTCTGTTACTATGATCTTCAGGTCTCTTTGGTTCCTTTTATAATTTCCATATCCCTATTGATATTCTCTTTGTGTTTATCTATTGTCTCTTCATCTTTTTGAGCTAATTAAGGACCTTTTATGGGGGGGGGGTATGTCCCAGGTCTAGTCCTCCATACTGATGGTTTCTAATGCTTTAATCTTATTCTTTGCATGGGTCATCTCTTCCTGCTTTTTTGTATGTTTTGAAATCTTTTGTGGAATCCTAGATATTTTTATATTTTATATATATTATTGCTAGAATTTAGACTCCAAGCTATTTGACACTTCAGATGTGTTAGTGTTATAACTGAGCTTTCCTTGAATACCAGGTGCTAATTCCAAAATAAATAAATAATAGATAAATAAATGAAAGAACAAAAAGCAAATATCTTCCCCAATCTTTGTGCATGAACCTGTGCAAGTATTCTCCTTCAGGGCTTAACTGTAACATGAGTTTGGAGAGTACCTCCATGCCAAAATATAGTGGTGTCCGTGATCCTTTCTGTGCATGGATCTTGCCTTGGGTATTGTATTAGTCAGCCAAAGGGGTACTGAAGCAAAGTATCAGAAATCTTTTGCTTTTTATAAAGGGTATTTATTTGGGGTAAAAGCTCCCAATTATAATGCCCTAAAGAGTCCATCACAAGGTACCATAAGAGGTATTGTCTCACCCAAAGTCTGTTATCACATGTTGACACAAGATATCTGTGAGGGCTCAACCTCCTCCATCCTCCTCAGGCTCTGTGGACTGTGGACTTCAGGCTCTTTTCTTCTGATCTCAGCTGTATAGGATTCATCTCTCTTTCCAGTGCTCATTTCTTTTCTGGTTCAGCTGCTCTGGTCTCTTCACAATGTCAGCTGTAAACTATCAGGTGAATAGCTCTTCTCTCTTCCTGGACCACAGGATCAAAGTTCATTCCTCTTCCATGTTTGTGGATCTCTCTCTATTCCTCTGTGTATTTCTCGTCTGCATATCATCTTCTCTGTGTGTCTCCTTGACTGAGCATCCATTTATATAGCCCACAAAAGTGGCAGGGATTCAAACTGAGTTGTCCTAATGACATGATCAAATCAAAGCACTAATCTTAACATAATTTAATTAAAGCTATATCAGCTAAATCTAATACAATCAAAGGGTATCATGCACAGAGGAACACACATAATCAAATATCTTTTTTGGAATTCATAAATAATATCAAACTTCTACAGACATGTGCATATGGTCCTAGGAATTTCCTCATTTACACATTTCTGAATGTCCTCTATTCCCTAAGAAACAGTCTTTTCATGGTCCTACAGCTAGTAATCCCTTGCCCCAGGCAGCACTATTTGACTGTGACTTGATTGCTAGTCCATAGTATTCTAGAGGAGAGCTCTGTGAGTTGTCTTCTATTATACATGCAGGGCAAGTTCTGAGATGGTGAGTCCCTCAGACCACCCCTAGTCAGATTGGACCAGCCTGATAATTTCCTAGTACATACAAGAGTGTTAAGCTACTTGATATGGAACCAGGATTAGGGATCTGCACTAGGAGCACATGCATTAGGAGCACATGCTGGCTCTGCACCAAGCCAGTGAGGGATGACAGAGGGGTCAGCCAGGGTGCCACAAGATCCTTTTAAGTAGCATTTTTCTTTTTTATTGTCTGCAATATATTTCACTCCCATGAAATAGTAATAAAACACATATTTTTTTCATATTTGCTGAAAAGTAAAACAATAATATATGCAAAATGTTATATACAGGGTAACATGTATACAGTAGTTTAAGAAACATCATTTCATCCACCAGAAAAATTGTTCCAAAACTGATATTCACACATTTTTATAATAATATGTTAAAAGAGACTGTGTGGCATTTAGTATATACATTTCCTTGCTTGCAAGGAAAAATCCTAATCATTTCTGTATAACATGCTTTATTTTAAAGCCTAACCTTTAAAAACATTGCTGTGATATTAACAACTGCTTTTATAAAATTAATTTGACATTTACACACACACAAACACATCATTTCAGTCACTTTAATGTTAAGAATGTTAAAATTTAAAAATAACAAACTTATAGTAAAGTTAAAATGTCATATCCATTCAAACATTTGTGTATATGTCCTTGCAAATGCTGGAAATACTTTTAGCGAAAGATGTCAGACATGGAGGAAATTCCTTTTAAATTAAAGGAAGGCTTTCTTTAATTCAGTGGTTTCTCTATGTATTTTCTCTTTCCATCACTCTCTTTAGCACCCACAGTCTTGTAGCATAATTCCCAATCTTTCAAGGGCGGAGTTGCCCCCATCTGGCATGATCCTAGGATCATGGGATGTGGGAGCCGCTCACACAGGCCAGTCCACCGTGTATTGACACTTTGGACTCCAGGTTCTGCACACTGGTGTAGCCAAACCCAGAGTGCTGCTTTGCTTTTAGTCTTAGGCTGGCCAGGTTCATGTCCCTATAAAGCTATGGAGGAGTTGGTGATGTGTAAAGACAGTGGGACATGAGTAGCATAGAATTCAGCAATGGGCTACTCAAGTTGCTTAAGCTATTCAAGCCATTGAGTCTGGAATCTGGGACGTCTGTCAACACTGAAGGTACCATGCTGGATGATGTGCTTATGGACAAAATGGGTGGGAAGAACATGCTCTGCAAGGACTGGGAATTGACAATCATCAAGTTGAAGATAGGGAAGCTTGTAGTGGACATGAAGGCCCAGCTGTTGTACAGCAGCCTGGGTACATGTTGTCATAGAGGCAGCATGAGCCCATTGAACTGAGGCCGGAAACCATTCTTGTACAGCTTGGCCACCTGATTGTGCTCCTGCTTTCTCTACTTGGCCTGATGATTGTTGAACAAAACCTTGCAAATCATGCCCCAAAGTCACAGCCCCGGTGAATTAGGACAAGGGGCTGGTGGGAAGCCCGCGCTCTCTTCTGCACACATCCTCCCTGCCCTACCAGACTTTCCAGTAGGATTTTTCTTGACTCTCCTGCTCTGTTACTATAGTCTTTTAAATATTTTCTGGAGCTTTGAGAAAGATGTTTCTGCTCGTTCTGGGCAGAAACTTCTGTGGGGCAACAGAACATGAAAGCATCTTACTCTGGCATCTTGATGGAAGTACAATGTGATTTTTGAGGTTAAATGGGGGAAAGGTAATTTTTTACTTAAATAATAATAAAGACAGAAATTATAAATCTGAGGATATATTATCTTGGAGCTTATAATCATGTATTCCTTTATAGATCCAAATTAAATTTTGTCTCAATGAATTTTCTCAGTGTTATTTTTAGGTCCAGAGATATTGGATGGTCATGTACAGAGAACCACTTTAATTAATTAACCAATTACTTTCTTTAAGCAACTATTATATGTCAGATATCAAGGTAGTGGTGGTCAAGAAAGATGCAGTATAAGCTCTCATGACGCTTAACTTCTAAGGACAAAAGCAGAGACTAAACAAATATTAATGCAAATAAGTATTTAAATATAGTTGTAATAACTGAAATGAAAAAATATTAGAGTTTGCTTGAGAAAGAGATGAAAAACACTTAAGGTAAAACAAAAACAAACATCATAAACAAAGTCTAAAATGTGAAGGTATAAATATGAAGCATGCTATTACAATATCTTACAATAAGGAAGAAGCTTCAGATATCCAGGTAAGACCAGTGCCTCTTAAATTCAGTAATCCCACAAGAGAAGGGGCAGGATTTGGGCTGGAGAGGAGGCGGTAGAAGCACTCAGGGATCTTACAGACTCTGATGAGAAGATGCCTAAATCTGATACCTTTATTCTCTGGGATTCTTATGTCCCAAATCAAATGTCATATAGATTATAGAAGACAAAGAAAATTATTTCCCCTTTTCAGAAAGCAATAGAAATAACAATGATTTCCTATTTTGACTGTATAAAACATATATCAAAAACCATGTTGCATATATATAGATGGATGCTTGATAGAACACTAGCCAGAGAGACAGAATGGGACAAAGGAAGGATGAATGGAGAGATGGACAAACAGACAGATGAAGCATGGATGGAAGTGGTTGCAGAGATAAAATGATAGAGTAATAGTGGTGGTTGTGGCGGTGATTAAAATAAAAATAACCGTTGAACATTTAGTATGTGCTTGGCACTGTCCTAAGCACTTTAGAGTCACAAACTATGTGAGTAAAATTATTGGCAGTAAACTAAAAAGCTCAGTCTAGTAGCTACTCAAAGCATGTAAGCAAAACTACTACTAGTACTTCCCAAGTCCCCTTCCTCTCCCAAATTGAGTTGATCACAGTACTGTTTCCATAAAACTGTCTGGAGAACCCACCTCTCTACATAAATGAGGACGGGGCCTTCCTCTTGGCTGGAGGACAATGACACTGCCATCCCCCAAAAGACCAACACAAAGCAGCAGATAAGCAAGCATGCTTTCATGGCAAGCTAAATTGAGTGTCTCATCCAATAATACACCTAGGTGAGAAGAGAAGGTCAAATGATCTCAGCTTCCCAGAGCAAGTCTCATGTTAACCAGAAAGGAGTGGATTCAACATTTAAAGATTAAAGATAAATAGTCCTGCTCCCTCCAGCAGTTTACCCTTGTTGATAGTATTGCTCTGTGACTGAGTATACAAAGTATAGTTACCTATTAAAAGTCCCTCTTTCCTTCAAAGCACAGTGTATTAGTCAGCCAAACAGGAGCTGATACAAAGTCCAGAAATCTGTTGGCTTTTATAAAGGGTATTTATTTGGGGTAGAAGCTTACAGTCACAAGGCCATAAAGGTTAAGTTACTTCCCTCACCAAAGGCTGTTGCTACCTTGGAGCAAAATGGCTGCCAGTCTCTGTGAGGGTTCAGCCTCCCTCTTCCTTCTAAGGCTATGTGGTCCCAACTCCTTCAGGCCTTGTCTTTATCCCTGGGGTTTGATTTTTTCCAGGCTCAGCAGTTCTGTTTTTTCCACAAAGTCAGCTGTAGACTATCAGACTCTCTCTTCACAGGGCCTCTGCTGTGTCTATGGAGCTGTTTCTATTCCTCTGTGTTCTTCTCCTGTGTGTTTACTTCTTGGGGCTCCAGCATCCAAAACTCAAACTAACTCCTCTGCCATGTTCTTTTCTCTGTGAGTTCCCATCCCCTTGGTGGGCGGGAACTCAATGTCCTATTGACGTGGCCAATCAAAGCCTAAATCATTATTTAATCAAGTAAAAGTGAAACCTCTGAATTTAATATAATCTAATATGCCCAGAGCAGCAGACCAGTTTCAAATAAAATCCAATATCTATTTTTGGAATTCATAAACAATGCCAAACTGCTATACCTGTGCACATTCCCTCCATATCCCAGCTCTTTTAGGGCAGCCCTAGAGCTGACGTTTCAGTCAGTCTTATATTCAACTTCTATTTTTATCAGTCTTTCTCTCTTTCTTTTTCCTTGCATCTGTTTCTCCATGACTGTCTGTTTCTGTCTCTCTGTGTCTCCATCTCTCCTTTACTCATTGCCTGCCCCCACAAATCTTATTTTCTCAAACCCCCTTAGTACCCTATCCCCCCAATCTTAAGTCTCTGTCCCTCTAAACACCCATAATTCTTCCTCAAAATCTTTCCCCCTTTTTCTTTATACGGAGTGCTTAATTAAACCTCATTAAACTAATGATGTAGCCATTAATTTACAAAAATGTCAACTGGAAACACCTTTTGCTTTGTGCTCTTTAAGGAAAAAAATGCTACAATCACTTAGGATGATGAGTCACCATCTGTAGTGAAAAAGAATATAATAGTAACTCACCTGCAGTTACAGCCAATACGTTCTCAAGACAAAATTAGCCCATTGCTGACAGAGATGAGACTCCTATCCAATAATTATCATTTGAGCTTTTAAGTAGGCCTCTTTGTATGAAACCACATGATTAGGCCGTTGTTTTCCTCTCAAAAAAAGGGCTTTTTTGTCCCCCTACTGTTGTTCAACAGATGCTGGCAGCCGTAATTACTGTGGTTGTCACCTAAACATAATTTCAAAGCTCTTTTCACTTTGCTAAGGATCAGGTGGTCCTCACACTTTGAGGAGGACAGAAACGGTAGTTTATGTTTTCCCAAACGAGTCAGATTTCTTTTGACTAAATTTCCCTTAAGTGATGGCTGGTTAGGGATGGAACACGTGCTTGCTCTTGGTTTCTGTATCGTTTCTTTTCAACGATTTTATTTTAGCAAGCTTTTCTTCGTTGCCAAGAGGGGAAAAGAGTCTTTGGAAAAGTCAGGGGAAAGGCCAGGATCCCCAAAGTTTTCATTGCTAAACCATCTGGGAAAAGAAAAGTATTCATATTAAAATTTCAGTGCTACAAATGTTTAAATGATACAATATTTAGAAATTCTTGTATGAATGCTATTCAGAAATAAATCTCATTTCGTCCAAATGATTCTTTTAACACTGTTTAGATTCATGCAGCACTAAGTTTCCTGGGTGCTTGGGTGCCCCCAGGAACCCTTTGATTCCCTCTTACCTTGTAGTGGGACCAGTTCTCTGCAGCAATTCACGTACCAGAAACTCTGACTTAGGTTCTGCTTCTAAGGAACTTGTTCAAAGATACTAATGATATTAAAATGGGTACATTCCTGAAAGCCAAATATTACTTTAAATACATCCCCAGTATCAAAAAGAATTAGGGGTTTGCCTTTGTGATATATTCCACAGTTCAGTATATATGATCTTGGGTAACTATGGGCAAGTTACCTAACACAAGCATCCATTGTCTCAGTTATAAAATGTGGATAAAAATAGTTCTTATTATCTACATAGTATTTCAAAATACCTCCCAAATTGCAAGTGTTTAATAGAAGTTCACTGCTGATATCATTGCTGTTATCATCATCATCATGGTAAATGGCCCCATATAATTATCTGATGGCTAACTTTATCCGTGGAGATAAAAAGAAGAACTCTGTGTACTTTTTTTTCTTTTCTGGTTAAAATTTTAATATCAAGGGAATTCTGCTTTTACTTCATTATTGACAATGTTCTTAATATTCTTGGGTTTTTCTCAGAATCAAGCACTAATTTGCCAGAGGCCTTTCACAATGACATTGACACATGGAGGCCAGGTATATCCTTAGATAACAACATAGGTTAGCAGCACCTGAATGAATGATGCTGATCGATCATATAATCAATTCAAGAGAAAAACATTTGTTGGATTCCCATGCTACTCAAAATATTGGATAAGTGCCAATATGCTATGCTTTATTTGGCTTCTAAATAAGAAATTCCATGGAACCTATTTAAAATCATCAGATGGAATTTTTTTAATGCTCAATTTATTCCTAAAAAAGCAAATTCCCTGTAGCTAGAATAAATTAGAGTTCCAAATGTCAATGTGGAGTGATTGGCTTTTGGAAAACTGATATTTGATTTTAAAGAAAACAGTAGCTTTAAACCCAGGATTATTGAACTATGTACCAAAATAGGAAAAGAGAAATTTTGTTTTACTGTGATTTCTTGTGTAAAGTCAGAGAAATATATATCAGAAGGATCATAAATAACTAAAATATATGTTTCCTAAGGAGCAAAATTCTGTGATTAAATTATTCTACTTTTGGGGACTGACAGAAGTTGGTGTCTAAATTCATCAAATTAATCAAATAATTGAACTCTGGTTAAAATATATTGCTGTGAATACACACAGGCCATGAAGCAATTGAGTTTATGGGTAGAATTACAAATAGAAATCCCATCTAAATTTAAAGGCTGTTGGTACCATCATTAATCTCAGAATCTCATGAACTCTATAATATTTGTGTGACAGCTCTGACTTAAATCATAAATAATCCTTTTCTAATACTGCCAGCCTTATATAGCTAAATCTTTCTACATTTCCAGACTTTCCCAAAGTATTCCTTCTATATATATTTTTCTTGTGACTTTTCCTCATGACTGCATCAAAAGCTTATCAAACGGGCTTAATGATGGTTAGACATAAAGGGATGGAAAAAGCACTAGAATAACTTGTCAAAATTTGATGAAAAATGTGCAAGAATATGACTTTTCCCAGTAAGACATGTTATTCAAAAAGCAATAAAAGGTGACAAAGATACTTTTGTTTTAACAGAATCTTTCAGCTTGAAATCAGAAATATAAGGAATTATATCTACAGAGCATTCATAAAAAAATGTTTATGAGATATCACTGGGTAAACACAATGTGGAGTTTTCATGCAATGAAATATTACACAGCAATAAAAAGAAGGAATTACTATTATATGCAACAGTAAAGATACATTTCCAAAACATGAATGTTGAGTGAAAGAAAACACATATATGCACACACCATAAATACATATTGTATTATTCCACACAAACCTGTATGTTTCTATGAAGTACAAGAGTATGCAAAACTTTGTGAGCTGATAGGCCTAAAATAAGAACAAGGCCTAGAGCAGCATTGTGCCTGGGAATTTCCTCCTGTCAGCCTTAATGTTACTCAAATGTGGCCAGTCTCGAAGCCAAACTCAGCATGTAAATGCAATGCCTTCCCCCCAGCATGGGACATGACACCCGGGGATGAGCCTCCCTGGCACCGAGGGACCACTATCAACTACCAACTGATGATGCAACTGGAAAATGACTTTATACGGAAGGTTCAACACGGATCAGCAGAATATCCCCGTCTACATAAAATAACATGACTTTAAAATGCTGTTTGACCTAATGTAAGGGGGAAATGGAAAGGAGAAATGAGTTTATATGGCTACGAGTCTCTAAAAAAGAGTCTGCAGGCTGTCAGAAGGATTACCCTTATGCACAACTGAGCAGAGTCTGAGAGACAGATAAAACAGATACAACCCCCAGGTATTGGTGCCTTTGAGGGCTAAAGAGACCCATGGGAGTTATGGTCATGGCCGATGGGGTTAACTACCAGGTCAGATGGCCCCTCTTTGGAACTGGTGTTTATGTGTGATGAATCTGGACTCAGATGGGATCTCTCTTCATAAGACTTTCATGATAATATGCTGGAGGTGCAGTTAGTGTTGGGGTTTAAGATATATTTAGGGGATTTGAATCTCTGGACTGACAATGTGATAGCCAGGTCCTGAGCCTCAACAGACTCCAGCACCTACAATCTGATTTATTGGACTCACCTCACTCAGCTAAGATGGAGTTGAAGAAGGACAACCACCACACCATGGAGCCTAGAGTGATTACAACTGAAAGTGGGAGGATTGCATCCAGCATCCATGTGGAATCTGAGCCTCCTCTTGACATAGAGGTACAATGGACACAACCAATCCAATGTCCACAGAGAAAAGGTGGCATTGGAGTGGGAAAAGTGGACATGATGGCTGATGGGTATGGGGAAAGGCAGGAAGAGATGAGAGGTGGAGGCGTCTTTGGGACATGGAGCTGCCCTGGATGGTGCTTCAGGGGCAATCACGGACATTGTGAATCCTCACAGGGCCCACTGGATGGAATGGGGGAGAGTATGGGCCATGATGTGGACCATTGACCATGAGGTGCAGAGATGCCCAAAGATGTACTTGCCAAATGCAATGGATGTGTCATGATGATGGGAAGGAGTGTTGCTGGGGGGGGGAGAGATGGGGTGGGGGTGGTGGGGTTGAATGGGACCTCATATATATATATTTTTAATGTAATATTATTACAAAGTCAATAAAAAAAAAGAGTATGCAAAACTAACATACTGTGAGATAAATAACTTATAATATTTATATAATATTTAAGAGAAGGCAAAATTAATCAGTGGTGATAAATCTCACTCTGAGAATGGGAGGGTTATTGACAGCAAATATAACTAATGGCACTCATCTGCAATGATGGAAATATTTTGTACCCTGATCTGGGGAGTGGCTACCTCAGGGAATATATATGCAAAAATATTTTGCATGGTATACTTAAGAGGTGCATACTCTTAGTTTCTGCAAATTACACTGCAATAAAAAAATAAAAATTAAAAGAAATAAAGGCAAGAGCATGCAAAAATAAATTGCTTTTTAAATCAGGGAAAGCATCTAAAGAATAGTGAGAAAGTATGGTGTAGCACAAGACAGTCTTTTCTTTAGCCATTATCAGTTTGTGAAGTTCATTTGGCTTTTGTAAACAGTTTATTAGTAGGTTGAGGCAGGCTGTAACTAAATACATTCAAATAGCAAATCAATCCTGGGCCCTTTTGCTCCACAATAGCTATTTCGTATCTCTTAAAACAAATTCTAGAGTCCATTAGGTAGCTAAGAAAGACCAGTAAATCTTGGTTCTAGGTTGATATTTATCAAAATTCAGCCTTGGACATTTTGATGATCTGCTTTTCTGGTCTGATTCCCCAGTTACACCCATGTTCCTTCGAGATAGGATGCTGTCTTATCTCTTTATCTCTAGGTCCTATCAGAATTTCTTGGTTGTTTGCAACTAAAGTTTTCTGAAGACATGTTGGATGAAGGGCCTTCTAATTCAACTCACACAGTTTGAACAACCCGGTGACTTGCACCAAAGCCTGGTAAAATCCAACAAGATGAACTAGTATTTTTGTCTGCACTGTGAATTCTAAGAAAAAGTAGTCAGATATTTTAGCAATATTAGAGAGGACATAATACTCTACATTTAAGCATTCAGAGGTTAAAGAAGTAATTTTCTAAGCTAAATTACAAATAGCACAGGAGACTTAGCACTTAAACAGTATGTGAAACATCTTTTACAGTTGACTAAGGGAAAACGTTTCTACTTAAAAGTTAGAAGAAGGTCATTTTGGTTTTAAAATTCCAATTAACCTGCTGCACATACCTAATATCATGAATATACTGGGCCTGAAAATTAAAAACAATCTCCAGTTTAGAGAGTTTTATTCTTCTCCCTTATCCCAAATAAGGAGAGATTAACAAGAATCTAATTTTTGTTAAAGAACCTTAAAGAAGCCCCTTCAACTTTCCAATTTTTATAAATGACTTTTCCTCCAGCCATCCATTAGGCTAACTAATGGCCCTTTCAATTCTCTACTGCTTTACCCTCATAATCAACCCTACATTTAAGAGTTTCCAGTGCTCCTTATTGTTCATACTCCATCCAAACTAATTACATTTCTTCTCTGTACCAGGTACAGTTAATTACAGCCCTTAGGTGAGTTTGTAGGCTACTGGGATGATCCATTGCTTGCAAAAAAAGGAAGCCTTACTCTCAGTCTTCATTTAACCACCTTCTTCCAGGAAATGGACCAAGTCAAAACTTTTCTAAAGAGTGAAAACAGATGAAAAAAACAAAACAAAACAACTTGTTTCCTTATCTATGTTATCTATGTGATAAGGAAATAAAACCTAAAGCAGAAAAGAAGGTTTTGGACAGGATTAAGGACAATCTGGGCAGCAGGTGATTTCAATGATTTCAAAGTGTTAAGATGCTTATGATTTTTACAACTTCCTCACTCAATTTGTATATTCCTTTCTTTCAGCTTCAGTTTTTAGACTTCACCTCTAGGTTGATATTTATCTTAATTTATCCCTGGGCATTAAGATGGTCTGCTTTTTTGGTCTGATTCCCCACATAAACCTGTGTTCCTTTGAGATAGGGATGCTGTCTTATCTCTTTATCTCTAGGTCCTATCAGAATTTCTTGGTTGTACTCAACTAAAGTTTTCTGAAGACACGTTAAATGAAGGGACTTCTAACTCACTTCACACAGTTTGGGACAACTCAGTGACTTGCACCAAAGGGCCATAAAATCCAATAAGATAAACTAGTATTTTGGTCTACACTGAATTTTAAGAAAAAGTAGTCAGATAGGTTATCTTTCTTTATTTTTTTCTTCTTTAATCCATCATCCAATAATTACATTTCCCCCTTCTGTAGCCTCAACATGAATACAATTAAGATGGGTATTTTCAAATCTTTTTTTTTTTTTTTTTAATCTATTTCACTCCTGTCCTTAGAACTTTACCATACCTCATTGGTCACTTTATCCTATCTCACTGGTCAATTTGATTTCTTTTCTCTTCAGCCTATTCATGTTGGAATGCTCTATCATTTGCTCTTTGTCCTTCTTCTATTCTCTATATAATATTTCATATTTTAATGACTCCATGAAATTAAATTTGTTCCCTGATGCTTTTTATGAACTCCAGGCTTATGTACTCAACTACCTAATTAAATATCTCCAATCTGATATCTAGTATATTCAGTTCAACATTTCCAAAGTTGATGCTGTAACTGGTCCTTCATAACCTGTTCTTCTCACAGGTCTCCCCATCTCAGCTCAGGACAATTTCATCTCTCTAGTTGCTCTAGTAGAGTATATCACAATAATTTTTGCCTTATCTTTCTTTCTCTCACCCAACAGACAATCTGTGGGAAAATCTTGGTGGCTTGACCTTAAAAATAAATATATTTACATACAAGCACTTCTCATTACCTCCACTGTTAACACTCTGGTTCACTCTGCTATCATCTGTTAACTTAGTTTACAGTCAATAGCCTCATAACTAGTCTCCCAGACTTAATCGAGGTTCCCTTAGATTCTATAATCAACATAATAACCAGCATTATCCTTTTAATATGTATGGTGATCATGTTTTCCCTTTACTTAAATCCTTCAAAAGTCCCCTATCTACTTAAAATAAATGTTAAAGCCCTTACAATGGCCTCTAAGGTCTGATGGCTCTGATGTCCTCATTATTCCCTGGATTCAGCTCCCTTCTGCCTCTCTGTTCCAGCCTCATTAGGTTCCTGGTTGTTCCTCACACACTCCAGGTATGCCTCTGCCCTAGGGCCCTAGTGCTGTTTCCTATGCCTGGTACTCTTCCTCCAGAAATCTACCTGGGTAATACCTCAACTGTTTCTAATCGTTTGCCTAAAGTATCTTCCTAATGAGGTCTGCCCTTACCACCCTATTTAAAACTGCAATCTCCTTCCCTGACACACATTGATGGTCTCCCTTTCCCTGCTCTGCTTTTTCTTAATTTAAAGCATTGCCACCTGCTAACATTCCACACAATGTACTTATTTAATCCTATGATGATTGTCACCTGTCTCCCCCTGCCAGAGTACAATCTTCAGGAGGGCAATGATGCTTGTTTTCTGGTCACCAGCAATTACTTAGTGCCTGACAAATCAACAGCCTATACTTGCTAACTGACTGAAAGGATGAATGGTCTCTTCCATGTCCAACAGCCTTTTACCTATAGCTCTGTTATATAAAGAAACATTAGTAATGATGTGATGATAGTGAAACAATATTGTATCTGGGGGAAAAGGATGAAAGATAGGAAGAGGTATATTTATAAAGTATAAATGTGATGACACTGAGAAGAAAGTTGCTGATAACATAGAGAAATGATTTGTAAACTTGAGTATATAGTATTCACATAATCAGATCTCAGTTTCCCAAGGACTACATAAAAAGTCATGATATCTGTTAAGGGGAAAAAAAAATACACCCAGTATGAGATGCATAGTACAATGGAACCCTCAAATAATATTATTGGTGTCATCTCTCCTAGACCATAAAAAATATTATATCAAGTCACATTGGCATCCCACGTTTTCACTCAGAAATCGAATTTATACATTCTTTAATTTCAAACACATATATGTTTGAAAATGAAATCTTTTTCTTTAAAGTTTTGTTGACAATCAAGGAATCACAAGCTGTACTGATTTCGTAATTGTAAGAGCTTTTGATGGGCTACATCTTCCCTTAATGACAATCCTCATGTAGGTATTTTCACATAATTTATAAACCCTATAAAAAGACTTGTGAAATGGTTTTACTTGATCATGAAATTTAACAAAGCAGTAGTACCTATACTGATAAATATAGGCATATATATAGTGATGTTAACAGTCTATCCTGAAGCTATCTGGAATGCATTATTTAAGTGCTGGGGATACAGTAGTAAATAAGATAGACATATCTTTATGGAAGTCTTAGGCTCAATATAACAAAATGTCCAACTTAAAAGTGGCTTAAAGAGAAGGGGCAATTTTTTTCCTATAGGAAAAAGTACTTAGGCAGATGATTTCAACAACTTAAGCAAATGATCATTAGCCCAGGTTCCTTCCATTTTTCTCCTATGCTTTCTTCCTGTGTTGATACTTCTCCACTCAGGTTTGTTACGATGACTGCAATAGCCCCAAGTTTCCCACCCTTACATGATCATGTGACAAGAGCAGGAAGAAAAGATGGTGGGGGATTTCCTTCATCTGGGAAGGGTGACCACACACCATGGTTTGTTTGGGACAGTAACAACTTTTGCTGTTTCACTTCTTAAGTGTCTCAGTTTGAATAAAATATGGGCTTGCCCTACGTACATGTCACTTTTTTTAAGAAAAGGAAAATATTTCCAAGAAGCTCCTCTGGACAACTTACTGGGTTCCAGTGGTCAGTACTAAGTTACTGCTCATCTTCTAACTGTAGGGAAGTTTGGATCAGTGAGCACTTGGCATTTTTAACCTCCATAGTAGGAGACTTTGGCTGGCAAAACAGAGGGATGAGAGAATGGCCACAGGGTAAACAGCCAAAAATGTCTGTCATATGAGACAAGTCTGCCTTCTCACAAATACAACTGGAATTCCTCCAAGTCTCACAAGCCTATGGGAATAAATGGAGTGATGTAATGTCTGCCCTCCCAAGTCCCAATGACTCTTTCCCAAATGGTTGATGCAGAATGTCCACTCAAGTGTGTCATACATACCCAGCTGAACAAGCCCACTGAGCATTACCCTAGTTTTCAGGAAAAATTACTTTCCTATGGGCATATTTTGGGTAGAGAGGCATTTCCATGGCTCTGCCAAGCACCATGTTTCCCACTGACACTGAAGCCTTTGCTCTGCATTGCTGCAAAGGCACTACTCAACCGGGTCAAAGCTGTTCAAAAGTTTGTTCAAAATAGGTGAGAATGTCTCTCTCGTCATATGTTTCATTCTGTTAGAAAATTCCAAAGCCTTGCTGTTAGTGTCCTCGTAGCTTTTGAGGTTTTTAGTGAAATGGAGTTTGAAGTAGACATTCTGTAGGTTCACCAATATTCAGCTCTGTCTTACATCTAAGCACAAGCTCCCTTGAAAGAAAACTTGCTTTGATATTTTGCTTGAATGAAACAACAGTTGAAATAAGATATATTCCTTCCAGGCAAAAGCATTTAAGACCATTGTGCAACTCTCTGTACTATGTCCCACATGTGAAAGGAGAATATGTTAACAGAGAGATGCCACACGATCATGAACACCTGACATGCTGAACAAAGTCATGCAGGACAGAAGGCTTGGAAAGTCCTTAGGAGCTGCAGCAGACTTTACCTGAGAAATATTTGTTTATTGGTTAGTCCATTGAGAGCTGTAGGTTATTTGTTACCAAAAATACGGCCTGACCTTTTCTGACTGAGATCCATTTTTACATATAGCCTGCCAGTTCCTTGTGGGATTCATGTATGAGTCAAGAGGATGCTGGTCTGGGAAAAGGGAAAGTTGCCCCTTCCTTCAGCCAACTAAGATTTCTTACTTGGTCAAGTTCATTGTGCCTCTTCCTTCAGAAAGAGTTCTCCCTCAAGGGTCTGCTCAATTCAAACAATACAATTTCAGGTGACTGGACAGTTCATCCAGATTTTCCCAGGGATGTCTAAGTTGATTACTTAGTTTCTAGTTAGTACTCATGATCTATAAGGTAGAATAACTAATAATATGTGTCACCTGCTTTGGAAGCAAAGTGGATACTGTATGATATTTTAATTTCAAAACAGACACCATGCAATCGGTTGCCTTAAGCAAGGAGAAGTTTTTAGCTTACAGTGTGTGGCTGTGAGAATATCCAAATCAAGGCATCACTTTCTTCCTGAGGACAAGCTGCCAGTGATCCTTGGCTCCTCTGCCACATGGCAAGGTACATGGCAACACCTGCTGGTTTCTACCTTTTCTTCTGTGTTTTGATGCTTTCAGCCTCTTGTTTCACTTTTCTCCCTGCGCCCAACCCCTATTCCCCCTATTCATTCTCTTTATAAAGGACTCCAGTAATAGGATTAAGATCCATCCTAAATGAGATGGGCCATTCCCTAACTGAGGTGACTTCATCAAAAGTTCCATTTATAATGGGTTAACAACCAAATGAATGGATTAACTTTAAAAACATGTTATTCTGGGGTACATACAACCTCAGACTACTACATATGCCTTAGAGGATGAAATAAGAAACAAGGCTGAGTTGTCAAGGGAAGGAATGCATTTTATGAGCAGATGAAGGCATATGGTGGGTCTTGAAGAATAGATTTCCAGGTAGAGGGATAAAGAATGGAGAAAAAAGGAAGAGAGGTATACCTTAGTGGGGTAAACAATGACTGGACAGGATTTTATTCAGAAATTATAAAAGAAGGGCCAAAAAAATAAAAAAGGCCAAATGAAGTCTGTCTTAAAAATTCAGTCATCTTTGTCAAGTCTTTTGGATTGCAAGCTCACTCTGCAGTATCATATACAAATACTAGGAGTCTATACACTTATAAAAATGAGTAGTGCAGATCTCAGATTCAAGCACAGGGGGACTCAGGACTGTAGTGACATCTTTGGAATTTGGGGTCATCTTCTTCAGCATTCAGCTCTTTGATGTTTTGAGGCAGGTTCTCTTTACGAAAGTGAACGCCAGCAGTTCAGAGTTTACACCTCCTTTCTCAGTAACTTTAAGAGAGAGAGAGAAACTCTTTCTCAAAGTGGTAATAAACATTCTTGGATTAAATAACATAGCTATAACTGGGCACGGGTCATGCCCTGGCGCTGAAGCTATCTTGATTATGGACAAGTTGATTCAAGTTCTGTGCCTGCTTCCAGAGCCAAGGGTTTGATTCCATCTGACCTGAAGCACCGTGGACTGACAGGTGAATGGGGAGGCTCCTAGATGATTTCTGGGAACTGTAACTAGAAGTGAGAATGGATGCTGGGGAAGCCAAAATAAGTAATCACCATATTATCCTGACTCTGAATGTTCACCTTCAAAGCGGTCTTAGATATAATCTAGTTGAAACCTTTCATCTTGCAAGTGAGAAAATGAATTCTAGAAAGGAAGGGCTCATATAAAAATGCATTAGAAGTCTTATACATGTAATAAATACATGAATAGGGATTGAACTGATAGTACCACCTTATAATGAGCATAACACTGCTAACTTAGAAATGTGAGTGTGGCTGAAAGGGGAAGTCCAGGAAGTTAATGTTACTTGAGGATAATCTAGGGACTATATACTATAGATTTCAGTGGCAGGTGAGGATTGTGATTAACAATACAAATACGAGAATGTTTCTCTAAATGTTGAGAATTTGGTGATATATGGAAAAAATACAACTAATGTAACTTAGAGACTATAGTTAATAATGATGATGTAATATTTTTGTACCAAAGGCAAAGAAGGTACTATATTAATACTAAAGGTGAAAAAAAGATTATGGGATTTAGTTTTATGACAGGTGATCAAGCATTTCATATTTTCATTCATTTTCTTCATTAACAAGGAAACGTTGGTCATGCCATTTGACTAATCTGTACTCATTTATTCATCTTTCAGAACAGTGGAGAAACAATTGGGTTTGTTTTTTAGGATTAAATAAGTGTATCTGGGCAGGGTTTTTTTTTTAAATGTAATGCTTTTATAATCTGTTAAGCTTCCTTTTATCTGTTATTTTAGTTTTTGAAGTTGAAATATAGTTATAAAAAAAAAGAAGTCTTATAATTTAATATACTGGGGACTCAGAGTTGGCAAACGTTTTAGTTTGCTAAGCTGCTAAAAGTAGATACCGTAACTTGGGTGGGCCTTTAACAGCAGGATTTTATTAGCTTACAATTTTGAGGTTGTAAAAATGTCCAAATCAAGGTATCATCAAAGCAATGTTTTCTTCCCAAACACTGGCTGCTGGTGGTCCTAGATGCCTCTGTCACAAGACAAGGCACATGGTGGCATCTAATTTCTACCTTCTCTTTCAGGTTTTGTTGTTTCCAGCTTCTTGCTTTCATGACTTTCTTTCTCTCCATCTGAATTTCATTCTCTTATAAACAACTCCAATAAGAGGATTAAGACCCACCCTAAATGAGGTAGATTGCATCTTAACTTAAGATACTACTCACCAAAAGATTCTATTTATAATGGGTCCACACAGACAGGAATGTATTAACTTTAAGAACATAGTTTTCTCGGGTACATAGAGCTTCAAACCATCAAAGTCACAATAAAAAATATCTATCTTAGCAATGAATAACTGAAAATACACAATGCATTCAATAGTTTAACTCAAAACATATATACACACTTACACAGTCACTTGTCAATCTTCTCATGTGGGATCAAGGAACTTTCCATGAATATGCACCATATGATTATTTTCCCTGTCATCACCATTTAAAAATCAACTAAAATAAAACCTAATTGTTGGGAAGCAGATGAGGCTCAAGCAATTGAGCTCCCATCTACAACATGGGAGGTCCTGGGTTCGGTTTCCAGTGCCTCCTAAAGAAGACAAGCAAGACAGCGGAGCTGATGCAATGGGCTGGTGCGGCTACCTGGCAAAACAAGATGACACAAGAGTCACAAGGAGAAAAGCATAATGAAAGACACAACAAAGCAGGGAGCAGAGGTGGCTCAAGGGATTAGGTATCTTCCTCCCACATGGAGGTTCCAGTTACTAGTGTCTCCTAAAAAAAAAGAAGACATGAACTCAGATGTGACCTTTCTACACATGCCTCTTCTGTCACTTTTACTGGACCTGTGGTTGGTGCTGGGGTTAGTATATAAATCTCTGGACTGTCCATGTGACAGCCAGGCCCTGAGCCTCAGCAGACTTGCAACTCCTAGCTAACAGGAAGGTGAAGAAGGTCAACCACCACACCAGGGAGCCAAGAGTGCCTACAACTGAAAGCAGGAGAATTGCATCCATCATCCCTGTGGAATCTAAGCCCCCTCTCAATATAGAGGTGGAGTTGACATAACCATCCTAGGGTCCACAGGATGGAGGCATAGAGTATGGACTAGAGTGGACTTACTGATATTCTACTATGGAAATATTGTGATCAGTAATGGAAGAAATTGTAGCATTGATGTGGAGAAAGTGGCCACGGTAGCTGCTGAGGGTAGGGAGAGGGAAGAAGAGATATGATGTGGGGGCATTTTCAGGACTTGGAGTTGTCCTGGGTGGTACTGCAGGGACAGATGCTGGACAATGTATGTCCTGCCATGGCCCACTGTTTGGACTGGGGGAGAGTGTAAATTACAATGTAAACCATTATCCATGTGGAGCAGCAGTGCTCCAAAATGTATTCACCAAATGCAATGAATATCCCATGATGATGAAGGAGGTTGCTGATGCAGCAGGAGTGGGGTCAGGGGGATGGGGGTTATATGGGGACCTCTTATATTTTTTTAATGTAACATTAAAAAAAATAGAGAAAAAATATGTGTATATAAGATGTGGCCCAGTTAAAGGAATAAGATAAGCCTTGATATGACATAAAAGAGTTGAGACAACTAATCATAGATGTTCAAACAAATCTACTTAGTAAATTCAGTGAGATGACTAAAGAGATTAAGAATATTAAGACAACATTGGATGAACACAAAGAAGAATTTGAAAGCATACATAGAAAAACAGCAGATCTTATGGGGATGAAAGGCACAATAAATGAAATTAAAAAAAACATTGGAATCATGTAAGAGCAGATTTGAGGGGGCAGAATACAGGATTGGTGAGCTTGAAGAAATGGCCTCTGAAAGTGAACATACAAAAGAAAAGATGAAGAAAAGAGTGGAAAAAATTAGACAAATTCTCAGGGAACTAAATGACAGCAAAAGGTGTGAAAATATATGTGTTATAGGTATCCCAGAAGGAGAAGAGAAGAGGGCAGAAGGAATATTTGAAGAAATAATGGTAGAAAATTTCCCAACCCAATTGAAGGACATAGCTATCCATGCCCAAAAAGCAAAACATACTCCCATCTGAAAAAATCCTAATAGACCAACTCTGAGACACATACTCATCCGAATGTCAAACGTCAAAGACAAAGAGAGAATTCTGAGAACAGCAAGAGAAAACCAATGCATAACATATAAGGGACACCCAATAAGATTAAGTCCTAATTTCTCACCAGAAATCATGAATGTAAGATATATTTAAGATACTACAAGAGAAAAACTTCCAGTCAAGAATCTTATATCCGGCAAGATTGTTTTCAAAAATGAAGGTGAGTTTTGAATATTTACAGTTAAACAGAAACTGAGTGAATTTCGAACCAAGAGATCAGATTTTCAGGAAACACTAAAGTGTGTGTGAGAGCCTGAAAGAAAAGACAGGAGGGAGAGGCCTAGAAGAGAGTCTAGAAATGAAGATTATATCAATAAAAGTAACTAAAAGTGTCAAAAGAGTGGGGAAAATAAAATATGGCAGATAAAACTCAAATAGGAGTAAACTTAACCAACTATATAAAGCATTTGTATTCAGAAAACTGCAACTCAAACCTGAAAGAAATTTAAATAGGTGAAATAATTGGAAAAACATTCCATGATCATGGACTGGAAGACTCAATATCATTAAGATGTGAATTCTACTCAAATTGATATACAGATTCAATGCAATCCTGATAAAAATTCCACCAGCGTTTAGAAAAAAAAATGGAAACATGATTATCAAACTTATTTGGAAGGGGAAGTGGTCCTGAATAGCAAGAAACATCTTAAAAAGGAAAAGTGAACTCTGATCTCTGGACTTTAAATTATATTACCTAGCTACAGTGGTAAAACAGCATGATACTGGCATAAAGATAGAAACATAGATCAGTGGCATCAAATTGATTATTCAGAAACAGACCCTAAAATGGTCAAGAGATTTTTGACTAGCCTGTCAAACTCACACAGCTAGGGCAGAACAGTCCATTCAACAAATGGTGCTGAGAGAACTGAATATCCATAGCTAAAAGAAGGAAAGAGGACCCCTATCCCACACCTTATCCAAAAATTAACTCAAAATGGATCAAAAATCTAAATATAAAAGCAAGAACCATAAAGCTTCTAGAAGAAATTATAGCAAAATATCTTCAAGACCTGGTGGTAAGTGTGGATTCTTAAAGGAGATAAGAGGAGGACTGAGCTGGACTACTGATATTTAATATATGTAGACGTTTTAATTAGCTTTACTGTAAAAGTGTGGAATTGTATAGAGTAGATGGTAACACATAGTAACAGTCTGTTTATAAAGGGGAATATGGCTAAAAATGATAGTCTAGGCGTGTAAAAGCCAAGTGACAGAATGTTAGAGAACAATCTAGGAACTGAATAGCAAAGTAAACCAAGAGGTGGTTGAGAACTGTGGTTGATGGTACAGATGCAAGCGTGTTCTTTATGAGCTCAAGCAAATTTACATCACTTTTGCAGGGTATTGGGAATGTGGAAAAGCTTGGGAAAAATACAACCGGAGTGATGTATGGACTGTGGTTAGTAGGAATAATATAATATTCTTGCATCTATGTGAAAGAGGTACCATGTTGATAGTGGAGCAGTATGGAAACTGTGTGCCAAATGTACACTATGGATGTGGTAACAATCAGATGATATTATATTACTTGTGCTGTTTGAGAATTCTGCATTTGTGCTTGATCGTTTTATAAATTTACAACTTCTGTCATAAAAAATATATTTAAAAAGAATAATAGGGTGGGTTGGGGGAAAATACATCAAATATAAGGTAAGGATTATAATTAGTAGTAAGATTTTAATAATATTCTTTCATTGTATGTAACAAACATCTCACAACAATGCAAGGTATTGGTGGAGGATTGATATATGGGACCCCTGTATGATGTTATCCATGTTTGCTTCGTAAGTTCTCAACTTTTACTATACACTTATTGTTTATGTATGTTCATATATAAATGATATAAAGATAATAATAATAGGGTGTTTTGGAGGGAAAACACTTTAGTATATTTATATTTAGTATATTTTGACAATGCTCTTTTTTTTGCATTTACTAAAGATTTATTGAATGAATATTTTTATTGTCTATTTTTAAAAGATATATAGATCACAAAAAATGTTACATTAAAATACATAAGAGGTTCCCATATAGCCCCCCCACACACACACACATGCCTCTCTCACATCAACAACCTCTTTCATCATTGTGGCACATTCATTGCATTTGGTGAATACAATTTGGAGCAT
The DNA here is from genome assembly GCF_030445035.2 of Dasypus novemcinctus. NCBI lineage: Eukaryota > Metazoa > Chordata > Mammalia > Cingulata > Dasypodidae > Dasypus > Dasypus novemcinctus. The sequence continues at coordinate 45,172,578 of NC_080698.1, read as the reverse complement.
TGATGCACCACATGGATTATATTGTAGTTTACACTCTCTCCCAGTTTGTTCAGTGGGTAATGGCAGGATATATAATGTCCAGTATCTGTCCCTGCAATATATTTAGAGAAACTCCAAGTACTGAAAATGCCCCCACATCACATCTCTTCTTCCCTTTGCCTGCCTTCAGGAACTACCATGGTCACTGTCTCCACATCAATAATACAATTTCTTCCATTCCTAGAGTCACAATAGTTCTATAGTAGAATACCAGTAAGTTCACTATAACCCATATTTTGTTCCTCCATCCTGCGGGACCCTGGGATGGTGATGTCCGCTCCACATCTAAATTGAGAGGGGGCTTAGAGCCCACGTGGTTGATGGATGGGATTCTCCTGCTTGCAGTTGTAGGCACTCTCGGTTCCCTGGTGTGGTGGTTGACCATCTTCACCTCCCTGTTAGCTGACCTGGGTAAGTCCAATGAACTGGTGAGTAGGAGTTGCAACTCTGCTGAGGCTCAGGGCCCAGGTGGCACATGGCCAGTCCAGAGATTCAAGTCTCCTGTATACACCAACCCCAGAGCCAACCACAGGTTCAATAAAAGTGACAGAAGAGGCATGTGTAGAAAGGTCACATCTGAGTCCAACTCCTTCACACTCAGTACAATGCTCTTTAATCATTAGTTTAAAATGTTAAACAACAATGCAAGGTATTGGTGGTCGGGTGAGGTACTAGAGTCCTAAATGATGTTATATACATTTGTTTTGTAAGTTCATAACTATTACTATACACTTATTGTTTATGTATGCTTATGTATGAGTAATATACTTCAATAAACTTTAAAAAAGACAAAAACAAACAAACAAAAAACCCCACAGCAGCTAAATCTTGGCAGCCAAAAATTCAATAGGTAGGACACACAATATCCTGACCTATTCACTGAATTTTCAGTGTGCCGGGGGTATCAAGCAATATATCTTGCAAATCTTTATAGTAAAAGATTACTAATTTACATCATTTTCCAGTTTGGGAATGATTGGTGTGCAGTTAAGTGAGGTCACCTATTGGAGTGCCTGTTTTAAGTGACAGGAGATGCTGGTCAGTGGCTCAAAAGTTGGGCTCCTACACATCTGAAGTAACTCAAAGCTAATTATTCTCAGATCTCCTAAGTTATCTAGGATATATATTTCTCCATTTACATTTCTTACCACTTGCTCAAGGCCAGTAATCTCTAGTTTACACTTCACAAGATTAAAAATAAGATGTGTTATTCTCACACACAGATGTTCTTCTCACCTTCTCCTCCTCAGTCCGTTCTATTAGTAGAAGGAACACACTCTGGAAGGGAAGTTTCCACAGGGAGATCTAAGACAAATAGAAGCAGTCTCATCTGGACTCAGGCCTCCACGTATATTTGTAATGTGTCAGCAAATCACCAAGCTGAGTCATTGGGTCAGTGCTGAAGAGGCAGCCTCTCCAAATTTCAAAGAATTGGCAAAATGACCATAGACAGCAAGAGGCATTCCTATGGAAACAATGGAGAAAGGGCTCTAAACCCACCAGAGAAGTCTCTGGTGAGATCCTAAATTGGATGGTAAGTATATTTTCCACTGAATGTCTTTGCAGGGGTGGGCGTTAATGAGATAAAAATATTTTAGATAAATTTTTCCCCATCCTTGAAAGCTTCAAGTTCATATGAATAAGTAGTCCTTTGCAAATTCAGATATTACAGATATTCAGATAAGACAAGACAGGAAGGATCAATTTGTTGTTTTATTATTTTTTAACTTACTAGATATGCTGGTAAATGTCAGAGGCTCATATGCAAAGATGGGGAGCCACAGGTGCTACAAAGGCTCTAGGCACTGTCCCCAGGACCATTCCGATTCTAGTTATTAGGTGTGGTATGATTAGCGTTTGCTGAAAAAGAGGTAGCAGACACATTTTTGACTGGGGATTAATGAGTTTAGTTTTCAGGGAGGTATAGTAATAACACTTTGGGAAAAACAAGGAAGTCTTAGAGTTCAGTTTAACAATTTGATGTGGAGCTTAAAGAAAACGGCATTTTACAGGTCAGTGAGAAAGAGGGAAATGGGAAACATTGGTTGGCAGGGAAAGTTTCACATTTGAGTAAGTGCAAGAAATGTAGCACTGACCAGAGAAGTCTGAGCTGCTGACCTTTATCCACGTTCTTCAATCTTTATTTTTCACCTGCTGTGCAACCTAGCTCTATGGCTCCTCTTTTTCTTCTTTTGCATCTTGGTAATTTGCAAGCTAGCCCTTAAGGAAATGTGCTTTATAGGAATTATCCTTACATGATATTTTCTTATTCAAATTCTTTTTTATCATCTTTCACCTCTCATTAGGATGAGAATTCTACAAGAGCAAACACCTGTCTAGATTGTTACCTGCTGCATCCCAGCATTTAGATCAGTGCCTGATGCAACACTGTAGCTTAAACATTTACAGAGGACTTAAGAAAAAATTGCCAAGACATTGAAGATGCACGGTACTCTCACTACTCTCCTTTTAAACAAGGTAATAGGTCCAAAAAGCTTATGCATTGCTTAGAAATAACATTGTGGTTCAAAGAAATATTTTCTTGCTTGGTTTTCTCTCATTCACCCAGCAAATTCCTATGACATGTGTGGAACATTCCCAGTAATCGAGGAAGTCTAAATTGGAGACAGAAATATTTTTAGTTCTGATCTTCACAGCCTTTATCTTTCTGGTTTAAGGAAAAATAATGGGAAATATTTCAATCTGATTCAGTGGGGGGAAAAATGACGTCTTTAAGATAAATTGCTGACATTTTATACCAGGTCCAGAGCACTTTTTGTCTTTTCCTAGGTATATTGCAGATTTAATTTAGAAACGAAGCTGTTCTATAGACCCATCTGAAAGTGACCAGCAATAAGTGGAGCCATTACAGTTAGCTTTGAAAAGCCATCCTCCCTCACACTGATTCGCTGATGTTAATGATTATGTCAGAGATGAAAAGATGCTGGTGTATGACCCTTGGTGGCTCTGGTTAGGGGGGACTTACACAGCCCACTCACAGAGCAGCAGAGTATTTTGGAGAGCAAAGAGTAGAAGACAACTTGGACATTTTTTGTTGTTGTTGTTCTGAGGATCTGTTGGGAGCTGGAGAGGATTATTGAGAGTCGTAGTGAATGGGACAACACTGAAGTGTGGAAAATGCCAGGGATTCCTTGGCACATCAGGCAATGCAGAAACACTAAACACTACAGAAGTGCTTTGGCATGGGAGCTGGCGGAGGGCTGCCAAGTTTTGGAGACATTACCCAGATCTCTCATGAATGCTGGACAGCCAACAATGCCACAGCAGCCCTTTCTAGGGAGTGATTTTTTCATCATCAAGTTGAAAGAGGGGAAAATGACAACCTTGGCTACATATGCCAAAGCCCTGTCTTTATATATATGAACAATAATTATAGATAGAAGATAAAACAAAATGGAAACTATTTTCAGAGACAATGCACTTGCTAGCACCTAAAACAATTCATTACTATGTATCTGCACATGCAGACAAAAAAAGCTAAAACTTTCAGATGTTTGCTTGATATGTTCAAAATATCAAATAAATAAATATTTACTAGCTTTTACTATTTACATATGAAGGGACAGCACTATGTAGCACTGCAAAAGATACATTGATATAGCAGTGTTATGAAAATTTGGAGGACGTTCCACTCCAGCAGAATTCAATATGTTGCATCCACCAAAAATGAGGAGGGTGAGGGGTATAAAAATTATTTAGGCAGGAGAGGGAAAGTTACTTGCTGTACTAGTCAGCCAAAAGGGTGCTGATGCAAAATACCAGAATTTGGTTGTTTTTTATAAAGGGTATTTATTTGGGGTAGGAGCTTACAGATAACAGGCCATAAAGCATAAGTTACTTCCCTTACCAAAGTCTATTCGGAGCAAGATGGCTGCTGACATCTGCAAGGGTTCAGGCTTCCTCGGTTCCTACGTTCCCAGAGCTTGCTTTTCTCTGGGTTCAAGGTTCCTTCCTTCCTGGGGCTGGCTTCTCTTTCCTCTGTGTGCTGACTTCCTAGGGCTCCAGCTTAAGTCTCTAGCATCAAACTCTAATACCAAAACTCCAACATCAGAAACCCGCAACTCCTTCCTTTGCCCTGACTTTTATCTGCGAATACCTACCCACCAAGGGGTGGGGACTCAATGCCCTAATGACGTGGCCCAATTAAAGCCCTAATCATAACTCAATCAGGCCCAGGTACAGATCAGATTACAAACATAATCCAATATCTATTTTTGGAATTCATAACCATATCAAACTGCTACACTTATCCATATAGAAGAATATGTTCATTTATAGTTTTATCTTAGATAGTTCGTAGCTTTGCTCAGATGCCTCGGCATAACTGACAGCATTTCTTTTTTGGGGTTCTTAGCAGCGTAACACTATAAATGCAAAGTCACAATCTTGGTGCTCCATCTGCTGTGGAAGTGAATGAAACTTGGCTGCTCTTTGTAATAACATGCGCAGACAATATGGCTAGTTAGTAGTCATGGCATTTTGTAAATGACCGAAAGAAAACATTGACTTTTATCCATGCAGGAGTGGAGAGTTTTACATGAACATTTGCAGCTCCATCATATTTCAAAAATGTTTGTATTATTAACATACTTCTTCGCCAATTCCATTGGGGTCACAGTTTGTTTGTTTTTTTCCCAGCAAGTTCGGGATATTACTTTGTATCTGATTTTGTAAATTCGTATGTCTATAAAAATGTGAAAACAGGATTTTTGTCAAAAAATTAGGAAATTGTTGTGATAATTAGTAATTTCCAAAAATATCCTTAAACTGGAGCTAGTGACTTTGGTGAATGAGCATCCATATCTATAAGTCATCCATAGCTTAGGGAGAGAGAGTGTCAGTTGAGACCCTATACTTTGTGGCTTTGCCTTCAGCCTCACACAGCTCTTCCATTTCACCCCGCCATATAGTCATAACAGATATCTTTACAATCCCTGTGATGACTTCCCGCTCACATGCTCAGAGAGATGCTTTCCATACTTTCAGAATAAAGGAAAACTCCCTAGCATAGTCTTCAAAACTCTTCACAATCCCAATCAGGTCAACTTTTCCAACCATAATTTTGCAAGTCTTCCTTATGTGACCTGTCATTCCACCACCTATCCAAACATCCAGCCATTTAAGAAACTGTTTCTCAGCTCCTGCCATATCAAGGCAAAGATGTAGGTGCTAGGGGTACAATGATACATACAGATACATTCAGGAAGAGACAAGTAAAGAAGTTCTTACCTGGCACGGGCACAGAAAATGTGGGAAATTCTAGACGCAATAGAAGAGGCCCCTAACCTACACCTGGTGCCTTGAAGCCTTCTAAGAGAAATTAATATTTAATCACAGACCAAAGGATCAATTAGGCAAAAAGCAGAGTGAATGATACTCTAGGAGAAGGAAGAGTCTTGACAATGAACTGCAAAAGAGAAAACTTTGAAAGAATTGGAAGAAATTTTAGTTAGGATGGAATGTAGGACTGTGCTGCAGAATGAGTTATGTGTGGTTCCCCCATGTGCCCTGTATCCTGCTAGCCCATCCCCATGGCCAGGTCTTCTCTTTGCCTGCTGGGTTCCACATCATCAATTCATGCTTCACCTCCACTAAGGCATCTCCACAGCAACATCACTACCACCCTAGGAAAACTTCAGCAAGACCTCCTTTGGACCCCATAGCCTTATTCTATCCTGTGTTTACAGTGTTTCTCATATTCCATAAGTGGCTCTGTTCTGACCGCCTCTCTCAGCTCTGCTTTCAGGGTGAGGATTTTGCTCTCACCATCCTTTTTCCTTTTCTCACCTTCTAGCACAGAGCAAGGCACTGACACTTAAAATCTTAAGTGAAAAGGAGTAGATACTGTTAAAACTTTGTCATTTATTCCTGCAACCCATCTAAAAATGCATTGATCGGGTCATGAAATAAGGAGTCATCTCCGGACAGGCACTGGGCAATGGAATGAATTCAGAGTCTCCCACTAAATACACGGGTTACTTTATCTCCCCCAGAAAACATGGAAAGGGAGCACGGCAGAACCACAGCCTGATTTGTATAAGAAGGACTACAAAATGAACCTGGAAGACCTCATGTTGAGAGAAATAAGCCAGACACAAAAGGGCAAATATTGTTTGATCTCACTAGACAAATCAACACTCATAGAGTCAGAATCCAGATTACAGGTTACCAGGGGACGGGGTGGCTTTAGGGAATAGGGAGTTAAGGCTGAAAAAAGAAAGAGTTTCTATTTGGGATAATGGGGAACTTTTGGTAATGGGTGATAGCGATGGTAGCACAACACTGTAACAGCCCTGAATTATTTATCTGAATGTGGCTACAAGGGGAAATTTTAGGTTGTATATGTTACAAGAAGAAGATTTTTAAAAAATCCATAGAACTGCACAGCACAGTGAACCCTAAGATGAAACCATGGACTACAGTTAATAGTACAATTATAAAAATGTGCTTTCATCAATTGTAACAAATAGAGCATTTCAATGCAACGTGTTAATAATAGGGTGTTATATAGGAACTCTGTATTTTATGCATAATTGTTCTGTAAACCCACAATGCCTGTAATAATACTAATTTTTTTAAAAAGTCCCACACAGGCAGCCTTCCATAAAGAATAATTAATTAGGTTAGAGTAGAGTCAGAATAGAAAGAAATGCAAATATTGATCCCTTTTTCAGTGAGAGGATAGAGTTCTTTTTAATGTGCAAAACATGTTTTAGGGACTCTTTGGAGATCTGGCCCATCAGAAAATGAATACAAAGTAGGATGCCAGGGGAGGAGTTCCTTTTCCTTACATAATGTCTTCTTTTTAGATATAACTTTTCTTTTCAAATTAAATGAGAGCATAAATTGTACTTGGTAAATTGTGTTAGACCTTTGTCTATTTGCGAAAATCTTTGTCGCAGTGAGGAACACAAAATAAAAGAAAGGGGAAGAAATGTAGGGTGGCAAGAGAAAAAGGAGAAAGTGAGCACAGAAAACTAGGAACACAAGGCAATGGTGCTTGTGATATGTGATGTCAATCACAGGCCTCCCTGGGCTGGAAGAGACCTTGAAAAATGATGGGGGAAACCAATCCTGTAGAGATCCTGCTAGGGAAAGCATAGACAAATTACAAAGGGGAAATGCTCCCATGGAAAATATATTACAGTTGTATACACTTGGATTGTGTTATTTCATGTCCTATTATTTGTCATGTTCTCAGAAAGCTCCTGTGGCAGGGATTAGAAAGAAGGATATATGCTAATTGGGGTGTTACTTAGAAAATAATAGGCTATTCCAGAAATAACAGATCCACACAGCCTCATTTGCATATCCATCGCTACAAGTTTGAAACCACCCTGAATAAATTATGTTAAAACACCCAAGTTGTCAGAGAGACCCACATGCAGCCAGCCACTCTCTTGGCCTGTTATACTGCTGACAAAATCCATACCTTCGACAGTTGCTCTCTTGGGCTGAATGGTGATGGCGCCTTCTGCGATCTCCTCGTGTTGGTGCAATGGGTTTATTTTGGATCCCCAGCTGTCCGATCCCACCCAAAGAAAATGGCCCACTTGGTCAGCTCTTTTGGCTGCTGCAAGGATCTGTCTGTGGAAAGGAACATGAAAAGGTATATTAATAATAAATAGCAGCAGCTAAACATACATATATATTGGGAATCAAACAAAAGAAAAGCAAATTTCTGATCTCAAAAAGTAAGAAATCAATTGCAAAATGTATGCCAAAGGATTTATAGCCTTAATATATAAAGAGGTCTTGTAAATCAATAGGGAAAAGGCTAAGGAACTTTTTGGAAAATAAGCAAGCAGCCCAAAAACTCAAATATAAAAGAAGAAATAGAAATGGTCAGTAAGCTGGAAATACATATTCAATGATATTAGAAAGGAAGAAATGTAAATTAGAGCAAGATACAAAATTCACTTCTCATATTAGTCATGGTGTCTGCTTTGTTATGTTTTGTTAGCTGGAGAAATAAGCACTCATTCACTGACAGTGGTATACATCGTTCTGGACAGCAATATGCCAGTATAAACAAAGGGTCTTAAACTATTTATCAAAATGAACTGAACACCAAGTCAAACAACAAATTTACAACTCAGGTTAATAAATGAAAATGGTATATAAATAATAAGGACAAAAAAGAAAAAAGGAAACTTGTAGTTAATGGAAAAGTTATTCCAATAATATTTTTGGATGAAGAGTGGATGGTGGGGATTAAATGAACTTGCAGAAGGGAGAATACGACAACAAAAGTTTATTTGGAGGGTAATTATACAGAAGCAGCAGTGTGTTTATCTCAAGGCTTGGGGGTGCCAGGTACCACAAAGGTATAAGACTAACAGCAGTGGGATTGTTTGAAAGATTATACACACAGTGGTGAAACCCTAGGCAGGAAATGGAGTGGCAATTTTCTAATACAATTGTAGAGAATAGGTTCTGGTATTATGAACATCAGCATAGCGGAAAATAGAGAAGAGATGGCAAATGGAATAGGCTGGGGATAAGTGAAGTCAGTATAATAAGCATTAAAAGAGTATCACTCCACAGCAGCCTTACATTTCTGCTTACACAATACTGGAAACCAGGTGTATATTGCCAAAGGCGAAAACCAATTTTCTGGAAAATCTGAACCACCCCTGAAAATGACTCCCAGATCCTGACATAGAGAAATCTGCTAAATGAATGGATAATTTAGTGCCTGGCCGCCCACTTTGAAATCTATCGATTGACAAGTTCTGCCCATTTATAAAGAGCCGCTTTTAGTGCCTTACTCAAACATGAACCACCGGAAATCACCAATAAGTGAGGAAAATCTCCAAGGTAAAGTGGAAACCAAACAAGTTAAGGAAAAGGAAACAGGATGAGGGACAGATATAATGTATCAAAAAGAAACAAAATAACAAATACACTCAAATGAGAACATGATATCTGTAATAAAAAACAAGATGATTAAAGAAAAACTATCCAACAAGAAATAATTCCAAAGTATTAAAATGTGAAATTAAAGTTAAAAGTGATAAAAATCAAGAAAATTTCCCAGAAAGCAGAATAAGAACAAAATAGTAGAAAATAAAGAAGAAAAGGTGTCTTAAAAACACAATCCAGAAAACCTTATTGTAAAGTGTGGAAATGAATAGAGTTAATGGTAACATATTTAGTGACTTTAATCAACACTGTTGATTGATAAATGTGACTGGCTGAAAGGAGTCTGGGTGTAATGCCAATCAAAAGGAAGCTGGAGGATACTCTAGGGGCAATAATACAGGATTTTGGTGAGGGATGAAGACTGTGATTAAAAATATAAATACAAGAATGTTCTTCTTTTTCAAAGTGTTAAGAAATACGGTAATTCACAGGAAAATTAAAACTACTATAACTTATGGGTGATAGTTAACAGTAATATATTTCTGCAGCAATGGCAAAGAAGATATCAGTTCTAAGGGACAAAAATAGGGGTATAAAGGAGTATGGGATTTTTACTTTGGAATAATGAAAACATTCTAAAATTGACTGAAGTAATGATAGTACAAGTTGGTGATGAAAATGAGAGCCACTGAGTGTACACTTTGAATGGACTGTATAAAGCATGGGACTGTTTAACACAGGGAATCCTGTGGTGGAAGATGGACTGTGGTTAATACAACAAATATGATAACAAATATATACTACCAATACAGGGTGTTAATAATTGGGCTGGTTGGGGGAAAAATACACCAAATGTAAGACATGGGTTATAGTTAGTAGTAATATTTTGGTGATGCTCTTTCATAGTTTGTAACAAATATTTTACAACAACGCAAAGTGTTGGTGTTGGGGTGAACTATGGGAGCCTTGTATGACAATATGTAAGTTTGTTTTGTAAGTTCACAAAGTTTACCATATACTTCTTGTTTATGTATGTGCTTGTATAAATGATATACTTCAATAAAAAATTTTTAATGAAAAAAATGTGATTAAAATCATTAAAAAAACTTAGTCCAGGAAGATCTACAGTCAACTAATAATGCTTTCAGAAAAATGGAACAGAGAACATATAGAAGGAATTTTAAAATAATATTTTAATGAAGAAAAATCCCAGAAATTGAAGATATGAGTTTCCAAATAAATAAAGGTCTCACCCAGTTAAATAATGGGGAAAAAAACTCAAGCATGTCACAACATTTACAATATCTGTAAATTGTGTGAAAATTGTAAAAGCTTTTAGAGGGAAAAATCAGGACATGTTCAGAGAAATAAAGCATATTATCAGATCTCTCAAGGGGGTAAAAAGAAGCTGGAATATGATGAAGCAATAGTTTCAAAATTCTGAGGAAAAATTATTTCAATAAAGAATTCTAATAATCAATGTACAAAGCGTACCAATACAAATAGAATTAGTATAATTTTCCAGAGGATCTTATAAATTTTACATCCAGAATGAAACCTCAAATTCTCTTCAAGCTCAGAGCATTGTGACTGATTTGCCACCATAGCTATTAACTTAATCTTTTATGAATCAGGTATGATGTATTTAAAAATAAATATGAGGACACACCTTACAATTCCAACTACTAATTAAGAGTGGAGACAGAATAAGGACATATCTCAGTATGAAACTAAAAAAGTTTTCATCTAATTGCTTCTTTCTTATAATGTTATTGAAGGTTTTCCTCTCTCAAAAGGAAGAAAAAAATGAAAAAAATAACTTAGGATACAAGAAAGAGAAAGTGGTAAAAGAAGGGAAGGAATGTGAGAAGGGAGGAAGGGGAAAGAATAAAACTACTAATATGATAGCAGAAATTCCAGACAAAGGCAGAATGATGGCAATTCCAGGAGGGACATATTCAGGAAAAAATTGGAACTTGCTGATTATATTATATATGAACATAGGGACAAGGTGATGCATCTATGATAGCAATAGAAAAATATTAAACATGATTATACAAGTGAAAAATCGCCACATTAATTCCAGGAAAAATAATGTGTTCCCAAAAAAGAGCATATCATAGAAAAAGAATTTATGCTGTAGTGCCTGATACTCATAATAATATAAACACTGATTTTTTATTAATTGAAAATCTGATAGACTATGTTGAGAGAATTGGAGAGGTATAAGTGAGCTTAATTCTGTTTAACATAAGAAGAATTAATAGATAATATTTAAGATTAATAATGCCAAAATTACACGTAAGTAGAGAAAAAATAGCATGAAATGTTAAAAGATAGCTGCTCAAAGAGAACGGACCAGAGATGTGGAAGGATGGGACAGGTAACTAGCATTTTGCCTCAAACATGTTTTAGTAGTATTTTTTAAAAAATATGTACATGCATAATATTTAAAAATATAAAACAAAGTCAAATATTTATCCTCCAGCTGTGGAAATATCACTTCTACTAATACATACAAAGGAAATGATCAGGGATTCTGTCCAAAAATATGTGTTCATTACTAAAGATAACCTAAAGGCAGAGCAATAGGGAAATGGTTAAACAAATAGCACTCAGAAAGAATAGATTAGACTGCAATTGAAAATATTTTTCTATAATTTCTACAAGGAATTGTTAAAAAAGAAAAGCCAAACATAAAAAAAAATGTAAAGATGATTGAACTTCATATAAAGACAGCTGGCCAAAAAAATTTATGTGTGTGTGTGTGTGTGTTTGTGTGTGTGTGTATGTGAGTAGCTAAAGACAAAGAGTTATATGAGAATACATGTAAATATGGAAAAATACAAAATAGTTTGTTAAGGATTGGGAGAGGCTAATGAAATTTGAATTGATAAAAAGTAGAGAGAATCGAAATAAGAAGCATACAAAAATACATGTATACTTTAATATATTAATATAAAATGTGGACACTGTTATAAAGACATTATAATGATTAAACTATTTATGAATATTTATAATATGAATGATTTATCTATAATGTGAATTACAAAAATTTAGGATATACAATTCAATGTGATCCTGATTCTGATGAAGAAACAATATATGTCTAGAACAAAATAATTGCAAACATTAAGCTAGAATTTTATTAGTGGTTAGCTCTGAATTGTTGGGATTGCATGTTTTATAAGAGTTTATTTAAAATTATTATTCTCATGAACATTTCAGTTTTCTCGATAACCATGGAGTAAATTAGAAATTAGGGGTTCTTATTTTCAGCAAACTTTTCCATATTTCCAATGATTTTGCAATGGGAATGCACTAGTTTTATAATCAAAATAAAATTTTTAAAAAAACAATTGACTCTTGTCTAGAATCCATATTATCTATACCCATGACTGAGCACATATCTTAGCTTCAAAATCTAGATATTAATGGCTTCTCACTGCTATTCTCTGACAAAGTATTTAGAGTTAATGTTCCAAGAAATCTCAACATTTTCCATCTACAGTGTAAATTTTCTGAAAAAAAGAAATAACATATTGTAGGCTATCAGTACTTTACAGACACCAGTGTATTTAAGATTTTGGAAGAAACATATAAGCACTTGAATTTTATTGCTACACTCAAGAACTATTGACTGCTATCACTATTATTAATCACAGTGTACAGTATTATTCAACCCACAAACCCCAAAACAAATACAATCAACAGTTATTGAGGGAATGAGATACATTTTATGTCCAAAGTTAAAACCTCAAAACTACCTACAAGGTAAGAGCATTATAACTAATTAGTCATTAAAGGTATCTGCAGTAAAGCTCTTATGTGCTATGTACAATATATTTAAAAATAAACAAAGGCCACTCCTTACTAAGGTACTACATATTTAGAAAAAAAATTATGAAAGATATGAAAAAGATTATGAGAAGTCTAAGAGAAGTATTAGTATTGTTAAAAAGCAAACAGACAAACAAAACAACTGAAGCAGAAAGACCAGAGTAAAATTAGAGAAACAAATCTCATAAATAAGTAAAACACAAAGTGAGAAAGAAAATACCCCGAGAACAGCACAACCAGCATTTTCTAAGGAGAGAATAATACATTTAAGGGGTATTTAGAAAGAGTTTCCTGGAGGTTCAAGGCTATGCTTGAAAAAGACCTTGAAAAACAGATGTGATTTCAACAGGCAGAGAAAGAACACCGTGAGCAAAGACTGTGAGGGAGGAGGGCTGAAGATATGTGGGAAGATAAATGACTCAGGTATTTTGACTGGAGAAATGGGTTTATGTAGGTAATATCTAAAATGCTGAATGGGATCCATATTTTAAAGTCATGAGGTTCAGTGAGAGAAACCTCTAGTTAAATCATTAAAAAATAGGGTGATAGAAAAAGTATTTCATTTTTTCATTCAGAGATACTCATTGAGTATTTACTGTGTACTAGGCATTGGGATAAGCACAGAAGGTGCAAAAGAATTCCAGTGGGGCATGATCTCTTCTACCAATGCTTACAAGATAGTGGAGAATGCAAATGCCCATTAAACAATCAAAACAAGTAAAAGGACATCAGTGATGACATCATTAGCTACCACAGTGAGTTATGATGGATTTGCCAAATCTGTGTTGTCAGAGAAATCTTCCCTGAGAAAGTGATATTAGAGATGGTATTGAAATACAGAAATGAGGGAAGGAAAAGTGTTCCAGGAAGGTAGAAAACAATGCACAAACTCTTAGAAGGAAGGGAGGGGTTAACAGCACCTTGGATGGCAGTACACAACATGGGAGGGAGCCTGGAGTGGAGTGAAAGGTAAGGCAAGCCAGACCACTATGCAAAGAGCTCAAAAAGGATATTCATTTTATTGATGAGGGAACTGAGGCCCAAGTAAGTGGGGAGAAGAGGGACTTTCCCAAGGAGACACAGTGCTCATCTGGGGCAGAAGTAACGAAACCTTCAGGTGTCCCAACTTTAAGATACATCTTTGACCTAGGAATTTATTTTCTAGGAATTTTTCTTACAAATAGACTTGTATTTGTACACACAGATTTGTAGACAGTGGAGTAGTATTTATAACTGTAAAGAGCACAATTAAACTTAAATGCCAATCAATAAAGAAGCCATTAGCTAAATTACAGTGCATATATAAAATGAAATTACCATGGCTATGAAAAAGACTGAACAGATTGATAGGTACTAACATCCAGTGACCTCCATGATAAAATGGTAAGCTGGTAAGCACGGAGCAAAATAGGATGTGCACAGAGTATCATATGTGTAAAAAAAAAACGAAAATGAGTGCATCCCTGTAGAACATATTTAGAATATCTCTGCAAGGATATACAAAAACTTAGTAATAGCCAGTGACTTTGGAGAGGAGAACTTCTTAGCTGGGAAGGGACAGGATGGATGGGATTTTTTTTAACCTTAGAAATCTTTTTTATAATTTTTGACTTGTTAATCAGGTATAATTATGTTTATTATGTATTAAAAAGGGAGTGATTTTGAACCAGAGTGGTAGGGTCAGAAGAGAAAGCTGGACACATTTGTGTTCTTGAGATATTTTGGAGGTTGGCTTTGCCTACATAGATTGACCAAGACTGTAAAGAACCAAGAGAAAGGGGAAGTGAAGACTACAATCGAGTTTTGAGTCCAGAGAAAATCAAAATAAGGAAAGGAGGAGGAAAAGATAGATTGGAGAACTTGGAATATGACAAGTTTAGTTCTGGACATATTGAGTTTAAGGCATTAGCAAGGCAGCTGGAATTAAAAGACATTTTTCTTTTAGATTGGGAGGAACTATTTTTTGAATAAAAGTCTGTTACATTTAGATATGGTATTAATGAAGGAAGCTTTAAAGGTCCAGTGATTTTCTCTTCTTACAAATAATTGAATACATTAATTTTGCTAATCGGGAAAAATACACGACAGCAACATGTTACTTCTTCCATAGTTTGCTATAACTACATGTATTGGGGTGGAAAGCACGTACAGACTTTGCCACTATATAATTATAGCTTTGATCTTGTGCTATCCTTTTCCCTTTCTCTGCCAGCATTCTAATCTGCCTGCCTCCTAAAGTTGCCACATGCATTTTAATGAATTTCACCAGTCATCCTTACTTTATATCCTCATCGTTGGCAAAAATCACGACGGCCCTGGAGTTGGGGGTGTCCAGGAGCTGTTTGATAATTCTATCAAAGTCAATGGTCCTGTCTTTGCGCTCTTGGGGGATTCTCACGGACTGGGCAATGCAGAGCCCACCTGTTTAAGAAAAGAAAGCACAGTGTCAATGAAGTTCCTGCAGAGATACCAAAGGAACAAGGGAAAGTAATTGGGAGAAGGGGATTTTGAATTGACTACACATCACTTCTGTGGTGCCATTGCTTAGTGAAGAAGGCACAAGGTATCATGTTCAGTCCTGAGCTGTTCATTCTTGGTGCGTCTTCCATGGTGTGGCATAGGCTCATTCTCTTTGTAATGTGCATGTAAATGTCTGTGTTCAGGCAATACCAAAGATACCGATACTGGGGAGGTAGGTTTAGGTTGGCAGATGAAGTAGGTGGGAGGCGGTCCTTAAAATTAAGGTAATACACTGCAATAAAGCTACAATAAACTACAATAAAGAAGCTGAAGTAGGTAACACTCATGTTCATTTCTGTGACTTTTCTGGCATTTGAATTCCTAAGAAATTTTTCTCTTCATACCCATCCCAAATTTTAAAGCTCAGCTCCAATGGAGGAATACCAAAATAAAGAGAACTGCAGCAGCAAGAATCCTGGATACGCTACATCATAGTAACAAACTTTTATTGATCAAATACTATGTGTCCAAGACGCTGCTAAGTACTTTAGTATGGTGACTCATGTAATCCTCTTAAAACCTGTGAACTATTTAGAATTACCTATGTTTTGTTTAGCAAAAAGGGATTAAGCAGATAAATAGATTTATTTACTACAGATTCCTTCGAAGCTTTATGATATTAATTCACATTATAAATTTCAAGATGGGGAAATATAGATCAGTAGACTAAATAATTTTTATGCTTCCCACTTCCAATCCCTTGCTTCATAGTATTTCCTGTATTTAGTGTTTGACAAATGATAGTTTAGTAGAGACTGATGGAGGTGAAAGGGGTAGGGAGGATATCTGTAGGAAAAGTTCCCAATAGCCATTCAAGGAACAGAAAAATGGGGTCTAGAGGCAAGAGGAGATCCTTGTTTTGCTGAGTGCTTTTGAGAGACACCTGTAATCAACAAGCTTATACCTAGGGCATGGGTATCTGGGTGGAAGCTACTAAGGTTCCACAAAGAAAAATATACACTTTAATAAAAAATTCAACATTGAACTACACTTTAACCCCAATTAATATTAGCTATTTATAAATGATTCTCAACCTCCAATGTATATGGAATCACTTACAGTCATTCTTCACCAAATTGATCTGGCATTTATAGAACAATTCACACACAACAGAAGAGTATGCGTTCATTTCAAGTGCAAATGGAACATTTGCTAAGATAGACCATATGTGGGACCATAAAAGAAACATAAATTTAAAAGCACAGAAATCACACGAGCATGTTCTCAGACCATTACCAAATCAAACTAGAAATCAGTAACAAAAAGATAACAGGAAAATCTTCACATACTTGGAAATTAAACAACACACATTTCCATAATCCACAGCTCAAAAATGAAGTGTCAAGGGAAATTTAAAAAAATATTTTTAAATGAAAATGAAACTATCAAAAGTTGTGTGCAGCAATGAAAGCAGTGCTGAGAGGGAAATACATCACATTAAGTACTTATATTAGAAAAGAAGAAACATCTAAAATCAGCAGCCTAAGCTTCTTCTTCCTTAAGAAATAAGAGAAAGTAGAGGCAATTAAACCCCAGAAAAGTAAAGGGATAGGAATAATAAAAATAGCAAAACTCAATGAAACTGAAGAGAAAATTAGGGGGAAATCAATGAAATAAAAAGCTTGTTATTTAGAATTGTCAATAAAATTGAAAAATTTCTAGTCAGGCTAAGATAAAAAGAGAGAAATCACTAATTACATCATCAGAAATGAAAGAGGGGATATCGTTACTGATCCCACAGATACTAAAGGTAATAAAAGAATACTATTAACAACTTTATGCCAATAAATTCATCAGCTAAAATGTGATAGAAAAATACCATGAGAGATGGAACTACCAAAGCAGAATCAAGAAGAATAGAAAATCTGAATAGTCCTATATCTAATAAAGGTACCAAATTCATAGTTAAAATTTTTCCAAAACAGAAAAGTCCAAGTTTAGCTGATTTCCCTGCTGAATTCTACCAAATGCTGAAGGAAGAAAGAAAACATTATCTGCACAATCTCTTCCATGAAACAGATGAAGAGAGAACATAATTCATTTCATGAGGTCAAAATTACCAAGAACCCAAACCAAACCAGACTTTTTTTTTACAAAAAAGAAACTACAGGCCAATATTATTCATGGGCATACTTGCAAAAATCCTCAACAAAATACTAACAGATTGAATGCAGAAATGTATTTTTAGAAAGGATAATACTTCAAGATCAAGATGTTTCATCCCAGGAATGCAAGGTTGATTCAATATTTGAAAATCAAACTGGTAATTTAGTATCATAATATCAAATTAAATGAGGAAAACTGTTTAATTACCTCAATACATATAAAAGAATTGTTCAACAAAATTCAATATACACACAGAATAAAAACTCTAAACTTAATGAACTAGGAATAGACACAGAGTTCTCTAGACTAATTAAAGGCATGTACAAAGAGCCTATAGCTTGCATCACACTTAATAGTGAGAGAACACAACAAGCCAAGGTTTTCTTCTCATACCACTGCTATTGAACATCCTACTGGAAGTTATTGCCAAAGCAATGAGAAAAGAAAAAGAAGCAAAAGAAGTTAAAGATTTGTAGATTGTAAAGGGAAAATCAAATTGTCTTTATTTGCAGATGACATGCTTATCCACATAGACATCCCCCAATATCTACCAAAAAGCTCTTACTGAGTTAAGTGAAATTGTAGGATATAAACTTAATAGAAAAAAAAAATCAACAATATACCAATATATCAGTAATGAATAATTGGGATTTTAATGAACAAAACAATCCCATGAACAATATCACATAAAATGTAGTGCTTTTATAAATGTAATAAAACGTGTACAGGATCTATACACTGAAAACTACAAACACAGCTGAAAGAAATTTAAAAAGGATCTAAATAATTTCTCCTCAATATGTCTATAAATTCAATGCAATCCCAATCAATATTTCAGCAAGCTTTTTTTTTTTTTGTAGATATCAACAAGTTAATTCTAACATTTATGTGGAAAGGTAATGGAACAAAATAAAACAATTTTGAGAAAGTAGAATAAAATTGGAGAACTAACACTACCTAATTTCCAGACTTTCTATAAAACTAGAGTAATCAAGAAAACATGGTATTGGTAAAAGGATAGACATGTAGATTAATAGAACAGATTAGAGGCCCAGAAATAGACCAACACAAATATAGCCAACAGATTATTGGCAAAGGCAATTCAATGGACAATGGATAGTCTTTTCAAGAAGTGATGCTGGAACAATTAGCTTTATATATGCACAAATAATGAAGATTTACATATACTTCACAGTTAATTCAACAGCATCTCCAAATTGTTCTTAGACCTAATTGTAAAATTTAAAATAATAAAACTTTTAGTAGAAACAAAGAACCTTGAGTTTGGTGGTGATCTTTTGGACATGACACCAAAAGAACAATCCATTAAAGAAAAAAATTACAAATTAGATTTTTACAAAATTTTAAAACTTTTGTTCTGCAAAAGACACCATTAAAAGGATAAAATACAAGTCAGAGACAAACAGTAAACACTTAAAAATTACATATCTGAGAAAGGACTTGTATCCAGAGTATTAAAAAAGCTCTTAAACTCAACAATTAAAAAAAAGCTCAGAAAAATGGAGAAAACATTTCAATGAGCACTTATGCAAAGAAGATATACAGATGACAAAACATTTGAAAAGATGTACATTACCAGTCACTGGGGAAATGCAATTTAAAACCATAATGATATACCATTGCATAGCTATTAGAATACTGTAAAAAAAAAAAAAAAGAACAATACCAAATTCTGGAAATGATGTATAATAACAGGAATGCACAGTCATTGCTGATGGGAAATATTACAGCAACTTTGGAAAACTGTTTGGCATTTCCTCAAAATATTAAACATAGAGATATGATATGACACAACAATTGCACTCCTAAGTATTTACTCAAGAGAACTGAAACTTATGTTTACACAAATTCCTGTATATAAACATTCATAGTAACTTTATTCATAATCACTGGAATTGAAAACAAAAAGACAACATATTTTATGATTCTATTCTTATGACATTCTTGAAAAAGCAAAATTATGTAAGTACAGTAGATATCAGTGGAGGCAAGGGATTGGAAGTGTATGGTTTTGACTACTAAGTGATCACATAGGAAAATCTGAGGGTGACACAATTATTCTGTGTATTACTGTGATGATAGACACATGACTCCTTGTACTTGCCAAGATCCCCAAAACAACTGTAAAATTTTTAAAAAGGAGGGGGGGTTGGAGAAGATGTAGAGAAATTGGAACTTAAGTGCATTATTGGTGGAAATATAAAATGGTACAGTCACAGAGGAAAGCAATATGGTGGTTTGTCACAAAGTTAAATGTAGATTAACCATATGACCTGGCAATTCCATTTCTAGGTATATATCCAAAGACAGTGAAAACAGTTCTTAAAGAGTCACTTGTACAGTAATGTTTATAGCAGCAGGATTCACAATAGCCAAAAAGTGGAAATAACCCAACAAATGAATGGGCAAAAAACAATGTCGTGTATACACACAATGGGGTACTTTCTGCCCTAAGGAAGAATGACTTTCTGAAACATGAAACAAGTTGGAAGAACCTTGAAAACATTATACTCAGTGAAATAAGCAAGACACAAAAGGAAAAATATTGCATGATGTCACTTATGTGAGATGCCTAGGAATAGTAAATTTGCAGATGTAGAAAGCAGATTAGAAGTTACCAGGATAAGGAAGAAGGGGGAGTCATTGAAAAAAAGCAGAACAGAACAGTATATCACAATAACTGGTCTTTATTGTATACCAATTAAAAAAAGAATATAAGCCAGACTGGAAATCAGATTGTAGCTAATGAATCTGACTATTAAGAATGTATGAAGTAACACCCCTGAAGGGAATGGGGAGAAAATGAGTTGAACTAAGTAATTTTGGAAAACAGTGTTTTTTACTGGAAATTGTAAGACAAAAAAACAAAGAATTGCACATAAACATTATATTCTGGCTTGTAAAATTGTTTTTAACAGGGATACTGACTAGAAATTCTGAAACTGCTTTCCATACTTGGGTTGAAAAAATTAGTAAATACATTGTAAATAAATGGTAGATGCTGGAGCCAGGTTTCTCATGGTCAGAGAAAGAATTTACAAATGATCAAAGGAATAAGACTAGAATGAACCCTATGGTGCTAGATTAGAGAAAGAAATACCAGCATGCGTATAAAATGTAAACCTTTGACCATGATTAGTAGCAATGCTTCACTATTTGTACATCAGTTATAACAAACGTACCACCTACATACAAAATGTTATTAATAGGGGAGAATGGAAAAGGGGAAGTGCATTGGGTATATGGAATCCCCTATATTTTCTAAGTGACTTTTCTGTAACCCAATGCTTCTTTAAAGATAAAATGGAAAAAATAGGACACTGTGGGAACATATGGAAGAAATTGTCACTGAATATACAAGATTACAGATCTTATAGTGATGAAAGAAACAATGTAGAAGAAATTTTTTATTTCAGGTTTAAAGATTTTAAGTTTTTGTATTTTATTTGTTATTTAAAAAATTATTGGTTCTACCTGCTCTCTCATCTCTGGACCTGTTCCTGCCCTCTGTGAGCCATTCTCGCCATTTTTCCTCTACCATGTGGCCACACAAGACCTGAAGAACTGCTGATAAAGAATGATGACTTGCTATTTACCTTGAAGGAGTCATCACTGCAGCAGACAAGGCTTAGACTAGAATTTTCCATGGACAAGTCCCTGGGCCACTAAGGAAGTCCAATGAAATGCTTGGGTCAAATACAACATTATCCAAGAGATAACCAGAACTGTGGACAATTACCAAGATTACTAACATCTTAGCTCCAAGAAATTCAACTTAGTTCAAGAAACTTCCTCTAGTGCTATATAATTGAAAAGTTTTCAACCACCAACCTCTTGGAATTTGCTGGACTAAATCTTAGCGTTCAAGGTACAGATATCTTAATATCCCACTTAGGATGACACACCTAGTAAGTGCTATACCTTCAGAAAGGATTCTTCAGAAATCAATGAACATTCTACGAATTTTAGAACTCACTTGTAAGGCAAATACACACCTATGCCTTCTACCCATACGGTATATATTCTTGAAATCTATTTAATATTACAAAATGTTTTTCATTCAGTTGCCATTTTTTCCCTAAAATCTGTTGTATAAAACCTGATTTTCTTTGAATAGTTCTGTAAGGGTAGATAATAAATCAAAAGGAAAAAAATAATTAATTTTCCCTGGTGCAAAGAAGACGTTTTCTCACCTGACCTATTCCTTTCAGCCTTTACTTTAGAAAACTTTAAAGTTCTTTCTCTGTCCCTTTGAAATGTATGTAAACTTTTCCTTTAAAGGTGAAGTAAGCCCCTTTCTTATTTTGCAACTGAAGAGTACTTCCTCAAGGAAAGCAGTCATTTCTTTGAGGAATATATCAACTGAGGAATATATCTCTGCAGTTCCCAGGTTCTTGAGAAGTGAGATAACGTCTGAAGGCTCATGACCCCAAACTGCAAACGTCCCAAAATTATACGAAATATCTTGAGAAGTGTATCCTCTTAGCTACATAAAAAGGGTATACTTTCTGTCTTTGCAATTTCTTTAGCAGATTGATGGTGATACATTACATTCTGGTTTAAAGCTTATTCAATAATAAAATTGTTTTTCTTTTTCTTCTAAAAAATTATTATTTTATTTTCTTATTAATTTTATTTGGTTACTTTTTTTTACTTCATTTTTGGGGAGGTTTTAAATCACAGAATAGTCACAACTGTGGCAAGGATTGATCACTGGTATAGGTTTTCAGTGATGGGGGATGATTGGAGTGGGGTGCACCTGGTGCATCCTGTAAGACATATGACTATGTTCACGTGTTCATGGGGTGTTGTCTTGGTGGGTGGAGACCCACACAATAACCAAAAGAATACTGAATTCCCATCCTGGGAGGTTGTGCTACATTTCCTAATAGAATGGTAAGAATCCTCCGAGTACATGGACAGTGCTTAAGGAAGGAAGACAGACCATTATGCCAGGACTTTGATATTGAAGACTGGACTTATGAACCTTTTCTTGTGAAATTGAAACTTAGTCTGTATTACATATTGCCTAAGAGTTACCTCTGGAAAGTCTCCTTGTTGCATTTTGGGGACATTGAAATTGTCCTGCATGACATTGCAATGACAGATACAGGCCATTATATTTTGTCATAACCTATAAATTGCATGGAGCAGAGTGTAACCTACGATGTACGCTATAGACCATGGTTAATAACAATGCTTTAATCTGTGTTCATCAATTGTAACAAATGTACCACAGTATTGAAAGGTGTTGTTAATGTGGGAAAGCATGAGAGGGGAAGGGAGTGGGATATATGGGAATCCCCAATATTTTTTATGTAACATTTATGTAATCTAAAGCTTATTTAAAATTTTTAAAAATTAAAATATCAGTATGAATCCCTGTTTATATATGTGCATGTGTAAGTATAGACATAAACATATATATGGTGAAGGAGAAATGAACATAGATATGCTTGCATACATGGGTTAATATGTGTGTGTGTATATATATATATACACACATGTACATAGACGTATATCTTAGCACTATCTACTGAGAAGGCCTAGAAATAACAGCACCCCAGAGCAATAAGCACAACTACTACTCAGTTGTTGGTTTTGAAATATCATCTTTCAATGAAAAGATGTCCAGGTGTCTTTGGAGAAATGGCTCATTATAAGGCTGGGATGAGGCACATATAAGATGAGCTTAGAGCATCTTATAATGTCATACAGTGAGAAAGTTCACACATGTATATGTGCATACACACAATGGTGGAGGCCCATCAAAGAGTTATTAAGAACCATCCTGAAAGAGATTTGAGTGAACAAATCCAGAACAATGTGAGCAATAAAATGAATAATGTTAGTATGGGATTATTAGCCGAAGAATAAAATTAATACTCAAGAATAGAAAAAGATATAAATAAATAATTGAATGAATAAATAAGTGGGGAGATAGGAAAAATCTTCCTTACAGAACAATTCCAAATATTTACTATGGAAGGAAAGAGGGAAATAGAAAATCACCATTAGAGCATTACAGTTATAATTGCTACACGGAAGATCCATTAATGAATGATAAAATTAGCTGTGAGAAACTCAAAGGCGAAAATGAGTATTTGTATCCCCTCCAAGTATTCACCCCCAAATATTTATTAATTATGTTAGAGGTTTTAAACTATGTAAACAATGTGTTTGATACTCTTCTCTTGTCAAGGTGGAACTTAATTCCACTTCCTTTGAGTGTGGGCTAGACACAGTGACTCACATCTAAAGAGTGACCTGTCCTCTTCAAAACTGTCAAGCTCATGAAATGAAAGAAAAATATGACAAACTGTTCCAGGCCAGAGGAGACTAAGGAGGCATGCCTACTAAATGCACCTGTGGTGATCTTTGAACAGAGAAAAGAACATTTACTAGAAAGACTAGTGATATTAGAATGAAGTCTGTAATTCAGTTAATAGTATTATACTATTAATTCCTTATTTTTGATTAATGAACATTGGTTATACAATACTAACCTTTAGGGGCTCTGAGAGAATGATATAAAGGAACTCGATTCTTTCTAAAAATATAATATATATATATATATATATGATATTTATACATAGAGAGATATATCCATATGCATCTATCTAGGTCTTGTCTCCACAAAAGTTCTTATTTATTATAGCAACTAGAAGAGCATCTCAGGAATCTGAAGTTTTAACAATATCTTTAGGTCAGTGATTCTCAAGCATTAGGTAACCTGGAGGAGTTATTAAGACAGATTACTGGTTCCCACTTTCAGAAATTCTCATTCAGTACAGGTAGGGACCAAACCTGAGGATTTGCATTTCTCATGAATCCCCTGGTGATACTGCTGCCGTTGACCTGGGAACCATATTTTGAGATGCATCTACTTTGGTTTCCCTATTCTGGTTGCAAGCAACTAAGGGAGAAGTTAGGATTTGTGTACCCATAGGCTAGCCAAACTTTTTAGGGATCTCTTGGGATGGAGGAATAGGGAGGAAAAAGGAAGGAGAGGATCATTGTGCTTTGCTGTAAAGTTTACAGTGAAGCAGAGTGAGAGAACTAGGAGAGTATCCCTGGGCAGTGGCAACTACATCCTCAGTACCAGAACTCCTTTGAATCTGAAAAACATCATGGAGCATGGAAGGATGAAGCCATGTGCAAGCCTGGGGCTGCCGGCAAGAAGAAACGGCTACTTTACCACATTCTCTGCAGTAGAAGGGGAATAATTCTAGATGGAAATCCAGTTTCCCATCAGGATTCAATTACAGCTGAGTGATTAAGCAAATTAGAGCAAACTCCATTTGGAGATGTGATTAGTGCTAAGGTGGTTGCACTCATGGATTTAAGGCTCGCCCAACACACGCTGGGGGAACCCATGCATGGAGCTTTGTGATTGCACGCTAGAGATGCTCACCCTCCCTTATATAGAACAGCTCAGGTGAGCAAAATCAAACAACTGAACAGAATAGAGAAATTGGCTATTAACATGGTAATGGGAATGAACACATTCACAAAGTGAAAATGTGAGAAAGAAGATTGGAAAACAGAGGAGGAGAGATATGCATGCTGATTTGATCTGTTCTTGGAAGTCTTGAGTTCTACCTGCTGGAAAGACCTCATTTGCTTCACACCCATAAGAGAACGTGGCAGGTTTAAAAATTCACTTATGTAGTGTGTAGATGATTGCAACTCAAGCATTCAACTCAGACCAAGCATGTCAGGCCAAAAAAGTGTCACTGTGAGTAAACAATACCGGTCTTTTGTGTCTGCCAGTAAGGAATCGATCAGTACACACACACACTCTCTCTCTTAGTGTTCGGTTATCAGTTAGCTTATTTCTCAATAACGGTGATATTTGAACACACCACTTTCTTTTCTGACATGTAATCATGTTTTCATCCCAAGCTGCGTCCCTGTAAACTGTTTTATCACAGTCTGTGTTCCAGTTTTGTCCCTCACTGTGGATTCGGCCTCCCTGCAGTTAAATCTCTGCTACTATCTGGTCACCGCACTATATGAGCAACCTGTATTTGAGAAAATAGTGATTCACCATCAACAGCTAGAAAATCTAACTTTTGAGGGACATTTCATTTGCATGTGAAAACTAATTGGAGTATGCGTTGCAACTTCCAAATTAATTCGCAGTTTTGTAGGTGGCAAACACTTAGAATGAATTAGATGGTATCATCACAAATGTTTCAAATAAATTGTCACATCCCAGACAGGACAACTCCATTCATGGTGGGCCAGCTTGGACTGAGAAAGCCTGCTGTCAGTGTTTCAAGGAGATACAAGTCACTGAGGTAATAAGAAGAATTTCAGAGTTAGAGAAATCAATCTGCCTCTCATTTTGGAGGTGAAAACTGGTCAGTTTTCTGTTTGCCTCTGGTAGCTAGCAATCAGTAACAAAGGCAGAGGAACCTCAGGAGCCAGACCTCAGCTTGTTTCCATTAAAGATACTTTTCTCTCTAAAATGATTATAGGTACTTTTTTTCTAATAAACAGAAGCAGTAAGAAACAATTTAAAATTTACAACTCAGTCCTGGAAGAATTTGTACATAATACAGTTCTTAGAAGTCAGTTTATTTAAGTATGCCAATTCAATTTAGCACATATTTATTGAGACTGTTACAGAAAAGCTATGCATGATTTTTAAATCAATAATAACCTAGTCCAATTCTTCATTGCAAAATGGGAAACTGAGGTTCAGAGAGTCTGGGAATTGTGATAATATTGCAAAATGATTGGCTCTCATTGAGTTCTATCTACATGTCAGATACTCTATTATATCTATTAATACATTCAGAGGTCCTATCACTCTATGAGGCAGATCTGTTAACATTCTTATTTGGTAGAGTGTGGTGGGAAACTGACTTACCTATTTGTTGCTTCCTGTCATTGTAGATGATGTTGCAATTGCTTCCTAGTATTGTAAATGTTATCTTATTGTAAATAGTTGCAGTTGCTTCCTGTTATTGTAAATGTTGCAGTTCCAATAGCAAACAGCTGCTTGTTAGCTTCCAAATAAAAACCATGTGGAACGTAGCGTTGAGGCTCTCTGTTTCAAAGGCTGTGAAGTCCTCTGGTCCCATTTTTGTTTCCTCTCTTGTGTCTTTCTTTCTGTCCTTTTATTTCTCCAGTTCTGTGCCACCTTCCCTTCATGCAGACCTATTGCTGAGCTGGTCTCGGCAAATGGGACCCAAACAGGGACCCAAATGGAAGAAGAGCTTCAAGCTGGTCTCAGCAGTAGAAGAGGAAACTGAGGCAATCTGATGTTAAGTAGATCACCACAAATCAAAAATTTAATGGCAGAATAGTACTAGGATTTTCAACTTCCAGTTTTTCACTCTAAATGACAAAGAGAACTCTTGCCCACATATTAAGAGGAGAGAAGGGTAAATGTCATATATGGGATTAAATGTGGAAATAAAGCTTGTCATTAGAGGAATCACCATAGGCTTTATGTGGGGAATTCAATGTCAAATGGGATATTTACCACCATGTAGGTAATTGGTGGAAAGAAAGCTAAGGGAGGGGAGAGAGAGAGAAAACGTGAAAGGTCCTTGTGGATAAGATTGTTCAGCCCTCCATTCCCTCTCCCTTCTTTGCTGTAGATTCCTGGTTTTGCTCTGGGTGGCAAGGTGCTCAGTGCTAAGCAATTGCTTATGGCTGATTATAGCCAAATGGGTCAATTTGTCCCTAATCTTCCAGCCTCTTGTCAAAGGAGGAATGACCATGAAACAGGCAGAAACATGCTAGGGAGAGCAGTTCTAGCTATACCCTTGCTCTTGTGGGAAAGCAGGGAGAGGAAGGGGTTGGGGGGAGATGGGTGGTGGGCAGGGGAGCTAGCACAGCTCTTCTTTCAGCTTTGTAGATGTTATGATGTTCAGACCTGTTACTATCCTCCTGGGACCATTGGACCATAATACAAAAATGAAAATCAACACACTAAAAATGGTAAACCAGATAGACAGAAAAAGCCAGAGTCTCTGACAGCATTCATCACCAAGGAGAGAAAGAGTCAGCAGCCACCCACCTATGGATTCCCTCATATGTGAGAAAAGGAATGAAAAGCATTTCTGTTTAACCTACCAGTGATTGGTTTCCTGTTATTTGCAATTTAAAATGACCCTAATAGATCCTTGCCTTAAAGGAATTCCCCCCAGTATAGATGGGGGAGAAAGTTGCTGAATGTAAAAGAGTATCAAGGAAACCTAGAAAGCAGAAGAGAGACCAAAAGACTTACCACTGTAGCGGGAATACTGGAAAAAGGGCACCTGCATGTATTTGCAGACAAGATTATTGGGCAGGACTGGGAGAAAGAGTACTGTGGAAACTGGAAACAGTGCATGATGTTGGGGGATGGGTGAGAAAAGCTTTTAGTGACAGAGGCACATGTGTTGGAAGCCTGGGAGTCAGGTGATCAAAGTTCTTTTTCTTAGTCACTAACCATCTGCATAATCATTGGCCTACCCATGTCTCTTTATGGGATTGCGAGAGGAGAGGAAGGAGAGCACCCAAGAAAATGTGCAGGGTTCAGAATTTTAATTGTATTTTGAGGAGCATGCAGAGCAGAACTTGGGTACTGCAAAATGTGATAAATGCCTGGTGTAAGAATGATAGTTTGAGACTGCACAAGACTTTGTATGACAAACTACAAGAAACTGTGTGCTTAGGCAAGAAAATCTTGTGCTGTCCATGAGAACCACATCTCTTATTTAGAGCAAATGCCAACAATGGGTTAGTTTATCATTTCTTTCAAGCAAGAAAAGTTGGACAGCAAGTGCCAGTTAAACATGCTGAAAAATTTCAGTGGTATCATTTTCCCCAAGATGGATTTACATCCTACTTTAGAAGATGCTGAGGCTTAAAGCAATCTCGAACAGAGCCTTGTACATCGCAGATGACTTGACCTAAGAACCTTAGAATTGAAGGAGCACTTGGTACAACCCTTCCACCTTACACACAATGAAGCCCATCCACAGAGGGGAAGTAAAAGTCAACCAACCACTTGAATTTCAGACCTGAGGCTGAAACTCATCTTTTATACTTTCTCGTTTGGTACCATTTCAGCTTGTGATGTCACAACACTGTGAGTTGCTTCCTTTGCTTATCATGCTTTCATTCATTTTTCAAAATATATCCACTAAGCTGCTGCATGATACTTTTAGTTGCTGGCGATATAGCACTCAATGTGAGGGGCAAGCATCCCATTCCCATGGGAATTATACTAGTAAAACCTTTCTTTTTCATTCTCTTTTAAAACTGTGATGGTCTCTGTGAATGCTGTGAGTTTACTAACTTCCGAAATCCTAACACAGAATATCAAGTTCTTTTAAACAGCTGGTATCTTGGCAGGTCATGAGTGGGTTAATTAAGAATGTGCTCTGATACAGGAAGCCTTGGGAAGGCAAGCTGTTCCTTTCCCTGAACAAGAACTAAGAAATTGGCTTATTTTTCCCCACAGTCATTGCATTGGCTTGAGCAGCCTTGGTAGTCAGAATCAATTGCCAATTGTCTCCAAGTAGCTCCTCTGTAAGGATGCCCTACTATGCATCCCTGGACAATAAGAAAGAGGTCAATGCATGAGGTAAAACATTTTTTAAAATGCTGGTGTTTCCAAACTACTGTTCTCACTTGGATGTGTGAGGAGGAAATGGAGCTGGAATATTTTATAATAAATTTTTCACCTTAAAAATTAGGGGATAATGGATTATCATGGGATATGTGACAATCCATCCAAAGAATTTCAGCTCCAGTGGGACTATAGGGTGGGTACATATGGAAAGAAAAACTATTTTACTATATTTCTAGAGCAGCAGCTTAAAGATGTCATCTGACCTTTGTGGATTCTCTAGTAATCAGTATGTGATTCTCTAGTCAGCTGTATGTGCATTTTTTCCAGTACTGTACTACCATAATTTCCAAAATAATCTCTATGCTGTTGTTTTCTTAGCATAAATTAACGTGGGTCCTATGTTATTCTTCATTGGTTCTTTCACTAAAGCAATAACTTTCTCCCAAAATAACTCTTTGCATTATTTCCAAAGCCTGTTTTTATGTCTCCATGCTTATTTGTACACCTCCAGTAATATATGAGGTAGGGAAAGGAGGGGTAATGGTCCATCTTATAGAGGAGGCAAACGGAACTTGGAAATTACGCTGATATGTCCAGTGTTACATAGCTAAAGTCAGGCAGTACTAGGCAAAATTTGAGAACACATGACCAGTCATTGGTTTCCCCTGTGGCTTGAGCAGCCTCAGTAGTAAGAATGAATTGCCAATTGTCCAGAGCTATTTCCCTACCAGCTTTTAGGAATTCTGATGAGATTTTCCCCACCTTCTGCCCCTCACTCCCTCCTCCCTCATCTTTCTTCCAATCAATCAGTAAAAGAAAATAAATGGAATGCTCGAAACTCCTGTGCCATCTTCTAGGCTATCAAATGCTTCTGAATAGTTAAGTTTATGTTAACTCTTTGCTAAAAGTATCTTCTCATTTAATGAGTCACTACCAGATAGTTTAACTCAACCCCTCTAAAAAATTTCATCTCCCTTTTTTTATCCTTAAAGGAAAAAAATTGGGTGTGAGGTCCTATCAATATGACAAAGATAATTTATACTCAGCTCTCTAGGCTTATTCTGCATGTAGCAGATAATGGCCGATGCAATATTTAAATACATGTAATTGAACTTTGTAAAGAAATATAATGAAAGCATTACTTTCATATAATTACATTGTCATTTGGATAATAATTTGCCACACTGGACATCAAAATTAGAGTTATATAACATGATTAGCTGTCATTAAAAAATAGTTACCTCTGCATGCTAAAAGATAAATCAAATTTGACTTTAAGAATCGTGTCCCCAGTGTCTTATTACTGTACCTCTTTTCTAAGAGTGTCCCTGCGAAGATACATCGGTACTACAGCAAACTATTACCTCCCTTGAGACTTGAAACAGCACACATATCAATAAAAACCATTTTCAAAGAATCTGAACATTTATCATTGTTGAAGAAACCTTGCCATTTATCAACATGTGTCCCAACCCAAAGAAGTGGAAACAAAAGACACCTGCATTTATTGTCTTTAGAAATGTGTCACCCTCATCATTTTTCACAAAGCCCCAAGAAAATTCTTCCCTTTCTCACTTAAGAGAGTGGTATTTAAAGCTTGATGTCAAGTAACTCTGCTTAAACACAACAGGCAAGCTATGATGCTGATTCATTTCATGGTCTTCATTTCTGAGACCAAAGTAGATGGCTTTGCATAAATGTTTTCAAAGTCCCAGAGGACCGATTGTCAGGGCAAAGATTTCATTGAGTTTTCCAGGGATACTGGATACAATGAGACATTTAAAATAGATTTCCCCCATCTTCCAACTTCGATTTATTGCCTTTTGGGAAACCTTGATCACCTTCTTTCTGTTTTCTTCAGAAAATTCCCACAGTAAGTCAAGCCACAAAAAAGGATATCGAGTTTGGGAATCCAATACTTTCTGAGTTCTTAGGCTACACTGGAGACTGTGAGGAATTGACTGCAGCAAATCTCTCTGGATGATGTTGGTGTACCCATTTGCAAAGCAGATATGGGCTTATTGATAGTATTTTTCTGAAAATCAGCCTTATTACCTTTTTCCATATCATCAGCCATGATGGTTCCAAGGGGGTGCAAGCTCTTTGTTCAGAAATAAGGAAAGAGATCCTGTTCCAACCATCTGTGGATGATTTACCCAAACTTGACCTGATAAAGCCAAAGTCTTATTCTACGAAGGTGCTACTAATATTAAACCAAGGATGACATATTTTTTCCTCAGTATATTCAAATGTATGTGTCTTTTGTGACATCTTCATTTTCCCTGAGATTTGATGATAGAAAAGAAGGGTTGTTCGTTCTCAAATAAAAAACACAGTCAGAAGAGAAAGAAATAAGGTCACACCTATAATAACCTAAACAAAAATCTCATCAACCATTTACAACAGTCTTGAAAGAAGAGAGGAAGAGGCACACATGCAAATATCCTTAAGTCCTAGAAAGAGACATGGGTGGTTAAACAAAACATGAACAGTTTTAAGGCTATTTTGGGGGTTACAGAAAAAGATAAAAGAAATGAAAGGATGAGCCATCATTCCCATCTTAGCTACTTCATTTTCAAAAGATTATTTGAAGTTGAGTAAATCAAATAAAAAAATTAACAAGGAAGCTATGTTCCATGCATAAAAATGAAACCCACACTTTTGAAGTAGCAAGGTCTGCATATCAACATCTTCTGATAAGCAGAGTTCCAGGTTATTATTCAAGCATTGCAAATAAGGAAAGAATATAAGAGAATTAATATTTCTAGCTATCACATGATTTCAACCTGGAATATAAGTCAATAATCACATAAGTCTCAGGTTTAACAACTGGCTGAACAAATGCCAAATTATAACTTGAAATGTGATTACACAAAACACAGTCTAATCAACCAGATGTTAAATGTTTAATGCAAAATATTAAGACACATATGCAATCTTGTAACAATGAATATTGGTTATAATTTAAGTTAAACCAAGCAATCACCTTTATGATTATATGAGCTTTGAGCATTAAGCTAGTTCTCACAAATTTCCTTCCCATGAGATGTTTCAGCTCTCTCAAATGTCTTAATTCGAGCCTTGGAACAGATTTGGGTTGTATCCCAACCCAGTTCTTTTTTTTTTTTTATGATTTATTTTATTTATTTCTCTCCCCTTCTCCCTCCCCACCACCCTCATTGTCTGTTCTCTGTGTCTATTTGCTGCGTGTTCTTCTTTGTCTGCTTCTGTTGTTGTCAGCAGCACGGGAATCTGTGTTTCTTTCTGTTGCGTCATCTTGTTGTGTCAGTTCTCCATGTGTGCGGCACCATTCCTGGGCAGGCTGCACTTTCTTTCGCACTGGGCAGCTCTCCTTATGGGGTGCCCTCCTTGCGCGTGGGGCTCCCCTACATGGGGGACACCCCTGCGTGGCAGAGCACTCCTTGCACGCATCAGCACTGCACATTGGCCAGCTCCACACGGGTCAAGGAGACCCGGGGTTTGAACTGCAGACCTCCCATGTGGTAGATGGACACCCTAACCACTGGGCCAAGTCCGCTGCCCCAACCCAGTTCTAAGCAGAAGGATGAGAATGCATTAAAAAAAAAAAAATCAAGAGCCCTCTCTCTAGGTCCAAGTTTAGAGCAGTTTTATCAATAGAGGATCCCTAGTTTATATCTCTTTTCTTTTTTTTTTCTCTTCCCTTTCCCTTTCCCCCTTCCTTCCCTATACTCTTCCTCTCACTCCCTTCATCTCTTGCCTTTTTTCTTCTTTCACAGTAGTGGAGTTTTTTCAATGTCTTAACCATACTGTTATGGTGTCTCCTTAAGAATCACAAACAATGTTTGAGATACCTGGCACTGCCATGCATTATTCCAAGTAACAATTACCTCCTACCATTGCAATAGATAATGATCACTCTTTGTAAGCAAGGCATACTGGAAAATAAATATGTCCTTTTTTGAAAGATATGTGGAATATCTGAACTTGGAAAGAATGAAAAATTGCTGAAACGTTCTGTTCAAAACTTCCTATAGGAATTCTGCTTGTTTGCTGTTTTAGTATGTGGTGTGATAAATTAGATTATCATCCCAATCTTTCATTCCTTCCTACTAATAGAATTACACATCCTTACTCTCTGCCATGTGCTTTGGCATCCCTCCCTGTGTGGCAGGCAAAGCATACATCCCCATCACTTTTGGTACTTGCTTTGGAAAGCAGATGTTAGCATTCAGGATGTAAACAGAGACTTTTTGTGTGCCTGTCCTTTTGTGCCTCTGCCATCCATCATAAGAAGAATTTGCCCTGGGTAAACGCTGCTCCCAGAAGAATGAGGAAACATGTGGAGAGTCCCAAACCCAAGTTTCAAGCTGGAGTCAAGCCCATCTGATCTCAGCTAAGAGAACCTTCAGCCTATCTGCATATCTGGCAGTGCAAAAGAAATACTTTTTGTTGTAGGCCACTGAGTTTGGGAATTGTTTGATATGCAGCAATATTACAGCAATAGCTGGCTGATGTAAATAGACCTTTATTGATAGGGTAGCAAGAATCTCAACCATTTGTTTCTCATAAGGCAGAAGGAAATTGTAATAGGATTTCATCACAGACCGGAAATTTTTGAATTGAGGATACATAATGTTTGTCAAAATGCCCCTTCCTTTGTTTAGCTCCGGGGTTCTTAAAATTTTTGTTCTATAGACCCCTTTGCCAGTCAGGTGAAAACCACAGAGCCCTTCTCAGAATGTAGCAGCAAATAGTTTTATGACACTCAACTAGCATTGGGTCCGACAACTACCATAATTTCAAAGGACAGATGAGTAAGCAATTTGTCAAGATATGTAACTGTAATGTGATATGAAATGAATACTACTCTAATTTATTGCATACATTCATAAGTGAAGGAAATGCTAGATTTATGTTAGAGGTTAGAGAAAATAGAGATAATAAATTGTTCTTTTTCCAGTTCAAGCTCATAGAACCCCTGAAATCTTTTCACAGACCCCTTGAGGGTCCATGGATGCCTGGTTAAGAACCCCCTGTTTAGATAGTCGTTTGTTGCTCTTTGGCGGGGCTCCTCTCTATGCTTCAGGCAAAGGCTCGCTGTCACTGAGCTTACCCAATTCTGAGACTCAAGAAAGTTTAAAATTCTGAAGACACCCACTTTGGTAGAGTTAATTATGCAACACCCCCCCCCCCAAGTACATGTTCTTAAAGCAAACCCATGTACCTGTGGATATGCATGAACTCACTTGTAAAGAGGACCCTTTGAAAATGTATGATCAGTTAAGGTATGGACTGATTTGCGAAAAGGACCTTCGAAGATCCAATTTAAGCATGACCAAACTGGGTTATGGTGGGCTTTAATCTCTATAACTGGAGGCCTGAAAAAGAGAGGAAATTCAGATGCAGTCAGTCGGAAAAAACCACAGGAAGAAGTCAGAAGCCAGAGAAGAAAGAGAAATTGTATTGTGACAGAGGACTGACATCACCAGACTCTGGGAGAAAGCATGGACTTGCCAATATCTTGATTTTGGACCTCTAGCCTCCAAAATTGTGAGAAAATAAACACTGGTTGTTTAAGTCAACCCAATATGTTATATTTCTCATAGCAGCTCTGGCAAATGAGGATAATCATCTTCAAAGTAGAAGACAGATGAAGGTACTGGATTGACACCAATCTCTTTGTTGCTGAATTTGTCATCATATTGAATTCAAAATAAAAGCTAAGTATATGGACAGTAGAGGCATCTGAAAATTTAAAGGCCCTGGAACATACACAGTACGGCATGGCCTTCAGGTGTATAGGAGTTCACTTTAATATTAGGAGTACATGCACACTGTTCCACACAACACTTTACCCTCAGTCTGGAGTTCCTCTACCACCTGTAAATTGTGGGGTTATGTCCCCTTAGAATTTACTTTTGAGCTCATAGAAGGAAAAGTTCACTGATATTCATCGAAGGTTTACTATGCACCATGCCCTATTTGATATTCATGTACGATCTTGTTCAATAAAAGCTCACAGTATCCTATAGGTTTATTCAGAGGCACGCTGAAATAGGACTGGTAGGAATAGTCAGGTAAAATAAGCAGGTGTACTGCCAGTAGAGAATTTATGAAAGAAACATCTAAAAGTCCCCTGACTTTTCACAACCAGGTGATATCAATTCTAACAATGTCTGGGGAAAATACTCCTCCCCCCAAAATCGTTTGTTGGCTTAGAAGTTGGTACACAATTTAAGTAAATGGTCAGATAGCAAACATTTTGGACTTTGTAGACCACCTAGTTTCTGTCACAGCTACTGAACTCTGCCACTGTAGCACAAAAGCAGCGGAATCCCACAGATGAAGTGTAAACAAATGGGCATTTCAAAATAACTTCTTTACAAAAGTAAGTGGCTGAATAAATTCAACCTGCAGGTCAAAGTATGCTGATCCCTGGTCTCAGGCCTCAGCAATTGCTGTGCTTACTATTGAGTTTGAATAGCTGTGGTTGAGCTCCAAATTAGCACCGTTTTTAATACTTCTCCTTTAGTAAACACTGTGTCCTTAAGAAAGTGAATTCACAGAACTCCCAGTTCAGCATCCAGCCTCCAGCAGGTGCAGATGCACCAACACACTTCTGCTAAGCTCCCCATGAGTTAGGAATCTCTCCAGCTCACTTCAGTCACAGTTCATGCCTTCAACTCCTATAGTTTTAAACAAACTTTTGTTTAAATGGTATATTTGAAATAATCAACAATAGCACAGTGATTGTCAACTTGAAAAAACATAACATAAAATACTTTAATTTTGTCCATTGTTCTTCTAAAGCAATGGACCATGTTAATGTTTGGTATCAGTCATCATTGTTTCAATTTATTTTTGCAGAAAAAGAAAAACTTCTGAAATAGTTTTTAAAAATTAAAAAAAATTTTTTTCACCCAACTAATAGAAATTTATGAGGAATGTTCTGACAAGGACATTTTAGGGGAGCTTTTCCAACTGTGGTGACATTTGAAAACTCAATCTCAAAGAAATAAAGACACAGTGAAATGGCAATTTCTGGAATTTATTGTGGAATGGAAATTTTGTGAATTTCATTTAAACTTATTGTAAAAGCTTTTCCTAAATATTTGCATGTCTGTTGACACTTGTAAGAAAAACATTTAAAAATAAAATAAAAATTGTTCTTTGATCATCTATGCGCAGATATAGATTGGCAAATCTGCTATACTCTCCATCAAACATGGATATGCAAAGGAGATTGATTTTTACAAACTAATTAACACATCTGTAGAACTTAAAGTCCCAAAGCAGAAACTATGATACTACTACCTATTACTGCAACAGACTAATCAATAGGTACAAATAAGTTTTTTCCCTTTTTAGAAAGACATTCTTGCATTTTAAAAGGGTTTATCTTTTATTTTTCCTCTTCTATTTTATAATTTTTGTATTATTTATTTATCTATAATTTTACTATATGTAAGACTAGCCACATGGAGTACAATAATATAAGGTTTTCACTGTCTATGTGCCTTTTCTGGCAATTATTACTATTCATTTCATTTCATGATGATGATGATTTTTTAAAAGATTTATTTATTTATTTATTTATTTATTTATTTATTTTCTTCTACCCCTTCCCTTCCCCCTCCTCCTGTCCTGCTGTTTTTGTTGTCTGTATCCATTCACTGTGTGGTCTTCTGTACCTATTTCTCTTTTTTGGTCTCGTTTTCTCATTTTTTCTCCTCTAGGATTCACCAGGATTCAATCCTGAGGACCTCTGATGTGGTTCCTTATTCACCTGCACCACCTCAGTTCCTGGTCTCTGCTGTGCTTCACCTGGACTCTTTCCTTCGTTTCTTTTTAGTTGCAACATCATTTTGCTGCGTGACTCGCTTGCACGGGCACTGGCTCACCACACGGGCACTCTCACCATGTAAGCACTGAGCTTGCTGTGCGGGCACTGGCTCACTGTGTGGGCACTGGCTTGCCACATAGGCATGCTTTCTCTTCGCCTTTTTCACCAGGAGGGCCTAGGGATCAAAGCCAGTTCCTCCCATATGGTAGATAGAATCCCTATCACTTGAGCCACATCTGCTTCCTGATGATGATTATTAAGCCTCTGAAGATAAACAGTAATTTTGTTTATTTGCCTGTTTTTGTGAATGGGCATAGGAAAGTGAAAAATGATTCATCTAAGACTAATTGGCAACTAATCATAAGTGATTTCAAAACTGGTCTAAGTGTAACATATAACGCTAATATTCTATTACATCATAATAAACAGAGTACAACAACGGCCATGACGTGGAGTAAACCTGAGGCCGAGGTTGAACAGCCAACCCTAAGTTTCATAGTGTCCTCTACTGCATGTAGACTAAGTCCAGATTGGAATGAAGAGGCAGAATGGGTCACAAATGATAAATGCACCTGGTCCAACATTTTGCATTCAAATTTCCTCATTCACACAGATGGCACTCTCCATCTTATTAGTTCTGTCATGTAGTACTGATATTTTTAATTGATTTGTCCATTTTGTCTGAAAACATTGGTCTTCTGTACTAATGTGCAGATCCAAGAGGTTGTGTGCACAAATGCCAAGCCCACATCTTCCCACACACCATGCACCACACTCTCCTAGCTCCTGAAGGTAAACACTTTGGTATTTTGGTAATCAGGATTTTGTAACTCCATGAATCTGAGATTATGAGTATTGTGATTTCTACTTAGCTAATTGAACTTTGGGAAATTAGTATGTTTCTCTCAATTTCCTTCTAAGTTCATCTTTCTATCACAATTTAATTGAGTTATTAGGCGCAATAGAGACAAATTAAGATTCCCA
Source organism: Dasypus novemcinctus (assembly GCF_030445035.2). Taxonomy (NCBI): domain Eukaryota; kingdom Metazoa; phylum Chordata; class Mammalia; order Cingulata; family Dasypodidae; genus Dasypus; species Dasypus novemcinctus. The sequence continues at coordinate 45,134,779 of NC_080698.1, read as the reverse complement.
AGTATGTTTTCTCCTCTCAGGAAAGATATTGACACTGCTGTTCCAGTTATATTTGAACTTCCACTTCACAAAGTTCTATACAGTACTTTTAATTACAAGCTCTAATCCTCTAAATTGGTTTGATTAATATGTTGCTTGAATCAGCTTTCATACAAAATTGGATTTCTTAGAATTTTAAAATATAATATCAGGTCAGGAACCCCATTGCTTTTCTTTAAAAAAAAAAAGCAGCTGAGTATCTTATATATGTCAATTATTCTTCTCTGTGAACTTTTTAATAGTAAAAATCCAAGTGTGGAACTTTACAGAATCTTTCACTGATGTGGCCGTATTTTTGTAGACAGTCCTGAAATGATACTCGTGATAAAAGAATTTCTGTCATATAAATGCATTCAATCTTTTGAAACTAACTCTTCCTTATCCAGTCAAATGCTTCTCATGGTTTGCATTTAACAGTACATCTGAACTTAGAATTCTTTCATTTTTATAAAGTCTGTTTCAAAAGTACTCTTTCATATCCATTAAATCAACATCTCCATGAGGGATGGGACTTTCCATCTAATACTATTGACTTGCAGTGGCCCTCGGTGTTTACAGATTATTTTCTAATGATAACAAAAATAATAATAACCAAAAATCTCATCAAAATTTATTGAGCACCCAGTATATTCCAGGTATTTTATCAAGTTCTTTACAGGCATTGTCTAATTTAAATTCTCAACAATTTTATGAGTTTAAAACTAAATTACTCTCATTCATTCTACAAATAAGGAAACCATCTCACAAAGAGGCTAGATACTCTTTCCTGTATCACATGATAAGCAGTGGCCTGTACTAGCATTTTTAAACCGAGGCTATCTGACCATAGATTACACTATTAACCATCCCAACAACTCAGAACGTGGGAACTGATGCTTTGCAGAGAGAAAGATCAAGGATGCATGACTAGTAAGTGGTAGGTTCAAAATAGAGATGTAGGCTTTCCAATAAAACAAGCACAAGTGAAACAGCAGCCTCAAGTGACCTACCTACAACTAAAATGACTTGAGAATAGTTCAGGTAATGAAACCCTGGTCCTAAATCTTCAAGCCCAGGTCTCCAGTGTGTGTTGGTTAATCCTCGGTTAGATGGGAATGAGGAATAGGTCAGATTTTGTATATTTCTCTGAGCCACATTTCCCAAACTAGGTCTCCTCTTAAGGGAATTGTTAAGAAAAGGGTTCCGCAATCTAACGCATTTGGGGAAAATCACCTAGTCTTTCTCATTTTCAGTATTTGACAATGAGATATTAATATATTAAGGATTTTGAGAAGTCCTGCAGAAAAGGTATCTTCGTAATTTTGTTTAATCAGTGTTGTTCATACTATACTCACTAAATCACAAATCCTATATGGGGTAGGCAAATAATGGCCCTCCAAAGACACTAATATCCTATTCCCTGGAACCTGTAAACCTATTATGTGACAGAGCAAGAGGGAATTAAGGTTGCAGATGCAATTAAAGTTGCTAATTGGCTGATTCTGAGATGGGGAGATTATCCTAGAATATCCAGTGGGGCCAGTGTAATCCCAGGGGCCCTTAGAAGTGAAAGGGGTGAGCAGTATACTCAGAGACAGAGATAGGGATTTGAAGATGCTGTTGCTGGCTTCAAAGACGAAAAAAGGGGCCATGAGCCAGCAAATTCAGGTAGCCTCTGGACAAGGCAAGGAAATGATTTTCCCCTAGAGCTTCTACTAGGAACACAGGCTTGCCAACACCTTGACTTTAAATCAGTGAGATCTCTTTTGCACTTCTAATCTCCAGAACTGCAAAATGATACATTTGTGTTATTTTAGGCCAACAAGTTTGTGGCAACTCATTACAAGGGCAAATAGGAAACTAATACACTATTCTTCAAAAACACACCATCAAATTTAATTTTGGAAAATTTGGATCTAGTTCATTATCCTGATTTGGAAAGACACACTTCAAAACTCTGGTCAGACAAGATTCTAAAGTTTTAGCACTACATTCAAATTTAATGTACATGAGAATTATGTAGGTTAGCTATGAAAATGCCAATTTTCAATCACTTAGGCTGGGGTGGTGCTTCCCAGGTGAGGATGATGCTGCCAAAATTTTAAAAAACACTCAGGGAAAAATTCCTTGGCATTTTAAGATAAATCTTTGTAAAATGAATCCCATGAATTTTCAAAAAGAAAATGGTTAGCTGCAGATAAACTATAATAGAAATATGTATGTATACATTCTTATATCCATCAGTATTTATGACATGGAAAACTTTCTAAAGAAAGGGGGATAGAGAGGAAAGTCACAATTCATTGCAGTTCCCATCTCTAACAATGTAGAAAGTCTACCTCACTAATAAGACAGAATATGTATGAAGCATAAAAGGAAGTTTAATGAAATATTCTCATTTTGATCAAGTCATATAAAAATCTAAGTATCTTTAAAAAAATAAAAAGTATATTTAAAAATACCTGCTTTAGCATTGCAATAAAGAATTAGATTTATTTAGAATAAAATGCTAAATTGATTTTTTTTAAAAAAGCATCTGGAGAGCTTGTTCTCATCCCAAGCCTATATTTTAAACTGAATTTTATTTCCAGCATTTCTTACCTGCTCAAGTAAGACCCCAACACATGGAACAAGAAGGCCTCATCAATTACCTTACCTTGTACTTGAGTGATGGAGGAAAAAGAACTTAAGGTACCAGAGAGAACCATTCTCTATACCTCTGCGAACACATAAAGAGCAGATGCATTTTCTTTTCAGAGTAAATTTGTCCATGGAAGGTGCCAAGTTAATATCTCTTGAAAGGAACACATTCTCCTTACCTGCAAATCCAACAATGTGATGAAAGCTTTTTCATAGGTCTGCTAAGACCCTAGGATGGTCTGTTTCCAGAACACTTCTACTTAACTGGTTTTTATACAAGGAGATAGAAATTATAGTGGAAATCATTAGAAGGGTGTCAGTTGTAGGTTCTTTGCAGATTAACTCAAAATATATCATTTGTGCCTCAAGAAATCTCTGTTTCAGCATCATTGCCTTGGCATGTTGTAGAATTTTTAAAGCCCTTTATAATAGAAAATGCTTTACACATTTTCCTGAGCTCATACTATGTGCCATGTACTATTCTAAATGCACTGTACTCACAATACCTGTTGTGTACCAGGCTTTGTATTAAGGTCTTTGAATGTTTTATCTTATTTACTTCTCATGGCATCCTATAAAACAGTCAGTGTTACTGTTTTAGGTTGGCAGAAGCGCAAGGTGAAGCACTAAGACATCATGTATTAATACACTTATGTGCGTTGTCTATGTTCACACAGGTAATAAGAAGAGGAGCCAGGATGTGAATCCAGGCAGAACGGATTCAGAGTTCTGAACAATTGTCCTAAATATTCTCACTACTATTTCAAGAAGTAAACACAAAAGGATGAATATTGTATGATAACACTGATACGAAATACAAGTAAAGTTACAGTGTTAAACAATAGAGTATAGGTTAGTAGGAGGCAGAATGTGGGTTGAGAAGGGGGAACTGAAGCTGAATGTTTGTAGAGTGTTTAATAACGTTGATCGCAAATATGTGGAAATGGATGGAGTTGATGGTAACATTATTATGAGTATAACCAACACTGCTGATTTATAAATGTGATTATGGCTGAAAGGCATAACCCAGGGAGGTGAATGTTAATGGGAAGACAGCTAGAGGATAATCTAGGGACTATATACATCATGACTTTGGTGGTAATGGAGGATTGTGGTTAATAACACAAACACAAAAATGCTCCTCTATTAAAGGTGTTAAGAATGTGATGATACATGGGAAAAATACAACTTACATAATTTATAGACAATAGTTTATAGTTATATTGTAATATTTTGTAGCAAAGCAAAGAAGGTACTACATCACTGATAACAGTAAAAAAAAGGATATGGGATTTAGCTATATGAGATGTGAAATGTGATCAAGCATTTTTTTCATTTTCTTCATTGACAAGAAACTACCTTTAACTGGTTCAAATTCAAAACAACTAGCCAAGCTGTCCTATACGATAGATTGGAGAATAGTTGGACTTTTGCAACAAACCAATTACTGAGAATAATAATAAAAATAGTAACTAGTATGTTATAATGTTCTATTAATAAAATATTTTCCTATAGATGATAGAATATATACAAATCTCACTGAACAGAGAAAGAAAAAAAGCAATGACAATGCTTAGCTAAGTTAGTGATCACCAGACAACACCTTTGGGTTGGGATGGTCTGAAATGTAGTCCACAAAGAGCCTACAGTTAGGATGATTCTAAACGTGTTCTCTAGTTCTCCGCAATAATCACTAATCCCACCACAATTTTATCTAAGTTAGTTATGGAGCATATACTAGTACCAAGTACTAGACTAGATCAGGAATAGGAAGTACACCAAAGAAAAAGTCCCAGCCTGTACCTTAAAGAAGCTGCAGTCTAGGGCAGACTGTCACAAAATAGCTCTTTAAGCAGCCCCTGTAAATCCACCAGGGCATCAAGGAAGAAATGAAACAAGTCAGCCTTTTGCAGCTGGCTGAGCTGGGGATGGAAGTCACAATTTTGGAAGAGGGGCACTAAGGTTTAGAAGGTGTTCATTTTCTCTTATTTGAAGGTGATATATTTATAATAAAAAGACAATTGGGTATTTTTTCTCTTTCATTAAGGAAATAGTGGTTAAACTGAGAAGCATTTTACACATGGTGCAGTGGTGTGTAATCTCCCTCCAACAGTCACCTAATATTTCACTCCTTTGTGTCCTTTCTCATAAGAACACATGCTTAAAAGTATCTCATAGGGTGGTGATTCAAGCCCTTTAGTTCAGAAGGCTGAGTTATTCTGGCCTCAGTTACTTAGGGATAAAATGAGCTCTTTGGTCTGTATTATACAGTAGACCTGGGACCAAATCAGATGATGTACATGAGAAAATAATGCTGCACAAATGTCAAAGAATATGGCAGGAAGCAGGAGAAGGGGAATAGAGGAGAGAGAGGAGATGGAGGAGAAGGGGGAGGAAACAAGATTTACAACTAAGAAAGAAAACAGAGGCAGAATCTAATAGCAAAGGATTGTGTCCTAACTACACAGAAATGGTTATAGTAGATTTCTTCAATAAAATGCATGCACGATTTAAAACTCTATGGCAATTATTTTTCCTCCATGGACTGTCACAGTATTTAAGATTTCTGTTTCCTTAATTCTTTCAGATGGGGCTTGGAAAGACCCTGTTAAACCAGAAATACCAATTGCCAAAGGAAGGACACGCTTTGCAGTTATCAGCTGTCAACAGAACAATACAAATGTGTTGATAGAATTAGATAGTCACTCAGCTGAGAAGGTCCTGAGAACACAGCAAGCAGCTCTCTGGAGTGGATTTTTTTATTTTCTATTTTAATACAGAGATGGGATAGACTGAAGATCTGCTTAGACTGTCAGAGAGAAGAATGGTTCTTGGACTTTAAAACAGGAACCAGTTAAGAAGGGACCTTATAACTCCAGGGTAGAACCTGAGTCTGCATTTATTCAAACCACACATTGAGGATACAGAATATGCAACTGGGAGAGGGAGCCAAGCTGAAGTGTCACGGAGCAGATACGTGGACAGCTAGGAGATGAAGTTATGACCTGGGGATTAAGAAAGAAAATGGGAAGTTGCTGAAAAAATTGAATTTCAGAGTGTACGCTTAACAAGAAAAAGTTTATCTGAGATTTAAATACTTCTTTGCCCACCATTCAGTAATTATCTGCTAAAGATACTATGTTATACAAAAGACAGACTTAGTCCTCAATGACATTACAGTCTAGCCAGACTCCAGTAGAGAGCTCGTTGCTTATTAAAACCATCAAACACATAAACAGAATCATTACGACTATAAAAACCATACAGAGCAGGGGTCTCCAGTGCTATAAAAACCCACAAGCAGGTCCACAAGAGGCAATGTTCCAAGAAGAAATGATAATAAGCAAAGATCTCAAGCAAGTGTTCTCACAGCGTGGTCCCCAGAGCAGCACATCTCTCTCAGAGGTGAACGGGTTAGAGATGTAAGTTCTCTGGTCTCACCACAGACCTACTGAATCAGAAACTCTGGGGTTGGAGCCAGCAATAGATGTGCCAACCAGCCTGCCACATGATTCTGATGCCGGCTCAAGTGTGAGAAATACTGATCTCAAGAGTGTAAGAATTAATATGTAAAACCTTGGGGGAAGGTTCAGAATGAGAGAGGAAGGGTGTTCCTAGTAGAAAAAGCAGTAAGAGCAAAAGCTCCAGGAGGGATAGGTAGAGCTGCAGGAGGCCTGAGAGCCAGAGAGAGGGAGCTAGATTTGGGAGAAGTGGACAATCCTAATCCTATACAGTCGCCGACTTTAAGAGTCAGCCAGGAATAAATTTATTCACAGACCTATCTTCCTTAGCAAGCAGAAAAACAAACTTCAATTGGAGTGATCGTGGGGAGCAGGGTCTCCATGCATTACATCATGTCCGCCCCCACCCGCCCCGCCCCCAAAACCTTTGGTTTTCTACCCTTTGCTAAATCCTGGCAGAAGTGGTTAGAAAGTAGCAGTACATGGACCTTTAGAGCTCTAGTTCTCTACCCCTAGCCATACACTAGAGTCACCTGGGGAGCTTTCAAAAATAAGATATAGGAGTCAAAACTCAAAACAATTTAATCAGGATCTCTGGGATGCAGTCTAGGCAACAGATTTTTTAAGCACTGCCCAGGTGATCTCATTGTGCACCAAGCGTTGAGGGCAACTCAGTTTGGAAAGTAATAGGCAGCAAAGTCAGCGGGCCGAGAGCATTTCTCCAAAGATGCTTAAGGTGGGAGAGCACAGGGGCATGCCTCTTTAGGCTTTCTTACTTAAATCCCTTCTGTTCACATTGGAAATGTTTTCTGTTAAAGTATATATTCATTTTCATGAGCTGAATGAATTAGGGATCCTAACATACAGAGGGGCAATGAAAAATATGTGCTTGCTTGGAGAACTTGGCCTGGCTTGGTGCATGCCCTTCCAGGTTATCGGAATCTGATGGTATGGGGGCTCTGCCTCTTCACTGCCTTTGAGCTATTTTACAACTGCAAGTTGTCCATTAATGATAGCAATGGAAAATAATTCTTGTCTGAGGACAGGCAAATAAACTCTATCTGGTGAAGGTTCAATTGACTACCTTTCCCCCCAAATCCATTTTGCACCATTTGTAAATTTATTTAAATATTCATGATCTATAAATGCGTCTATTCTTCAGATTCTCTTTTGAACAGTTATAACTTCTCCCTGGTTCCCACACTAATACTTAGTTAGATAAAAATTTTGCAATTTTTTTCCCCTTTCTTTGCAAATTACACATAAACACAACCTTGATTTCATATTAGAGCTGAGGCCATTTAGAACACGTAGAGGGGTTGATAGAGTCTCTTTATTGTGGCTAATGAAAATGACCATGGGGTGTTTGTTTATAAGATAGCTTCTTCATTTTCTGGATCTACAAAACTAAGCTAGCACAGAAGTCTGTCCAATTCTAACCCCCTGCTTCCCAACTCCTCATTAGAATGTCAATTGATACATTGTTCTCATTACCCCATTCCCTTAAAATGACAATCAGACCAACCACAAGTTTCAGGAAGGTCTTATGGTAACAGCAGCATGGTTTAATTAGGGAAGAAAGAATATTCTTCTCTTATTAGCTGTTTAGCTATTAGAAATTGCTAGTCTATGTTTCTTCAGCTTTCTTTTCTCCTTGCTAGGCAAAGGTAATGAGTTGGCCTAATATTAACAGTTGCCAAAATATATAGCACCTTTAACTTGGAGCATTTGAGTTCTTGTAACATATATCAACCAGTGCTTTTCAAGTTCTCACAAAGAACCAATTTCTAGCCTCATTTTTCTCCTTTGATTCAAAAATGGGAGAGAAAACCTAAAATTCCAAATACACAGTAATAGCAAATCTTTGAAACAATGTACAAAAGCATCAGAGAACAAAATCAACAAATATTGCTACTCTGTATGGAAAACTACAAACCAAGCCACCATTATAAACCCAAATAAATGGCTCATTAAAACGCTGAAGGGGTCTATTGCCAACCACAAAGTCAAATGGCCATTTCAGTTGATGTAAAATAAAGTTAAATTTAAATAAAGAGTAAAACCTATTTAAAACACTTGAAAGAAAGCCAGTTACCCCTGTTGAAAAACACTAATTATCTAACTTTAAAAAGCAAATTTTTCAAGTTTCTGACTTTATGTTCAAATACATTCATTGACTTGAAATATGATGTAATGCACAGATTCTGTTTAGATTGTCGAAAACATAAACCTGTTTTCTGGTTAACATTGAATTTATACTAAAAATCCTAAGCTGAACATATTTTGCTGAGTTGAAAGGGATGTTATGTGACTGAAAAATAAAATGAAATAAAAATTATGTATTTGGTTAAAAAAATTGAGTAGGTGCTTCCCCCACCCCCACCCCATTATATATGTTTTCAAGGGTGAGCAATAATAATTTTCAAGTGTTGAAAATTCATGCATATTTGTTGCATATAATTTCTGGGTACCCTCCCTGGTCACACACAAACAATCCTTTCTGAGGTTACTTGGGCTGCCTTGCAAAAAGCAATTTCTGAAAACCTCTACCTACACTGAGAAACTCTGCATTCCATGGCATGGTTTTATTTTTCAGGACCAGCTCTTGTAATTTCATGCAGTAATTTAAGTGATTGTCAAGCACAGTATATTCAGTCTAAACATTGCCTTTAGAAGAGTAACACTTTTTCTATACTCAATTCTTTCATTTCTCTCCAGAAGAAGTGAGTGTTAATAGCACTGGCTTGAAACTGGATTTCGGATTCTTTTGCCTTCAGCCACAGAGTAGCATTTTTTTTTCCTATTATACCTTCGTATGGTCATTTCTTCTGAGGAATAGCACAGCTTTTTCTTTTTTCTTTTAAACCATTCTTCCACTGCATTGTTGTGGAGATGCATTTCAGGTTGGGAGGATTACACTGAGCTCCCAGAGGAAACAGGATAAAAACCTGCCCCATGCCCAACCCTGACCAGGGTCTTGCTGAACATTCTCAAAGAAGCATCAGATGGCTGGATACCCTTTTCTGCACTCCCACCCAGCCTCACAAGGCAGTTAGGAGGATTAAGGAGATAATGCAATAGAATGAGTTGCACCTTCTCAGCAGGGCATCTTTGAAAATAGAAGAGGTTTTAGAAAGGAAGCATAAAAGGCAATCTGGCATGCTCTGTACTCACTCAGAATAAGAGAGCAAAGTATGACCCTAACAGGACAGAAAACAGTAAGAGGATCTGCACCCGCACTGCACCCCTCATCCTCCTTAAGCTTTGCCCACTGGCCCTAAGATCCAGAGAGCAATTAGCACTGTGCCAGACTTGGTAGAACCTGGAGCTTAAAATTTTCTCTGGTGGTCACCTTTATTTGCATCCTTGTGGATGTAACTAATTTAAGCATTGCCTCTTTCTCTCTGAACCAAGTACCTCTAGACTGGGAAACTATGACCTCCCCAGTAGCCCTCCATAAGGTCACAGAATTGCTTTTGTCCATCACAGGAAACAAAACAAAATAACACAAATAGTAACCTTTCCGTTCTTTGCCATGCTGCTCATCGGTAAAATGTGGATAACAATAATATCCATCTCATAGTCTTGTTATGAGTTATGATCTATAAAGCTTTCAGAAGAGAGTCTGTGACATGGCAGAAATTATATGTGATTTTTAAATAAGTTAATTACATAAATAGATACTTTTTTCATATTTCTGACCTGAATGTAGAGTCAAGTCAAGTCAACATTTTGGGCAGAAAAATGTTTTCATTCAAAATAGGTCCAGAAATAGCCAGAATATTAGATGCTGCTAGGCAAGTAGCTGGGCTGAATCACTTCTAACACCCTTTGCTAGAGTCAGACAGATTTGAATGTGACACTCATACTTGGGAGAGAATTCACAGATATCCAGCTTTCTACATGCCCACAAAAGATGGCTGCTTAGAGCGGTACCAAATATTTGAATGCTAAATTTGAATATTTGCCTCTCTACCAAGGAATAAACACATGTCTCCATTAAGAAAAATACATGCAGATCCAATGCAAAGCGATAAAAAGACATCAAAATACAACTAATAATCCATGCGATATTCATTGACTATCTGTAGCAAGTTTCATGTAAGTTGATTTAAATACATTTGTTGATTTGATCCACACCTGGTGCTAGGGGCTTTTCATTTATTCACCTATTTGGTCTTCATAACAATCCTTGGTATACAGAGCAGTGCATTCTAACTTCAGAGGTCACTTAGCTAATAAGTGACAGAGGCTGCATCCAAATATTAGCCTCTTTGGCTCTGAAGCCATGGCATTTTTAACCAGAGTAAACTCTTGACCACAGATTTAAGAATCCAGAGAACCAGAGTCTACCCTTTGATCTGACTTCTTTACATGGCAACTCAGTTAACCTCTTTGACTGTCAGGTCTTCACCAACAAAAATGAGGTGAACATACCAGGGGACTTCAAGGGGACTTTTCAGATCAATGTTCTGTGGCTCCCAGAAATTGAAATCACTGGCCAGAAACTTTCCCAGGCAAAACAGTGATGGAAGAGTGGGATGGTTTAGTAAAACCTACACATGATTACTTTAATCAATTACAAGTTAGGAATAAAATTTGCTTGCTACTGCTAGGTTTCTTTCTAAGGTCAATAGGATATGAATAAACAGACTTGTATGATTGATGTGAGCAAATTATATTCATGACTCAGTCCTTACAATACACTTGGGAAAGAAAGAGAAGGGAGTGGAAGCTAAACCAGAGTAAAGTCAGCCTCCCTCTGCAGATACTGCCATCCTTGAGAGGTATTGAGCTTCCAAAGTTATTTGGTTTGAGGTAAGCAGATTTTAATGGCCAGAGAGATCAGCTCTGCTACTCAAAAGACTCTATAAAAAACTCCCTTCATCCTGAGGAATCAACATATTCCCAGAGAATTCCTTTTTAGGTGGGGTTAGGGGTATAAGAGCCACATGTTTGACAATGATGTAACACAAGGAATATGACTTTCTAGGACCTGTTCTCTGAGAGACCCTCCTTAGAAAATATTCTCACAAGGTCCCGTACCTTACCTTACTTTCCTTTATTTCACAAGCTTCCCTGCTTTAGGGTTCCCCAGAAAAGGGAGAATCTGAAGATTAACTAAGGACTCTCTTCCATTACTGAGCAGCTTGAACCTTGAAGTTAAATACAGGGACTAGGAGAGACAATCCCATATGTTAACCTATTCACCAGAGTTGCATACGTCTGAGAGTTTGCTTACTGAAAGTGAACTGAAAGGGCATCTCTTCTTTTTTTTACCTGCAACATAGCTATCTAGCCAAAGCTTCTCAAGTACCACTTAGAAACTTCATCACTCTATCTTAGGTCTTCCTGGCAATTTTTTACAATCTCCACTACATAATTTATCAGACTGCAGCATACTTTATTGCATTTCCAGGACCTTGCATATTCTTTCAGTCATAGTATATGTTCAGGAAATGGTGATATGAACATCTTCTTTTATGGACTTGATGCCATTTGTTTTAAGTGTGTGTGTGTGTGGCTGGGCAGCCTAGTTTCAGAGATAAGATAGGCATCCACACAAACTCAGACTGGTTACCTCACTATAAAAACACCTTGTGCTTCTTGCTAGAGCATAACAGCAGAATGTCAGAGAGGTCGGCGTCCAGCTTTCTCTCTGATACTTACACAATATAACTAATTGTTGAGTTCCTAGCACACATTGAAAAACGTTCTAGGAACAGGTCTGAACAAGACAATTTCCTAATTTACAGTATTTCCTCCTAGTGAGAGAAATAACAAACTAATAATAGAGAAATTCCTAGAGAAGTAAGTGATAAGTGAGATTTGATCTGAGCCTTGGAAAGTAAGAAAGAGACAGGTAGGCAAAGGTCCGGATAAAGGTGGTTCTAGACAGGGGAAACGGCTGGGCAAGGTCTCTGACCAGGAGAACCACGCGATGTGTTGGAGAGACAGAGGAAAGGCCAGCAAGGCTGAGCATCGTCAGTGAGGGGCAGGGGGTTAGGAAAGGTGATCAGGGCCAGGCAGGAGTGTCTAGATTAGGCCTGTGGCCTGGCAAGGGGTGTGCATTTTACCTGTGTGCTAAGGGAATAATTTAAGCAGGGGGTGACATGATTTGATTTATAGTTTTTAAGATGATGTGTGCAGCTGTGTGGAGAAATACACTTCAGGAGAACAAAAGTATGGCAAAAAAACAAGAGTTCTGAAATAGAGAAACCACTTTGGAAACTACTGCATTAATACAGTGAGGCTGATATTTTATCACTGGCTGGCATGCTTTATGGTCTACAGATACAAACTACATTAATAATAAGGAAATTACACAGTTCTCATCAACAATGTCTTCAGGACGAAAGCAAGCTATCATTGCTAGAAATTTCCCCAAACTAACTTCTCTCCACCATCCCTTATAGAAAACAGATTCATGGTTTAAGCACTTTGAATGAGAAGAGCAATCATTTTTAGGCCATTTTGGTGTTAGGTTTTCTCTGAAAATATTAAAACAAGTAAACAGTGTTGCTAAAGCACAGAATTAAAACAGGAACATTTCTGTGCAATCTTTCCTAACACATCAGCTTTAATTCAAAGTCATGTTTGGATGGTCAAGGCAATGAGTTGATTCCTTATTTTATGCGTGAAGGATCCAACAACTAGAAAGGAAATGAGCAGACCATTTACTCTAGTAGCTGAAAGACGGTGGCCCTTTTGAGACTCAGCTGAATATCACAAAGCTATAGACGAGTAGAGATGGAATTTAAAAGCAAATGTAGTTCCAGAGTCTGATCTCTTAACACCTACATTACGGTGCTTCTCCAATTTAAAACAAGGTATATGTCCACAGAGCATTAAATCAAGCATGGAGTCCTTCTACGTTTGTGGTGCTGGGTGACCCAACAGGACATATACCCACGAAGCCAACCTGACCCCATAATCTTGATGAATTAGGATGAGACACACCAAGCTCTCCTTGCATTTTCAGCCCTAGGCCTATTGGGATGGAGAAAGGAGGATGTGTTACTATGTACAGGGATCACATCCCACAGGGGCTCAATAAAGGCAAAGCTGTGTTCTTTATACTTGGCAGCACTAACTCAATCATCATCTATCACTTGTGAGCAACACTTACGCAACCATCATTTGTTGGATTATATAAACTCTGAACAATTTCACTTCTCACGTTTGGATTTAATCAATCACCATAAAACAGGATGAAGAAACAACTCAATTTTCAGTTTCCATGAATATATATTTCATGATTAACTGGAAGTGGATATTTCTAAAGCATTCTATGAGACACCTTTAACGCTGAGTCAAAAAAGTCTTTGTGGGGTCATAGGAAGGGGGATAGTTTGTCAATCTGCTTGGAAAAGTTGAGCAAAATCATAGATATATGCAAGAAAAGTGATTCAGAATAGTTTAAAAGTACCATTTTCAGAGTCTAAATGCCCATATCTGAATCCCTACTCTACCATATACAAGCATTATGACTTTTGGCAAGTTACTTAAGTTCTCTAGGTCCACTTTCCTCAGCTGAAAAGTGGAAAAAGAAATAGTTCTGGGAAGCAGATGTGGCTCAAGTGATTGGGCTTCCATCTACCATATGGGAGGACCCAGTTTCAATCCCTGAGGACTCCTGGTAAAAGACCTGCCCATGAGGCTAGCCATGCAGCAAGATGATGATGTAAGAAGAGAGAAACAGAGGGGAGAGTCAAGGCGAGATGTGGCAGAAACCAGGAACTGAGGTGGCACAAGTGACAGGGATCATCTCTCCACACTGGAGGTCCGCAGGATTGAATCCCGATAAATCCTAGAGGAGAAAATGAGAGGAGAAGACAAAAGAAGAAATAGACACAGAAGATCACATAGCAAATGGACACAGACAGTAAAAAAACAAACACACAAACAACAACAACAAAAAACAATAACAAACAGCTGGGTGGGGGAGAAGGGGAGGAAAAAAGAGAAAAAAAGAAATAGTTCCTAGCCATAAGGAGGTTGTGAATATTAAATGAATTAAAACGTATAAAAGGCTTAGAATGACATTTGGCAAATGCTAAATAATATATAAATATGAATGTTGTTATTGCTGGTATTATTTCCTATCGAGTGGAAATAAGGAAAGGATCGTAAACAAAAATACCTACAGAGGCCAACACATGTTAGCAAGGAGCCAGTGTGAACAAGATGACACTTACAATAGAGAGTGGTGAAGAGCATCTGAAGGAACGCATGCCTCCTCTAAAGGGCCATCTGCCACTCAGCTTTAGCCAGTTGCTGCTATGTCCGACACTATTCCAATGCAGTCAATTCTATTTTTCAAGGAAAGCCATAAATCCAGATTTTTTGTGCAGGAAATCTTTTAAGTTTTCAATGTTGACAACTAATTTGATTACATTTAAGTACACTGAGTAGATGAAGCATACCTAACCTCATCCTCTAATCAAATATTTTGCAAGATTTTCCTTGTGACATTCATTAGGTTTTCAAAGGAATGTGAATCCCATGAAGGGGTAAGAACTCCCTCTCTAGAGCCTCAAAGGATCATTAACATGTCCTGGCCCAGATGCAAACCATTCTATTTTGGAAAATCTTCTGAGAAGTTGCAGAACTCTATGTCCAAAAGGACCCCAGGAGAGAGGAGAGAACAGGCGGGCAGGGAAATTAAACTTGTCCTCCTGAAGACAACCATTTCTATCGCCAACATCAGAATCATCTCAAACTAGCCTTCTAACTCAGGGGAGCTGTAGTTACTGTACATGCCTCTCTGATCCAAACCCTGTTCTCTCTGTTCTAATTTATCTGTAGCTTCTCTTCCCTCATTTACTATCAGTAGTCACCCCAGGAAAAGAGTTATAACTTAATGTGAATGTAATTCAAATATCTTCCATCTCCCAGGATCTTTTTGTGGAGTGGCAGGTAGGCAGGGATAGTATTCCCATTTTCCCCATCCCCAGCTTAAATATTATTTCTGAAAATTGAAAAGAAAGAATTTGTCCTTTGGCTAACAGATTATTCATCTATTTTTGGATTCTTGTTTCTAACAACAAAAAGAGAAGAGTAGTAACTATGTTTGACAATTTGCTCTTGAAAACAGGTTTTTCATATGATTTTTAGTGCCTATAAGGTGATTTAAAAGCCTTAAATCCTAGGTGCCAGGAATTTTTTTGGAGGGGTTGTCCCTATACTTGCAGTCAAAAGGCTGGACACATAGACTGGGTTCACTGAATGTCTTAGAATTGAACGGATGCTGGCTATTATGCTTTGGATTTTTTTGCATGGTACCATCTGGATAAAATTCTCATGGTCCATAAGGGTTTTCTGTCTCAAAATAGGTATCACAATAAAAATACAAAATCATAACAGCCCAACACATAACTTTAATGTAATAATCTAATATCTGTCCTATCACACTGATATCATGCTGATTCAAATGATTAAAATACATGAGATTTAAATGGGAATTAATATTTTTCCATGTATTTTCATACATATGATCATTTTATTCCTATGCTATCTGAGATGGTTTAGAACTGTATATATCCAGAAAATTATGTTCCTAAAGCAAATCCATTCCTGTGGGTGTAGAACTACTATACATAGGGCAATTTAATGGGATTACTTCAGTTAAGGCATGGCCCAAGGTTGGCCTTAATTCTCTTGCTGAAGTTCTTTTTAATAGAAAGAAATCCAGACAGAGAGAGAGGAAACTTCAGAAGCAAGAACCTGAAATGAACAAAACACAGAAGACAAGGGAGGAAACAGCAGAGGCCACTATGTGCCTTGCTGTGGGGCAGAGGTACAAAGATTACCAGAAGTTGGTTTTCAGGAAGAAAGTGTTGCCTTGATGATGCCTTGATCTGGACAGTTTCACCACCTGTAAGCTAATAAATTCTCCTATTTAAAAAAAAAAAACAAACATTTCCTAGTATCTGCTTTAAGCAGTCTAGCAAACTAAAATAGATTTTGTTACCAAGAATGGGGTGCTGCTATTGCCAATACCGAAAATGTAGAAACACCTTTATAATTGGGTTATGGATAGAGGCCAAAAGAATTGTGAGGTGCATGATAGAAAAGGCCTAGGTTGCTTTGAAGAGACTGTTGGTAGAGGCATGAACACTAAAGATACTTCCAATGAGGTCCCACACAGAAATGATGAATATGTCATTGCCATCTGCAAGAAAGGCAATCCTTGTTTTAAAGTGGCTGAGAACTTGGCAAAATTGACCCCTAAGGTCAGATGAAGCCAGAATTTTAAAGTGACAAGCTTGGATATTTAGCTGAGATTTCAAAGGTAAATGCAGAAAGCGCAGCCTGGCTTCTCCTTGTAGCTTACAGTAGAACGTGAGAGGAAAGGGAGAAAATGAACTCTGGGTAAACAGAAACCAGAAAATGATGGTTTGGAAAATTCTGAGATTCCAGAAAACAAATCCCCACAGAACAGCCTCTGCATGCAGGTTTAACTTTACATGGAACCAGTCAGCCATTTTGTTGAAGTCAGGATTGAAAATGCAGTTACCCAGAAAAGATTTCTGGAAAGTTATTTTGTCTAATGGGTTGCATACTATATGCAAAGACAAGTTTTTTGGCGAGATCTGTATAAAGAGAACCACTGTCAGCCTAGACTTAAAGGGACAGAAAAGGGACAAGTTGAAGGAAAATGACTTCAAAGGTAGAAACATGGAACCTGAGGTCCGGACCAAAGACATCTTCTCAGGCCTTAAGAGTGGACCCACCCATGTATGTGAAAAGGGCAAATATGCCCTGGCACCTGGAGAGGGCAGGCCTTCTGCCCCATTCTTAAGAATGCTGCCACCCCATGCTTCAGAGAGGGTGGAGCATATTCCCTGGGGATTGCAGACTCTGGCCACCACCCTACACTTCAGAGAAGGTTGAGCCTGTTCCCTGGTGATTGGGGAGAATGTGGCTGCCACCCCAGTTATCTCAGCGATTAGTGCCTTTGCTCCAGTGTTTGGTGAGAGCACAGTGGCTGTAAAAGCACTTGGAAAGGGTGGGGCAGCTGCTCCATCAGGCCGGTAGAACAAAATATTGTTCTACAGATGACACTCAGATCTTGAAATCTAATGGAACATGCCTTGCAGTGTTTCAGTGTTGTACAAGACCTGTGACCTCTATTTTCCTTCCAATTTCTCTCTAGGAGATTGGGAATGTTTATCCTATACCTGTCTCTCCACCGCATATTGGAAGCAGATAACTCGTTCTCTGTGTTTCACAGGTCCACTGATGGAGGGGAATTGTGCCCCAGGACAGACCACATCTATTACTGATTTTGATAAGACTTTGTACTTAAAGTTGATTGTGAACTAATTTAAGGTGTTTGATAGATATAGTGGTGGAATGAATGTATTTTGCATATGGAATGAACATGTCCTTTTGGGTCCAGAAGGTTAAGTTTGGTGTTTTGGAATTGTGTGTACCCCAGAAAGTCATGTTCTTAAAACAAATCCATTCCTGTGGGCAAAAATCTATTAAAAGTAGGACCTTTTGGTAAGGTTACTTCAGTTAAGACACGACCTATGGTGGGTCTGAATCCTCTTACTGGTGTCCTTCATAGGAGAATGAATTTCAGACAAACAGAGAGAAAGCCATGGAAGCAAGAAGCTGAAATGAACAAAACATTGGAGAGAAGGGAGAGAGCAGCAGACACCACCTCAGACCTCACCATGTTACAGACGAATAAGGAGAGCTGGCAGCTGGTTTTCAGGAAGAAAACATTGCCTTGATGATGCCTTAATTTGGACATTCTCACAGCCTCAAACTGTAAGCTACTAAATTCCCATTGTTGAAAGCCAACCCATTTCATGGTATCTGCTTAGGCAGTCTACCAAACTAAAATGCTCTGTGTAAAAGATTACCATGTCCTCTCAGTGACACTGGAACCCTACAAACTAAGATAAGGTCAGACATTGAGGAGAAAAACTTAAGTACCTTGACTCCTAACCCAGTATACTCTTCTCAGTAAATTATCCGCTTCTTTTTTAACTGCTTTGAAAGCATTAAAATTCTGCCTGGTTATTCGCATTTTTAGTAGCCCCTTGTTGAACTGCATTAACCTTAGCTTCATTCCACTCAGAATATCATTAGTGAAGACCCAATAACATAATATTCACCTTATGTCTCCCAATTGCCTACAGAATAATATCCAAAGTCCTTACCGAGCTTTAGAAGGCCCTTTGCAACCTGACCCAATCCACATTTCCATCATTTTAATCTTCTACCTTTCACACTATACTTTCGTTCTAGTTATACTGATCTTCTCCTTTCTTCATCCTTACTTTTCGTAAGCTTCCTTAATTGGTTTCTCTCAGTTGTAATCAAGTGCCTTTAGTAACATACTCATAAATGAAAAAGACTTATTCCCAATTTCCTAAGCATCCAACATGCAAAGGATTTAAAGATTATTACCAGTCGGCCAATTACTTTTAAATTTTAAAATATCAGTGGATGCCTAGATTTTTCATAAACATTTGTTTAACAAATTATTTCCATATTTGAATAATATTATAAAATAAGCTTCAGTCTTTTAAATATCTCCAAGTGCTTCCTGTCAAAATAGAAAAGAAAATTATAACTTCTGACTTCCAATGAAGGTTATTGCAAATTAGAAGGAATGATGGACTTCTCTGAAAGAAATTGCACAGTGTAAAACGAATCTTACGAGGTTTTTCTCTTTGCAGTTCTAATCCTTCAGGGTGATCTGGTTTCAAATATGTTGTCCTCCACTATCTCTTTTTACATCTACATAAAATTTTATTCCCTATGTCAGTTTTGGTTTCTGTGTTATTAATCCATATTTAATGTTTAAAATATACAAAATACCATGGTTTTGAAAATAAACATTAAAAAATGTACTGTCCTTCATTGTCTATAGATATTTGAATACCAAAACATATGATTATTTTATTCAATTTAATACTGAGAAATCTTCATCTCTCCCTCCTAATTTACCTTCATTCTAAGAAAGGAGCTAGAATTGTAAAACTTAAGAGAAAACATGATGAAAAAAATGCAAACAGATCTACACCTTGCCCACTAACTTTTGCATATACTCTCTGAAGTCCTTTTGTCTTTATTTTCAGAAGCTATAAGCATCTATGTACAAATTAAATGGACACTTACTTTAAATTCTTTGAATAACTAGAAGTGAAAATGCTGGGTTATAAGTTGGTTGTCAAATTTTCTGTAAAACTGTCAACCATAGTTCTGAAGTAGTTGCATCATTTTGCACTTCGATTAGCACTATAGAAAACTCTAATTTGTGCATGACCTTGGTACTGTCAGTTTCTCTTTGTGGTTGCTTTGTTTTAGTCTTAGTTTTTTTTGTAAGCATTGCATTGCAGTTTTAACTGACATTTCCTTGATGATTAATAATGCTGAGTATTTTTTTAAATGCTTATCTTTCAATATTTTAAGTGTCCATTAAGTCTTGACTTTCCCATGAATTATTTGTCTTTTCATTATTAATTTGTAGGAGTTTTTTGTTATATATTTTAAACACTGTGAATACCATATATCTATCCCTAGTTTGTGCCTTGCTTTTCCAATGAGCAGATTTTTAATTTTGATCAAGTCCAATTTTCCATTTTTTTAAAGTAATTAGTACTTTTTACATCTTATGAAAATTTTCTTACCTCAAGGCCATGAATATATTCTCTTCTATTTTCCTAGAAGCATGATAGTTTTAAATTTCATATTTAGATTTGTGATTCAAATTAAATTTTATGTATGCTAAGAGATGAGTGAGGTTCATTCCTTTTTTAAAATATGGATATACAGGTATTTAAGCTACATATGTTGAAAATATTTTCCTAATCCTATTGAATTGCCTCGGTCTATTTTTGGACACTACTCTATCCATTGACCTAGTTTTATATCCTTATGCAATACTACATTTTCCTGATTACTACAACTTGATTGTGAGTCTTGAAATCTGGTATTATAAATACTCCAAGAATGTTCTATGTGTTTCAAGATTCTTTTGGCTACTGATTATTCCAAGTCACTTACATTTCCATATAAATTTTAGAAATAGCATTACAATCTTTACCCAAGAAAATCCTGCGGAGAGTTTGGTTGGCATTGCACTGAATCTACAGGTCATGTTGGGGAAAAATAACGTAGCAGTGTTTACCTGGGGGCCTACTTAGGTCTATTCAGGTCTCATTCTGACTCACAAGGTCCAAATAGGCAAGCCCTGGTACCAGTGTACTCAGCAGAATTTCAATCAGGGGAGAAGTAGTAGCAGGGCAGAGTCAGGTATTCCTGGTCAGTGGAAAGAAGTACTTGTATCTGTCTGTCCTCTAAAAATATCATCTTTAAACTGTAGCAGCTGAGATGAAAAGAGAAGAACAACCCCACTGAGGATGTGAGGTCCACCTTGCTTAAAAGTCTTGCACACATGGGACCAATATCTCTTCTAAGAACCTCATAGACCAGGGGTTCTTCACCTTTTGTGTTCCACAGACCCCTTTGCCAATCAGGTGAAAACCACGGACCCCTTCCTAAGTCCACACTATACTGTGTATTATTTACTAAATATATCACACCCGCACCAACAAGTCCCCACAAGAATATTTTTTTGAATTCCAGTTCAAGCCCACAGACCCCTTGTTAAGAACCCCTGTTATAGATATTGTTTCCAGAGCTCCTGCAAAAAAATATGCCAATGTACAGGATTCACTTGTCTAAGGGAAGCCCAAAGTTAAGGCAACCAGTTAAGAATGTATAGTACTTTCCAGGCAGAAGCAAATTACTAATCTCAGGTCAATTTTTCCATAATCATATCACCTAATAATATTGCTATCTTTTTCGTATTTCCTGGAGCAGAGCTAGAAAATGTTGTAGAAAGTTTATTTCTAATAAAATTCCATTGTTGGCAAAAAAACATACTCTGTTTGAAATCAGATTCATTCTCAGGAAGAAGGGGAAAGGGTTTTGTTAAAAATGCCCTCATAAATAAATTAATAACATTGAATCTCTCAAACCCTAAAATATATTTATATTTATTGAATTAATTACATTTTCTTAACTGTAAACGTTTTAAAATATTCAAGGTAAATGTTATGCACCTATTTTTTCAATTTATTAAAAAGTACTGTATGATTTCATGCTATTTTAAATGGCATTTACAATTTTTTTAAATATTTATTTTTTATTTCTCTCCCCTTCTCCTCCCCCCCCCAGTTGTCTGCTCTCTGAGTCCATTCGCTGTGTGTTCTTCTGTGCCCACTTATATTCTTGTCAGTGACACCCAGAATCTGTGTCTCTTTTTGTTGCGTCATCCTCCTGCATCAGCTCTCTGTGTGTGCAGTGCCATTCCTTGGCAAGCTGCACTTTTTTCATGCTGGGCGACTCTCCTTACGGGGCGCACTCCTTAATGGGGAGCTCCCCTATGCAAGTGACACCCCTGCGTGGCACAGCACTCCTTGCATGCATCAGCACTGTGCGTGGGCCAGCTTGTCACACGGGTCCCTGGGTTTGAAACTTGGACCTCCCATGTGGTAGGTAGAAACCCTATCCATTGGGTCAAATCTGCTTCCCAGCATTTACAATTTTAGAAACTATGAAGAAACAGTATTTCATTTTATTATTTTATTTCTACACTATGTTATAAGCCCCACAATACACTGCCATGACTTTTTATTTGAATAGTCAACTATATTTTAAATTTAAGAATAGGAAAGAGTGACTACCATTTATTCACAGATTTACATTTCTGGTGCTCTTAATAACTTTCTAAAGATCCAAATTTCCATTAAGTAACATTCCCTTATGCTTACAGAATTTGTCATTTTCTCTTCACTTTTTGAAGGATATTTTCCCTGGATATGGGATTTTATCTTGACAATTTTCATTGATAATGATATTGTTTTGTTTTTTTCACTCAGTATTGCTTAATCCATCCAGCAAAACTTGTTACATTTCTTATGGCTTCCATTGTTTCTGACAAGATTGACTATAACTTAATGGTCCTTTGTTTCCTTTTTTTAATGTTTCTCTTCTCTCTGTATAAGTACATTTTCATTATCTTTGCTTTTGAGCAGTTTGGCTATGATGTGAATAGATAAGGTTTTCTCTTTGTTATAGTACTTGAGCTTCATTGCACTTCTTTTATCTCAAGGTTATAGTCTTTCAACATTTTAAGACATTTTAGGCATGATTTCATCTAATATGTTTTCAGCTCCTTTTTTTCCTACTCTTTTGGGTTCCAAATAAAAAGTTTATCCTTAACATGGGTCCATGGGTCACTGAAGTTTTGTTTAATTTTATTTTTAATCTTGGTCTTACCTTTCTTCAAGTTCATTGATAAAAAGTTCTGGTATGTCCAGCATGCTATTACTCTTACTCTATAAATTTATGATTTTACATATTGTCTTTTTAATTTATAGAGTTCCTTTTTTAAAAATACATGCCTCCTTAAATCCATCTTTGTCCATTATATGCACTTTTCCTATAGTTCCTTTTTTAGTTTTTATATATGCATTTTTTTATTAAATTGTCTTTTTTTAAAGATACATATATCACAAAAAATGTTACATTAAATCATATAAGAGGTTCCCACATATCCCACATCCCACCCCACCCACATTCCTCCCACATCAACAACCTCCTTCATCATTGTGGCACATTCATTGCATTTGGTGAATACATTTTGGAACACTGCTAAACTACATGGATTATAGTTTACATTGTAGTTTACACTCTCCCAGTGGGTTGTGGCAGGATATATAATGTCCAGCATCTTTCCCTGCAATATCATTTAGGACAACTCCAAGTCCTGAAACTGCCCCCACATCTCATCTCTACTTCCCTCTCCCTGCCCTCAGCAACTACCTTGGCCACTTTCTCCAGATCAATGCTACCGTTTCTTCCATTACTAGTCACAATAGTTCTATAGTAGAATACCCGCAAGTTCATTCTAATCCATATTTTATTCCTCCACCCTGTGGCACTTCAGTTGGTGATGTCTGCTCCACCTCTATATTGAGAAGGGACTTATATCCATGGTGAATGGATGCAATTCTCCTGCTTGCAGTTGTAGGCATTCTTGATTCCCTAGTGTGGTGGCTGACCATATTCATCTCCTGTTAGCCGACCTGTGCAAGTCCAACACACCGGAGAGTAGGAGCTGCAGCCTCTGCTGAGGCTCATGGCCCAGCTGGCACATAAACATGTTTATCGTGGTTATTTTAAAGTACTTTTCTACTAATTCTGATATCTGGGTTATATCTTGTTCTGCTTCTACTGTTTTTCCATTGATTATAAGTCACATTTTCCACTCTTCACATGACTATTAAATTTTTATTATCTACTGAAAATTGTGTATGATACATTATAGAAGCTACTGAATCATTTATTCTTCTATGTAAAGTGATATTTTGCCAGGTCATCACTGTCAGGTCACCTCTTTCTCATGAGAGATTGGTTTTAAGCAGTATTCGTTTTCCCTTTAGTTCTGATTATATCAACCCTAAAATGTAGTTCTTACTCCTTCTAGAGTTTCAATAGTAACCCGATGTATTTGCCCAGCCCTTCTTTCTGTTTTTCTTCCCCTCCCCCTCCCCTTCCCCCGCCCCGCTGTTTTTGCTGCCTGTGTCCATTCACTGTGTGATCTTCTGTATCTATTTCTCTTTTTGTCTTCTCTTCTCGTCTTTCTCCTCTAGGATTCACTGGGATTCGATCCTGAGAATCTCTGATGTGGAGAGAGGTTCCCTGTCTGTCGTGCCACCTTGGTTCCTGGTCTCTGATGTACTTCAACTTGATTTTCCCCTTTGCCTCTCTTTTGTTGCATCTTGCTGTGTGACTCACTTGTGTGGGCACTGGCTCACTGCCCAGGCACTCAGCTTACTGTGTGGGCACTCGGCTTGCCACCCTGCACTGGCTCACTACACGGGCACTGGCTCACTATGTGGGTACTAATGCAGGCACTTGACTCACCATGCAGGCACTCATCTCACCACATGGGCACTAGCTCGCCATGCAGGCACTGACTCACCATGTGAGCATCCACGTGGGCACTCAGCTTGCCACATGGGCACTCGGCTCACCACGTGGACACTCATGCAGGTGCTCAGCTTACCGTCTGGGCACTCAACTCACCCTGTAGGCACCCGCATGGGCACTCAGCTCACTGCATGGGCACTGGCTCATCACACAGGCGCACTTTCTCTTTTTCATCAGGACACCCCAGGGATCGAACCTGGTTTCTCCCATATGGTAGGTGGGAGATTTCCTTCTTATTTGATAGGAATTAAACTTTTTATGCCATCTCTTATAAAGTGGACAGGTGCTGAAATCACTGCTCAGCAATTTCAGGTTTTCAGCTATTGTTTTCCACTGATTTCTTTGGAATCTTGTCCCATATATGCACATTTTAGTAGTCAACCAATAATTTAAAAGATTTGTTTGCTCTCTGTTCTGTAGCTCTTTCCTTTCTAGGGATTTCCTTCCCCTTAATTCCAGACTCTCTTAAAGCTCCAAACTCTGATCTCTGATACTTAAGTCTAATAAGACTGGTGCTTTCTGCTCAACCTCTACTTTCTGTGCATCATGCAGACTTAGGAGTAACCTCAGGGGGAAAGCCACTTAAATGTGTATCTCACCCAGTGTGTTTTCCTTTTCTCAAGAGTTTGAGTTCCTTCCAGGATTATTCTACTTTTGGTCAGTCTTCAGAGTGTTCAAAAATTTTTAAATGATTTTCCAGAGTTTAAATTCCCTTGGTATGATAATTAGTCTGATGCAAGTTCCTTCATCATTATCAGGAACTATAATTTCAATCCAGGTTAATTTTATACAAAGACAATTTTTCTACCTATGGAAAAAAAATGCAAAAACATTGGTAATAATAGGCAAAGCATGACATTCTCTATTATTTATGAGATGCTCACTTAGGATTTATAATGAAAAGTATGATAAGAAAGAAAAAATTAAAGAAAATTTTAAAATGTTAACATTCAAAAATGACCTCAAACATCCCTGGCTAGAATATTTCCAAAACTTTTACTATTGTGGTTTTAATAATTCTCCCTTACTGGATGATTGCATTAAGTGTTAATTCTCATAAATAATGTAAAACTAATTCTGATGTACACTAAGGACTCAATGTCAGCAATTATGATTGCTATAATGAAGAAGACTGATTGGCCAAGTAAATTTAACCATGATAAACCGAAATATTAGGCCTTGTACACCTAAAATAATGGACATAGAAACACACTTATACAAAAAAGGAGAGTATAACATCATAACAAAATACATAATTAAAAATCACAGTGGTATAGGAATTAGGAAGCCTAGGTTTTAAGATGCAAACAACATTTGTTATTTTTGCCAGCCACCTTCCATTCTCCCTACCTTCGGTAATCATTTCTAATTTACTCAGGGAAGTTGCCTTTTTTCCCTTTGTACTTGGGCTCAGAGTAACTCAAGAATAAAGCACATGCATTGGCCTGTGGCAATCAATGAACTGCATTTTCCTGAGCTCAGTGATTGGTATAGGGACAAGTTCAAAACCTAGTCAGAACCAATGAGATATTGGAATAATTTTTGTAAGAACTCAGGGAATAGCATCTTATTCTTTTAGGATTTTAATCAAGAGGTTGTAAAGTCTGGAACTGATTAAACCATTTTGCCATCATGATATTATTCTTCTGAGAATAAAGCCAACATACCTGGGAGACAAGAACCAATTTGAGGGAAACGGACTTTGGCCCAGCGGTTAGGGCGTCCGTCTACCATATGGGAGGTCCGCGGTTCAAACCCCGGGCCTCCTTGACCCGTGTGGAGCTGGCCATGCGCAGTGCTGATGCGCGCAAGGAGTGCCGTGCCACGCAAGGGTGTCCCCCGCGTGGGGGAGCCCCACGCGCAAGGAGTGCGCCCGTGAGGAAAGCCGCCCAGCGTGAAAAGAAAGTGCAGCCTGCCCAGGAATGGCACCGCCCACACTTCCTGTGCCGCTGACGACAACAGAAGCGGACAAAGAAACAAAAAGCAGACAAAGAAACAAGACGCAACAAATAGACACCAAGAACAGACAACCAGGGGAGGGGGGGAAATTAAATAAATAAATAAATCTTTAAAAAAAAAAAAAAAAAAGAACCAATTTGAGCTAAGGAATGGAGACATACCAGATGAAATTGTTTTATTCACTACATCAAGCCTCAACTCTACCAAGATTGTATGGGACAATAAATACTATTTCAGTGTAAGGTAATAAAGACTGAGTTACTGTTCACTTTGCTGTAAGTTGAATAGCTTTAGGCCAGAGTTTTTGCAAATAGTGTAATATAGAATGTGTCATTAATGAGTTATGTATGTGCTGAGATCTTAATATTTCAGCCCTCAGGAAGGTCAGTAAAGGTCTAGTCACTGGAGCCCCTGGGCTGGTCAGCTCTAACCACTAGGAGCTGTAACAATTTTACACCAGTGTGTCACATAAATACTACCATCTTCCATCTGGGCCATGATATTAAAAAGTTTGGAAATATTTCCTTAAGCAAACATTTAATATTTCTGATCCCCATCTTTATTAGCTAAAAAATGAGAAAATCTATAATAGGTTAGCTTTAATGGATTTTTTAATCTATACCATTTCATGACTCCTACTGTCAATTTTGACTGCATAATTCCAACAGAAAAGTCCAAAATAATATTATACGCCCATGAAAGGAAATGAGTTATAGTGACACTGAAAAAACACATGGAAAGCATAATTAACAAATGGAGTAAGAGTTAATTCATAGCTCTGGAACACAACAAAGGCACTAGATGATCAATTTTCATCAAAACAATCCTAAAATAGGTAAGATCCTTCATCTGAAACTTAGTTTCTTAAAACTCAATTTTAAGAAAATCCTACATCCAAAATTCCAAACATGTGAAAAGAATATAGAGGTTCTACCAACACTTAAAGCTTCTATAACTTTACTGATACCCAAGAGCTTTCTTTAAATAATTGCATTCACATGCTCAATTGTCTGAATTTGAAAAAAAAAAAAAGAAGTCCATGGTATTTAAGTACTCTATTGCATAGTGTAAGGCACAGTTTGGAGGTGGGCCTGCAAATTCCAATAAAGCATTGTGCACTGCATTATGCAAAAAGGGACATCCTCTTTTCCAGTTTCATCATATTAAAGATGAAAAAGGCCAATCCAAATTTGCCAATATTCTGATGAACCAAAGATTCATTTGTCTATTTACAAACAACCATGTTGTCTCATTTAAGATGCACACCCTGAAAAAGATCCCATATTATTAAGATGATCCCATTGGCTTCCTGGGAAGTAAACAGCAGGTGCTATTTCTTGGAAACATTTACCTCTAGCCAGTCACAGAATCATTATTTAAGTTGACATCTTTGTTTAATCTTCTCCTGATGCTAAGATATATCCTGCAGGGAATCAGATAAAAAGATCTGGCACAGAAAGGGGTTATAAGTTAATAGCTCAGTTGGTGGTACAAGTGACTGTTAAATTTCCTCAGAGATAAAGAAATCATTTCCATTACATTTCATTGAAGTTATAAAAAGTTCCATAGATAAAAACAAGACAGCAGGTGATGGAGGAAAAACAGATTTAGTTATTGTCACTGTATGCTAGTAGTGAGAAACATCTGAGAAACATCTTCCAGGGGTGTAATGGCTGAGTTGGGACCCCCAATGAATAGCAGATCTCTGAAATGGTCTGACAACCAAAATAAACATATGGGAAGAAATGGAAATCTGGATTAGCCTGGAAAGCTGAAGAAAGGAGCCACGTGTCTCACTGTTTCCAAACCTGAAGTACCCATCAGATCCCTAAGTCTCCCACTGATGGAAGATAGACATGGTTTAGGAAATACATGGTCAGTCTCTCATCTAGTTATTCCTTCCTTCACAATCCCACCCAAGTGTGTAGCCTGGCATTTAGTAGAATACCTGGCAGGTAGTGGTTGCCTTGATTTATTAGGGCTGCTAAACCAAATACCACACAATAATTTGGCTTAAGCAAGTATTTATTGTCTTATGGTTTTAAGGCTGGAAGTCCAATATCAGAATGTCAACAAAGCCATGCTTTCTCCTGGAGTTGGTTGCATCTGGAGATGGTAGTCCCCAGTCACAAGTAATCTCTCTCTCCTTTCTGGCTTCTGGCTTCTTGTGACTGTGTCTGAATTTCCTGTTTATAAGGCCCCCTGTCATACAGATTAAGACCCACTCTGATTAAATTTAGCCATCCCTTAACGAATAATGACATCTTCAAGAGGGTTTATTTCATAGGAGTTCATGTTCACAAGAATTCAAATTAAGATTTGAACATGTCTTTTGTGGAGGCATGATTCAATCACCTATGATGGGAAACCGACATACCTTGATTGAATTTTTAAATGTAATAGTAAATAGTCTTTAAAAATAGTTTTCCTTTTCTTTGCTTGATCTCAGATATATGATATGGAGTTATTCAATTTTTTGCAAATAGTACTGACATTTATAATCACCCAAATGCTTACCTTTACCAGAGGTCTTTTAATGCCACTTTCAGCCACTGTACAGTGCCCTTTCCTTTCAGTCTGTTTGTTTGCCTTGTGATCTATTGCTGCACACTGTACATTTTAATATTATGTTAACTTTGGGAATTATTCCCTGAGATGGCTGTTTCTTGAGTTTATAACCAGTTGGTGTTATGACAGATATTTTCTTCAGTGTCAGCCCACTTATCAAGAAGAGTCATCCATGGTGAGTACAAAGTGTAAGATCCTCTCTTTCTTTTCTGGGTCTATTTCTTGTTCTGTGTGCTTGCTAGGGGCCTTATGAGTTCTCCTGTATAAAGGAGTTTGAATGTCCCCTCTACTTCTCAGGAGAGAGACTGTTTCCCTCTCCCTTTTGTTCCCCTGCAGGACTTAGAAACAGTTATACCTTTGTACTTAACCACCCACATTGATAGTTTCTTACATTGATTTCCTTGTCATGAGCTTCTACTGCTTGGGGGATAAATAATGGAAGGAGATTCATACTGCAAAAGAGTTTTCCAAGTCAATCTTTCCCAACCTGAAGAAGGCCAGGGAACCAAAAAGGGAGCATCAATTTGCTCTAAACTGCCCTGAAGAGGGAAAGAGGTAATGGACCAGGCCCCCCAAAGCCATACTTTCTTGACCTGCCCAGCAAATACAGCCCCCATCTGGTCCTCAAAACCTTGAGGGAGTGTCTTTAAGTCTCCTCTGCTGCCTTTGTCCAGGGTGGGCTGAAACAATGACTCTTCTCAGAGCTGGACCTCCAGTGATATAAACCAGCTAATCCAAAGCAGTGAAAAATGATCAGCCGGTGCCCATCCTGGTTTTTTATGTCCCTCTCTGGCATCGGAAAGCTATACAAGGGGCCAGACCCCACTATTGTCTGCTGTGAGAGTGTGGGGATGGGTGATAGTAAGTGCCACACAGAGAATAATTTGCTGGTATTTACCATACTTTACCAGCTTCTTCTTCCTGCTCTTCCCTGTATGTTGCACAGTATTCTACTGGACTCCCAAAGTTTAGAAATATTTGATTCAGATAGTTTCTGCCAGTGTAATAGTTGTTCTCATGGAGGGACTGATTTCTGGAGCTTCCTACACTACTATCTACCCACAACTTTCTCCTGTATCTAATTTACATTTATATTTTTACATTCATTTTTATAAGATACCTTACAGTACCTTATTGTATATATTTCCATTTCTCAACACTTAGATCTGCTTCTGATGTCCCAACTAGACAGCTAAACCAGAATGAAATCAAACCTCCAGAAATACACATATACACACAGAAAGACTGTGGCTACTTCTCACACAGTGGATGTTTGATGAAAACCCACTGGGAAAAGTGGATATCTGCTATTGTTGGACCTTATCTCCAGTAGAGTATGGAAAATTGATTGAAAATGGTAGAGTGCCTTTAATCTTAGGATGCTTGTTAAAATCTGGGAGAATGCTTACAGCCAAAAGTAATTGAAACTACGATCAAAAGTTACAGCCAAACCACTTGGTATAGTTTGTGATGCTCTGATTTCAGAACAAGAGCAGAACTAACTTCCGAATTAAAAAATTGAGAGAAAAATCCTTATGCTGAAAGATGTAGCACAACACTTTAACCCGCATATCTCCTTCTCCCAGATTTCAGATTTCAGAAAAAGTTAAAGTAGCAGTATCTTTTGAGAGTCTTCAGGAAATTTTCCTGATGTAAAATATCTCCCTCTATCTATATTATGAAATTATGCCTTTGAGATATTAACAGTGGTGAGATAGAGACAGCAGAGGGTTTCTGCATGGTCTGTTAGAGGCTGGAAAGGAGCACTTACTTGAACTGAAATAGAAGCTAAATCTCAGGCATGAGTTCTATGAAATTTGGGAATGAGGTTGGCTGCCTTTTTTGTAAATAAAGTTTTATTGGAACACAGCCATAACCATTTGTTTAGGTATTGCCTATGGATGCTTCCATGTTACAATAGCACAGCTGAATCATTGTGATAGAGATGGGATGGTCATTTACTTTTCTGAATTCAATTTCTGTTCTAGATAATTGTTTGGCTTGAATTTGGACTGTGAGAAGAAAGAACAGTGAGACAAGAGAAGTTATTTTGTTGAGAGTCTATTACATGCTGGGTACTATGCTATATATCTAGTGCAAATTACCCATTTAATCTTCACAAACACTCTATCAGATAGGAAGTAGGAATCATGTTTTGCAAGTGAAAAAACTATGATATCAAGAAGTCACTTCCCAGCCTTCAGTAATAAATGATAGGCCTACATTTGTGTTCCTCCAAACTCCAAGTTTTTTTACCAAACCCTTTTGTGATGGTTAGGCAAATATGTCAACAGCCAGATAATTGTGCCCAGTTGTTTGGTGAGGCAAGCACTGGGCTAACTGTAATACAAGAGCAGTTATGGACTTAAGTCACCATTGACTTTACTGCAGTGATAAATCATAGATAGCTGATTACAATTACACCAATCAGGGAGATTGCCATCAGCAGTGAGTAATGCTTTATCCAATCAGTTGAATGCCTTAAAAGGGGAAGTGATTCCAGCATTGAGTGAGAATTTCCCAGCTCGTCTTTGGACAGCCAACGTCTCCCAGAACTCATCAAGAACCTTCACTGGACTTTCATTGGAGCCCCTGGTTGCAGCCTGCCTGCGGAACCTGGACTTGTGCATCCCCATGGTCATGTGAGAGACTCTTATAAAATCACATACTATTGACCGATACCTCTTGTTGATTCTGTTTCCCTAGAGAACCCCAACTAATGCACCTATCATGCCTCTGCATAAGAAAGATGAATGTGAAAAGTTTGGAAAGAAGGGAAATATGATCAGTGCTGGGAAGAAGTCCCACACTCCCACCAAATAAGTCAAATGCTTTAGGTAATTCTTTCAACAAATATTTGAGTTTCTTCTGTGTGCCATGCCCTCTTGTGAGCAATGAAGATGCCCAACAGTGAACGAAGAAGAAAAGCCCCCTAACCTAATGTAGTTTACATTTTAGCAGCAAGACAAAGAATGAGTAGTTAAATAAATGTTAGATGGTGATAACTGATTTGAAGAAAACAAAATAGAGTTAAGCCAAATACAGCAACTTTAGAAGATAAATAAGAAAGTCTTCTCTGAAAACATAGATTAGACTATGGCCTGAGTGACAAAAAGTATCAGCTCTGCAAGCAAATGGGAGAAAAGAATTTCATGCTAAGGAAACAGTGTATATGATAGACTTAAAGCAAACAGTTCAAGGAACAACAAGGAAACCAGTGTGGCCAGAGCATGGTGAAGAGAAGACTTATGAAACTTTTCCTGTGAAATTGAAACTTAGCTTAATATTATATACTGCCTAAGAGTTACCTCCTAAAAGCCGCCTTGTTGCTTAAATGTGGCCTCTAAGCCAAACTCAGCATATAACCGCATTTCCTTTCCCACCAGGGAGGGACATGACTCCCAGGGGATGAGCCTCCCTGGCACCGAGGATTATTACCAAGTGTCACCTAGCAATGCATCTGGAAAAAGACCTTGACAAATGAGGGAAATGGCAAATACAAATGAGTTTTTATGCCTAAGAAATTTCAAAGTGAGTCCGGAGGTCATTAGAGAGGTTACACTTATGCAAGTCTCAGCAAGATCTCACTGACTGCTACATCAAACAGTGCCTCAAATAGCAGGGCTTCTGAGGGCTCTAGAGATATCCAGAAACTATAAGCAGGGCAAACAGCTCAGAAATTTAGAAACTGTCAGTAGGCCTTACTTTGGAATTTATACTCCCCAGTGTAACAGAGTTAGACTCATTTATAGGTTCTCTACACACTGCTCTTCTGTCCCTTTTACTTGAACCTATATAGTAGCACTATACTTGATAAATCTAGATCCAAAAGCCTTAAACTTTTGATCCATTCATGTGCCAATTGAACCCTGAATTTCAGCAGAGTTGCAACATTTACTCTCAAGTTCATTGGACTCACCAAGGACAACTAACAAGGGAATGATAATGGAATGCCCATCCCAAGGAACAGAGGGTCTGTAACAGTAACTAAGATAGCTCCATCCATTGACCCCACAGGATCTAAGATCCTTCTCTATTAGAAGCAGAGTGGGTATCACCATTCCCAAATCCTCAAAATTGGGAAATGAACAATGGACTAAAGTAAACTTACTATTATTCTACTACAGACTTATTAGTACTCTAGCAATGGAAGAACTTTTATCATTGATATAAAGGCAGTGGGCACCAGAGGTTCTGAGGGATAGGAGTGGGAAGAATAGATGTAATATGGGGGCATTTTGTGGACATTGGTGTTGTCCTGCATAACATTGCAGTGATGGATACAGGCTATTGTATATTTTGTCATAACCTACAAAATTGTGCAGGGCAGGTTGTAAACTATAAACTATAATATATAGTTAGTAGCAATGCTTCAATATGTGTTCATCAATTTTAACAAATGTACCACACTAATCAGGGATGTTGTTGATGTGGGAAAGTGTGGGAGGTGGAAGGAGTGGGGTATATGGGAACCCTTATACTTTTGATGTAACATTTATGTAATCTAAAGCTTCTTTAAAAATAAAAAAATATTAGTTTAAAAAAAGGAGATCAAGAGTGAAATTGAGGTGGGGGGTGATGGCAAAGTGTTTGGGTATGATTTGAGTTACAAGGAGAAGAGTTACTTAGAATGATCGTCACATAATTTGGAGAGTTACTGACATTCTTTTGATCCAATCCCATAATGTGGGTTTTGAATTTTAAGAGCGCCTCCTGCATCAGGCAGCAATTTCTGCATAACAATCTACCCCTGAACTTAGTGGTTTGAAACAAAATGCACTTATTTTTGGTCAGGGATCTATGCGTGGTTCTTCCAATCTGGGTCAGACTTGGTGATCTTTTAGGGTTTGATCTTGTATCTGCGGTCAGCAGGTTGGAAGGCTGGTGGTTGGATAGTCTGGGAAAGGCATCACTCACATGCTTGATGGTTGGCTGGCACTTAGCTCTGGCAATAGAAGTGATTGGACACTATGTGTCCAATCATCCTTCAGGCTAGTCTGGGCTTGTTGTTATTGCAACTGCACAAGATTCAAAGATAGGAAATAAAAGCTGGCAAGGCCCCTTGAGGCCTAGGTTGGAAACTGGCATATTGTCACTTTCACCACATTTTAATGGACCAATCAAGTCTCAAGGCCAGCCCATATTCAAGCACGAGGGACAATTCCATCTGTTAATGGGAACAGCTGTCAGGTCATATTGTACAGGGCATGAATATCAGAAGGTGTGAAAAATCAGGAACTTCATCAATCTATCAACCTCCTTCTTTTAAGTAAAGGAGAAAATATTTTTTTCAGCATTGTTGTTAACATAAAATGAGACAAATTAGCTAGAAGATGTAGACCACTGCTTGGTACATACTAGGTACCCATTCAATGTTAGTTCCTTAGCTGTATGGATCCAATTTTTGTACTGGAATTTAGTCAAACATTTTCACCACAATTGGGTTTTCAAAGAAAAAATAAACTCCAGACAGACTTAAAATGTGAGCAAAGAACAAATCTTGTATATGTTATCTTCTTCATCTCTACTTTGAATATGGGGAATATTATCTGTGTAGGCAGCTCAAAAATAGGATGTGTTTCCTTTGTGAGAGGAATGCATTTGCATCTTTTCTGAGATGTGTTAAAGAGAGAATCAAAATAGAATGCATGGTGAGGAACATGCTGACACGATCTGTGAAGGATCATTTTGTGGCTAAGACCAAACTGGCTGGAGGTGTTTGTGTTTCCCCACACCATCCCAGCTCTTAGAGAGTTGGAGACAAAGACCTGGTCATCATTTGGGTATAACAGGGAGCCTGGAAGGAAATAGGAGTACTATAGAAAGACCATCGAAGAGTGGTGGCCAAGGTACTAGGAAAAACAAATCTCTGCAGAGAAGTTTAAGACTACATTGTACCTTCCCATGCATGGATAATGCTGCCTGGAACACAAGCAGTGACTTGGCATAAATAACAAGCTGAAAAATGCCATCTATAGGAGCAGAAAATTTCAGAGGCACAATACATGAAGGGCTATGTACAAATTACCCAGGACAGCCACATGCAAAGACAAAGAAAGGGAAGCACTGGCTGATCCTGCTGTTTAGTATCTGCTGGATTACTAGTAAGGCAACAAGGATTTAAAGTGAAAAGGCCCAAAACTGGTACTCTTAACTTCTAGACTGATAAAGGAGGTGCTCACATAGTAATTAAGTATCCAAATTGGTCTACAGAAGTGTGACATGAATTAATATGATAGAGAGCTAAGTCTCATTCCAGGCAACAAAAAGATGAACATCATATCACAGGCAGCGGCCTGTCCTGAACTGGGACAGATTAAAAAACTTTAATGAGCTTAGCGAAGGAAACTTTGATTTGGCACCTTTGAAGAATACTAAGTAGTAAAGCAAACTACTCTCTCTAATGAAAAGCATTTTCTGGAAAAATGTCAGAAATACTTTCCTTTACTTTGAATGTTGAGTTAATAGATTATTCCTCTATAACAGTGCTTTGTAATCATAAACTAATGATGATTCCCATGAAACAAAAAGAAACCATTTTTGTTTGTTGTTGTCAGAAAAATATGTGGGAAAATATACTGTTTTCTCTGAGCAAGTTTAATCATGCAGCTTCATCTGTAGAATCTATCCTTAGATAATAGGCCTGACACATGTGAAATCAATAGATATTTGTTGAGTGAAGATTTTATTGAGGGTGTTTTATGTACCAGGCAGGTCATTTGATTAGTGCTTTATAAACATTATACATTACAAACTTACAGTGACGCTATGAGGCAGATACTAAAATTACCCTCATTTTACTGATTAGGAAATGGAAGCTCAGCTTACCAAATGTGGCTCTGCTAGTGAGTGGTAGAATTCAAACCAGGCAGTCAGTACCCACTGCGGATTATCCACTATCCTCGTATGTCATGTCTAATTGTAGGTAATAATGAACTCTAAAGAGGCAAGTAGGCATTTGCTAATGAACACCAGAATTCAGGTTAAAAGGTCAATTTGGTTTCATTTCTGAAATTTAATTTATTATTTTATTCAAATCTTATTTCCAGGTAAATGTGGGACATAATTTCATTTTCTTAAATATGGGATATAATTTCCATTTTCTTAAACCCCATTACAAATCTATTTGGATTTGCTTAAGAATCTCTTTTCTTTGATTGTTGTAAAGGTTTATATTTTAATTATGTATAACTGTATTATGGACATTAAAGTATGGGGGCAACTAAAATTAGGGTCAATGGGTAGAAGCTGCAGGAAGGAAATAATACTCAAAGGAATTGAAAACTACATGTGCTACTTTAGGATATAATGAATTACTTGTGAATAGTCTTGAAAAGATTATGTAGCCACTTAGAGTGGAGTATAGATTATATATTAGTGGAGTATATATTAGAGTATAGATTAGAAGTGGGGAGGGGCTGGGCTAGCTGGCATGCTTTTTATCCCTGAGATTCAAAAATCCAGTAACTGTGTTTACTCACTGAAGTTTGGAGTCATTTTGTAAAAGAAAGGTTCTTACCTATTCAAAAGTTATTCTCTATTTACATAATAATTAGAGCAGCTCTAATCAACACTCACTGTTCTTCCCCCTAGCACAGAATCTTGCACATAGTGGGTTTTCAATACATGCCTATTGCTACATGACTCATAAGTGGTTTAATTATGGAGACGGCATAGTCTGTCAAAACCAGCTATTAGAGATTTTCATTATCCCTTTTTCAGATTAAATAAGCTGCAAGGTTTACGAAACCTTGAATTTACAATAGCTGGTACAATCTGATAGCATAATCATAAGTTTATATTATTCAAAAACAGTCTTTGCATCCTTATCCCTGCATTTTCTAACAATTATAGTAATTTCCTACTATATTAGAGCATTAGTTGAAAGGATCATAATTAATCGTAATGCCCATTTTGAAGAACTTGCCAGTGATCAAGAGGATGTTTTAAAGCCTTCTGAAAAACCTTATCTTGAAAAGCTGCAATAAGCAGATTAAATAAATTGGGCTTTCTAAATTCAAAAAGTAATTCGTAAAATTCACTTACAAGTTTGCCTGAATTCTAAACTAGGCCATATGTATTCTATTCTCTATTTCAAGAACATCCAATCAGTTCTTAAAGTTGTAAAGATATAGTGGTCCAAACCCAAACCTGGTGACGGCTATCTTTAATGTACTCAAGACAAAGAACCCTTTCAACATCACTATTCATATATTGGTACAAATATGTATTTTTTAAAAATGTACTCAGGTTTTCACTCTACTTAGTATCAATCAGGGTATGCAGAGGATCAATATTTCACTATCATTTTAAGATTTACAGAAGGAAGTTGTCTTGAGGAGATCATGATAAGGTTATATAATGAGGCCTAAAAATTCAACTTGTGCAATCCTAAATTGAATCTTTCACTTCTGAGTGTGAATCTCAGCTTTGCAACTTAACCAGTTGTGTAACCTTCAACTGCAAACAGTGCTGGTAATTGTAGCTACTGCAGTTGTGTTACTGAGTGGATAAATTGAATGAAAGCTTATAGAGCATCCCAGGCATATTGTAACTGCCCCCAAATATTAAATAAGCTTTTATCACATGAATTCATGAGAACCTCATACATCTCTCAAGAATTACAAAAAAGCTCAGAAGGACATTGACTGACTTACATCTCTGCATACCAACTGACCCTGAGAAACTTCTTCCCCTTTTACTATTCTCATTATCAAATGATATTTCAGTGCATTTTCTTCCATGTAGATACTTTGCACTTGGCCTAAGACTGGTCCAGAGGAAATCCATGGGAGCAGAGGAGAAGATAAATACTAATAGTCTCTGTTTCCACTTTTTACCATATCCCTGCTCCATTTCCCATGCCTAAAAGCTCAATCAGCTTTGAAACTTGATCTATATTTTGTGAAAAGTTAATCAATATTTTCTTTCAATCGAGGGCCAACATTATGAATTCAACTTTTTTTTTTTTTGTAAATACAAGGTCTGAGTTATAAAGGAGGTTGGAGGGGAGAGCTATTTCATGCCCCTGGACTTTCTATGTGTTCTTTCTCTCACCTCTAACATCACTTTGCATCATTTTTTGAAACTCCTACTCATCCATCCATCCAAAGGCATTTCAGGGAAGTGGATGTCGCTCAAGTGATAAGGTCTCTACCTACCATATGGGAGGAACTGGTTTGGAGCCCTGGGGCCTCCTGTTGAAAAAGAAGAAAAAGCGTGCCTGTGCAGCAAACCAGTGCCTGTGCAGTGAGCTGAGTGCCTACATGGGTGCTCACACAGTGAGCCGAGTGCCCGCACAAGTGCCCATGTGGCAAGCCGAGTGCCTATGTGGTGAGCTAAGTGCCCATGTGAGTGCCCACATGATAAGCCAGTGCCCACGTGGTGAGTCAAGTACTGGCACAAAAGCCGAGTGCCTGTGTGGTGAGACAGTGCCTGTGCAAATGAGTTATGCAGCAAGATGATGGTGCAACAAAAGAGAGTTGAAGGGGAGAGTCAAGATGAAGCTCAAGAGACACCAGGAACTGAAGTGGCACAATTGACAGGGAACCTCTCTCCACATCAGAGGTCATGAATCCTAGAGGAGAAAAACAAGAGAAGACAAAAAGAGAAATAGATACAGAAGATCACACAGCAAATGGACACAGCATAAACAGCAGGGCAGGGGAGGGAGACGGGAAGGAAAAAATAAATTTAAAAAACCTAAAAAAAAATTTTTTTTTAAAGGCATTTCAGTTGTTACTGAGCCACAGACTCATTCAAATATTACCAAGCCATAGACTTATTCCTTAACCCCTTCCTTAACAAGGATCATCTCTTACTTCTCTGTCCTATTCAATATCTTTGGGTACTTTCTTCATGCATTATTCTTAATAATTATTTCATACCTCTCTCCCCCAGCACTTCCTTCCCCATGGGCCAGGATGGGACTGCTTTTAATCTTTGTATCACTGGCATTTAGCCCAGTGACCAGCAAAGGATAGGCCATGATAAATGCTGAACTGAAACATTGTCCAAAGAGGCAGGACAGAGAAGTAGAGGGAGGGGAAAATGTTGGAGCTGGACTGCTTGAATGAAATTCAGTTTTGTCTCTTCCTGATTGGGGAACTGGCCTCTTTCCCTAAGCCAAACTCAACATATAAATGCACTACCTTCCCCCTACCCTGCCTCTGGCATGGGACATGACTCCTGAGAATGAGCCTCTCTGACACAGGAAGATTGTTACCCAGTGCTAACTACAATGCATTTGGAAAAGACCTTGACCATATGGAGGAATATTAAATTCAAATGAGTTTTTATGGCTAAGAGATTTCAAAGCGAGTCTAGAAGTCATTCTAGAGGTTACGTTTATGCACATCTCAGCAGGATCTCATTGACTGCCACAGGAAACAGTGCCTCACACAGTAGGGATTCTGAGGGTTCTAGAGACATCTGTACACTATAGGCAGAGCAGACAATCTCAGAATTTCAGCACCCTGTCAGTGGACCTTACTTTGGAATTCATGCTGCCAATGTAACAGAGTTAGACTCATTTATAATTTCCCTACATGTGGCTCTTCTGCCCCTTTTATTTGAACCTGTAATTAGCATTATACTTATTAAATATATATCCAAGAGACTTACATCTTTGATCTGTTCATATGTCAGTTGAGCCCTGAATCTCAGCAAGAGTTGCATACCTACCCTCCAGTAAATTGGCCTTGTCCAGGATAACGCAAGGATGATGATGGACAATACCCAACCCCCACAAACAGAGTATCTACAACTGCAAGCAAGATAGTTCCATTCATCTATGAGATCTAAGCCCCCTCTCAATCAGAAGCAGAGTGGGCATCAACATCCCCAAATCCTCTAGATAAAGGAATGAACAAACATAAGGGGAGAATGCAACTATGGACTAAAGTAGACTTATTATTATTCTAGCATTGGAAGAACTTCTATCATTGAAATAAAGGCAGTGAACACCAGAGTTTCTGAGGGGAAGGAGAGGGACTAATAGGTGTAACTTAGGGCATTTTTGGGACACTAGAATTGTCCTGCATGACATTGCAATGATTGATACAGGACATTAAACATTTTGTGAAAACCTATAAAATTGCATGATGTAATGTGTAAACTATAATGTAAACTAAAGACCACGGTTAGTAGCAGTATTTCAACATGTGTTCATCGATTGTAACAAATACACCACACTAATGAAAAATGTTTTCTTAAAAATTATTTTTAAAGAAGCTTTAGATTACATAAATATTATATAAAAAATATAGGGCTTTCCTATATGCTCCACCCCTCCCCATTCCACTCTTTCCCACATTAACAAAATGAAAGATGTTGTTAATGGGGAAGTGTGGGAGAGGGAGGGGGTAAGGTGTATGGGAATCCCCTATATTTTTGATGTAGCATTTATGTAATCTAAAGCTTCTTTAAAAATAAAATTTTTTAAAAAGACTATAAAAAAAAGAAAAGAAAAAATATTTTAGTATGCCATCTGTTTATAGTTAGGGATAGCCTATTTAGTGAATGTCTAAAGAATTATATTTAAGTGCTGTCATAACACTATTGAAGATACATTTTGATTTGTTATGTAGTTATTCCAAATAATCTTTGCAGGGCACATGTTCTTGAGATGTATTATGTGTGAAACAAAAAATTTGGTTGGAGCCAGGAATCATGAACACCCATATCAAATACCCAATCTGGGGTTCCCTCCTAGAGACTTCTGAGGGAGGTACGAGGTGACAACTAGGCAAGTTTTTGAGTTTTTTTTTCCCCTACTAGTTCAGGGCTGCCAGACAGAACCCTCCTCTCTTTCTTTAGTTGTCTACCCATTCCCTGAACAACTTTCTACTGATAACATGCAAAAGCATATACATTCACATACACTATATGTAAGAGCTCACAGTATAAGATTATTGGGTACATGTGTTTGGAGTGATCCTCTGAATAAGTGAAAATGATGGGTGGGTGTGAATGCTATTTTTTATGGGCTGGTTGATGAGGTGTGGAGGAATGGACTGTATCACTATTCCCTCCCCTCCACCCCCCTGCACAATTCATAAATATACCCAAACGGTGTGCAATAGCTGTTTCCCAGAAATGCTGCCGCACTCACAACTCTGGTTTGTTTCATTCTTTCTTCCCAGCAGCATACTTAATGCTGCTTGCAAAAACTTCTTAACACAATAGATTTTAAGTCTTTCCAAATAATTGTCTATTCATAGATGGTGCTAAGAAAAAAGGTGTTCTTAAACAAACAAAATCTCTTTTGAAAACTTCAAGACATTGACCCATATTCACTTTCTAATCTATGTCCAAGTTTCTTCTGACCTTCCATACTGCTCTCATCCACTTTAGAGTAATCTTAGAAATTTGCAAGAGAAGAATCAAAGTTATACCAAATGCCTTTCTCTATTTAAAAGATAAACTTCCACTCAGAGCTGAACCAAAGGAACAGTTGTTGGTACCTACTAGAATTCAAGTAACTTTTCACATAGTAGCATACTAGTGACCCTTGGCAGATGGTAGGAAAACCCAGCACTACGTGGCATTAGTGTTGAGATACATATTCCTTTAAAACAATAATCTCCATCATGTCTTTTCTATTTTTTTAAACTCCTTTCAAGTGTTGGAGGAAACTTTTATAGATAGAAAATTTTATTGTTTTCTATTCTAAAATATTTGTAAGGTTTTTTTTCAATATTAATTAAAACAATTTGAGCAGATCATTTCTTTCCTTCATAAAGTTTGAGTACAATATGGATAACGGTGATCCATAAAGCATAGAAGTATAAGGAAGGATTAAACATCTGTCATACATAAACAATTTGTGTCTAGGGTGAGAAAAGTTGGGGAAGGGAAGAAGCTCATTTCTTTCCTGTTTCTCTCCCACTATCTTTTTTCTTTTCCAAAGAATATTTCCCATCTAGTCTCTATTTTTTCTTGAATAAT
This sequence comes from Dasypus novemcinctus, assembly GCF_030445035.2. Classification (NCBI taxonomy): domain Eukaryota; kingdom Metazoa; phylum Chordata; class Mammalia; order Cingulata; family Dasypodidae; genus Dasypus; species Dasypus novemcinctus. Next base: position 45,093,161 of record NC_080698.1, on the reverse strand, counting down.
AGTCAAACTGCCTCAAATTCTTTCAAGCTCCTTTTGAGGATAACAAACAGAAAAATGGATAAATGACTAGAATCTTCATACATAGACAAGAGACAATTCATCATAATGCTTATACAGTATGTGGGTTTGAATCCCAGCTCTACCATTCCTAGATGCAAGGTACAGAATAAGTCACTTATCTCTTTTTGACTCAGTTTCCTCAGCTATAATAAGGAGATAACAAAGAAGCCTACCTCATGTGGTCATACGAGTATTAAATGAGTTAATGCATGGAAAGTGCTTAGAAGTGTACCTATTACACAGTAAATGCTCAACAGTTATCTAATGATAAGACATTTCTGTAGCATAACCAATTTCTCTCTCCTTTTTCTCCGTTTTATTATAATGAATGTTAATACTGGAAGGTATATTCAAGGTACATTAATTCACCCCACCTCTCAATTTAATACCTGAAACCAGGAATATTTAGTGATCCCTTATAAGTAGTCACCCAGGAAAAATAGTCATGTCTCCTTCTTACTCCATGATTCTTTGCAACCTTAAAAGAAAGGCCTGAGTTTTTACTTTGGTGCACAAATACACATTCATCACTCTTTCAACCTTTCTCCTATTATTTATTGAAACTGCAGATATGAAACTTAATCAACTGATAGTTGGAAATATATTCATCACATCATTATCAAAGCTGCATCTCTTTCCCATTCTAGACACCTAAAAGTTAGGTACTACTATTATCCACACTGAGAAAACCAAAGCTTGGAAATAAGATGTGACTTGTCTGAAATCACATAATTTACTAGTAGAGCTATGATTAGAACTCAGAACACTTGATTCTAATGTTCATGAGTCTTGTGGAAGGGAAATGTGCCCTGAGGATGGAGAAGATGACTGTTCTTGCCTAACATCCTTTTTCATGTCTTTTGGTCACAGCTCCCCAGGTTTTCATTTGAGAAGCTACCCCTCTACCACTGCACACATTCTCAATGGGATTGCCAAACAAAGTTGTCCTATTATTTCTCCCTATACCATGGAATTATGCCCCAAACTAGATTAATCTTTCATTCTTTCCCTAGAAATTCATTCTTCATTCAAATAATACAAAAATTTGAATAAACTGTTCTTCCCAGAGGCTCCTTAAACAGGAGCCCAAGAATCTCTGCTTCTTTGATTTGTGAAGGTACTATGTTCTGAACTTCCTGATTCTGTCTCTGTCCCTCTTTTCTTGCATTTTGTTTTCTATTCTCTCTCCTATTGACACTTTTTGTCCAGGCTAGCCAGAATCAATATCTTTTTCTTATAATCAAAAGAAGGGTAACTGATTCATAAATGGATGCTTCCTGTTAATATTGCTTTACTGAACATCTGCTGTTTTGTTTATTGGTGTAATGCCTACCACTGATCCCTCCTTTTGATAACAGGACTTCCCCTTCAGTATTCTCATGTCATTATGCTTCAGCTTGGGCTGGCCATACACACAGATCCTAGGACTGGGCAATCGTAGCACGGAATTCACATTATCTCAGATACAGATGTTCTGAGTGGTGAGAATATGATATTAGTTGATAATATGAGTGATACTCTCTGGTATTTTACTGGAATAATTGGGAAGGAAATATTTTCTTTTACCCCTTTTCTGGCTTTAACAGAAAGATAGGATATGAACACAGAGATGATCACATTTATCTGGTCACCCTGAAATAAGAGAGTAACTGAAGGATGGTATTTCATATTCCATATTAAAGAAAAAGGAAGAAGCCTAAATGTGATGGCAGTATTTGAGCTGAGGTGTCCAGTTATCCCTAAAGATAGGAACCACTCCTGGACTTTTGAATGATCCTAAGCTGTTATCTTGCCCTTCTCTCTTTGCATTTTATATCAAGTATGAGTTGTAGTTCTGTCACAAACAAAAGAGTTTTATCAACTATAACAAGTAAAAAGCCCCTCATTATTTGGCTCTAGTGCTAGTCAATGCATGGAGGTTTATAGGTTTTAAGAATAACTAATAAAATCAATAGCTCCCACTTATTCATTTATTACTATGTGTGTTGTACAGTGATAAGTACTTTATGTACGCCATCTTATTTTAACAATAATTACAAATAGATGAGGTAGGTAATGTTATTATTCCAATTTTATAGGCAAGGAAATCAAAGGAAAGAATATTTTTTTGTCCACAATTAATGAAAAAGTTGGGTGTAAGAACAACCAGAAAGATGGTGGCAGAGTAAGGAATTACTAGAGTCAGCTCCTGCTATAGGGCAGTTAGGAAATACCCAGAGCTATCTGGAGCTAGCAAAAGCACAAGTTTTGAGGACTAGGAGATAAGAAGAACATCCTGCAACTTCCGTGAAGGAATGGAAGCAGGAGACTGCCCATCTGCAGAGAAGATTTGTAAGTAGAGCCCTCCATGCACAGAGCCCAGTGCCCATCCTCCACTTGAAGCACAAGCCACCTCAGGAGCTGTTCTACAGCTGGAATTGAAAGCTCCATTTCCCAAAAACAGGGGAGGAAGAGACAGTTGGGCACCAACTTTAGCTACTGATGAGTAAATTCAGAGGGTTAAAGTATAATCCTAAGAACAGCTAAAGTTTAAACCTGTCCAAGTTAGAAAGAGGCCAGTAGCTGCCATCTTAACCCCACATCTGGCATGAGAGGAAGTGGGAGGACTGAAAATCACACTGCTGGTTGGGACTGGCTTCTTTCCATCCAGATGAGATTGCATCTCTAGCCTAAACTCCATCCCCACTTCCAGGAGGGAGGAAGCTGGAGGGACCTGCACTAGCCTCTCCAGGAAACTACTGGTCAAGCCACAGAGGCTGGTGATCATTCTACTTTGGCAGCACAAACTGCCCCAGGAGCTATTCTGTGACTGAAATTGGAAGCTTCATTTCCCAAAAACAGGGGAAAAGGAGATGGTTGGCTACCAATTTGGGCTACTGATTAGTAGACTTGGCTGGCTAAGGTAAATCTCTAGTAATGGCTAGGGTGTGAATCTGTCCAAGTCAGAAAGAGGCCAGTAGCTGGCATTTTGACTATGCCCCCAGCATGAGGGGAAGCCCGGCTGACTGAAAATCACAGTGATGATAGGAACTGGTTTGTTTCACCCAGATCAGCCTGCAGCCCTAGGCTATGCTTCAACCCCACCTCTGGCAGGGAGGAGGCTGGCAGGCCCTGCACCAGCCTATCCAGGTAACTGCAGGTACATTTGACTGGCACAGACTGAATAATCAGAAGTGTACCAGGGCAAGTGCAGTCATCTTGGACCCATATAGCATGGATTGCTGCCCACACCTGCAGCTCCATCTCCACTACAGGCAGGGGAAAAAGGGGCATGAATCCTCATCAGTCTCTCTGGGCAATTAAAGCCTAGGCCTGCATGACTTGGATTATTCCACACAGCTGTGACTCTCTCCCTACCCCTGGCAAAAGAGAAAGTTGGGAGAAGCTTCATTGGTCCTTGGGGTAATGAGGGCAGCTTCAGCTTCTATAGCATATAGCACCAACCACATCCTTGACTCCTACTGCACAACCAGCAAGGAAGAAAGGGCAGAAAGCCCTAAACTAAAGAGAAAAACTGCACCCAGAATACATACTCTAATAAGCTAGATGACAAGATACCAACAAAAAATTACAATCCACACCAAGAAACAGGAAGTTACGTCCCAGTTAAAGAAAAAAGATAAGCCTCCTGATGACATAAAGGAGTTGAGACAACTAATCATAGATTTTCAAAGAAATCTCAATAAATACAGTGAGGAGGCTAAAAAGATTAAGAATATTAAGAAGAAATTAGATGAGCACAAAGAAGAATCTGAAATCATACATAAAAAAATGGCATCTCTTATGGGAAAGAAAGGCACAATCAATGATATTTTTTAAAAAATTGGAATCATAATAGCAGATTTGAGGAGGTAGAAGAAAGAATTGGTGAGCTTGAAGAAATGGCCTCTGAGAGTAAACATACAAAGGAACAGATGAAGAAAAAAATGGACAAAATTGAACAAGGCCTCAGGGAACTAAATGACATCAAAAGATGTGCAAACATATGTGTTATGGGTGTCCCAGAAGGAGAAGGGAAAAGCAGCAGAAGGAATATTTGAAGAAAATTTCCAAACCCTATTGATGGACATAAATATCCATGTCTGAGAAACGCAATTTACTCCCATCCCAAAAAATTCAAATAGACTGACTCTGAGACACATATTAATCAGAATATCAAAATGCCAGTGTCAAAAAGAATCCTAAAACAGCAAGAGAAGTGCAAAGCATAACATATAAGCAATATCCAAAAAGATTTAGTGCTGATTTCTCACCAGAAACCATGGAGGCAAGAAGACAGTGGTCTGATATATTTAAGATACTACAAGAGAAATACTTTCAGACAAGATTCTTATATCCATCAAGATTGTCCTTCAAACATGAGGGTGAGATTAGAACACTCAGAGAAAAACAGAAACAGAGAATTTTTAACCAAGAGACCAGATTTTCAGGATATTCTGAAGGGTGTCCTAGAGCCTGAAAGACAGGTGAGAAAGGCCTGGAAGAGAGTCTAGAAATGAAGATTAAATCAATAAAAGTAACTAAAAGTTTCAAAAAAGCAGGGAAAATAAAATATGACAGATAAAACTCAAATAGTCATGAAAAAAGTTAACCAACAATGTAAAGCACTTATATTTAAAAAACTGCAATACAATGTTAAAAGAAATTTAAAAAGGTCTAAATAACTGGAAGAATATTCCATGCTCATGCTCATGGGTTGGAATACTAAATTTCATTAAGATGTCAGTTCTACTCAAATTGATATACAGATTCAATGGATTCCTGAAAAAAATTCTGCCAGCATTTTTTAAAATTGAAAACACAATTATCAAATTTATTTGCAAGGGTAAGGGTCTTGAATAGCCAGAAACATCTTAAAAAGGATAAGTGAACCCTCATCTACAGACTTTAAATCATATTACCTAGCTACAGTGGTAAAAAAAAAAAAAAAAAAACAAACACACACACACACACACAAAACCTTGGTACTGGCATACAGACAGACACATAGACCAATGGAACCAAACTGATGTTCAGAAACAGACCCTCACAGGTACGGTCAAGTGATTTTTTTTTTTTTTTAATTTCTCTCCCTTTCCCCCAGTTGTCTGCTCTCTGTGTTCATTCACTGTGTGTTCTTCTGTGATTGCATCTATCCTTATCAGCAGCACTGAGAATTTGTGTTTCTTTTTGTTGCATCATCTTGTTGTGTCAGCTCTCTGTATGCAGAGCCATTCTTGGACAGGCTGCACTTTCTCTCATGCTGGGTGGCTCTCCTTACAGGGCACACTCCTTGCACATGGAGCTCCCCTACATGGGGGATACCCCTGCATGGCAGGGCACTCCTTATGCGCATCAGCACTGTGCATGGGCCAGCTCCACATGGGTCAAGGAGGCCCAGGGTTTGAACCACGGACCTCCTATGTGGTAGGCGGATGCCCTATCCATTGAGCCAAGTCCGCCTCCCTGGTTAAGTGATTTTTCACTAGCTTATCAAACCCACACTGCTCAGGCAGAGTAGTCCATAAAAAAAATGATGCTGAAAGAACTGGAGATCCACAGCTAAAAGAAGGAAAGTGGGTCCCTCTCTCACACCTTATCCTAAAATTAACTCAAAATGGATCAAAAACCTAAAAATAAAAGCAAGAAATATAAAGCTTCTAGAAGAAATTATAGGAAAATATGTTCAAGTCCTGGTGGTTGGTGCTGGATTCTTAAAGAAGATAAGAGGAGAACTGAAATGGATTACTGATGTTTAAGTATGTAGAAGTTTTAATTAGCTTTACTGTAAAGTGTGGAAATATATAGAGTCGATAGTAAAAAATAATAACAGCTATTCTATAAATGGTAAAAATGGTAGTCTAAGTATGTAAATGCCAATTGACAGAATGCTAGAGAATAATCTAGGGACTGAATAGCACGGTAAACCAAGAGGTGGATGAGAATTGTGTTTGATGGTACAGATGCAAGAGTATCCTTTGCGAGGTAGTGCAATTTTACATCACTACTGGTAGGTGGTGGAAATGTGGGGAAGCATGAGAAAAATACAATTGTAGTGACCTATGGACTGTGGTTAGCAGTAATAATATAATCTTGCATCTATGCCAAAGATATACTGTGTTGATAATGGGGAAGTTTGGAAAATGTGAGCCAAATGTACACTATGGACTTGGCAACACTCAGATGATATTATCTTATCTGTAACAAATGTTCCACCACAGTATGGTGTGTTGATAGAGGGGTGTTGTTTGGGAATTCTGCACATATGCATGATTGTTTCATAAGTTTACACCTTCTGTCATAAGAAATATATTTAAAAAATAATAACAGCGTGCATTGGGGAAAAATTACACCAAATGTAAGATGAGGACTATAAATAGTAAGATTTTGACAATATTCTTTCATAATTTGTAACAAACATCTCATGACAATGCAAGGTGTTGGTGGAGGGTTAATGTATGGAAACCCTGTATGATGTTATGTATGTTTTCTTTGTAAGTTCACAACTTTTACTATAATTTATTGTTTATGTATGTTCACATATAAATGATACAAAGATAATAATAATAATAGGGTGGGCTGGGGGAAAAATACTTTGGTTAGTAGTAATATTTTGACAATGCTCTTTAATCATTAGTTAAAAATGTTTAACAACAATGCAAGGTGTTGGTGGAAGGGTAAGTTATGAGAGTGCTGTGTGATGTTATATATGTTTGTTTTATAAGTTCACAACTATTACTATACACAATAATGTCAAACTAAGTATGGTAAATGCTCTAGAGGCAGCACTCCATATACTGCAAGAACTCTGGTATACAGAGACAATTTATTCTGGAATAAACTGATTGTACTTTTTAAAAATGCCTTAACTATGAACTTCTGGAAATTTCTCTTGGATTCATATAAGTGGTATATTTCCCAATAGCCAAAGGTAATCCAAAAAGAAATGTGTAATATAGAAAATTCTTAATATATAACATTACAGTAAGACTTCCATTGTTAGGCCTAATATTACAAGAGAGAGAACTTAAATAATAGTAAAATAATTAAAATAAATAAAATAACTAGATAAACTAGTTGAAATTTATTTTCCTCTACTCTCTAGTTAACTCCTTAAACTTTAGCTAGTCTTAGCTAAATCAGAATGCCTTTGAGAGTGCCCTTCAAATAGTGTTAATGAAAAATCAAGTTTATTTATGGGAGCAAATTAGAGCAATTCCTTTCTTAGGCTTTGTAAGTTTTGATCCTGAAAAAAAAATGTCTGGGATGAAATAATAGAAAACCTTAAAATAGAGTTTATTATCACACAAATTCCCCAGGAGTAGATCACAGATTTTAACAAAGCATGAAGACTCTAACAAAGTAGATAAATGAGAGAAGCAACTGAACATAATGAAGAATAATAATAGGAAGTGTGTTGTGTACAATTTCATATAGGAAATTCAGACTTTTCTGATTACAGTCTATAGCAGAACCTTCCCGAGGTGACCCAATGAGTCACAACCTTTTCTAATTCCCTTGAGGACATGTGGTACTATTACTCACTTCTAACCCATAAAATATGCCAGAGTTGGTGGGATGTCCCTGCTATCATTATGTTATACTACATAGCACTCTGTCTTAGAAGACTAGAGTAAGAAGGACTCTCCTGCTGGTCTTGAAGCAACAGCCATGGAGAAGACAACATGGCAGGTGGCCCATAGTATCTGAGGGTAGCCCCTAATCAACAGCTATTCTATATATTTGATGAATCTCTGTCTGTCACAGAGTAAGTACTTAGTAAATATGTATTGATTAAATAAGTAAAGTCATTTTCTTGAAGTCAGAATTGGAAAGACTACCTTAATAATGAAAAGGACTGGTACTCCTCATTTCATTCAGAAAGGACTATGAAAACTTACTGTGATCCACAACTGATTTTATTATTCTCACAGAGATCTAGATAAATGGCCATTATCAGATGAATATGATATTCTAGGCTCCATTTTTAGACTTGACTTTGAGGTTCAGTGTTTCAGAACTTCCCCTCTAATAGTTTATTATTTTGAAAGCACTAGGTATTTACTTAATTGACACAAACTCATAATATGGTTTGGAAGTAATCACCTTGGCAACTTGAAAATGTCCATTTTTAGTGAATTTGGAACACAAAAATTATACCCAGTATTTCTAAGTTTGTGGTGAAAATGTCATAGACCCATTGTAAAGTTTTCAAATTGGTATAAATATTTAGCAAAGCCATTTGAAAAGTATGGGTAGAGAATTGTAAAGATAAAATCCACACACTTCAACACATTAATCCCGCTCCCATGAAAAAAATATAAGAATAAAAACTCAAAAGAAATAGTAAAATAAAAACTTTTATTACTATGCTTTTTATGATCAACCTATTGGTTGATTACTCTCTTATATATAAAAAATATAGGTATTTTATAACCAGCAAAGAGGTATTTTAGTATGTTATGGTACACAACCTAAGGGAATATCATATTAAATAACTACTAAAATTATGATTATCCAAATTTATGTCAAACATAAGAAATTAATATAAAATCTTAAGGGAACAGCACGAGGACAGACACAGTGTAAGTAAAACTATCTAACATGGGATTAATGGAATCTTTAAATTTTGGGAATGAAGGTCATTTAGGGATATGTGCCCAACGTGTTTTTATGACCTTCCACTAAACACTACTACAAATACTCCATCAGACACAATTCCACCATTACGTCAAACTGTATAAATATAATCAAGGAAATATCAAGGGGGAAAAGTACTACACAATTGTTGGGAATTGAAAGTGGGCAAAATGACTACCCCAAAGTTTGAGATACTTTGCTCTAAGTAGTGGTTTAGACAACTAATTTAAAAGAAGATAATCTGCTCAGTGAAAACCTTTGATTATATTTCACCCTGCTCTTACACTTCTTAAACACAAAATAAATAAAACAGTGGACATCAGGGTTAGCCATAAGATCTATGAAAGCTACCACATTGAAAGTGTTTCTCCTATCTTCTACAGCCTTTGGAGGCAATTGCTCCAGAATGATCAGGAGCAATTGAATTAGTCAGGGTCCTCCATGAAAAAGACCTAATGGGAGATACACATACACACACACACACACACATAAATATTATGAGATTTATTACAGGAATTGGCTCAGCTAACTGGGAGGACTGACAAGAATTCCAGTGAAGCCAAGGAATTCCCAGGAGAAGCTGGATGGGTGTGGCAGTTTGATATTATTAACGAATTCCAAGAAAAGAAATACAGATTATGTTTGTAAACTGGTCTGTTTCTCTGTTTGTGATACCCTTTGGTTGCATTAAATTCAAAGGTTATGTTTACTTGATTAAATTTAGATACTCATGCGGAGAAGAACACAGAGGAAGAGAGACTACTCATTAGACAGAACAGAGGCCCCAGGAGAGATGAGTCTGATAGTCTAGAGCTGACCTTGTGAAGAGAATAGAGCAGCTGAGCCCAGAAAGAAACAAGCCCCAGGGCGAGAGACTAGTCTTATGCCAGGCTACAGCTAAGATCAGAAGAAGTTGGGACATGGAACTTTAAGAGGAAGAAAGAAGGCTGAACTCTCAAAGACATCACCCACCATTTTGCTCAACAGATGGCAAGTAACTTTGGGTGAGAAAGTATTTAATACCTCTTGTGGTACTTTGAGTTGGACTCTTAAGGGCCTTGTGACTGTAAACTTCTACCCCAAACAAATACCCTTTATAAATCCAACAGAGTTTTGGCACTTTAAGGCAGCACCCCTTTGGCTGACTAATACAATGGCTGAAGCAGAGATAGAAATTGTTCTTTCTGACTAATAAAATCATCATTTCTCCCTTTAAGGTCTTACAACTGATTGGATGGGCCTTCCCTCATTCCTGAAGTCAGTCTCCTTTGTTGATTGTAGATGAGATTAGTCATAGATGTAATCAACTGACCACTGATTTAAATCTACAAAATAAACCCATAGTAACACTCAGACCAGGGCTCACTTGACCAAAAAACTAGACACCATAAACTAGTCAAGTTACACATGAACATAACTATCACAATCCATCCTTTGTTAATTTGGCATCTATACACATTTCCTTAAACCATACATACTGTCTAAATAAATACAATAACACAGTCAAACTTTCACCTAACATAATTCAACTGTCCTGAGTACAACTGGAAATAAAATAACATTTCCACAAAAAGAGGATATAAACCCTTGGGTAATATTCACTCTTAAACTTGATATCTTATAACTTAAACTCTATGACATAAATTTCATAAAACTTATGCTATATAATAGGGGATAAGATAGGATAGAAAACAAAGATAGTCATTTATGTGTATATAGATATTATATGTTAACCCATTCATAACAGATCAAAGGAGAGAAACTCATAACCATTACAGTTATTGTTTCTGCAACTGATCAAATGGATATAGCTCATATATGTAACTTGCTTCTCCTACTCCCATTACATATTCCCTTTACTCTCAGCAAGCACCTCATCTGGCCATAGTACTTTGGTGGTGTGACCCAAGCCTTCATTCTTGAACATTCTTGGTAATTAGTGGTCCTGTACAGACTGGGTTCTTGCAGTTTTCTATTGACTTCAATCACAGGGCATGGTAGTACTAACAGATATCCTAAGGATCTCTTGTATTCCAGAAAAGCTCTTCTTTGCCTGCCATGTGTAGTAGAAGTCCTAGTTCCCCTTGATGATCAGGATCAACCACCCTACCGAGTAAAGTAATTCCCTTCTTTGCCAGTTGATTCAGAGGCATGAGGTTCAGCAAGTGACTGGATGGCAGTCTTAATTTCCAGTTCAATGGAATCAGTGTGTCTCCTGGTAGAAGCACTCCTTCTCTTGGAACTAAGACCAGTAGCCCAACTGAGCTTAAGGTTGCAAGGACAGGAGAGAAAAGATTTTCTAATGGATCACTAGGGGTAATAATTTCTTCCCTCCTTGATTCCTGGACCTGGTGAACCCTGGCTATGGGAGAAACAGCAACATAGTGTTAATGTTGCTTTAGAGCATAAACAGACTCCTGGAGAACACTGCCCCAGGCCTGCCAGCTATAACCACCCAGTTAATTCCATGAGCGAGCCTTCGAAAGGCTATTTCACTGTCCTATCAATCAAATTCTTCAGGATGATGGGGAACATGGTAGAACCAGTGAATTCCATTAGCGTATAACAATTCCTACACTTCATTTGTTGTGAAGTGGATTCCTTTGATCAGAAGGAATGGTCCCACATGATGGTGGATAAGGCATTCTGTAATTCCTCAGATGGCAGTTTTGGCAAAAGCACTGTGTACAGGGAAGGCAAACCCATATCCAAAATATGTGTCTATTCCAGCCAGAATAAAATGCTGTCCCTTCCATGGCAGAAGTCAATTGTAATCAACTTAGCAACAGGTAACAAGCTGGTTACTTTGGGGAATGGTGCCATATTGGAAATTCTGTCCTAGTCTCTGCTACTGGCAGATTGGGCATTCAGAGTGGCTGTAACCAAGACAGCCTTGTTGCAGAGCCCATCCATAAACTCCATCCCTACCACCAGGGCCACATTTTTCATGAACCATGAATGGAGATATGTAGAAAGAAGCTGACTGGTATCCACAGATACGAGTTAATGGATTGGAAGACTAATGAACATGAAGATGTCAGTTCTATGCAAATTTATTTACAGATTCAAAACAATCCTAATCAAAATTTCAACATCTACTTTGCAGAAGTTGAAAAGCCAATTATCTAATTTATCTGGAGAGATTAGTGGACTTTAATTGCCAAAAAATTTTTGAAAACGAAGAACAGTGCTGGATGACTTACACTTCCTTACTATAAAGCTTATTAGAAAGCTACAGTAGTCGAAACAGCATGGTACTGGCATAAAGATAGATATATTGACCAATGGAATTTATTTAGAGTTCTGAATTAGACCCTCACGTCTATGGTCAATTGATATTTGACAAGGCTGTCAAGTTCACTCAGTTGGGACAGAGTAGTTTCCTTTAATAAATGGTGATAGGAGTAGTGGATATCCACATCCAAAAAATGAAAGAGGACTCCATCTCATACCTTAATGGAAGTAATTTAATCAAAAGGTTGCTCCTATAATAGATAGAGCACTGGAATGCATTAGCTTTAAGAACAGGACTTTCTGGGGTCCACAAGAGCTTTGAACTGCCACAAGATCTAATGCTTAATTTGCATGGAATTTCTATTTATGTTGATTGGAAATGGACAGAGATGATGGTAGCACATTATTGTGAATATAAATAACAATGATGAACTATGAGTATGAATGTGATCAAAAGGGAAACTTTGACTCAAGTATTTTACTAAAAGGAAAGTTAGAGGATAAAACATGAAACTATAACAGTGAGCTCCTGTGGTAGATGATCACTGTGGCTAACAGTTCAAGAATAAGAATGTTCTTTCATGAACTGTAACAAATGTATGTCACTATTACAAGGAATTAATAATAGGGTGGTATATGGGGAAAAAACTTAATGTAAACTGTGAACTATAATTAATAGTAATATTTCAGTATTCTTTCATTAACTAAAACAAAGGTACCACACCAATGTTAAGTGTCAACAATAGGGGAGTATATGGAATGCTGCTTTTTATCATATTACCTTTCTTAAATCTACAACTTCTCTTGTCGAAGTGTGGGCTCGCCCGGAGGGCCGCTGCAGGGGCGGTGTGGTCTCGGGTGGAGGGCTGCAACACACGGAGGGGCCTTCCGAGAAGGCGCTCTGGGGCCGGCAAGGTGCGGAGGACGCGCGGTAGGAAGAAGACTACCGAGGAGACCAGGATCTGTGCGCAAGTCTGATTTATTCAGGAAGTACAGCGGTTAATATAGGGCGAAGACAGGGGAGGGGCAGGGGGCGTGGCTGGGGGCGGCAGACGGCTGATAGGTTCGTGCAGGGGTGCATCACTGGTTGCGGGCAGAAGACGGGGTAGCCAGGGTTCTCGGCGGCAGCGAGGCGGGGCTGTCATGGCACGGCGGTGGCCCTCGGGGGAGAGGCGGGGTTAGGCCACCGAGGGGGAAGCGGGTGCAGCTGGGCAGAGGGGCGGGCAGTACGCCCGAACCCCAAGCGGAGGGCCTTAACGCCCGTTCCCGCCACCCGGGTCCGACTCGCACCGGCGCCTGGAGACGAGCCGACCCTTGCTGTCGCCACGCTCCCACACGGTGCCACCCTACATTCTCTTACAAAAATTACAATAATTTAAAAAATTATGCTAAGGAAAGAAACCAGACACAAAGTACTACGTATGGTATGATTCCATTTGTATAAAATGTAAATAAATTTATAGAGACAATTAGAGTAGTGGTTATGCAGGTTTGGGGAAGAATAGTGGGATTGAGAGGTGACTGCCTAAGGGTGTGGTGTTTTTCTTTTTGGAGTAATAAAAATGTTCTAAAATTGATTGTGGTGATGAATGCACAACTCTGCAATTATACTAAAAGCCAATGATTGTACACCTTGGATGGACTGTATGATATATGAATATATCTCAGTAAAACTGCTTAAAGAACAACCAGGTGAACTGCTCCAAGTTCTGCCTCCTGGGAGAATTTCCCTTCATCACTGTCTTTCATGGGTGCCCCAGAAAGGGGCTGTAGTGCTACAGTTGTCCACTTTGGGTGGTATCAATATATCAGGAAGAACTATTTGTAAACCAGACCTGAATTTTCTCTTCATCAGTTAACCGTTCATAGGGAACTCCCTCAAGGCCATAGCTATGGGATGGGGAAAAGAAGGTAAGGTGTCAGGAGCAGAGGCCATGGGCATTTGGGCTACTTCCTCCTGTCATTTACTTGTTCCTTCAGGGCCTGCTTAAGTCAGATCTCATATATTCCATTTTCATTTGATGGAGTTTTGCTGTGTATACCCAACTTTATGGCTTGGGGTAATGTAATACCTAGTTCATGTTGGGCAACTCAAGTCTCATGAAAACTTCATGGCCTATGGTTAAATGTTTGGTCTCTACTAAGGCCCAATATCAGGACAAAACCTGTTTCTCAAAAGGAGTGTAGTTATCTTCAGAGGATGGCCGGGCTTTGCTCCAAAATCCTAAGAGTCTGTATTCTATTTGTCCCTGCCCCTTCCAGCACTATTAGATCTGCTGGACCATAAGGCCTAAGGACAATCCATCCAGGAATGCAGTATTATTTTGATTTATTATTTTTCTAGGTAGAGGCAGTTCTACAAGTTTCTAATTGGCCTTTCCAAAGTATCCATAAATTCCCTCATTCCACAAGTGTTGTAACCATTGTGGGGATTTCTCTCAGGTGCTGACCATGTCTATTCCAAGTATGCATTCCAGAATTGGGGAAATAACTACAGAATGGATCCAGGAACCACTGGGCTCACTGTGAGGGAGACGCGAGATAAACTCCATTAATCACCTGGCCTCCTTAAACCCCTCCTCTGATTGCTGAACTACAGTGACATTTTAGATCTCCAAAAATTAATGGCAGTTCAGAGTCAGTGTTTAATAATCCCCCAAATTATCTGACCATTTCCTTTTCCCAATGCATAGTCACCCTGGCAAATTGCCTTAGGAACCTTTGGGGAAAGGCTGGGAGAGAAATTAATAGTATAAATTTTGGCAAGGTAGCAGGATCCTTCCCCAATGGACATAGTCTTCCCTTCTTTCAAGGGGTTCTCGGTCTATAAACTATCTCAAGTCTGGGAATTGATAGATGGGCCATGACTGACGTTTTTGGGATTCAAGTTAGACTTTTACTCACTTGATCTAGAATGCTTCTGCTTATAGAGATCAATAAGAATGTAGTAGACTACACATCTATTGCAATTCTAGAAAACCCATCATCAACCAGCCAATGCTATATATAGGTCTCTGTGAGTCAGATTATTTTGATTACTACTTTAACTCTGCTGCCCATTATAGTAGCCATACCCACTTGTCTTTGGTGATCAATGTTACCACTTGCCTACTGCCAACCTGAGATGCAATCATCTCCATTGTTTTTAGGGATCCAAGTTCAGTGGCAGCAATTCCCATAGCAGTATCTGACCTACAAAGAAGAGCAACCAGTGAGCTGTTCAGTGATGATGGAGCTACTTTCACAAATTTATTCCTCACAGTTCTGGTGAAAGGTATGTCCCCTGGACATTCCTGGGGTTGATAAGCACTTTTTATGTAACAAATCCACTCTAGAATTCCAATCTTTATAAGCCTATGGATTCCTTCAACTATATTATATCAGGGAAGTTCTAGAATTTCAAGTTCAGGTACTGTAGGACTATGTCCTTGCTTCAACCAACCATGGACCAAACTGTTACACCCTTTTCTAACCCCTTGAGCCATAACAATGAGTCCAGAATCTCTCTGCAGTGGACCTGTATCAATAAATTCAGCCTTATCCAACTTTATGATCTGCCATTATCTCATATCCTTTTTTAAAAATATATTTTTATTTTACTTATTTCTCTCCCCTTCCCCTCTGTTATCTCCTCTCTGTGTCCATTTGCTGCATGTTCTTCTGTATCCGCTTGCATTAGTCAGGTGTCACTGGGAAACTGCGTCTCTTTTTTGTTGCGTCATCTTTCTGCATCAGCTCTGTGTGTGTGTGGCACCACTCAGGGAGGGCTGCTCTTTTTGCACGCAAGGTGGCTCTCCTTGCGTGGCGTGCTCCTTGTGCACAGGACACCCCTATGCAGGGGCGCCCCTGTGTGGCACAGCACTCCTTGTGTGTGGCAGCACTGTGTGTGGGCCAGCTTACCACATGGGGCAGGAGGCCCTGGGTATCAAATCCTGTACTTTCCATATGGTAGGTGGACGCTCTATCATTTGAGCCACATCCGCTTCCCAATCCCACATCCTTAATATCCATTCCCACACATATTCCCCTGATTTCTGTCTGTATAAATTGGAAAAATCATGCACTTTCTTAGAGAGTTGTGGGAAAATAGCTTGAGTTTGAATGCGGAAACCTGGCTTGAAGTGAAATGTTTCTATAACACAGATAAAAAGTGTGGGCTTAGGAACACTGGCCTTGACTAGATGGAACACTGCCTGGTCAGCACAAAAGTTGTTTGCATGAGGAGGCATTTGAATTTTGTATGGCCTGTTCTCTAGTATTGCAGGTGTTAAAGATTTAATAACAAGCAGCCTTGAACGTAAACATAGATAACTACTGCTTTGTAATTTCTAATAAATATGATGTGGAAACCAGGGTCGAGGCTCTCAGTTCCAAAAGTTGTTGAGTCCCCTGGTCCCACCTTTATTTTCTCTTGTGTCTTGCTCGCTGTTCTTTTATTTCTTAAGTTCTGCGTCACCTTCCCTTTGTGCAAACCTGTTGCTGAGCTGGTCTCAACAGAGAGTAGCACACCTCCTCATGGGTCACACTTTGTATTTCACCATGTGGGGCCTGTTGAGATTTCAATCAGGTTATGGGTCAGGATAGGGGGTGTGAGGGTGGGTTGTGAGAGGATGCATCAGTGTCATGCAAGCCAACTACCTCCCTCAGAGTATCCCACTGCAGTTTGATCTGGTGAAAAGGGTTAGTATCTTCAGATGAAGGTATGGGGGCTGCTAACTCAGAGGAGTTTGTTACAGGTTTATCAGGCATAGCATGATTAATCAGTTCAGGTTTCTGGATTATTGATTCCTCAGGACGGACTGGAGATGAGGTGACTGATTTCTCAAGGCAAAACATTATAGGCTTATCTGGCAAAAAAGACTCTGCAGAATCTAGGGCTTCAATGTCCCTTCTGTCATTGTTATCAGCCCATATGTCCATATTCCAATTTTCAGGATCCCAACCCTTCTCAACCAATGCCCACTTTTAACAGCAGACACCTGCAAAGCTGGGAATTCAAGTTACACATAATTCAGGCAGTTGCACAAGGAGACTCAGGGTCTCATTTGTTAGTACTGTCAAGTCTGCAGCTACATGAAATAAGTTACTTTCAGGGCACAAATAGAAACATTAATGTCCTTCATGAAGTAGTTTTATAGAGAATTTGAAACCTTGAGCTCATCTTTTTCTTTATCCATCATATTTAGAAACAACCAGCCAAGATCATTATTCTTTTTAACTCCCCAAAACCCTGTTAAGGTATCAAATACACTGTCACCCACAGTCCTACCTTTTACATCATTTGAGTAGCAGTATTCTGTGTTGATATTTTGTGTATCTCTATTGCAAATTCATGCAGTGGAATATTAGTGTCATCTTGATCACTGGAAATAGAGTCAAATAATCAAATAGCCACAGATGCAATCAACTGCCTTATGATTTAAATTTACAAAATAACCTCACAATAACAATTAGGTCAGTGCTTGCTTGACCAAACAACTGGACACCATAATGTGACCAAATTGACACATGAAATTAACCATCAGAGAAAGAAAGCCATCACAGAGTCAGATAAAAGATATTTGGACTAATCCCTGAGTAGGAACAAGAAACAAGAAAAGGTCCATAAGTAGCCATACTATATATCAGAAATGCATACCAACTGAAAGAGAAAATTAACGATAGGGCAAACAGCTTCAATAACATAAAGACACCAAGAAGAGTGCAAGTTGTCTTGCAGAACAGCCTGCAGCTGCAGCTTCCTCCATAGCTTTCAACTGTGGACCATACTGAACTTGTCATGTTTATTTCTATCATCCAACTTTCCAGATTAAGATCTGATGACAGAATTATAAGAATATTCTGGTTAACATGGTTACAGGTAAAAGAGGTTCTTCTCATCCCATTTGTAGAAAAGATCAGGCCTATATAACATTCCCCCATGTACAAATGGACAAATAGAAAGTACCCAAAGCACAACATTAAAAATATTCTATTTTAAAAGGTGAAGAAGAATTTATAACTTAAGGGGAGTTGAAGAGCTTACTTTTGGAAAAGATTTCCTTAGGAATAATGAATTAATATTAGAACAGAACTGAAAGCAGCCCCAGAAACAGTAATAAGGAGAACCAATGTTGTATTGACATGGATGAAAGCTTAATAACAGTTCCAGCATGCAGGAGGAAAGTCAAAGATCAATAAAATAAGAGTTATATGATTGTATGATAATTAATAGGAAAAACACCACCATATGAGATCATTAGCAATTCTTAAAGACCAAAATGGAAGGAAACCAAACAGTATCTAAAGTCTAATAAAAGACAAATTTCTGGGTATAGACACAGAGGTCTTATCATTTAACTGGAAAGATTAAGGGGCAATGGTAGAGGGCAAGACTCACCTAAATATAACCTAGTCAACATAAAAATGTCAAGAACAGATACATAAATGGAAAAATAGCATAAGCAAAAAGTTATTCTTTTTCCTACATTTCCACACTGTGCCTTTTAGAAAAGTCACTATATGCAGCCTACTCTTATAGGAGTGAGGAGTAATACTCCAATTTTTTGAGGTTGGGGTTTCTACAAATATTTGGAATTTGTCTACAAAGAAGATTTATCTTTTCCCAAATATTTATTTATTATTTTGGTATATAAGTATGGACTCATGGATATGTATATTATACTTTAGCTTATAATCTAATGATAATTTATTTTGTTGCTCAAATTATTCCAGCTTTGGCTACTGGGAGTTCTTTAAGTTGGCTCCTTTGTCTCTTTGATACTCCCATCATTGTGGTATATGGTGTTTTTGCACTACTTTTGTTTTTTAAGCACTTCTTTACTTCCTGGCTTTAGAAGATACTCAGGCTCATTGTATGTATTTCCTACACGAGACATAGAATCAATTATTTCCTTATGGAGCCCTGGTTCCTTTATTGGGGAATGGTATTAGAGAAGATCTGCGTGCTGAGTGTGCTCAGTGATACTGGGTTATCATTGCTTTTAGGTCTGCTCTGCTGACATAGCAAGGAAATGTATGTGCATATCCTAACCTATTCATATATGTGCACTTATAAATACTTTTATATGTAATCACATGCAGCATAGTAACCTAATCATGAGTTCATTTTAATGTCTCCAAATCTAATACATCACCGTATCATTGTAGCCTCTTTACCCCTTGCTTATGTGAAATTCCCACTCCAACAGTGAAGGCAATGTCTTAAATAAAAATACACACAACCAACAATTTCACTTCTACAGACCAAAATAACAAAGTATATCAAAAGGTAACTAATTAAATAAATTTATTCCATATATAGCTAAGATACCAACAATATAGTTTGAATGGAAAAGAACTCCAAATAGTAGTGTTCATAAATGAATAAATGGATGAGTGAATGAGTAACAGATATTGATGAATAAGCCATATAACCTTAAAAAGATTATCAGGGTTTAGGGAGACCTTTCAGCTAAGATAGTAGGAAATTTAATACCTAGATTAAGAAAAAAAGAAGTTTTACCTAACTTAATATGCAATTATTAACTTGACTTCAGAATCATACACTTTAAATGGGAAAAGAGAAAACTGTGTGACTATTTACATTATTTTTAATGATCAAAATATAACATAATTTATAACAATAATGACAAAAATTACCATGCAATCAAAAGCATAAATACCATAAATACACTAAATACCATTACTTTCTTCTAATGTCAAAAATAGCAAATACAGTTTTGAATGACAAAGGGTAGATTCGAAAAATAATATTTGCAGTCATATTGCACATCAATATAATATTAAAAGAAGACTTGCAAATTGATATGAAAAGACAAATGATGCAATGGAAATGTAGGGAAAGAATGCAAATAGGCATTTAGCAGAAGAAGACATTCAAAAGGTCAATAAATGTCTAAAAAGATGTTCTACCTTCCCAATTAATCATAGAAATGCAAATTTACAATGATGATATGACTTTATACCCATGAATGAAAAGAAACTGAAATACTGAGGGAATTTTGGATAAATTATACTACTCCTTCTTTCAACTTTTATATATCATTTAATTTCCTCCAACAATGAGCATGTATTATTAAATAATCAGAAAAACAAAGCTATGTATTTAAACACAGCAAATTAGAAATAAAGTAAAGTATCAGTAAGGCAATTCACACAAATATAAATTCAAAATATATGAAACAATAAAAATTGTACTAGAAATGAAAGGAATGTAAATTAAGGCAATATTTTTATTACACAAGAAATATCCAGTGCTGAAAAATATTGATAATACTCAGGTGTAACCTATGCTGTTTATATTCTAAGTTGGCACTATATTTTTAATGGGAAATCTGAACATATATATAAAATATTTAAGCATATTCATATGTTTGAGGCAATAATATACTTACATGGATTTGTGCTAAGGAAATACTTTGGGATTTAATAGAGGCATAACAAAATTGATCAATGCAGTAATTTATGTCTAGCCCCCACAGGCTCAAAGAAAGATATAAATTTGTTAATCAACAGCAGTGCTTGGTTAAATATACTTTTATAAAACCATATAAGTATGTACTACTAAACTAACTACAGGGCACTAACACCAGAATCAAAAAAGAAATAAAAATCTTAAATTATAAAGTTATGGGAAGATAAGCACAGTATTGAAAGTAATAAAAGAAAGCTGTAAATTACAAAACATAGGATTCATTTTTAATTTTAACAAGAGTCAATATCTCTACATAGCTTTATTTCAATATGAACAATGGTCCTCTCTGAGTACAGAGATAATAAGAAACCTTAAAATGTATTATTTCATGGTATAATAAATATTAAATATATATTTTTATATTTTCTTACAGAAATGCTATTTCATAATTTCCATGTTTTACTTTTGTAATTAGTATAATTACATGTGTGCTTGTATGAAGACAAGAAAAAGCATGGTAAAATGAACAAAGGATGATAAGTAATTATACTGGCTCACGATTTTCTTTATTATTGCTGAAATGGCTTTTAAATGAAATTAAAATGTACAACAGCTTCAGTGACTCCTCACCCCACTATGTCCCCAGATTATAGGTTATGATGACCATTTTCATTTCTAAAATCTGTAGAAAGAATCTGAACCAGAATGGAAAAATTAGTGGTAAGTAATAAAGCTGAAGATGACATCCAGGAAGCTACAGGGAAACAATAACAACAGCTCTAGACTCCACCAGTTGGGTGGGAATTAGGTCAGTCAGCACACACTTAAGTCGATACAACACTTGGAGTAAAACCATCATTTGCCCGAGTCCCATGAGCAGGCTCACTTGTGACACATTTGCAATTCTGTAATGTCTCATGACTTCATTTCTCAAGATGGACATTAAAATGCCAAATTCCTCTTTCAAATTTTCTCCCTTTTGTTAAAAAAGGCATTTATCTTTTTCATTTTTTTGCCCTCCTTTCAATTTCAGCAACGGTTACGCAAACAGTCTTTGAGGTACTCCAGCTCACCTAAAGAAAGTGAATTGTTTCCATGTATGTGTGTGTGTGTGTGTGTGATTAAATAGAAAATTTTCCATTTAGCTGGTTACAGGGAGGCCTGTATCACATCATGGCTAAGACAAATAACTGTGCACACACCAAATACTCTAAAATCTGTTGCTGTATCAGAATTTAATATTGGTATATGTAACTGCATCTACAAAGCCCTCATTCTGGCCTCTTGCATTCCTGATGAGAACAGCATTCCCAGAGAGGGAAAAAAACAAAAAACAAACAAAACACAAAAAACAAAAACAAACCTAAAAAATTAAACAGGTTTAGGATTTGCATGAATAACTGTCAACCTGACTAACAAAGCATTTGCTAATAGATTTCTATAATAGAGCAAAAGCTTATTTCTGGCATTTTTAGGTATAGTGATGGAGTGGTGGACTGGTTTTAGTAAACCAAATACAAGGATGTTGGCCACAAAAGATGTTATTTTCCAAAATTTGAATAACTTCCTAAAGCAATCTCAAATCCTTATATTTTATACAACTGAGATAATCTCACCTGTTCACATTGTTGGCAAAAACAGCATTAAAATATTATCTCATCAATTTTGGTATGCAATACTTTGATGATTTTGAGGAAATGAAAATTGCAAATATGTTAAAAATTCTGCACTCAGAGCCTGTTAAAGACACACACACACACACACACACACACCAGGGCATACACACATATATATACTTGCATTGTACTGATTAATGGTAGTGTTCATTGTTAATATAATTATACTAATATATGATGACATATTAAAGATATTTTCTATGGAAAAATCACATCCTTTGCCTTCCCCAGTTTCTACATTCCAAAATACAGATATCATACCATGTGTTTAATCAGGGACACATCTACTAAAATAGTAGGAGGAGCAGAAAGAGATAACTTTCCAAGGTATTTTCAAAATCATTTGGAAAAAAAATAGAATCAGAGCTGTGAAATGAATTTGTTATTTTAAAATTTTTTATTAGAGAAGTTGTGGGTTTAATAGAACAATTATGCATAAAATACAGGATTCCCACATATCAACCCATCATAGACACCTTGCATTGATGTGGAACATTTGTTATAATTGATGGTTAGCACTTTTAAAAATTTTACAACTATTTAACAGTAGTAGCAAGCATTTACCAAGAGATTTTGTGTTCTAGGCACTGTGTGAAGCAATTACATAGATTACGTCCTTTAAAACACCCAAAATACAGGTTTGTGAAATATGCCTTATTATTCAAAATAACTTTAATTAGAGAAGTCACAGATTTATATAAATATCACGTAAAAAAAGTGTTCCCAGATACTCACTATTATTGACACTTTGCATTAGTGCAGTACCTTTGTTACAATTGAGGAAAGAATGTTAAAATTGTGCTATTAATGATAGTCCATAGTTTACAGTAGGTGTAATTTTTCCCCATATACACCCTATTATTAACATCCTGTATTAATGCTATACATTTGTTATAAATTCATGAAGGAACAATCTTACTCTTATACTAAGTATGTAATATATAATCTATAATAGGGTTCATGGTGTTATACAGTCCTACATTACATCTTTTCTTTTTTTTTTAGGGTGTGTTGTAATTTTTGTTCCATGACTTTTAGCTCTTTTCCAGCTGAAAGATTTTCATTAATTCATTACATTTGTATTTTTTAGGTACAGACTCCACTATATATATAATTTTTTCAATTAAATTCTTTTTTTTTAACTTTCTTCTTTATTTTCTTTTAAATGTTACATTAAAAAAATATGAGGTCCCCATATACCCCACACACCATCCACCCCAACCCTCCCACATCAACAACATCTTCCATCATTGCGGCATATCCACTGTACCTGGAGAATACATTCTGGAGCACTGTTGCACTGCATGGACAGTGGTCCACATTTGTAGTCCACACTCTACCCCAGTCCACCCAGTGGGCCACGATAGGACACACAATGTCCAGCGTCTATCCCTGCAGCACCACCGAGGACAACTCCAAATCCTGAAAATGCCCCCAAACCATATCTCTTCTTCTGTCTCCCTACCATCAGCAGCCACCATGGCCACCCTCTCCACATAATTACTACAATTTCTTCCCTTACTAATCACAATAGTTCCGCAGCAGAACACCAGTAAGTCCACTCTAATCTGTACTCTATTCCTCCATCCTGTGGGCCCTGGGATGGTTATATCCACCCCCCTCTACATCAAGAGGGGGCTTAGATTCCACATGGATGATGGATGCAATTCTCCTGCTTGCAATTGTAGGCACTCTTGAATCCCTGGTGTGGTGGTTGACCCTCTTCACCTCCCTGTCAGCTGGCCAGGGTAAGTCCAAGAAACCAGAGGGTAGGAGTCACAAGTCTGCTGAGGCCAATGGCCTGGCCATCATATGGACAGTTCAGAGATTCAGGTCTCCTGAGTATACACTAACCCAAACACCAATCACAGGTCTAGTAAAAGTAACAGAAGAGGCATGTGTACAAAGGTAATATCTGAGTCGAACTCCATCACACTCAGGAAAACAAACTCCAAAGTAGGGCCAACTGAAATGGCCCTGAACTCCAGAGCCATCTGCCATGACCATAGAACCTGTGGGTCTCTGTAGCCCTCAGGAGAACCAGTACCTTGGTTTCTATCTACATTGGCTGTCTCTGGTACCCTGTTGAGGCTTGCGTAAGCATTACCCATCTGATGACCTCGCAACTCTTTTTTGGAGACTCATAGCCATATAAACTCACTTGTCCTCTCCATTTCCCCCTTTTATCCAAAGTCAAAAAGAAGTGTTTAACACCTGATATAACAAATAGACTAAGATATTTTGTAGGTCTGAGTTGACCTCTTTATTCAAGGTCTTTTTGTAGTTACATCATCAGCTGGTGCTTGGTAGTAATCCCTTGGTGCCAGGGAGGCTCATCCTCAGGAGTCATGTCCCATGCTGGGGGAAAGGCAGTGCATCTACATGCTGAGTTTGACTTAGAGAGTGGCCACATTTGAGCAACATGGAGGCTCTCAGGAGGTAACTCTTAGACACCCCGCAGCTCTAGGTCTAGTTCATATTTCAGGCACACAGGTTCATAATCAGAGCCATCAGTAACAGGGGTTCATTACTGGACCATCCATTGTTGTTGGTCTTTGTCACTGAACTTGGGGATTGTTGCTGTCCTATTGGGGAATGTGAGTTCCCTGACCAGGAACTCAGCACTCTCTCATCTGTCATTTCCAACTGAAACCACTATGAAAATATCCAAATATTTCTATGTACCCTGTATATATGCCCTGGAGAACTCCCCCCCTGACCATGTGCCCCCCACCAATAGCACCCCACACAAGTGCTCCTCCCCTGCCATAGTTAAACCTCTCTGTAGTCCAAAACTTCTTCAAAAAAGAAGCCCAATATATTACCAGGTTCCATTAATAGTAAAATGGAATATAGTGATGGGTTTAAAGTTAGATATAGAATACACAGTAATTTAGAAAAATTAAATAAAGGAAAAATAATTTGGGGTATCAAAAAATGAAAAAATGGAAAAACTTTGTTTTTGGCATTTTGCCTTTCATCACTGCTATAGGTGTTGCCCTTTATGTACAGTGGCAAGGCTATTTCTTCCATTTCTTCCTCAGTGTCTACCTCCTTTCTTTTATTTTATTTTTTTCTAATTATTAAGTTTGTCTTCACATAAGTTTTAGATCACAGTAATTTGCATATACAGTATATGATATTCCCACATATCCAACATCAAACCCTTTGTCCCTTCCCCAACAATGATCTTTCTACCTGTTCACATTATATTTGCTGCAGCTAATGTACAGATATGGAAACAATAGCTTTCAAACATGGTTCCATTTTGGGTTCACATTATGTTTTATATTTTAGACTATACAATTTTCTAAATTTTTAGTTATCTTATGTCTTACATTATGGTTTGAATTTTAGCCTATAGACTTTTATACATTTTTGGCATAATTTAACATGTCCTATATCCATCATTGCATGACCTTGTGGAACACTTCCATTGCCCCACAGTTACACTGATTCCATCTATTCAACACCTCTTCCCCCCTCACCAGGGCCCACCATGACAATCAGTCTTCATTACTTGAAGGACCACATTCAGAGATACTTGCAAAAATGTTGACGGCTTGACATACTTGACTGTCCTAACACATTGGGAACCACCAATTCTCTCAAGAGATACAATTCCCTCTGTTTGAGAACATCAGTCTTCCCCAGGATTTGGGGATACCTTTACTCTCATTGTATAGGTCTCCACCCAATGATATAACCCACTATGAAAAAATGAGCACTCACACTCTCTCTAGAAGCTTGCCTTGTGTCAGATGACCCTCCTAAAGCATCTTAAAGAGGTAACCTTCCATATAATATTTTCTAAAGAGTTTTCTCTGCATTATAATTTCAACCACATATCTGACAATCTCCTATCGTCAAATGTTCCCTCCACCCTCCTCCCAATTTCTTGGGCTATCTGACCCTTCCTTCCATTCCTAGCCCCCCTGAAGCCCACACAGCCCCACCCAAAGTTATCCCTATGCCCCGATTTTATCCCTTCCCTGTACAAATACTTACCTCCACCTTATCATAGATTTCACCCAAGTAGGTGTTAGTTCGCAACCTTCATCTACCCCCTGACTTCTGTTAAGCCTATCATCCAGTCTATAGCTCTCTGAGACAGCTTGGTGTGCTTATTTCATATCAGAGAGGTCATGAAGTATTTGTCCTTCAATGCCTGGGTTGCTTCACTCAACATAAGATTCTTGAGATTCATCCATGTTATCACATGTGTTTGTACTGTATTTGTTGTAGCTGAGTAGTATTCCACTGTATGTATATACCACATTTTATTTATCCATTCATCTGTTGATGGGCATTGGGTTGATTCCAACTTTTGGCAATAGTGAATAGTGCTACTATGTACATTGGTGTAGATATATCAGTTTGTGTCCCTGTTTTCAGTTCTTCTGGAAATATATCCAGCAGTGGAATTGCTGGGTCATATGGCAAATCTATAGCTAGATTTTGAGAAACTGCCAAACTGTCTTCCAGAATGGCTGGATTGTTCTGCATTCCCACCAGTAGTGGATGAGTGTTCCCATTCCTCCACATCCTCTCCAACAATTGTAGTCTTCTGGTTTTTTGATAGTAGCCAGTCTTATGGGAGTAAGATGGCATCTCATTGTTGTTTTGATTTGTATTTCCCAAATAGCTAGTGATTTTTAGCATTTTTCATGTGTTTTTGTAGCCTTTGGATATCTTCTTTGGAGAAGTGTCTATTCAGATCTATTTCCCATTTTTTAAATGGGCTGTTTGTCTTTTTATTTTCAAGATATAGGAATTTTTATATACGCAAGATACAAGTCTCCTATCTGATATATGGTTACCAAATATTTTCTTCCATTGTTTAGGCTCTCTTTTCAGTTTCTATGATAAACTCCTTTGAGGTACAGGAGGCTGTAATTTTTTAGGAAGTCCCATATATCTATTTTTCCTTTTGCTGCTCATGCTTTTGGTATGAAGTCCATGAAGCCATTTCCTCTTACAAGCTCCTGCAGATGCTTCCCTACATTGCTTTCCAAGGTCTTTATGTTCTCGGAACTTATATTTAGGTCTTTGATCCATCTTGAGTTGATTTTTGTATAAGGTGTGAGTTGGTAATCTTCTTTCATTCTTTTATATATGGATATCCAGTTCTCCAGGCACAATTTGTTAAGAAGCCATTCCCTCCCAGTTGAGAGGGTTTGGTGGCCTTGTCAAATACCATATGGCTGTATATATATCAGATCTCTTAATTTGGTTCCATTGGTCAGTGTGTCTATCTTTGTGACAATACCATGCCATTTTCACTGCTATAGCTTTGTAGTATGTTTTTATATCAGGTAGTGTGATTTCTCCAATTTCATTTTTCTTTTTCAATATGTCTTTGGCTATTCAGGGCCTCTTTCCTTTCCAAATAAATTTCATAGTTAGTTTCCCTTGTTCATTAAAGAATGCTGATTTTTATTGGGATTGCATTGAATCTGTAGATAAGCATTGGTAGGATAGACATCTTAACAATATTTAGTCTTCCTGTTCATGAACAGGGAATATTCTTCCATTTATTTAGGTCTTCTTTGATTTCCCTGAAGAGTGTTGTGTAGTTTTCTGTGTATAAGTCTCTTATATCTTTAGTTAAATTTATTCCAAGGTATTTGATTTTTTAACTTACTATTGTGAATGGTATTTGATTCCTGATTTCCACCTCAGAACACTCATTATCGGTGTTTAGAAATGCCACTGATTTTTGTGCATTGATCTTGTAACCTCTAACTTTACTGAACTCATTTATAAGTTCTAGAAGCTTTTTGGTAGGCTTCTCAGGGTTTTCTATGTATAGGATCATATCATCTGCAAATAGTGAAATTTTGAATTCTTCCTTTCCAGTTTGGATGCCTTTTATGTCTGGTTTTTGCCCCAGTGTTTGAGCAATTACTCTATCACTATGTTAAATAGGAGGGGTTGTAGTGGGCATCAGTGTCTTGTCCCTGATCTTAAGGGAAAGATTTTAGGATTCCACCATTGTAAATGATGTTAACTGTTGGTTTTTCATGTATTCTCTTTATCGTGTTTAGAAAGTTTCCTTCCATTCCTATCTTTTACAGAGTTTTTTTTTTTATCATGAAAGGGTGCTGTATTTTGTCAAATGCTTTTTCTGCATCTATAGATATGGTCATGTGATTTTTTACCTTCAATTTGTTTATGTGGTGTATTACATTAATTGATTTTCTTATGTTGAACTATCCTTGCATACCAGGAATGAATCCCACTTGGTCATGGTGTATAATTTGTTTAATGTGTTGTTGAATACAATTAGCAAGTATTTTGTTGAGGATTTTCACATCTAAGTTCATTAGAGGGATTGGTATGAAATTTTCCTTTCTTGTGGTGTCTTTGTTTGGCTTTGGTACCAGAGTAATGTTGGCATCATAGAATGAGTTAGGCAATGTCCTTTCTGTTTCTATTTTTTGGAAGAGTTTCAGCAAGGTTGACATTCATTCTTTCAGGAATTTATGTAGAAGTCACCTGTGAAGCCATCTGGCCCAGGGCTCTTCTTAGTTGGGAGGTTTTTAATAACTAATTCTATCTCTTTACTTGTGATTGGTTTGCTGAGATTGTCAACTTCTTTTGTCAATGTAGGCTGCTTATATGTTTCTAGGAATTTGCCCATTTCCTCTAAATTGTCATTTTTGTTGGAATATAGTTTTGCAAAGTATCCTCTTATGATAGTCTTTATTTCTGTGGGGTCAGTGGTGATATCTCCTTTCTCCTTTCTTATTTTGTGTATTTGCATCGTCTTTTTTTTGTTGTTGTTGTTAGTCTAGCTAAGGGTTTGTCAATTTTATTGATCTTCTCAGAGAACCAGCTCTTGGTTTTGTTTATTCTTTCAAGTGCTTTCTTATTTTCTATTTCATTTAGTTCTGCTCTGATCTTTGTTATTTCTTTCTTTCTTCTTCCTTTGGGCTTAGTGGTTGTTTTTTTTTACTAATTCCTCCAAATACGCAGTTAGATCTTCAATTTTAGCTCTTTCTTCTTTGTTGATGTATGAATTTATGGCTATAAATTTCCCTTTCCATACTGCTTTTGCAGCATCCCTTAAGTTTAGATATATTGTGTTGTCATTTTCATTAGTTTCAAGGTAGTTATTGATTTCTTTTGAGATTTCCTCCTTGACCCACTGCTTATCTAAGAGTGTGTTGTTTAACTTCCAGATCTTGGTGCCAAATCTTGGTCTCTGGCCCTTGCAGATTTCCAGCTTCATTCCACTGTGGTCAGAGAAATTATTTTGTAAAATTTCAATCTTTCTGAATTCATCGAGACATTTTCTGTGGCCTAGCATGTGGTGTATCTTGGAGAATGATCCATGTACACTTGAGAAGAATGTATATCTTGCTGTATTTGGGTGTAATGTTCTGTATATGTCTATTAGGTCCAGCTCCTCTAATATATTGTTCAAAGTCTTTGTTTCTTTATTGATTCTCTTTTGAGATGTTCTGTCCAAAGTTGATAATGGTGTATTAAAGTCTCCCACTATAAATGTAGAAGCATCAGTTCCTTCACTTAGTATTTCCAGTTTTTGCCTCATGTATTTGGAGGCATCCTTGTGAGGAGCATAAATGTTTAAGATTGTTCTTTCTTCTTGAAAGATTACCTCTTTCACTAATATGTAGTGTCCATCTTTGTCTCTCACAATTGTTTTGCATTTAAAGTATTTTGTTTGATATTAATATAGCTACTCCTGCCCTTTTTTGGTTATTGTTTGCTTGTAAGATTGTTTTCCAGCCATTCACTTTCAACCTCCTTGAATCTCTGGGTCTAAGAGGTGTTTCTTGTAGACAGCATATAGATGGGCCATATTTCCTTATCCAATCTTTCAGTCTGAGTCTCTTGACAGTTGAATTTAATCCATTAACATTCAGTGTTACTACTTTCAAGGAATTGCTTATATTAGCCATACTTTCTTTGGATTTATCTTTCTCATATTTGTTTGATTTTCTTTTTCTGTTTTTGTCTTTTTTGTTGCTCTTATACTCTGCTCCAACTCTGTCTCTCTTGTTTTTTTTCTTTCTTCCTGCAGAACTCCTATTAGTATTTGTTGAAGGGCAGGATTCTTGTTGGCATACTCTTAATTTCTGTTTATCTGTCAATATTTTGAACTCTCCAGCATTTCTGAATGCTAACTTTGCTGGATAGAGTATTCTTGGTTGGAATTTTTTTTCTTTTAGTATCTTGACTATGTCATACCACTGCTGTCTTGCCTTCATGGTTTCAGATGAGAAATCAGCACTTAATGTCATGGAGCCTCCTTTGTATGTGATGTTTCTCTTTTCTCTTGTTGCTTTTAGTATTTTCTCTTTGTCTTGAGCAATGGATAATTTGACAAGTATGTCTTGGGGTAGGCCTGTTGGGATTTATGCTGTATGGGTTGCATTGTGCTTCCTGGACATGTACACCCATCTTCCTCAATAGGTTTGGGAAGTTTTCAACCATTATTTCCTCCAACACCCCTTCTGTCCCCTTTTCCTTCTCTTCTCCTTCTGGGATGCCTATAATGCATATGTTTGCACATTTTACATTGCCATTTAGGTTCCTAAGTCCCTGCTGGACTTTTTCTATATTTTTATCAATCAGTTCTACTATCTGTTTGATTTCAGATGTCCTGTCTTCCACATTACTAATTTTTTCCTCTGCCTCTTCAAGTCTGCTGTTATTTGCTGAGAGGGTATTTGTGATTTCTTGAATTGTGTTGTTCATCACCATCATATCCATTATCTTTTTGTGTATAATGCAATTTCTTCTGTATTCTCCCCAAGTGTTTTCTTCATATTCTTAATCTCTTCTTCATGTCATCAAATTGGTCCCTAATATATGTTCTGAGAGCTTTAATTACTTGTTCGATGTTCTGCTCGTCTTCCTGGTTTTTAGGTTGTTCATTGGATTGGGGCATGCTTTCCTGATTATTGGTTTGATTTGTAGTTTTTTGTTGCACTCTGGTCATCATTTTATTTTGACCAGTGTAACCAGTTGCTTAGCTTTTTTGTCTGGTTTGGAGTTTAATTAGTTGTTGTTTTTGTGTGCATGTTGTCTTCTCTTTATCACTTTGTTCTTCTTATTCTATTTCCTTGTCTTGGCTAAGTTCACTTGAAGGAAAATATTAGGGCCAGCAAGAGCAAAAGGAGTAAGAAAAGAAAACGAATAATAGTAGTATTGATAGTAAATATTAACAAAGGAACCATGTGTGATCTAGCAGAATGGATATTAGACTCATGTAAGGTATGTAGAGTTATAACAGTAAGAAAAGTAGAATATGTATAATGAGACAGTAAACTGAATATGGGAAAGAATATAATGTGGATTAAAAGGCCAGTGTGTTCAGGAGAGAGGGAAAGAGAAAAATGACCATAATATTAAGATTGAAGATGAGACAGAAAATAGAAAAAAAGTTTTAGAAATAAAAAGTCAGAAAAATAGGGGGGCAATCAAAGAGAGGTGTAATGGAAGAGAAACAATCAATGATGGAGGATAGAAAGATGTAGAGGAAAAGGGATAGTGTTGGTGGCCAAAATCAATACACACAGAAAAGAGTAAATGGAGGATGAGGAAATACAGCCAATGTGAAGTGTTCCCTACAGTACCTTATGTAAAAAGAATAAAAAAGAAGAGAAAGAAAGAAAGAGGTAAAAGGGGGGACAAAAGGGAGGTAAGCAAGAAAAAGAGAAAGAGAAAAAAAAGAAAAAAGAAAGAAAAAAGGGCCTTGGGGGAATAAAGAGGACAGAAAAAAAAAAGATATACCAACCACTGGGTAATGTTTCAAGCAAGGAATCCTCTTTGTAGTTAAAAAAAAAAACTCTTAGGGATCTGACATTGCCCCTTTCTCTCTTCCTCACTTCCCTCTCTCCCAGGCAGCAGGAAAGCTGCCTGAGAATTCCAGTAGGAGATTTAAGTGGGTCCTTGTTGAACCAGCTCCGCATAGAAAACAATGACTCTTAATTTCCAGAGAGAGAGCACCCACACCTGACCAGGAACCCCAAGTATGCTACTGGAAGCTTGGAAAGCACCTCCTACAGTCCCTCTCCTTTAGGTGTGCTATGAGAAGGTTAGTTGATTTTTTGCCTCCACCTTCTCCCAGGCCAGGTTTCCTATCCCAGGGTATTTAGGTGAATTGGGCTTTCTCAGCAAATTCGCCACTCCTCTCTTCCCAGATTCTCCCCAAGCCAGCCAGTATGCTCCTCCAAGTGGGGAAAAAAAAAAAAAGGGGAGGGTGACAGAAAATTGAACCCCCACTCACCAGCCCTTCTGGTGTACCCCCACTGAATCCCTCCCACTCATGGAGTCAGTCCAAAACCAGAGGGCTAAGGCAGTTCCGGACCTCCAGGAGCGCGGGACTTGGGAAAGGGAAGTCTGGGACACTACAGACTCAGGGTATGTATGTCTGTGGAACACGCGCTACAGGGGCTTAGGGGACAGGGATCTGGGGATGATGCACGGGGTTTGGGAATACTGCCACAGAACTGACAATTCTCAGGGAACACCATGGCAGCCAGCCCTAGGTGGAAGGGTCCCACTTCCCCACAGCCTCCAACCTCTGTACTTACAACCTGCAATTCTACCTCTGTCACTGTCTCTCCAAATCGAGGTTCACACACCTTCTATCTTGCAAGCCCCCAAAACAGCCTGTTCCGGCAAGACTCCAACCCCACTCCACCACCTCTTTGCAGGAGAAACTGTGAGGTGCACTCACTCAGATGCCATCTTGCCCCCTCCCTCCATTATATCTTTTAATTTTTACTCTAGCAACATATATGATCTAAAATTTCCCCTTTTTACCACATTCTCATATATAATTCAGTACTATTCATTACACTGTTGGTACAATAATGTGCTACCATCACCTCCATCCATTTCCAAAACTTTACAACTAACCCAAATAGAAATTGTATACAAATCAAACATGGACTCCCATTCTCTGCTCCTAGTTGATCTCCTGGTAACATTTTTTTCTAGATTCCAACTCTGTGAGTTTGCTTATTATAATTGGTTCATATCTGTGAGATCATACAATTTTCGTACTTTTGTATCTGTCTTAACTCAGCATAATGTTCCCATAGTTCATCCATGCCATCACATACATCAGTACTTAATTTCTTCTTATGACTGAATAATAAAATATCCCATTGTATGTATATACCGCGTGTTACTCATCCATTCATCAGTTGATGGATACTTGGGTTGCTTCCAGTTTTTGGCAATAGTGAATAATGTCATTATGAGCATTAGTGTGCAAATATCTGAGACTATTTCAATTCTTCTGATATATATCTAGCAGCAGATTGCCAGGTAATATGGTAATTCTGTACTTAGCTTGCTGAGGAACCACTAAATTGTCTTCCACAGTGGCTGAACTGTTTTACTTTCTGACCAGCAATGAATGTGTTCTTTTGTCTCCCCATCCTCTCCAACACTGGTAATTTTCTAGTTTTCTTTTTCATAGTAGCCATTTTAGTGGGTATAAAATGATATCTCCTGGATTTGATTTGTATTTCCCTTAAAGCTAGTGATGCTGAGCATTTTTTCATGTGCTGTTTAATTAACCATTTATATATACTCTGGAGAAATATCTATTTAAACCTTTTGTCCATTTTTAAAGTGGGTTATCTTTTAATTGTTGAGTTGTAGGATTTCTTTATAAACTCTAGATATTAAACCCTTATCGGATATGAGGTTGTCTTTTCTCATTCATGAATGTGGTATTTTAAGATTGTATGTAGCCCAGAAAATCATGTTCTTGAAACTGATCCATTCCTGTGGGTGTGAACCTGTTTTAGGTAGTACCATTTGCTAAGATTTCTGCAGCAAGGCATGATTGAGGGTGGGTCTTGATCCTTTTAATGGAGTCCTTCATAAATGAGATGAATACGAAGAGCAGAGATAGAGAGAAATCCTCAGAGGCTGAAAGAGAGTATCCCAGAAGCCACAAGCTGAAATAAATGAACCTGAGAGAGAAAGCCACAGAAGCAGAGAAAAAACTGGAGGAAGCCAGAAGTTGAAAGTGGGCAGAGACTGATTTGGACATTTTCATGACCTCAAAACTGTAAGTTTGCAGCCTAACAAATCACCATTTTTCAGAAAGAAAAGACCCAGGAGCTTAGAAAGGAACCCATGGACACTGAGAGAGAAAGCAACAGACAGAGCAGTTAGAGGCTGAAAGCAAAGGAGCTGGAGGAAAAGGCAGAGACTGGCAGACTGTGACAGAGGAGTCCACTATCTCCAGCAGCCATGCCTTTAGGATGAGAGTTTCACCTGATGCCTTGATTTGGACATTTTTCTCAGCCTCGGAATTATAAGCTTATAAATTAGTAAGTCCCCATTGTAAAAGCAAACTCATTTCTTATACATTGTCTTTGCAGCCTTTCACAAACTAAAACAGCAGCTTTTAGCAAATGAAAATAGTTAAAAAGTCCTTTAATGCACATAAGTTTTAAACTTTGGGAAGTTCAATTTATCTATTTTTTCTTTCACTGTTTGTACTTTGAGTTTAAGTATAAGAAACTATTGCCTAACAGAAGATCCTGAGGATGCTTCCCTACATTTTCTTCTAGGAATTTTATAGTCCTGGTTCTTATAGTTAGGTCTTTGGTCCATTTTGAGTTATATTTTGTTTATGGCATGAAGTGGGGTCCTCTTTCATTCCTTTGCATGTGAATTTCCAGTTCTCCCAACACTATATGTTAGAGACTCTTCTTTCCCATTTGAATGGAAAGGCAGGCTTGTCAAAAATCAATTGGCCATACATAAAGACAGACACATTGACCAATGGCACAGAATCGAGGACTCAGAAATAGGCCCTCATATTTCCAGCCAAGTGATTTTTGACAAGGTGGTCAAGCCCTCCCAGTTGGGCCAAAGTAATCGATTCAACAAATGGTACTGGGAGAACTGATATCCGTAACCAAAATAAAGAAAGAAGAACCATTTCTCACACCTTATAGAAAAACTAACTCAAAAAGGATCAAGGATCTAAATATAAAAGTGACAACCAAAAACTCCTAGGCAAAAATAACAAAAACATCTTCAAGGTCTTGTGGTAGGTAATAGTTCATTAAACCTTACACACAAAGTATGAGAAACAAAAGAAAAATATATAAATGAGACCACCTCAAAATTCAGCACTTTTGAACCTCAAAGGACTTTATCAAAAGGGTGAAAAGGCAGCTGACTCACATATCTGATAATGGTTTAATATCTATGATATAAAAGAGATCATACAAGTCAATAAAAGGACAAACTCCAAAAAAAAATGGGCAAAAGACTTGAAAAGATGTTTATCCAAAGAAGAAATACAAATGGTAAAGAAACACATGAAAAAGTGTTTAATATCACTAGTGATTAGGGAAATGTAAATCAAAACTACAATGAGATATCATTTCTTACTATTAGACTGGCCACTACTAAAAAGTCAGAAATTGTAAATGTTAGAGAGGATGTGGAGAGATAGGAATGCTTATTCACTGTTAGTGGGAATCTAGAATGGTACAGTCCCTGCGGAGGAGTGTTTGGCAGTTTCTAAGCAAGTTAAATGTAGACTTACCATGTGACTTGGCAATACCATTACTAGATATATACCCAGAAGAACTGAGAGCAGAGACACAGACAGATATCTGCACACTGATGTTCATAGCAGCATTATTCAAAATTATCAAAAGTTGGAAACAACCCAGGCATCCATCACTGATGATAAACAAATTGTGGTATAAACACAGGATGGAATATTATGCAGAGGTAAGAAATGAAATTTTAAAACACATGAAAACATGGATGAACCTGGAGGACATTATGTTAAGTGAGGCAAGTCAGATACAAAAGGACAAATACCATATGATTGTGCTATTATGAACTAAATATATTGTGTAAGCTCAAGGAGTTAATAATTAGAATATAGGTGACCAGAAAATAGAAGGAAGATAGGAAATGGAAAGCTAAGTGTTAATATATGCAGAACTGGCAAACAGGTTGTTTGCATATCTTTGGAAGTGAATAGAAATGGTGGAAGTATATCATGATGTGTGTAACTAGCAGTGCTATTGTATGGGTATGGCAGTCGTAGAAAGGGAAAGTCTAAGGTCATGTATTTTAGTAGAATGAAAGCTAAAAATTGTACCATTGGACTATAAAAGATAGTAAAATCTCATGTAAAACACAAATTTGGGTGATATTGCATATATGAGACTGCTTTTACAAAATATATACTAGAGAGAAGGAAAAAGTATAGCAGCTATGTATGGCAGGGAAAGCATAAAGAGGTAGTGAGTTTTGTTTTTTGTTTATTATTACTGAAATAATGAAAGTGCTCTAAGAATGACTGAAGTGATGATTTCACAAAGATGTGATTACACTGCATACAATTGATGGTATATATTAATACATTAATATGTATCAATAAAATTGATTTGTTAAAAACTAAATTGGTCATAATATGATGGTCTATTTCTGAAGTCTAAATTTTATTCCATTGGTCAAGATATTTATCCTTGTGCCAGTACCTTGCTGTTTGATCACTGTAGCTTTATATTAAGCTTCAGAGTCAGGAAGTGCAAGTGCAGCAACTTCGTTCTTCTTTTTCAAAATGTTTTTGGCTATTTGTAGCCCATTAGTCTTCCAAATAAATTTGATTACAGGCTTTTCCATTTCAGCAAAGTAAGCTGTTGGAATTTTTATTGGGATGGTATTGTATCTATAAATAGTTTTGAGTAGAATTGAAATCTTAGGTGTATATATAATACCAGGAGTAAAAAATGCTTTTTGACCTGAATAAAAGGGGGAAAAGGAAAGGGCAAATGAGTTTATATGGCTATGAGTCTCCAAAAAGAGCTGGGAGGTTATCAGAGAGGTTGCCCTTATGCACACCTGAGCAGAGTCCCAGAGACAGACAAAGTAGATACAACCCCACGTATTGGTTCTTCTGAGGGCTACAGAGACCCACAGGTTCTATGGTCATGGCAGATGGTGTTCAGTGCCATGTCAGTTGGCCCTACTTTGGAGTTTGTGTTTCTGTGTGATGGAGCTGGACTCAAATGTGATCTTTCTCCACAAGTCTCTCCTGTTACTTTTACAGGAACTGTAGTTGGTGCTGGGGTTTAATGTTTACTCAGGGGGCCTGAATCTCTGAACTGACCATGTGATAGCCAGGCCCTGAGCCTCAACAGACTTGCAACTCCTACACTCTGGTTTATTGGGCTTACCCCACTCAGCTAACATGAAGGTGAAGAAGGTCAACCACCACACCAGGGAGCCAAGAGTGCCTACAACTAAAGCAGGAGAATTGCATCCAGCATCCATATGGAATCTAAGCCCCCTCTTGATACAGATGTGGAGTGGACATGACCATTCTAAGGTCCACAGGATGGAGGAATAGAGTATGGATTAAAGTGGATTTACTGATATTCTATTCATGAACTATTGTGATTAGTAATCAAAGAAAATGTGGCATTGGTGTGGAGAAAGTGGCCATGGTGGCTGCTGGGGGTAGGGAGTGGGAGGAAGAGATGTGATGTGGGGGTGTTTTCAGGACTTGGCGTTGTCCTGGGTGGTGCTGCAGGGACAGTTACCGGACATTGTATGTCCTCCCATGGCCCACTGGTTGGACTGTGGGAGACTGTGGGCTATAAGGTGGACCATCGACCATGAGGTGCAGTGGTGCTCAGAGATGTATTCACCAAATGCAATGAATGTCTCATGATGATGGAGGAAATTGTTGTTATGGGGGGGGAATGGGGTGAGGGGGGTGGGGGGTATATTGGGACCTCATATTTTTTGAATGTAACATTAAAAAAATAAAGACCAAAAAAAATCCTATTAGGATTTATTCCATTTGGAGTATGCTGTGCTTCTTTGATGTATATATTTATGTCTTTCATAAGAGCTGGGAATGTTTCAACTATTATTTTATCAAATATTTTTTCTGCCTCTTTCCCTTCTCTTCTCCTTCTGGGATATTCATGGCATATATGTTAGTGTACTTCATGCTGTCAGTCAAATCCTTGAGGCACTCCTCAATTTTTTCTATTCTTTTCTCTATCTGTTCTTCTGACTGTATGATTTTGATCATTCTGTCTTCTAGCTCACTGATTCTTTCTTCTGCTGTTGGACACCTCTAGTGTATTTTTAATCTTTACTATTGTGCCTTTCCTTCCCATAATTTCTATTGTTTCTTTTTATTCTTTCAAAATATTCTTTATGTTTACACATTACCTTCTTAATATCCTTTATTTCTATATGCATGTTTTCCCTCATCTCCTTGTTATATGATTTGTTTGAACTTCTTTATTTGTTCAAACTTCTGGGTCTCCTCTGAAGTTTTAATTTGTTTGTTTGACTGAGCCATATCTTCCTGTTTCATAGGATAGCTTGTAATTTGTGTGTGTGTGTGTATGTTTAGGAATTTGATTATCCTGATCAATTAATTCTGAAGATCAGGCCTCCCTCTTGTCTAGGGTTTTCTCCTTGATTATCTTCATAATAAAGCTCTTCTTTGATGCTTGGTCCAACATTTTCTTGATTTTTGGAGTAGCCTGTGTTTGTTCTGTTTTTCTCAACTCTTCATCTGATTCCTACCCTGTATATGAGGTACAATTTTAAGAGTGTATTTTTTATGCAGCTGTTTCTCCACTAGGAGAAAGCTTCTTTCCCTCCATTCATTCTCCGGTAATCTTTATCTGTTCTGGCTAATTTGTTGTTGTTGTTTTCCCCTCAGGTTTCTTTCCATAGCTTCTTGATGTGTTTAAAGTCTCTCCCTCACTCAGTGACCCCTTTTCCTTATATTTTTCAGTGCTGGAACCCATCCTGTATTACAGAAGTTTAGATTAATCCCCATTTTTAAATGTAAGCCTTTTCTGCCTCTGGTTTCTTTCCCTTTTGGGTATCCCAGCCAGGGGAGCCAGGTGAGGTCAACCCAGAAAGGTGGTTGATTCCAGTAAGTCTGTTTTGCTTTTAGGTGATCTAGCCAACAGTAACTGGATTGAGTGAGCACAACTCTTGCCAACAGTTCTGCTTCAGTCTCTCTTTTATATCCCTTGGGATTCTTGTGTTCTGTCCTGGATCT
Organism: Dasypus novemcinctus; assembly: GCF_030445035.2. Lineage (NCBI taxonomy): Eukaryota > Metazoa > Chordata > Mammalia > Cingulata > Dasypodidae > Dasypus > Dasypus novemcinctus. The sequence goes on along the minus strand of NC_080698.1, from coordinate 45,054,085 downwards.
CTGTGCCTATATATGTATGAGGTTATAACTCACTTCTCTGAGTAGCTCTAAAGTCTGTCTGTGGTGAGAGTGACCCAGGTCATTTCCTCTGAACAAGTCCCAAGATGTGGAAAGGGGAACAGACCAGCAGGCTTGGGACAGAAATTTTCTATCTAATATTTTTCTTTTTCTTAGATTAAGCATGTGTGGAGTCCTTTAGACTCCATCATCCTCCAAATTCTAAGCAAGTGGCATTTTCCTTTTATTCACAGATCATCTTGGGAGATTTCTTCAGGAGATGTCTTACATTGCCATGTTGATGATTACACATTGTTATTTTTAAAAGGTCAGAAAAATTTAAAATATTTACATACAGATAGATAAATGATGAATATTTGACAATCCTTATTACTGTGCTCTGACATGGAATATTATTTGCCAAGAGAGTTTTCCAGAGAGAAAACTAGATTGGAATACTCCAGAATAAACCAAGCATTCACTTGGTAGGAAAGAGGTTTTGTCTAATTTTCCAAAAGGCTGAGCTTAGGATAATGACTAAGAGGGGAACCTATATGTCTAATTCTTCAAAACTTCATTCACAAAGATATTTGACAATCTTTTTAAAGACACTTTTATGCATATTCACTTTTTTTTGCCTATTCATTTTTCAAATACACATAAACCACCCTCTGATAAAGGAAATTTATTTTCTAATAGTCCATCAAACAAATAAGGAAACAGAGACACAAATAAACTAAGCAACTTGCACAGAGCCACCTAGTTAGTATCGGAAACTGGACATGAATTTACCTTTTAATTCTAAAGCCTGTTCTTTCCAACATGTTATGCAATGTTGAATGTTAATAAATACTGGATTTCTGAGCCTTGTCCCAGATTTCCTCAGGGTTTCTGGGAAAGTATATTTTAGCAAACTCCTCATATAATTCTTATATGCAATGAAGCATGTTACCACCTAGTTATAGCATTCACACATTTTTATGGAGATCACTTTTTAAAATACAGAACAAATTTATAATTTCATGAAATATAAAGGACAATATATTTTCTCACTTTGTAAGAGGTTTAAATAGAAGTATGTTATTATTTCAAAATGAAAGTTTTAAATCTTTCTGAACATTAACTTCGGAAAAATTCTGGAGTGTATAAAGAACACAATGTTATCTACTCTTCACTCTTCTTAGGATAAGTGTGTAGATGTCTGAATAATCATGCCAAGAAACAGAGCAAAAAATCAAAGCCAGGATCATTTTTTCCCAGTGACTGGCTCTATGTATTTTTTGCATTCATTTCTCAATCCTGGCAGAGTTTTATTTCCTTACAGTCCACCTTAGAAAGATTTATGAGATCATTGGAATCTGGCTCAAGGTGAAACATTTGTTTGGCAATTAAATATTTAAAGGTGTGATTGTTGGAGTTCAAATACTTGCCTACAAGACTTGTGTAGAAGATTTTGTTACTTTTTTTCATTCAACCAACATTTACATACCAGGCATTAGGCCAAGCACCTCCCCAGCATATACACACACACACACACTTTTTTTTTTTTTAAACCATATAGCTCTACTGTGAAGAAATCCACATGAAAAAAAAATATGAGAGCAATGACCTGTAAGAGGTACGGACATGATCCAAGGGATTATGCTTTGTTCTCTGCTGAATCTTGAGCTTCTTAAACATGACCTGAGATGTAGAAGGGAATCAATGTATATTTCTTGAATTAAGAATCTGAGAAACAAGGCTTTTTTAGTCCAAGAGGCATTAATAGAAATTGTTAGGGTAAGAAACATCTTTCTCATTTTCCTTAAAGTGTATATCTGTGACTTCTGCATTTAATTTATTGCTTCCTAGATGACCTTTAAAAGCAAGGATTGGAATAGTGTCTAATATTTAAGTGTGAGATCCTAGCCCCAAGAATCATTGCTATGGTTAAGTTTCTTTTCCTTCTCTTTTACTGATTAGTTCATAGACCCACTATGAGCATCTATAACTAACACAGAATGAGGTTTTTCAGGCCAATGTATCTTTTCCATATAGTACCAGTAATGAAAGTCTTAGTAGGAGAATCAAATATAAGGCTTTCTGTCCCTCTTTACTGGGGATTATTTTTATGGAGCTGTCCTCACTTAGGTGATGGATGCTGTAGTGCATTCACCATATCCCTCTCAGGATCAAGGCCCTCATTCTCTAAGATGCTAGGAATGTGGACAGTTGATGACTTTCTTAGAACTGCCCTTGTCAAAGGTCATTTCCCTTCCCCAGGGACAGTTTTCATCTAGTCGCTTGTCCATGAGCTCAAGGCAGGACAACTCTGAAGAATGATTCCAGCATGGGATTATATGAGGACTTCTTCATGACTTCATCCACATTCAACCCCTTCTTCTGCCCTCTTACTCCTTCCACTTACTCACAGGTTTTCCTGATATTTCTCCCCAGTAATCTCCTGCATACACATCTTTGTTTCATAGCCTGTTTCCCAGAACACCCAAATTTAAATACTCTATATTAAGGTACATAAGGTATTGGAATGACTATTATCAAGTCATTTAACATCTCTAGACTTCTACTTTATTTCATCTGTAACAAGAAAAGATTGAAGTAGGCAATCTCAAAGGAAAATTCAAGCTCTAAAGCTGTATGCTTCTACTTCTCAATGTTATTATGAAACAAATGAGTAGTAAGTTCTATAACTGAAAGAATGAACATGATTATCAAGATCATAGAGAAGGATTTGGATAATACTGCTCAAATCCAATTTTAATATCAAGATGACATAATAGCACCTTTTTTCTTTGTACTCTAGAAGAGAATCCTTTAAGAATCTTGTTTTTGAGTGTTGAACTGGCATCTAAAGGATCTTTTGTTGTCTTGAGCAGGGATTGACAGAACTAGCTAGAAAGCTTTCACTTGGAACTCACTGAGAGCATGATGAAGTATACTTATAAAAATGGAGCAGAATAAAAATGGTGAAAATCTGAGAAGGGCTCCAAGCAGGTGTGAGTTTGAATCAAGTTTTGTAAGACCAAAGGAATATACATAAGTAGTTGCTGCAGTAATGTTATTAAGAGCTTCTTATCATCTGAGCATATTTTTCCCTCATACACCCTAGCAACCATCATTCACTGGACACTTTAGTCATAATTAACATGAACAGTTTATTATTTTCTCTATTTCCACAGATGATAAAACTAATGTAAAAGAGTTTGAATCACTAGAACAATGTCACAAAATTAGTTACTCTTTTAGCTAAGATTTAAGTTAACCATCTGTCTCCATAGATCATGCTCTTTCTATTCAGCTATGGTACTGCCGGAAGGGCAGAGCTTCCAGGTCACAAAAATGTACAGAAATATGGCTGTGTACCAAAGCACAAAGATTAAGATAATGTATACAATGAAGTATAATAAACAGATTCATTTCACTGCAAAAATATGTGAATTTAAATAGTCAAATATGGTATCATCAGGAGAGCCCAAGCGGGCTCTTTTAGCAATGGATTGGATGTGCAATGGAGATTCTGTAAGACCTTCATCAAGAAAAGGTGTGTGTCTTTGCAAAGATGCAAACATTGGTTTGAGGAATGTAATCTATATATGCAGTATTTTGTCAGGGCCTGGCATATAACTGGTATGTGATAAATATCTGCTGAATTGTTAAAGGTATTGCTCACCATTGAATCTCTTGTTTTCAATGCAATACCAGGTACAAATAGTCACTCAAATAATTGGTGAGTGTAGGTAGATGAATAGGTGAATAAATAAATATATAAATAAAAGTTTTAGAGCATTCTTTGCTAGATCTCACTAAGCTTTACCTAAGTAAATCCTCCATATCTTTCAGCTGCAAGGCATTATTTTTTCAGGAATATCTTCCTTCATCTTTTCTTTCACCTCATTAGATCATGTTCTCCAGTTATGAATTCCACAGTATACTGGTTATTTCTTTCTCAGTGCCCATTGAAGATTGCCTTTATAAATTTGTGATTATTTCACTCATGTGTATTTTGAAAGTTTCATAGTGGTAGGACACTTTCTAATTTTTGGTTTTTCATTGTATCCCAGTGTCATCACAGTACCTGCCATACAGCTGACACTTAAAAAAACTTATTGGCTAGACATATCAATGGATGAATGAAGAGATGAATATGGAATCAACTGAGAGAGACAGAAGGAAAAGGAGGAGAAGGAGAAGAAGGACACAACAAAGGAGGAAAGGCAGACATGTCAGTTTTCATATCATTTGGTAGGAATGAAAAGGTTAGGAGAGGATCTAAATGTCAGTGTGCAAATAATTTATAAAAAAAGACTACCCAAGAGAATGGAAGAAGCTAAAGGTGAGTTTTGAAAACTCTTTCTCATTTAGAAGGGGTGGGTTAATTCCAATGTGTGACATATGAACATGAAACTTCAACTGGACATTAGTAGAATTTTGGGTTTGGTGAAGTCAGGATTGGGGAAGTGGTTTGGGATGGGATGCAGGGCTATGAGAATAGATCCTATTTAAAGCAAGAGCTGATCCTGACAGAATGGCAGTGGTTAACTGAAAGAAGTATCAGCCAAATAAATAAATAAATAAATAAATAAATAAATAAATAAATAACTTGCCAAAAAATGGTGAAAGAGCTAAGAGTACAGAAAGTACCGAGTCAAGGAAGCCAAGAGTGGAAAATTTTAAGGAAGGTGGCCACAGTTAGTGTTGTCCAATGCAGCAAAGAGGTCAGGAAAAAGAGCTGACTTCCTTACATTCTTCGCGAATAATTTGTGCTATTAAATCTAATGTGGACTCTGAAATGCAAAATGGTTTTCTGCTTGTATTTGCCTTTCGTTCCTCTTCCTTGTTGATATCTGCAAGAAAGATGTTTTTCCTTCCAGGTTGCCATTTTTTTCTGCTGAGATACAGAAAGCTAATTTGGAGCATATTGTCCCCATTTAGGTTTACATAAAATTCAATTTCCAAAAATAGATCCAGCCCATTGACACTCAACAGGTAAAGGGTTTACTTTATTCTACTTGTTAAGAACTAGAGAAGGATTTTACTAGCTGAAGCTTCAAGGTGATAGCACTCCGTAGATGAACCATCATTAAATCCAGTATTTCTCTTTGTCTGATTATGGTCTCACTTGCCTCCAAATCCCAGAGGGAGCTTACTTAAAATACAGATCTTTGGGCCTTATCATCAGGAATTGGATTTGGAAGTCTAACAAGTGATTTTACAAATTTAGTAAGCACCCTGAATGTAAATATAGACTACAAAACTATATTGGAGTTAATGCAGTATTCACTTTTTTGCATTTGGCATTTAGGAGACTTGGCCAAATTCTACATTTTAAAAATGAAAGATGAAGGTATTTTAATCAACGATGAAGAAGAGAAGTTTTCATTTTTCTTTGTATTGACCAAAGCAATCATATTGCCAAATACCTGAACACCTCAATAATAAACACAATGATGTGCATCTAGTTGGTTATTTGTTTAATACTTGCCTGATTGGTGGAGTTCCCTTTTCAGGTGGAAATAAAACCAGTGGGTAATAATTGCTTTCCATGATTCAGCACTGCCAGGGGTAGAGAATTCCTCGTTTAACAACCACTTTCCATTTCTAATATCCTATAGACCCCATTTCATGAATTATTCATCACACCAGCCTTACCCCACAGAAACATCAGCTTAAAATTTACAAGGCACAAAACAGAACATGGTAATCCCTCAAAAAACCAAAACACGACATGCATATAATTGTTTTTATTGCTTTGTCATTTTGTCTTGTCACATTACAGACCTGGAGCAAGCGAGGAGAGGGCACCGTGGTCACGGAAGTGGTGAGCTCTGTCCTTGGTTTCAGCTTTGATGCTGAGAGATTTCCTTTTAAATAACACTACTTGAATATTTCCTCTATTTTTGGAGAGAGCAGGATCTTAAATTAGAAGGAAACTTCCATTAAAATCCCATCTGTGGTGCTTCCGACATTTCTGTTCTTGACTTGATTCTTAAAAACACATTCCTTCTGCAACACCTGGTTCCTACCCCACTGCATTCCTGCACTCCCTGGAGTTTATGATTATTTTGGAAAATAATATTAAGGCTCTACTTTAAGGATAACAGATCTTCCAGAGGTACCCAACCTTCATTCGTATGGTGAATGGCTCACATAGGTTTTGTAAGGAAGTGGTGGGAGAGTTTCTTAGCATGCATTTCTAATGCCTGTGAGGCTGCTGCAGCTACGAGGTGTGAACTGAGTAAATCCTCCATTTGTTTAAGCTGATAATGCTTTTGCCAGCTGTGTGCACTAAAGACTCTGGGCGAAGTTCCTTACTGAGGATTCCTTGACTCAGCACTCAGGCTACAACCAATTACCTTGAAAAATGTTGCAGCAATTGAATGTCAAGGAGGTATTTTATGTGACCAGACTATGAAGAGCTGATAAAGATTGGGCTCCTAGATTTACTGGATAGAAGTATTTAATTATCATGCTTAAAGTGTCCCCTTTGCAATAGTAATGACTCAGTCCATATCGGGAGTCCATCTTGCTTAACAGTTTTACCACCTGGATTTTCTCAATTCTTGTCTTTGTCCCACTATCCCTTTATATCTGAGAGGCGAGGTGAGATGAGATACATCTCTTTCCTTTCAAGTCAAACTATTGCTTCTCTACATTCATGTATAAAACAAAAATAAAAATTATCCTTTCAGTCCCGTGCCAACTAGCTATACCTTCTTCTAGGCACCCTCATCTCCTACTTCCTCATTTATTAGGACTCTAGACTAATCTCCAGGCCATCTGTACACTCACTGAAAAGCCTACACCTTGTTCACAATCTTCTTCAGCACTAAGCCCTCATGCTTGGATGACTTCCACATGCCTTTGTGTTACCGCTTCAATACGGGAGCCCCTTAGTCCCGTGCGTTTCTCCTCTGCCCTCCGTGTTAGCTATGGCTTGCAAGCAGTGCCGCCTCAACCTGGCTCTTGACATGTCCTGAATCATGCCATCTGTTAAGGCTTTAAGTGAGTGACTGGCCCTCCAGCTCTGACTTCCTTTACCTCCAGCTCTCTCATCCCCTTACTCAATGTGAACAATTCCTGGATGTTAAATCTCTATTTTCTCTCACTTTCTAAGTCACTGGCTCTTATAGCATTTTTCCTTTATTATCCACTAATATGTTTAACTTGATTCATTTATTCATTCTAATATTTCTTGACTTTCTAATGTCTGTTGGAATTTAACAATCTCTGGGAATAACACAGTAAATAATACAGACAAGCTTTCTGGACTCATGGAAAGTACATTCAAGTACTCTTTATCCAAACCATCAAATCACTTGACTTCTCACCTATCACTCCCTACTGGAAAAATTCCATTCAGGATTAAGTTAAATATTCATCATCTTTGCTCCTACACCCAGATTACTGAATGCGACTAGAAAAAAAATCGCTGAGTGGTATAGAGCAATGCCACAATTTAGTTAAATATTTTTTTTATGGAACAATGATCAGATGTAATGGTAACTATCCTTGATGTTCTGAATCCTCCTCTCCTAGACACAGGCCTGTGATGATAGACTGACAGCCCCTAGGTTTTATTGCAGTGGGTTCCATGTAGCAAGCATGCCCTCTGAGCTGGGCTGACTGTGTCCTGGGCCTCTGCTGTCTCTCCACCACCCACTTCAGTGCCTCACCCCCCCAACCTGCTCCACTCAGACTTATTAAATAAATCTGTATCTTGCAGATGAGAAAGCCAAGGCTGAGGGAAGCTTAATAATTTGCTCAAGGTCACACACTAGCAAGTGGAGGGGCAACAACACAAACATGGGACTGTAGCTCTAAATGACGTCAGCCTGTTGTCCTGGATCTGCATCCCTCATCATCACCAAGGAAGACATTAAAGCCCAGTGAGAGCCAGGACCATGTCTGCTTTGCTCTCACTTCTAGCATCACTGCTACCAGGAAAAGAGTTGAATTAAATAAATGAGTGAATGAATGAGTGATGAATAAATGAATCTTTGGAATCAAAAGAGAGGTGAAATGTTTATCTTCTTCGATTCTGAAGAATAATAATGACAGGTCATCAAGAGTACTGACACCTCTTTCTAAGTGCCTTCTCAATTTATCTTGCTGCATTTGACTTTAAGGCAGCTGTACTAAATATAGAAGACCCAGCACATCAAAATGACCTATTTAAGAACATTAATCCTTTGTGCTTTAGACATTTCTTTAAAAAAGAAATGGGAATGGGTGAAATGGGTTTGAGTAAATATATTTCCATTTTCATGGTTATAATTGCAGAGGCATCTGAAAGATAAAATGTTCCATTTTTATGTTTTTAAACAGATGTGGCAAACCAATGCAATTTTGAAAGATAGCAATGGAATTCTGAAGTTTTTTAGCTTCTTAAAAATTTTTAAATATTTTAATTCTACTATTTTTTATTATAGAGTTTAAACTCCACATATTTAATATCCAAAGCTAAAGCCAAGGAGAAAGAATCCTCAACTTACTATAAAAGCCTTGTGTTATGGGGACACTAGCTTGGGGAATTTACTTCTAGAGCTTGGGTAGTAGGCTACTGATCAGCTTAGTCCACTCTGTGTTGTGACTGAGATAATATATGTGGAAATATGAATGAATACAAAAATCAAACCTGCAGATGAAAAGGAAAGTGGAGCTCAATAAAAGATGGTATTAAATGAAATCTTCATATTCTAGAGTAGTAGTTATCAAGCTTGGCTGTGTATTACAGTTACTTGGGAATCTTAAGCATTCTGATACACAAGCCATGCCCCCAGACATATAAATCAGAATCTCTGGAAGTGGCAACCAGGTATCCTTATATTTTAAAGCTCTCTAGGTAGTTCCAATGTGCAGTCAGGGTTGGGAACCACTGATTCCAAGTCTACAATGCAAACAACTTGTAGAAAGTATGAGTCACACCAGCTCATTTGAGCAGTAATGAGTGGTTTCAACTTCATTCTCTGCACACTCCCTATCAAACATTTTTTCCTTCTTTATTTTCTATTGCTCTTTCAGATTACATTTAATTTCTCATGCTCACTTTCTTAATTACTGATACCTTCTCTCCATCAAAAGCCTTTATCTTTAAAATCTTTTATCTCCATTTGAGTCTTTATTTATTTATTTATTTTTTATTGACTTTGTAATAATATTACATTAAAAAATATATATATGAGGTCCCATTCAACCCCACCACCCCCACCCCACCTCTCCCCCCCCCCCAGCAACACTCATTCCCATCATCATGACACATCCACTGATTTGGTAAGTACATCTTTGGGCAACTCTGCACCTCATGGTCAATGGTCCACATCATGGCCCATACTCTCCCCCATTCCATCCAGTGGGCCCTGTGAGGATTTATATCCATTTGAGTCTTTCATCTCAAATTAACTTTAACCAAAACTCAAACTTCATTCTAAATGTATATATTGTCCATGTTTCCAACCAAATCCTTCTATGGTACTCCCACTTCTTAAGGCATCTGCAATACCTGAATGTCGGGTGCGATTTCAAAGCCAGCTGTTTGGAACCAAACACGAATTACAGCACATGAAGGCCAGGAGACTGAAACTGCTTCACAGCTCCCTTCCTCACCTTGTTCTTTATAGCAATTATAGTCACACAATCATGAGCTGAGGCCTGAAAGCCACCAACACCTCTGACACTTCTCAGGTGCCATTCCTCCTTTTGCTTTTCTTGAGAAGATTTAGCAGATATAAACATAGACTCTCCTTTCTTCACATCAAAAACAACACGGTTATACTTTCCTGGTCCAAGATGATTAAGTATAAGAGATTGATACCGACTTTGTATGCCTTAGGGAATCAAGGAGGCTAGTTTCTGAGGTCACAGTTCTTTCTTAATTAAAATTGAAGTTTAGTAAATATACTCTATTTTCCAGCAAACATTTAGTTTAAATTACAGAAATAACTATAGAATAGGCAAGTATGTGCACACCTGATGTAATTTAGTTGTACAATAATTTGTACTCCTTAATTTCTTATCAATTATTAATGGATCTGTAACAGATACATAAATTCCATGGATTATCCCTAAGCTTAGTTTTAGCTAATAGTGATAGCTTTTTTTCATTTCCCTATCCATCCTCTAAAAAAAGAGCTGATACGCAAGTGAAAAGGAGGAGGACGAGAGAAAGGGAAAGAGAAAAGAGATGCAAAAAGACTAAAGACTGTAGAACCAAGTATTTCCCATTCCTGCTCAGTACACTATGCCAATAAAACTGGGTCAGAAGACTCCTTTCTTTATGATAAGACTTTAGTGTAAATTTGAGTTTAAATCAGAGTACTGAAACAGAGTTTTGAACAAAGAGAATAATGTTTAACAAATTGAAATACCTGGGGATAAAGTTAAGATTGATTTAAAGACTCAAAGCACAATGCTAATGATTCCCATTTTAGCCAGTGTTTTGTTTTTGTTTTTGTTTTTAAAAAAACAACAACAACAACAATATAAAAACGTAGGATCTTCAAAGGAGTCACCCTTCAATGCGGTTAAAATTAGCAGCTTATGAACATGCATCACCATTTTGAAACTGTGTTTGTGGCCAGTTTATCAGCCACCCATGAAAATTATTTTTATTATTCTATGCTCATATCTTGGTTTTGCCTTCCCCATCTCCCCATAGCGGGCCATCATACTAGCCTAATTAACTGTACTGAAGGCCTTTATTGCATTTTCAAATATTTAATTCATTCTCAAGTAAAGATTTTATGTATCTGAAAATATTAAAAAACCAGTGAGTCTAAATACAGGAAGGCAATTTCCAAAGGAAACATGCATTGAGAGTATTAAATAAAAGGAAAACAGCTTAATAATCACTTTGTATGTGGTCTGGTTGAATGAAATGAGGGGTCTCAGAACCAAGGACAGCCAATGAAGGCAGATTTCCTGCTCCTTGGTGCCTCTAGGAATGTATGTCACCCCGTTGGCTGAATTATGGAGTTGAAGGGAACAAGAACATGGACCTATCTAAAGATCTTTCGCAAATTATAAATTTGAAGTTACAAGGTATGCAAGAATATGGTGGCGCTAAGTTTCTGTACCATCCATAACCCAAGGCTGTCCCAGATGGACCTAGAGCCCCCATTGGAATTATTTTTTCCAATACATTTCTGAAAATCAAGGCCGATTAACTCCTTGTGTATGGACATCCTTGTTAACTTATAAAGATATTGTATGATGCTCAGAAGAGTTACCTTACACTGAAAGAACAGAAATAAACTGATAGTGTCGAGAGTCTAAAACTCTTCTTTTTCTCATGCTTCAAACTTAATGTACAGACATGTTTAAACACTCTTGGGAAAGAGATGTGGCTCAAGCAATTGGGCTCCTGCCCACCACATGGGAGGTCTGTGGTTTGGTTTCTGGTGCCTCCTAGGGAAGACAGAGAGCTGGCGTGATGGGCAGGTGCAGCAAGCTGACACAACAAGATGATGCAACAGGATACACAAGAAGAAAAACATAATGAGAGATACAATAAATCAGGGAGCAGAGGTTCCAGATGCCCTAAAGAGGATGAGCAGGACAGCGAGCTGGTGCAACAAGATGATGCAACAAGAGACACAAGGAAAAGTACAATGAGAGGTATAATAAAGCAGTGAATGGTGGTGGCTTAAGAGAGTAGGCACCTCCCTTCCACATTGGAGTTTCTGGGTTTGGTTCCTGGCACCTCCTAAAGAAACAAAGATGAACAGACACAGCAAGTACAAATAACGAGGGGGTGGGGAGAGATTAATTTTAAAATTCTTAAAGAAAAACCCAAAACTCTTCCACATTGATATCCTCCTTCTGTACTTATTTGTAGAGATAACACCTAAATAAATCACCCATTAAACAATATAATCATGAATTATTTACTTATCTGGAGCTAGCCTTTTAAGTTTCCACTGAATTATTTGCAAATGAAAAAGAGCTCAGAAACCCCAGCACATTGACCTGGAACATATATTCTACATCTTTTCCTCTTACAAAGCTATTTTTAATATGAATAATCACTAATGCAGTCATTTCCAAATGGAGGGAAAAAAACACTGCTCTACATTTAATTCAGCACAGGGTCCAGTATTTTTCCCTTTCTTTAAAAAAGCACTGGACTATCCAGGAGTCCTGATGGGGAAGTCAGAATGTGACATTTGGTACCATTAAGTACAATTCCAACAGTTCTCCAAGTCCTTCTCCCCATTTCTGTAGTGGTTACTTGCCTGCCAAGCATCTGTTTCTCATGCGTTTTCATTTATGTGTCCATCCCTCCCATGAGGCAATCTTTAGGGAGAGCTGACCTCACCTCCATCCCTGATTAGGATCATTTGCTTTTTGCCAGTGACTGGCTCAGGATTGCAGGCTTAACACTGTCGTTTCCACATAATTTTCTTGACCAAAGGCAAGTGTTAAATGATTAGAAGGTAACCTAATACTTGACAATGAAACTAGATGGACCTTGGCTCTGGGCATTTGGAAAGACATTTCTTTGCACCGAAGAAAGAGCCATTGGAAAAGATCATCTCTTTCTGAACTTTGTATATTGACATGAAGCCTAGATATGTCATGGCCATTACAACCATGTCTGAGGCTCAAACTGCCACATGGAGGAGTGGTGAGACCCAGAGAAATTGGGTTGGAGTCCTGATCAAACCAGACCTGATCTCCACACCATGGCTGAAGTTTGTCAGTTAACTGAGACAATACATTTCCTATATTTCTTAAGTGAATTTGAATTTTCTTTCCTATTGTTTATAACCAGAAACATGTGGAATAATCTCCAGTCACAAATAGTACAGCTCAACTTCCTTGAAATATTAAAAAGTCCATCCCCTTACAATGACCTAGCTCTGCATTCTTCAAATAATTTAATTTTATCTTTTCCAGCACATCTTTCCCTGCTTGACCTGGAATAAGCCTAACACACACATCTAAATTTACAATAGCAAGAATATGAACATAAGTGAGTATTTCCTGTGCATCTGAGTACACAAATATATTTGTATAAGCTTATTATATCCAATATATTCCAAAGTTCATATGTATTTTTTGAATATTTGAGCTAAATTTTTTTTTGAAAGTAAAAGTCTTCAGTAGGAATCTGTTTAGAAAATGTCGGTGGGATTCTAAACAAGGATGGTTCAGCATCCAGACGGTGATAGTGGAGGTTCATATAGAAGTTCAAGAGTCCATGAACATAAAAACGTAGTTTCCTAAGTATCTTCTGTGGAATTTCTGATTCATAAGCCTGGGTTGTGTTTAAGATAGTGATTAAATCTTTATGAGAGGAATTGAGAATCATGAGTGATAATGGAAAAAACACAAAAAAAGTACAAGACACTTTTTGCATGCTGCTGTTTTAAAACAGTTTGTGTTTTGACTAAGGAATAGGAAACTGAGAAACAGCAGTAGCAAAAGGCTATTTGAACTTGTACCTCAACCCAGGTATTTAGTGAGAGAAGATAACATTAGACAGGGTAACCATTTGTCTTCGACATATATCTAAGAAAGTGAAAATAAGATAATCCTGAAAATTACCTTTGATTTGAGACAAGATGATGTAGACTTTGCTGTATAATAACCATGCCAATCCCCAAAATATTACTATATAATTTATACCCATAAGTCCCAACCCTCAGCTCCTGATAAAAGTATAAGGAAAATATATAAAAGTTCCAGTAAAGTTAGAAAAAATACTGAGAATGTAAATAATACTAATTAAATAAAAAAAAATAACTTATCAGCATGGACATCATGCTGAAGAAATATATTAAATCTTGCTGAAAAACATTTCCTTTACTCATTATATAGATAAGTCATTCCATATGAAGTTGAAGCAAGAACTATTTTTAAAAAATATTAAAAAACAGAGGTCCATATTTTACCTGAGATATCAATTATCCATTCGATAGAGAAAATTCTGACCTAACGTGGCATGCCTTAATTTCCTCATCTCTGAATTAGAGATAAGAGCAAATGCTTCCTAAGGTATTGCCTCTGGGAATACAGCATTTACATAATACTTGGTACATAGCACAAATTTGAGGAAGCTTGGCTGCAGTCTCTAAATTGGCAGCAGCATCCAACTTGTAACTTCCACAGAGAATGCAAGTCCAGTGACTCAGGAAGAAAACTCCCCTCCCTGACACAGTACTTTGGTTCTAGCGTGTAACCTCAGATCACTTTGATAAAAAATCTATTCCACTTCTTTAGTTATTTAGCATTTCAAAATAAATTCAACATGAAATGAGAAATAACAATCTAGTTATAAAATCACCTGGGTTTTTCCAAAAATACACGAGTCCTTGTTTCAAATATCTTAGGACATTGTTTCATAATACATGGTCCTGGACTAGTAATAATAGAACCATTCGAGGTGAGACAACTGACTAAAATGCAAATTATTAGGTTTCCAATCCAGACTTAAGAGATATGGTGGGGGAAGAAGCTTGGGAGGGGGGATGGAAGAACCTGTATTTTTTTTTTTTTCCCAGATACCTGAGGTGAATTTTTATGAACATTTAGGCTTGGGAAATGGTAATCTGTGCTAGTGGTTCTCAAAGTGCAGTCACTACCTGGGAACTTGTCAGAAATGCAAATTTGCTGCCCCACCCTAGACCTGCACCCTCCAATTCTCTGGGGTAAGCCCAGCAGCCCCCAGTCTTCCAGGGGCTTCTGATGCATGCTGAAATTTGAGAACCACTGCTTTAGAACGTTAAGCAAAGTGTGAGTCAAGAAGCAAACACATTGGTATCACCTGGAACTTCTTAGAAATCAAAAAGTTGGGCTTCATCCCAGTCCAAGGAAATCCATTGCTACAATTTAACAAGATGCCCAGATAATGTCTATGCACGTTAAAGTCTGAGAAACACTGGACCAGAGCAGTGTTTTTCAAACTTCCATGAAGGTAAGAATATATCTTCTCAAACCCCTTTCCTGGAGTTTCTGATGCAGAAGTTCTAGGATGTCTGTAAGATTTTGTATGTACAACATGAATCCCAGGAGGCTATTATCAGGGAAGTTTAAAGAATTTGGCTTTTGAGAAAAATTTCTGTGCCCCACCTAAGTTATGAATCATTGCTCTGTACCGGGGTTTCTCAAACTTGCACTATTAATATTTTGGGCCAGATAATTTGTTGTGGCAGTTGTCCTGTAGAATGTGTAGCAGCATTCCTGGCCTCCACCCAACAGATGCCAGCCAAAGTCCCACGCCCAGCTGTGGCAGCCAAATGTCTCCCCACCTCCCCAACTGAGAGACCTTGCTTTAGGGGACAACTATTGCAGTTACATATTGCTCTGCTTAATGGCTTAAAAAACAGCCATGTGCTTTTTCTCCTGGTTGTGGAGGGCAGGAATTCAGGGAAGGGTTTGCAGAGGAACTTTTCTGCTCTATGTGCCATCAGCCTGTCACACTTACTCCATTGCTCACACATCTGATGCTTTGGGGCCCTCTCTCTCCATGTGCTGTCTGAGCATTCAGCAGTCCAGCCCAGGATTCTGCACAAACTGGCAGTCACTGCCCCCAGATTCAAACTAGAAACTTCCAAATCTCTAATTGGCTAGGCTGTACCTGCCAATGTAACTTCCACTGTATTCAAGTCACAAGAGCAGCCCAGATTCAAGGAGAATGCAAATGGGGAAGGGGATTGAGAGCAACCATTTTTGGAGACTACTTAGCACGTTGACCTTTGAAGACACAGTCTACTTTTAGTAACAAAAATGGCCAAATCCTATATATATATATATCCCATTAGTCTTACTTTTCTTTTTTTTTTTTTTTCCTCTTTCAAAAGATGCACCA
Organism: Dasypus novemcinctus; assembly: GCF_030445035.2. Classification (NCBI taxonomy): domain Eukaryota; kingdom Metazoa; phylum Chordata; class Mammalia; order Cingulata; family Dasypodidae; genus Dasypus; species Dasypus novemcinctus. The sequence goes on along the minus strand of NC_080698.1, from coordinate 45,038,280 downwards.
TTGAAATACTTTTCTCTAACTTTCATTGGCTCCATTCTAAGCCCACCCCCACCTCCCTCTGGGGAGGCATAAGCATTTTAATTGAGTTATAATGCACATACTGTAAAAGTATACATGTCTAAATTGTAAAGCTAGATGGCCTTTCATCCAGATCAGAATATGGAAGGTCATCATCACCCCAGAATGCTCCAGGACATTACCTCCCTACAATGCTGAATTCTATCATTCTAAATTAGTTTGACTGCTTTTTTATTTCATATAAATGGAAACGTAGAATATTAAAACTTTGTGTTTGACTTCCTTTGCTCAATATCATGTCTGGAAAATTCATCAGTGTTGTGTAAAGAACTTGACCCTTTTTATCTCTTATGTGAACTCCCTACCTCCCCTAAACTAGTCTACCTGTTGTTCATCCCTTCTTCCCATTCCATCCTTCATTCCTCATGTACGTTAGCCTACTTTAGCATCTAATTCTACAGCTCTTTTGATGAAAACTCCTCATTGGCTTTTGGCTCTCCACTGCTTACAAAATAAAATCCAAATGTTTACTCTCCACAGTCTGATACAAATGTACTTTTCAAACCTCATGTTACTCACCAACCAGAATACCTCACTTTCTCCACCTAATTTTTAATTTGTTATCTTTCTTTAATTTAGTTATAGCTGAAGATTAGAAACCTGGGATCCTCATAAGTTCCTGTGATTTTTTTTTTCTGGTTCAATTAAATTGGTTGTGCTTCCAATTATGAGTTTTTAAATACTAGAGCAACAATACCCATCATCAATTGGACTGCCACATATACTATAAGAGGTCTTGTAGCGCTAGAAATTTGAAGTTGTTTCTGTCTAGGTACCTGGAAAACACGTTAAGGTAAAATAATTTCCTCCTTTGAATGTTACATCAGCTAGAAGTAGGAATTTTCTTTAATATATTTAGATTATATAAATGTTACATAAAAAATACCAGGGATTCCCACATGCCCCACTCCCTACCTCTCCCACAATTTCCCACATTAACATCTTTCATCAGTGTGGTACATTTTTTACCATTGATGAACACACATTGGAGCATTGCCACTAAGTGTGGATTGTAGTTTACGCTGTAGTTTAAACTTTCTCCCACACATTTTTGTAAGTTATGAAAAGATATATAATGGCCTGTATCCATCACTGCAACATCATTCAGGACAATTCCAATGTTCCAAAAATGCCACCATATTACACCTATTTTTTTTTTTAAGATTCTTAGGTTACATAAATGTTACATAAAAAATATGGAGGGTTCCCATATGCCCTGTTTCCCACACCTCCCACATTTTCCCACATTAACAACATCTTCCATTAGTGTGGTACATTCATTGCAATTGATGAACACATTTGGGGCATTGCCACTAAGCATGGATTAAAGTTTACATTGTAGTTTACACTCTTTCCCACCCAATTCGGTACATTATAGCAAGATATATAATGGCCTGTATCTGTCATTGCAATGTCATTTGGGACAATTCCCAAGTCCCAAAAATGCCTCCATATTATTTCTGTTTTTTCCTCTCCCTGCTCTCAGAAACTCCAGAGGCCACTGCCTTCACATAATGGCATAATTTCTTCCATTGCTAGAATCACAATAAACCTATACTAGAACACCAGTAAGTCTACTTTAGTCTGTAGTTCATTCCCCAATACTGAGGGTTCTGGGATGGTGACATCCACTCCACCTCTAATTGAGAGGATGCTGTGATCCCATAGGGCCAATGGATGGGGCTCACTTGCAGTTGTAGACTCTCTTGGTTCCCTGGTAAGGTAATCGTCCATCATCACCTCTTTGTTAGTTGTCCTGGGTGAGACAACTGGAGGGTAGTTGTTGCAACTCCATTGAGATTTGGGACCCAGCGGGCACATGGACAGTCAAATGATTTAAGTCTCTTGGATTTATACCTACCAAATCTAGTACTAATTATAGGTTCAAATAGAAGAACAGAAGAGCCATGTGTAGGGAAACCACAACTGAGTCCAACTCTGTCACCCTGGGGAGCATAAATTCCAAAGTAGGGTCCACTGGCAAGGCACCAAACTTCTGAGCTATCTGCCCTGACTATAATGTCAGAATGTCTTCAGAGACCTTAGGAACTGTGCTATTTGGAGTACTACCTACTTTGGCAGTCAATGAGATTCTAGAAGCAGGAATTTTCAAAAGAGGAAAAAACAGCTTGAAATTTCAAAAACATAAATTGATTGGGAAGAAGAAGGGCAAGGAAGTTCAAAAAATAATTGAACAATTTACAAAAATGATGGGGTGGGGAGTGGGTATATGGGAACCTCTTATGTTTTTTGTTGTTTTAATGTTTTTTAATGTAACATTCTTTGTGATGTATTAACTTTAATTTAAATAGTATTAAAAAAAACACAATTGAACAGAAGTTTACATGAATAGGACTCTATTACCTTGAAGAACTAGTAATCCTGTACCATGAACCAGACAAGAAAAAGAGTATTGCTTTAATCCAAGCACCACAGCTTTTGGACTTAACCACATATCAAAGAACAAACAGTATTAGAGAAGGCTAAGAGTCTACAGAGGAGTACCTAATATGGAGACCTGGAAATCTTTACTTTGAACATGAAGGAATAGTGAACATAAAAGTTGTCTTAAATATTTGAACTAATGTAATTTGCATTTTTGTTAGTCTAGAACTGGGTCTAATCTGTGTGTGACACCATCAGCAGTCACTGAGGTCTCCATTACCAGAGGCAGAACCCTGGTTTAGGTTAAAGTTTGGTCTAATATAAATGATTCCCAGCTGTTGCTTCATTAACCAGAAGCATCAGAGTCACCGTGGTACTTGGTACAAAGCAAAATCCTCCAGTCTCAATTCCTAATCTAATGAATCACTTTCTGGAACATGGGGCCAAGAATATGCATTTTTAAGCAAGTGCCTGGTCAGCTCTAAAACCTCTTTCAAATCAAGAACTATCTAATTCTGATAGGAAAGGGTATATTAAAGTCTTTAAAATTGTTCCTTATTCAAAGAATGCTTAGGATTTCTAATCTTAAAATGGATAATGTGTTTTCAATCTTCTGAAGCAAAATTTATTTGCTTATTTATTCAACATTCATGGGTTGTCTATGGTATGATGTGTACCAACATGGAAAGAACAAAATGAGCTAGGTCCCTCATCTCTTGTAGCATCCATATTAAAAAGGAAAACAGATATCAAACTAATGAATACAGAAAACAAACTTGTAATTGCTAATATGCCAAGTAATGGTGAGAAGCATAATGAAAGAAACTATGGGGCTTAATGGAAAATGCTAATAAGGAGACCTAATTGAGATTGGAGATCAGAATATCTCCACTACAGAAATTCTATATAAACTGAGATAAAAGAATGAGAAGAAGACATTTTTTAAGGTCCTGACAGGGGCAGAAGAGCATTCCAGGTGGGCGGTGGGAGGAGTGGACATCAAGTGTAAAGGTTCCAAAGGAAGAAAATAAATTAGTTTCTAGAGGAATTGAAAGAAGGCTAGTGTAGTTGAGTAGTCCAAGGCAGATGAGTAGACCAAAACAAAGTTAAGAGAATTAGGCAAGGGCCAGATCATGCCCCACCTTGGAGACCCTATAGAGTATTTTATTTTGAATATGGTTAGATTGGGAAGTCATTGTAGGGAATCCCCTTTAGCCAATCTTGGGTGTTTCATTTTTAGTTCTTCTAGATATTTTTTTCCTAATATCTCACCATAAACTCTTAGAAAACTAATTACCAAATTCACTCTCTCCCCACCCCTTTATCTACTTAGTGTTCTCTGCCATGCCTTTTCATATATTTCCTTAGCCCCCAACCCCCATTCTTTAATTAAATCCATAAATCCATTCTTAAATGTTGTAGTAGGTTGAATGGTGTACTACAATAAAAACATGTACTTAATCTTAATCCATGTCCCTGTGGATGTGAACTCATTATAAATAGGACCTTTTGAAGAAGTTATTTTCAATTGAGTTGTGGAAAACTTAACCAGTATGGGCTGTTGTATTTTGAAATGATATTAATGATCTTGAATCCCTCCCAAAAACATTGCAAACAAATTGACAAATTGAGGGGAAAAAAAACCAAAATAATGTAAACATGTTGACCACAAATGGGGAATAATAAAACTGAGAAAAGTATGTTTTGTAGTGAGGGATTACCAGACATCTGTGCAAGGAAATGATACTTATGGCTTGATGCCAGGCAGATAGGCACTTCTTAAACTCAGAGCAGATGTCACTTTGGTGAGTGTCAGGTTGAGGCAGACTGACACCTGGTCACTTTGGCTTTGTGCTTCAATGTCTGTGCTGATTGTGAAGAAGCTCTGCCACTCTCACTCCATCACTGTGACCAGTGCTTCCCCCATTGGCTTTGGAACCTCCACTGAAAACCATGTGAGATCTGGTCCTGATTCCATTCCTTAAAGGTATCCATCTGAAGTCCATTGGCTCTCAGGCAATGGATTTTAAAGGTTCTGGTAGCTTCTACCTTTAAACGATGTGTGTGCCCTTGACCTGGTTACTATATATTGCTTATTTTGGCAGTTTACAATTAAGGAACCAAATGAATTGCTTTGAACATTCAAATTAGAATTGTGTCAGGTCTGCTTTCAAGTGCAAAATTTACTTTCAATTTTAATCTGCTTTGGGTTTGTTATGACAACTATACATGCCATGGGCCTTAATCTGGGTTTCTGGATGCTTTATGAGAACCCAGAAGTCACAGGAGATTAAAATGAGGATATTCTCCCTGCTATGGGAATACCAACTAAGCCCAGGGTGGCCAGAAGCTAGTACCAGAGCACTACAGTCTTCAAGGAGAAAGCAATCCATGTCTATATATTGATTTTGGACTTCTTCTAGCCTCAAAACTGTGAGCCAATAAATTCTTATTGTTTAAGCCAACCTAGCATCCTGACAATCTATGGCAAAAGTTCTGCAGATTCCTGCTTTAAAGATTTTACTGGGATAAATCAGTAGAGTACTTCTGAAAATCAGTTTCAGCTTGATAGCCACCAGCATACCAACTACATATAGTTCCAAATCCCAAGTCCCTCTTTCTCTAGAACTCAGCATAGATCTAAAGAGGATTTTAAAATGTGGTATATACATACAATGGAATATTACTCAGTTTTAAGTAGGAATAAAGTACTGGCATATGTGACAACATGGACAAATCTCAAAGACCTTATGTTGAGTAAAGTAAGCCAGTTACTAAAGGACAAAGATTACATGATCTCACTGATATGAACTAAGGATATTGAGCAGACTCATAGAGGTAGAGCCTGGAAGATAAGTGATCAGGAGATAGAAAGGGAGTAGAGAGTGGTGAGCTGATGCTCAATCTGGAGAGAATCTAAGATAAGGTGGACAGGAGAGTTTTGGCAGCAGATGAGGGTGATGGAGGTGAAGCAGTGTGAATGATATCATTGATGTTGGAACCTGAGTGTGAGCACAGTTGCAGGGGTGGGTTGAGCTATCCATAGAGCTAGGGGAGAGCTGGAGGTAGGAACAGGCAAACTCTGGGGAAGACTATAGTTGAGAATACTACTGTGGGGGTGTTCTTTTGGCAACCAAGGCAGGGGAGGGTCACTGGTGCAGGGTGTCAGTGGTAGGTGGATGTGTGGGGAATGGGGTATCTGGGACATGCCTCTATGAAATATGCATATGTTCATGTGGTCATAGGGTATTATCTCAGTGGGCGAACTCCTCTGAGTGACCCACAAAATAACCAAAAATATATTAAATTCCCATCCTGTGGAGTCCTGCTACATTCTCTAATAGAGTGGCAAGGATTTCTAAAATGCCTAATAAAATAAAACAGAACAATATACCAAGCCCTTAATATTAATACTTATATTTATGAAACTTATTTTCATAAAATTGAAACTTAGCCTAACAATATCTATTGCATAAGAGTTACCTCCTGAAAACCTTCTTTGTATTCAAATGTGCCCTGTCTCTAAACCAAACTCAGCAAATAAACTCACTATCTTCCCCACCCCCTACTGTGGGACAAGACTCCCAGGGATGACCCTCCCTGGCACCGAGTGATTACCAGGTGCCAACTAGCAATGCATTTGGAAAAGACCTTGACCAAAAGGGGGGAAATTAAATATGAAAGAGTTTTTATGGCTAAGAGTGTTCAAAGTGAGACAGGAGGTCATTCCAGAGGTTCCACTTGTGCACATCACAAGCAGATCTCACTAACTGCCACAGTAAACAAAGCCTCAAACAAAGGTGCTCCTGATGGCTCTAGAGACATCTGGATATTACAGGCAAGGCACACAACCTCATGAAATCAGCACCCTATCAGTAGGCCTTACCTTGGAACATATGATGATCTATTTCCCCAATTTCACAGAGTTAGACTCATTCATAATTTCCCTATAACATGATTCTTCTACCCATTTTATTTGAACCTATAATTAGCACTACACCCACTGAATCTGTCCCAGAGACTTAATCTTTGGCTGTTCATATGATGATTGAGCCCTGAATCTCAGCAGAGTTGCAGCAAACACCTACTCTCTAGTTCATTGGACTTGCCGAGGACATCTAACAAAATAAGGATGATGTACAATGCCCATCCCAAAAAGCAAGGAATACCTATAACTGCAAGCAAAACAGTTCCTTCCACTTGCCCCATAAAATCTAAGTCCCCTCTCAATCTGAAATCGAAGGGACATCACCATCCCCGAATCCTCAAACTGAGGAATGAACAAACATAAGGGAACAAAGCAACCATGGACCAAAGTTGACTTATTATTATTGTATAATGGAAGAACAGGTAACATTTATATAAAGATAGTGGTTACCAGAGGTTCTAAAGAGAAGGGTAGGTGAAACATCAGGCATTTTTGGGACACTGGAATTGTTCTGCATGATTTTGCAATGATGAGTACAGGCCATTATACATTTTGTCAAAATCTACAAAATTATATAGTACAAAGTGTAAACCATAAAGTAAACTATAGATCATGGTGAGAAGCAATGCTTCAATATTTGTTTATCAATTGTAACAAATGTACCACACTAATGAAAGATGTTATTAATATGGGAAAATGTGAGAGGGGAGGAGTGGGGCATATGGGAATTCCCTATATTTTCTATGTAACTTTTCTGTAATCTAAAATTTGTTTTAAAATAAAGTTTTAAAAAAAGATAAAAAAGAGGGAGTTTAGTTGAATGACAAATCCAAGTCACCAAGGTAAAACAAACATCATTTTTCCCTTTTTATTTCTAATAATACATCTGTGAAGAACTTTGTTTGAATTGGGGTACAGGTAAGGCTCCCATCCAAGGAAGCCAACAATGAACTCCAAGCAAGACACAGGGAGTCTCTGTGACTCACAGTAGTATAGAGAGAAATCAGGATTCCTCTCAAAGAATTCACATAATTCAGAGAGTAATTATAACTCAGTTTTTTCATAATACAATGCTTAAAAACCTTTTGTATAAAAAATTCATGAATAATATTAGGGTTTTTATCTTCACCAAATATTTTTTGTAACCTACCATGTGCAATATCCTAGGCCAGGAATTAGAGACTGAATGGAACAATGGCATAAATGTTCACTTGACATAAACATAATGAATGCCAAGCCCTGTTCTAGCCTCTGTGGAGATAGCCATGAACAAGGAAATATAGATCCTTCCCTCTCCGTGCTTCCATTCTGGAAGGGTGAGGTAGACTATAAGTTAATTAAACAGGATAAATTTTCAGAAAGTAAAAACTGACACAGTCATAATCATCAAAAGAACAAATACATGTGTCTTATGCTAGCAATAGTATCTGCCATTTTACATATATTAATTCATTGTATAATCACATTAACCCTAAGAGACAGGTACCAAAAACTTCCTCTGCTTAACAGATTAGGATATTGTGCCACCAAGAACTTTACTAATTTGTTTGCAATTAGGTAGAGCCAGGAACTGAATCTAAATAGCCTAGCTCCAGAGTCTGCTGTCCTAACTTTCAAGCTAGCCCAGAGGTGGTATGTTAGTAAAGGACAATCTGAGGACTGATATTAGATGTGAGGCATGAAAATATGGACAAGCCAAGGATTTAATATGTTACAGAACTCAACTGACTTTAAATATAATTGAAATAAAGAAAATATTCACAACAGTGATAATATCATCTAATATATCTATTATGCTCACTGTATGCCCCAGTATCTTAAACATGCTGCATGCATTATCTCCTTTAGTTCTCACAACTTTCCTATGAAATGGCCCCATGTATGCCCATGTACATGAGGAGAAAATGAAATTTCAAAGGGAACAAGCAACCTGTTTTGGAAAAGGAAAAACAAGGGGTGACCCTGTGTATTCAGATCTATGTATCAGGCACTGTGCTTAGTGCTTTCTGGAGTGAATTATAATGGTTTATATTTCAAGCAATCAAAATACTTGCTGATAGGTTTGGTTCCTGAGGTTGTAACCACATGTGATGGTTTGAAAATATATGGGCCCCAGAAAATCGTGTTCATAAATTAATCCATTCCTGTGTGTGTAAGACTATCATAAATAGGGCCTTTGGATTAGGCTACTTCAGTTAAGGTGTAGCCCAGGGTGGATCTTAATCCTCTTACTAGAGTCCTTTATAAGAGAATGAAATCCAGAGAGATAGAGAGAAACAGAGAAGCCAGAGCTTAAAACAAAAAGAAGAGAAGAGAAGAGGAGAAGAGAGGAGGGAAGGGGAGGGGAGGGGAGGGGAGAGGAGGGGAGGGGAGGAGAGGAGAGGAGAGGAGAGGAGAGGAGAGGAGAGGAGAGGAGAGGAGAGGAGAGGAGAGGAGAGGAGAGGAGAGGAGAGGAGAGGAGAGGAGAGGAGAGGAGAGGAGAGACCAACATATGCCACCACATGCTTTGCCAAGATCACCGGCAGCTTGTATTTGGGGAGAAAGTATCACCT